>NC_064920.1:1198168408-1198793408 GCF_023897955.1 Schistocerca gregaria
AGAAATAGATACCTTAGGGGTTGCGAAGCAACTCAAATCGCTTGATACGGCAAGTCTTCAGGTCCAGATTGTATACCGATCAGGTTCCTTTCAGATTACGCTGATACAATAGCTCCCTACTTAGCAATCGTTTCTAGATTTCCGGAAAGCTTTTGACACCGTTCCTCACAAGTGACTTCTAATCAAGCTGCGGGCCTACGGGGTGTCGTCTCCGTTGTGCGACTGGATTCGTGATTTACTGTCAGGAAGGTCGCAGTTCGAAGTAATAGGCGGCAAATCATCGAGTAAAACTGAAGTGATGTCAGGTGTTCCCCAGGGAAGCGTCCTGGGACCTCTGCTGTTCCTGATATATATAAATGACCTGGGAGACAATCTCAGCAGTTGTCTTAGGTTGTTCGCATATGATGCTGCAATTTACCGTCTAATAAGGTCATCTGAAGACCAGTATCAGTTGCAAAGCGATTTAGAAAAGATTGCTGTTTGGTGTGGCAGGTGGCAGTTGACGCTAAATAACGAAAAGTGTGAGATGATCCACATGAGTTCCAAAAGAAATCTGTTGGAATTCGATTACTCGATAAATAGTACAATTCTCAAGGCTGTCAATTCAACTAAGTACCTGGGTGTTAAAATTACGAACAACTTCAGTTGGAAAGACCACATAGATAATATTGTGGGGAAGGCGAGCCAAAGGTTGCGTTTCATTGGTAGGACACTTAGGAAATGCAACAAGTCCTCTAAAGAGACAGCTTACACTACACTCGTTCGTCCTCTGTTAGAATATTGCTGCGCGGTGTGGGATCCTTACCAGGTGGGATTGACGGAGGGTGCAAAAAAGGGCAGCTCGTTTTGTATTATCACGTAATAGGGGAGAGAGTGTGGCAGATATGATACGCGAATTGAGATCGAAGTCATTAAAGCAAAGACGTTTTTCGTCGCGGCGAGATCTATTTACGAAATTCCAGTCACCAACTTTCTCTTCCTTATGCGAAAATATTTTGTTGAGCCCAACCTACATAGGTAGGAATGATAGTCAAAATAAAATAAGAGAAATCAAAGCTCGAACAGAAAGGTTTAGGTGTTCGTTTTTCCCGCGCGCTGTTTGGGAGTAGAATGGTAGAGAGATAGTATGATTGTGGTTCGATGAACCCTCTGCCAAGCACGTAAATGTGAATTGCAGAGTAATCATGTAGATGTATGTCAATAGCTACGACCTAGCCAGGCGCCACATACAGTTTATGCATTGACAATTGATGTATATGTGGGAAGCAATCAGAATTGTAAAAAAGTATGCGCAATTGAGTCTATAACTGTACATGCAAATACACTCCTGGAAATGGAAAAAAGAACACATTGACACCGGTGTGTCAGACCCACCATACTTGCTCCGGACACTGCGAGAGGGCTGTACAAGCAATGATCACACGCACGGCACAGCGGACACACCAGGAACCGTCGAATGGCGCTAGCTGCGCAGCATTTGTGCACCGCCGCCGTCAGTGTCAGCCAGTTTGCCGTGGCATACGGAGCTCCATCGCAGTCTTTAACACTGGTAGCATGCCGCGACAGCGTGGACGTGAACCGTATGTGCAGTTGACGGACTTTGAGCGAGGGCGTATAGTGGGCATGCGGGAGGCCGGGTGGACGTACCGCCGAATTGTTCAACACGGACCGCAGCGACGCACGAATGCACGCCAAGACCGTAGGATCCTACGCAGTGTCGTAGGGGACCGCACCGCCACTTCCCAGCAAATTAGGGACACTGTTGCTCCTGGGGTATCGGCGTGGACCATTCGCAACCGTCTCCATAAAGCTGGGCTACGGTCCCGCACACCGTTAGGCCGTCTTCTGCTCACGCTCCAACATCGAGCAGCCCGCCTCCAGTGGTGTCGCGAGAGGCGTGAATGGAGGGGACGAATGGAGACGTGTCGTCTTCAGCGATGAGAGTCGCTTCTGCCTTGGTGCCAATGATGGTCGTATGCGTGTTTGGCGCCGTGCAGGTGAGCGCCACAATCAGGAGTGCATACGACCGAGGCACATAGGGCCAACACCCGGCATCATGGTGTGGGGAGCGATCTCCTACACTGGCCGTACACCTCTGGTGATCGTCGAGGGGACAGAGATAGTGCACGGTACATCCAAACCGTCATCGAACCCATCGTTCTACCATTCCTAGACCGGCAAGGGAACGTGCTGTTCCAACAGGACAATGCACGTCCGCATGTATCCCGTGCCACCCAACGTGCTCTAGAAGGTGTAAGTCAACTACCCTGTCCAGCAAGATCTCCGGATCTGTCCCCCATTGAGCATGTTTGGGACTGGATGAAGCGTCGTCTCACACGGTCTGCACGTCCAGCACGAACACTGGTCCAACTGAGGCGCCAGGTGGAAATGGCATGGCAAGCCGTTCCACAGGACTACATCCAGCATCTCTACGATCGTCTCCATGGGAGAATAGCAGCCTGCATTGCTGCGAAAGGTGGATATACACTGTACTAGTGCCGACATTGTGCATGCTCAGTTGCCTGTGTCTATGTGCCTGTGGTTCTGTCAGTGTGATCATGTGATGTATCTGACCCCAGGAATGTGTCAATAAAGTTTCCCCTTCCTGGGACAATGAATTCACGGTGTTCTTATTTCAATTTCCAGGAGTGTATTATTGTACAAAGTCAAGATCAACGTTCATCGCTGATGGTAAATTAAAGCTAAGGATGTAATTGTGTTCCTGTCTACTAACTTTCTGATCACCTAAGATGTTTCAGATACACCCCGTCAAGCATAGTTCATTGATCCTCACGTCAGATTTGTGGTCAACGCGTGCAATTAATGGCCACACCTCGTAATCAGGTTAAGAGTCAAATTCCGTGACTCAGCTGGGTCACCCTTTTTCCACGAGGCACATAGTTCCGCCTCATACATAACAGAAAACTGCCAAAGCCATCGGAGGTCCTACTGGAAACTTCAAATCCTTGCATCATGAGGGGGGACGGAGTGAATAAATCAAAGTTTCGTAATTAATTCTGTTAAACAGGAGAAGGGCAATAAATTTCCTTGAAAGTAATCAGGTGCTATTATGTATTTACTATGCTATCTAAAATTAAAAGTATACGAAAGATAACATCATACTGTTGCTTACATTCATGGTATCTGTAGTTATGTAGCTGATTTATCACCGTTGTGTTAGGTATTTTTGATGATAAATGAGAATGACTTAACGGTATCACGCTAACTGCTCTTTAACAAATTGTCTACTAGATTCTATCAAGTAACCTATGTGAGACACCGTATGTATGTTCACTTATCATTAATCACATTTCGTGGATGTTCTTTCCCAGATTATGTACTTCAATAAAAATCTTGAAGTGCTTCGCTTGTGTTAGTTCATACAACAGAAACTATCTGATATAAAGCAGCTGTTGAAATGTTAAACAGTCACTTATATAAATGTCTCCGGTTGCTACTAAGCAGAGTGTAAATCCTAGAATTTTCCCTCGTCTTGTTGGTCGTCCGTAGTTAGTGATCTGCTTTTATATTCCCTCTTCAGTTGTAAAGAGACGACAAGAAAAGTATCTGCCATCAGATGTGCAGAATTTGGGACTGGAAATTCGGAGCTGCATTCCAGCGTTAAATCCACTACCTCTATTACAGCCACGGCTTCTTTTGTTCTCTTCAGTGTAAATGCATATTCGCAGGCACGAGTCAACGATAGTACGCTCTAGCGACTCCCCTGCACGTTGTTTGCGAACGCGGTTTCGCTTGTGTTCGCTCCGCTGTAAAATGGTCTTTAGCGACAATGTAGAGCCAGACGGCTGCTGCGTCTCGCGCTGCGAGTGCTGGCCAGGGGTGTACAAACTCTCCTCCCAGCCTGTCTGCTCCTATCCCCGCCGCAGCCATTAAAGCAGCTCAACCTGCCGTAACGGAGACACAAGAGTACACGTGTACAGAAGCACAGTGGTTAAGGCAGGCCATCTTGGATTTCCGCAAACATGGCGAGCTTTAGTCGACCCTTTCAGCCTGCTGCACCTGCAAACAGTCCAACGTTACCAGCCAGGTCTATGTCTGCGTACGTATCTCGCAAAGCAAATTGTATAAAAGTTACTTAACACTGGTTCGGTAGCCTCGAGTATGTCACGATATGTCTGTAAATTTCACCAGGAATTTCCTCGCTTCATAAATATTTTGAAAGAGAACAAAGTCTTAGTGTTAAAACTTGAATGCACAGAGTTAGTGGATGAATAGACTGTAGAAATTTGTACTAAGTACTGAGGACATTTACCATTGTATAGGCTTCCTAAATTTACAGCCAACATTGACTCAAATAGGAAAAAAAATATATCTCTCTTAACGTTAAAAACCACATCCTGGTGGTTATCTTAGTATGAAAGCAAAGGTATTGAAACCTCTTAGTCAAGGGAAGGCAGGAATCGTTGACGATTGTGGACGAGGCCGTAATCAGTTACTGTTGGTTGCCTTTTACAGGTGCACACAATTTGCTTTAAATCACTAAATCTACACTCAACAATAAATAAAAAATACCAAACGTTATTGATGAAGTAATAAAGTACAGTGTAAATAATAGTGTTTTCAGTGAGTTACAATTTTGCAAATCACCATTACATACAGATACAACAGATAATGTTTTAAAAGCAAGTCACTGTGATCTGGGCAGAAGGCCTTATACGCCAGGAATGGCAAAAAATTCAGAATAGTTTAAAACTCGCAGCAACTTACAAAGTAGGGGTATTGAAATATTAAAGGCAAGTCGCCACAAACACAGATGACGGTATCAGACGCCACGAATGGCAGTAAATAAGGATTTAAAGGCTTACTGCTAAAATACAAATACCAATTAGAATTTTAAAGCAAATGACCACAATCACGGCTCAAGGCCTTACATGCCAGGAACGCCAATAATGTAAAAAAAAAATTGAAACCTGATGTAAAACAGCAAATGTAATAGCAAAAGTTAATTAAAAAAACAATCAACTGATCCAGACCGTGTTCCAGGAATCGACCTCTGAGAAGGTCCGGGCAACAAACAACTTTCGCGAGCGATGAGACAGGCAGCCAAGAGCTGCATTCACTTCACAAGCTGGTAACTCATGCTAGTGGCAGTCCAGCGAATGACTAATGATAATCTTGCTGAAGCTACCTGACGTCCGATAAACCAAATGCAACGATGGAACAACAGGGCAGAGCCGGAACCGTCGGTCTGCACTACATCCAGAATACTGCGTTCAGAGCGCCCGGAACGAGAAAGGTATCTCTACCACCAGAGTAGAAGTCCGCCCCCCGTAGCTGAGTGGTCAGCGCGACAGACTGTCAATCCAAAGGGCCCGGGTTCGATTCCCGGCTGGGTCGGAGATTTTCTCCGCTCAGGGACGGGTGTTGTGCTGTCCTAATCATCATCATTTCATCCCCATCGACGCGCAAGTCGCCGAAGTGGCGTCAAATCGAAAGACTTGCACCAGGCGAACGGTCTACCCTACGGGAGGCCCTCGTCACACGACATTTCATTTACCAGAGTAGAAGGATCCCCAACCGGCCTATGACGGCCGCGGTGGTCTCGCGGTTCTAGGCGCTCAGTCCGGAACCGCTCGACTGCTACGGTCACACGTTCGAATCCTGCCTCGGGCATGGATGTGTGTGGTGTCCTTAGGTTAGTTAGGTTTAAGTAGTTCTACGTTCTAGGCGACTGAAGACCACAGATGTTAAGTCCCATAGTGCTCAGAGCCATTTGAACCATTTTTGAACAGGCCTATAGTCATGAAAGCTGTCAAAACCAAACGCAGCGGCAAGGCGAGGAAATGTACGCTGCCATTACATACACTAACCCCCAGGGCAGGTAACTGTGGTGTTAGCGGCCACGAGGCAGGAAAAATTACTGCTGGTGGAACTTATCAAATTGTAACAAGTTGAATTCAGTAAATAGTAATAAGAAGTCGAGGAAAGCTAATCAGATCCGCCTTCCCCAAGCACTCCACTCCCTGTTCTTCGTCTCGGCGACACTACGAGCAGCAACACGAACCTAAGTCACTGGAGAATCGAGAGAAATCACAGTGGTGGAGGTTTCCCTACTTGGGTTGAAATGCACTCATCTCAAGCTAGCTGGATCCTGTTTACCACGAGGTCGTGCACCCTCGTGACCACAGCCCTTCCACCCGGCAGTCCCTGCGTGCTGCCAGCGGTCTCAGCGTGTTCTGGCACTACCCGGACCTGCTTTCTCCTCAGTCTCCAACTGAACATGCACACTCACACGACCGGGCAAAACAACGTCGTCGCCGCAAAGATAGGGCAACAGTTGCTACATATCGATAACCGCCGCTGCTGCCACTAGCGGACAGACAACGCTTGCGAAACCGAGTGGCGCCAGTCAACACGAGAAGAAGACAAACGACCGCAACCATGCCAACTAAACGACACCGTCTGGCCTCCAACAGAGGGCGGAAACCTACAAACAGCACCAACGGCTCAGGTATTTCTTTCAGACACGTACTTTTTAGAGCAACATAACGTGAAAAACTAACTTCGCGTTTGTTACAGTGCATTTGGGGAATTTAGAATCAACTGTGTTGCCCACTTACAATGAATCCAGTGAACCCACAATACATATGCTGGGAGAGGTAATTAAATCACTATGACTGGTGTCATATCCGGCTGAAACACACTCTGGTTGCAGAATCTAGACTTCCACAACCTTGACGTTGCAATATAATAGACATCTTCAGTTTCTTAGGTGCAAATGATCTTGATTTTCAGAGATTTTTCAGACTGCTATGAAAAACATGCATTGGAGGTGACCTGAAGATCGGTCGAATTGAGTATAGCCAGAATTAGACGAAAGAAGGAGAAGTTGCAGGCAAAACCGCTCATATCAAAATAAATAAATAATCCCGAAATATGCTGCAAAGGAAAATAGAACAAATAAACTACCCCATTTTCTGGCCTACAGTGCCCCATTATGATTACACATTTTATTGAGCCTTCTCTTATGATACTCCGGTAAAAAAGAGGTTTCATCAATTTCCGAACGTTATTTCCAACACTGCAATGAAAGTGTATGAAATAACTGCCGCGTAGCGTAAGACAATGGGAAGCTAGACTCCTTTAGGTTGCTTGGGTTGGGTTGTGGTGGTGGTAAGCTCCTATGGCACCAAACTGCTCAGGTCATCGGTCCCTAGGCTTCTGCACTACTTAAACTGATTTACGCTAAGAGCAACGCACACACCCATGCCAGAGGGAGAGCTCGAACCTCCGGCGCGAGCAGCCGCGCGAACCGTGGCAAGGCGTCCCAGACAGCGAGACAACCCCGCGAGGCTTTGGGTCGAGCATAGGTTGGCTTGGATGGAAGTAAAACAGCCTGTCCCTCCTGCGTATAACGTGTCGGAGCTGGCCGGCCTGGTTGACAGCCAACCATGGACATGTTAAACGCGGAATGTGTACACCTCTGTGTCCTGGCCCGCATGAAGGTGACTCAAAAGCGAGTTCTGGAGAATGAGGGCTACTGCTGAAAACTTGACTTCAGCAACGGTTGATATGAGTTTTGTCCACGAAAGATAAGGTCATAGATTCCAGTCTGGCTGACAATTTTTATGTTTCAAGAAGCTTCACTTCAGCACAAACACTGTTGCAGAGCGAAATATTAATTCTATAAGTTTAGCAATAAACTTAAAATTTTAAATCGTACTTAGTGACCAGGTGGAAAAGAAACAGAAGCAATGGTTGATGAAGCTAGGAGAAAACTGACAAAGGCAACGAGAGCACCATTCGTCACGTGACAGCTACTAGTACGAAACGTATGCCTCAACGCTGAACGATATTCCTCATAATGTGCGTCTCGAACTCACCATTACGGAGGGCTGTATCACGTTTTTTTGGAAAACTGGAAAAGAAGAGAGTCGAAACTTTTGAAATGTGGTGTTAGAGAAGATCGTTGAACATTAAGTAGACAGATCATGTAATAAATGTGGATGTTCTCTGCAGCATCAGTAAGGAAATAAAAGTGTGGAAATATGGACAGGTTGACAGGACATGAGTTAAGAAATCAGGGAATACGCTCCGTGGTACAAGATGGTACTGTAGAGAGTAAAAATTGGGAAGACATAGATCTAATAAATGACCGAGGACGGTTGTTGGAGGCGTTGCTGTGAGGTGAAGGGATTGGGAAGGGATGTGAACTTATGGCAGCCTGCATCAAACCAGTCAGAAAAATGATGACCTAAAACAATAAAAACTAGCATGAAAGCCACACAGCGAAGTTTAGGGGATCCAAATATAAGAGAGACTGTGCTGGTGTGAAACACGCACATCAAATAAAGTTTTGCATCACTCGGTTCCGGGAGTTCCGGACCCTCTACAGAAAATTGGAATAGAGACCAACGTAAATATCATTTCGGCACTTTTTAATGCTCATGAAAACCACACATTGCGTGTTGTAGCACCACACAGCGAGACCTTCAGAGGTGGTGGTCCAGATTGCTGTACACATTAGTACCTCTAATACCCTGTAGCACGTCCTTTTGCATTGATGCATGCCTGTATTCATCGTGACATACTACCAACAAGTTCATCAAGGCACTGTTGGTCCAGATTGTCCCACTGCTCTACGGCTATTCAGCGTCGATCTCATAGAGTGGTAGGTGGGTCACGTCGTCCATAAACATCCCTTTTCAATCTATCCCGTCATGTTCGATAGGGTTCATGTGTGGAGAACATGGTGGCCACTATTCTCGACCGATGTCGTTATCCTGAAGGACGTCATTCACAAGATGTGCACGATGGGCGCGCGAATTGTCGTCCAAGAAGACGAACACCTCGCCAATATGCTCCCCATATGGTTGAACTATCGGTCGGAGGATGGCATTCACGTATCGTACAGCCGTTAAATAGCCTTCCATGACCACCAGACGCGTACGTCGGCCCCACATAATGTCACCCCGAAACAGTAGGGAACCTCCACCTTGCTGCACTCGCTGGACAGTGTCTCTAAAGCGTTCACCTTGATCATGTTGCCTCCAAACACGTCTCCCACGACTGTCTGGTTGAAGGCATACGCGACACTCGTCGGTGAAGAGAACGTGAGGCCAATCGTGAGCGGTCTATTCCGCATGTTTTTGGGCCCATCTTACAGCGCTGCATGGTTGCAAAGACGGACTCGTCATGGACGTTGGGAGTGAAGTTGCGCACCGTGCAGCCTACTGCGCACAGTTTGAGTCGTTATATGAGGTCAGGCGGCTGCATGAAAAGCATTATTCAACACGGTGGCGTTGCGTTCAGGGTTCCTCCGAACCATAATCTGTAGGTAGCGGTCATCCACTGCAGTAATAGCCCTATGGGCTGCCTCAGCGAAGCATGTCAACGACAGTTCCTGTCTCTCTGCATCTCCTCCATGTCCGAACAACATCGCTTTGGTTCACATCGACACGCCTGGACGCTTCCCTTGTTGAGAGCCCTTCCTGGCACAAAGTGACAATGCGAACGCGATGGAATATCGTTATTGATCGTCTATGCATGGTTGAACTACAGACAACACGAGCCGAGTACCTCCTTCCTTGTGGAATGACTGGAACCGATCGGCTGTCGGGCCCCATCCGTCTTATGCGCGCTGCTCATGGTTGTTTACATCTTTGGACGGGTTGAGTGACATCTCTGAACAGTCAAAGAGACACTGTCTTTGATAAAATATCCACAGTCAACGTCTATCTTCAGGAGGTCTGGGCTCTGGAGTGATCCAAAAGCATTTTTGTTGTGGAGAAGGATAAATCTCTAAGTGTGATATAGAAATGGAAATGTGTTTAGTTGGAAAGGGAGAACGTAAAAATGTTTGCATTTACAGAGTGTCAGAGGTGTGGAGGTGCGTATAATTGCAGCTGATGACCCTTGTTGGGGCTGAGGCTAGAAACAAAGTATATGATACATTAAGATGGTTACTGAGTCGTGAAAGAGGTAAATTTTGAGAGCAGGTGAAGCACACATCTAGCGGAGGTAAAAAGTCTCGGAAAGAAAGGTGGAGGGCAAGGGCATGGCGTTTGACATTTGGGAGAAAGAGCTAAAAATTTAGTTAACTGAACTACGGGTGTAGTAGATTGTAGACTATATTAGGGCTTTGTAAGGATGGAGGATGTTGAAGGAGTGCATCCTCCACGCTCTACATCTGCATTTTTACATCGCAAGGCACGTTGCAGTCTGTGCCGGGGAGGTACTCTGTGTACCACTGGCAGTTTCCCATTGCACTGTTCTGGTCTCTAATGATTCGCGGGAAGAACGATTTCTGGTAAGTCTCCGTGTAGGCTAGAACCTTTCTAATTTTATTTTCGTGGTCCTTTCACGAGGTATACGCAAGAGAAACGTATACTTTCAGAATTTTAACAGTTAATCATACTGCTATACAGAACGCCTCCCTTACAGTAACTGGCGCTGGAGGTTGTTTATCGTCTTCGTGAAGCTTTCGAGCTTACTAAGTGAACAGGCAAAGAAACGTGCTATTTTTCTTTCGATGTCTGTATTTCAGCTATAATTTCTACCTGATACGGTTTCCATACCGACGAGTAATATTTAAGTAGTGGTCGAACGAGTGATTTGTAAGCCATGCCCTTTGCTGAGGCACTACGTTTCCTGACGACTCTTCCAATGAGTCTCAGTCTGGCCTCTGCATTTCCTGCGATTAGTTTTACGTGTTAGTTCAACTTTAAATCATACCTTGCACATACTCGTAGCTATTCTATGGAAGTATCTGCTTACAGTAATTTTTCTGCAATCGATTTATCGTACAGCAGTGTGTGTTTCTGTGTATCCATACGCAATACTTTAAATTTGTTTATGTTGAGGGTCAGATGGCACACCCTACATCAACCGTCGATCCTATGCACGCCTTTCACCATTTCGAGCCAGCCGGAGTGGCCGAGCGGTTCAAGGCGCTTCAGTTCGGAACCGCGCGACTACTACGGTCGCAGGTTCGAGTCCTGCCTCGGGCATGGATGTGTGTGATGTCCTTAGGTTTGTTATGTTTCAGTAGTTCTAAGTTCTAAGGGACTGATAACCTCAGAAGTTAGGTCCCATAGTGCTCAGAGCCATTTGAACCATTAACCATTTCAAAACCGGGTGCTGATGATCGCGTAAATGAGCGCCCCAAAAACCAAACATCATCATCATCATCATCATCATCATCATCATCATTATTTCGAAACAGTTTGCTAGCGTTGCGATTTCTCTGTAAACAACATCATCTGCGATAATCCTCTGACTTCCGATATTGTCTATCCTGTCGCGAAAAGTAGTGGCCCTGTAACATTCCCCTGGGGTACGCCGTAAGTCACTTTTACTTCCGTGGACTTCTCTCAATTGAGAATGACATGCTGTGCCCTCTTTCCTAGAAACTCTTCAATCCAATCACACAGTTGGTCTGAAACCATCGTTGGTTTCGGAACTCGTGTTGATTCCGAAAGAGAAGATTTTCGTTCTCCTAAATGTCATAACACGCAAGTATAAGACATGTTCCAAAACTGTACAACTAACGCGCAGCGAATTAAAGGAGATACCACGATGCAACATTCATCAATGAAATAGTTTTGAAAAGAGACGTTTAGTATTCCGGCCTTTTCTGCGTCATCCTCGGTTTCAATGCTATTATGGTCAGTGAATGTATGGGCTGATGGCTTCGATCCGTTTACTGATTTTATGTAAGACCATAACTTCTTAGGTTCTTCTGTCAAGACGGCAGACAGAATTTTGCTTTCGAATTCAATGAACGCTTCCCGCACGGCTCTCTTTTCGCTAAGTTTGGCTTCGTTTGACTTTCGTTTGGCTGTGTTTGAATTTGCAACGAAGCTCTCTTTGTTTTCGTAGCATCTTTATAAACACAGCTCTCCAACTGTGGCGGATCTTTTCCATCCCTCACAACTTCGCCCGGCACAGACGTTGTTAGTACTGGAGATGAAGTTTTCATGCTGGCCGCTCAAGTAATGTGAAATGTGTTTCGTGTGGCCCTCGTTAGGCAGAAAGATCCTCCTATCTTTCTTTATATTACTGTTTGTAGCCGTATTTAGTGATGCTGTAACGGCCTTATGATCACTGATTCCCTGTTCTGCACTAACCGAGTCTAGAAGTTGAAGTCTGTTTGTCACAAGCATATCTAAAATGTTACCTTTGCGAATCGGTTCTCCGATTAACTGTTCAAGGTAATTTTCGGATATGACACTTAGAACAATTTCACGTGATTTACTGTGCATACCACCCGCCTTATTCATTTGGCTCTCCCTGCCTGTAGCTCGTAAGTTGAAACTTCCCCCTTGTACTGTGACGTTACCAGGAAATTTATATGAAATATTCTCCAAGTTTCCCCTTAACAGTTAAGCCTCTACTGCTCCTGAGACAAGGGCTTTGCAAAATTGCCCAGTGACGACATTCGATCAACAATCAACATTTGTAACCACCCAAATTATTTGGTATTGGAAATCTTTATTTTGTCACTAAATATTAACATATTTTTATGGGTATGAACACACCTCCGTCACCACCGTTCATCCTGTATTTGCTTACCGAGCGGTTCTAGGGGCTTCAGTCTGGAACCGCGCGACCGCTACGGTCGCAGGTTCGAATCCTGCCTCGGGCATGGATGTGTGTGATGTTCTTAGGTTAGTTAGGTTTAAGTAGTTCTGAGTTCTAGGGGCCTATTGACCTCAGATGTTAAGTACCATAGTGCTCAGAGCCATTTGAACCTATCTTTGCGATACACAGTCCAGCCTGAGTTAAGAATTTCATAGCTGTTGGCATCTGGCTTCACCCTGCCATCTGTCGCTAGCACTATGTGGGTATTGCTACCACTTATAAGCGAGACTATGCATAGAGGCTCCTGCAGCTAACTACTACTGTATTAACATTTTCTTTCTCCAAACTGCTATAACGAACTCTTTCCTGTCTGAAATGAGAACGCATCTTATCGGGCTTGTGGAGGAATTTGTCTGTCCTGACAAGCTCGCATGAGCACGCTACAGTACTCCATGGTCGCAGTAGACGTTTCCTGTATGTGGTGCACGCGTGACCTATCGAGAAATCCACATCCAAAACAGTTCAGAATAGTCTATGCTTCAAGTTTAAGACCCCCATTTGGCTCCAAACCAGAGGACTACAAGAGGTTCTGTGAACGCTGATGCAGAACGATAGCTCTTCTTCCACCCCACTGTCAAGGCTAGCTGTCTTCCGCAAATCAGCCAGCCGTATGCAGGGACCGGGAAAGACCTTCGAACCCAGGCGACAGGCGTAGTTCATGCTGAAATGAGCCACGATTTGCAGCCAGGTTCAAAAAGTCCCTCAGTCGCTACCGGCAGGTCTCGAATGAGGCTCCACTGCCCTCTATTTCTCTGAAAGGCCGTATCACCTGCTTCACCCTGGAGCTCCCAATGACAAGCAGTCCAACCATTTACACTTGTCCGAACCTCGTAGGTCGAACACAGTCCCAACAGGGGGTGAATTCTGCAATGTTTCTTAAAAGACATTATAGCCGCCACGGACTGTATAAAATATTTGTTGTTACTATTGCAGCCTTTTGACTGTGAGAGTCCCACAAAGGCCGGATTTTGACTTCGACATGTACTCATGTCAGATAGTTTTATATTCTCATAGAATGTAACTTTGCAGTGTTACTTGAAAATGGCTATAAGGCCGAAATTGCAATAGTAACAATAAATATTTTATACTGTCAACGGCGACTATGATGTCTTTTAAGAAATATTATATGACTGTGAATGCCAATCATGAGAAGTTAATCATTCCGTAATACTTTAGACGTACTTTCAGCAGTGGACAACACCTCACGTCTATTTTTAAGTCTTAAGGGGATAGCCTTCCACCCAGAGATTTGCGATTGTTCACCGTCAGTGACACGCGAATCGGAATGCGCTGCAACAACAGGGATCCCAGGCAAATCGGTAGGTTGCAGAGGCGCCAAAGAAATTGTCCCAGGTGCCCCAAGGCTATCGCAGGCCAGGGCAGCAACCTGAAATATGTCGACCGTGGCCAATACAGCTTACAGTTGTTTACAGGCAGTGGCCAATTACCCTGCATCTGTACAGAACAAGTGGAGTCGCTATCCGTTTTTAATCAGTTTTTGTCTGTACCACAAGTAATGTAACACTAACCCAAGAAGTTGAACTCACTCTATACAGTGGCATAAACACACAAACTCTTACAGCAAAATAAATGGCATTGCTAAAAACAGACGTTCACTTATGCTCAGAAGCATGCAAGAATACCGTGACACTAAACGATATATACAATCTGTGTGCAGACTTTAAGCTGCTACTGTTGAACTCCGCTCTGCTCTGGGATTGGAGCTCTACTCACTTTTAGGCTGGAGGTTTTAGTGTATTGCGAAGTGGCTGGCTCCTTCCTTTTTTCCATGCGGTCAGCTAGCCACTTCCACCTGCTATATTATTTTAGCTTCCCCTACCACTTTCTTCCTGTGTTGTCCATGTCTTACTGCTGGCGGCATGTTTTGTCCCACGCTTCGGTGTGGGTAGGCATATATTTTTCCAAGCTTGTTACCTGTGTTTTACGTTCACTTTTATATTACTGTTCTGAGTCTTTTCTTGACACCCCTCTCAATTTGTTACTGGGCGGGCGCTGAAGACCTTGCCATCGTGCGCCCATACAACCCTCTTCATCGATCCATCCATCATCATCAGCTGGTTAGTAGTTTCTTACAATTGTGGGCTTTAAATTGGATGGTTAGTAGGCCGCTCTGGTTCATAAATGTAGAACACACATTAGACGTTTACCTTTACTGATTCACTGTGCACTGCATCATAGTGTTACTTAATGCAAAACCTACATATGACGCGTTATTTAAATGTGTGTGTGTGTGTGTGTGTGTGTGTGTGTGTGTGTGTAATGAGAAAGGAAGAGAGAGAGAGAGAGAGAGAGAGAGAGAGAGAGATGATTCAAGTGAGAGACGTTGGAAGGCAGGATAAATTTAACAGGACTGGACCGAGCCAGCGCGTATGATGTCTTTATTTTGTATTTATTAAACAGAAAAACACCGGGGACCAGTAAATTGTGGAGGCCTGGTGTGGGGACAGCGATGTAAATAATTAGCGGCGGCCTTTAAATTGTAAACGCAGGAGAGAGCGGCGTGTCGCGGTGAGGTTGGCAGCCCTGCAGCGCACCCCGTAGCTGGCGCCACCTGCCGTGGACTAAAAAAAAAGCAAGTGTAAAAAAAAAAAAATGCGTCGCAGCCCGGCGCGGCGCTGCGCGCTGTGGCAGAATAATTAACGGGGAGGGGCGAGGAGTCGCGCTGTAATTGGGTCATCCGTCCCGCCACCTCTCCCCCCCCCCCCCCCCAGCACGGGCCGCCCTGTGGCGTCTCTGCAGCCCTCGACGCCGTTTGGAGGACGCCGACGCCGCCACACGTGGCGCCGCGACGCCGGGTTTTAATTACTGTCCGGTACGGTCCACTCGCAGCGGGCACAGCCGTGGCTGGGGGTGTTTTAGATACAGTGCGACCGGGACTGCGTGGGATGAAGTGTGTACCGTTGTCCTCTCACTGCGGCGAACAAATGCTGGTGGCAAAACTACTGCTGCTGCTACCACCACCACCACCACCACCACCACCACTACCACCACTACTACTAACTGTTTATTTTTTTCTACATTTTACCCTATTATCTATAACCTGTTTCGCCTCGACTCTGTTGTCTACAGGACACTGCCTTCTCTAAGTGACTGTAGAATCACACAGAACGACTTGGGTAGAATATTTATTCAGCATTATGAATGACATATTTCTCTAAATGCGGAAAAATACAGGTTGATTCCATAAAGATGCTACATACTTATACGGATGATGAGAAGGGTAAATTTATCAGTTTGAGGGAAGTAGTCCTGGTTTGGAAACTACCAAGCTGAATGTTATAAGCGAAAATCGTTCTGACGTCTTTGACAGTGGAATATATGTTTTGATACTGCTGTTGCTAAGACTGTAGGGTAGGGAACTTCCAGAGGTGGCAGTATGGACCAAAACATGAAAAAACTGTGTAGTAAACATGAGGTATATTTAATGCATACCTTAAGATCTATGAACACATGCTCATCTTCGTTACTGCGAAACACGTCTCTCCTACTGAACAAGTGCCCATAATTCTTCAGATAAGTATTTTAGAGCAAATATTTACTGGTATTTTTCTTCTTTTTTCGGTCCATACTACCTCCTCCAAAAAAAAAGCATGGAAACCAAAGGGCCGGCCGTGGTGCCCGAGTGGTTCTAGGCGCTTCAGTCCGGAACCGCGCGACTGCTACGGTGGCAGGTTCAAATCCTGCCTCGGGCATGGATGTGTGTGATGTCCTTAGGTTAGTTAGGTTTACGTAGTTCTAAGTTATAGGGGACTGATGACCTCAGATGTCCCATAGTGCTCAGAGCCATTTTTTTTTAAACCAAAGAGTTGCAGTGGATGTATTTTACAGTGTCGAAGATGAACAGGGATCATGTTTACTAGACCTTTTTTTATGTTTTGATTCAGACTGCCATCTCTGAAAGTTGCCTACCCTCAAATCTTAGCAACAACAATACTGATACATGTATTACACTGTCACACTTAGCAGATGACGTTCGCTTATAACTTTCGATTGGGTTGTTTCCTGACCAAGGTCCTTTACCTCAACTTAATACCTTACTCTTCTCCATTATCTATGAAAGTTCTTAACATCATCACGGAATCACTGTGTATAAATGTATATTTTCAAATAAACTATTAGTGGTGTGTTCCTTGATATAATCATGTTAAATATTTAGGAGTAACGTTGAAAGCTACTTGAAATGGAGTGAACATGTAAGGTCGGTTGTAGGGATGGTCGAATGGTGGGTTTGTTGGGAGAGTTCTTGGAGAGTGTAGCTCATCTATTGAGGAGACAGCATACAGAACAGTTGTGCGAGCAATTCTTGAGTACTACTCGACTGTTTGGGACCACCCCCATCACGTCGGATCAAAGTAAGACATCGAAGTCCTACAAGACGTGCTGCTACATTCATTACAGGTAGATTCTATCAAAACGGAAATCCTCTGAGGACTCGAAATCCTTGTAGGAAACAAGACATTCTTTCCACAAAACGCTATTGAGAATAGATAATAGATATTTGTCACAGACTATAGAAAGATCCTATTGTCACCAACAAACGTATTACATAAGGACCACGAAGGTAAGAACGGTTCAAATGGCTCTGAGCACTATGAGACTTAACTTCTGAGGACATCAGTCCCCTATAACTTAGAACTAATTAAACCTAACTAACCTAAGGACGTCACACACATCCATGCCCGAGGCAGGATTCGAACCTGGTACTGTAGCGGTCGCGCGGTTCCAGACTGTAGAGCCTAGAACCGCACGGCCACTCCGGCCGGCCGAAGGTAAGAGAAAGATTGTATGGAAGCATGTAGATAGCCGCTTATCTCTCTCTCCAATTGCGAGTGGAACAGGAAGCCGAATGGCTATCGTCGGTCCAAGGTACCATCCGATATGCACCGTCTAGTGGCTTCCGGAGTATGTATGTGGATGTAGACGTTGATGTTACACTGCTGTGTAGGTTACGTTGTTGCTACTTGCCGGAGAAGAGCACCAGCCACATGTACCCTTTGGCACTGTCATATAGTTATCTCGAATGCCTTCCCTTCCTGACTCCTTTCTCAACATAGGTCCTAATTTGGGCAAAGGTATGGCTGTGAAAGTGAACATCTGTCGACGCCACTACGACTGATTGGCAGGCTTGCAAACCACCTTGGGCAAGCCCACCCGTAATCTGTACTAGGAACAAACTGTTTTATTTCATGAACAACTTAATTTTCTGTTTGAACGCCCACTCCCCGTCTAACCTGACCAGGCGCGCTGCACTCTGCAACTGCAGAAAACTCTCTATCCCTAACGTCGAAAACTGTTCGTTATTTTCTACTGAATGGGTCTATACCAGTAAATCCCTGAGTCCTTAAAGAATCGACCTATAAAGCTCGGCCCCACACAAGTCTGAGGATTGCTGAGCACATCGCAAAACAGGGTACGACAGTGTTACCTCATCCTCCCTACAGCCCTGACCTAAGTGAGTAGGACAAACATTCCTGTTTCGTTCGAATACATCATTAGTAGCGGCCTGATTGCGACAGGACTGGACGTAACGTTTCAAAGCTACATGAAATGGAACGAGCGTCAGCAGGATTGCAGTAGGGAAGGCGAGAGGCTGACTTCGGTCTAGATGGAGAATTTTAGGGAAGTGTGATTCATCTCTAATGAAGAACGCATATAGGATGTTAGTTCGACCTATTCTTGAGTACTGCTCGAGCATCTGGGATCCGCACCAGGTTACGTCGCAGGAAGACATTGAAGCCGTTCAGAAGCGGGCTGCTAGATTTGTTACCGGTAGGTTCGAATATGTTACGAAGATGCTTCAGGATCTCAAATGTGAATCCCTGGAGAGAAGGCTAAGTTTTTTTTCGAAAAACACTATTGAGAACATTTAGAGAACCGGTATATGAAGTGGATTACAGGACTATCCTACTGCTGCTCAATCTTCACGGAGTTCTGCACTCAGGAGAGATATCGATGTCGGTCGGTGAGGCCAGGCACGAAGTCGGCGTTTCAAAACATCCCAAAGATGTTCTATAGGATTCAGGTCAGGACTCTATGCAGGCCAGTCCATTAGAGGATGTTTTTGTCGCGTAACCAATCCACCGAAGGCCGTGCATTACGAACAGGTGTTCGATCGTATTGAAAGATGCAGTCGCCATCCCCGAGTTGCTCTTCAACAGCGGGAAGCAAAAAGATGCTTAAAACATCAATGTAGGCCTGTGCTATGATAATGCCACGCAAAACTACAAAGGAGTGCAACCCCCTCCACGAAAAACACGAACACAACATAAACCACCGCCTCAGAATTTTACTGTTGGCTCTACACAAGCTGGCAGATGAAGTTCACCTGTCAATCGCCGTAGACACACCCTGCCATCGGATCGACACATTGTGTACCGTGATTCGTCACTCCACACAACGGTTTTCCACTGTTCGATCGTCCAATGTTTACACTCCTTACATCAAGCGAGGCATTGTTTTGCATTTACCGACTTGATGTTTGGCGTATGAGCAGTCACTTGACCATGAAATCTAAGTTTTCTCACCTCCTGCCTAACTGTCATAGTATTTGCAGTGTATCCTGATGCAGTTTGGAATTCCTCTCTGATGGTCTGGATAGATGTCTGCTACTACACATTACGACCCTCTTCAACTGTCGTCGGTCTCTGTCAATCAACAGAGGAGGTCGGCCTGTATGCTTTTGTGCTGTACGGGTCTATTCACGTCTCCACTCCACTATCACATCGGAAACAATGGACCTAGGGATGTTTAGGAGTGTGGAAATCTCGCGAACGTACGTTTGATACAAGTGATACGCAATTACCTGACCAAGTTCGAAGTCCTTGAGTTTCGCGGAGCGCCCCATTCTGCTCTCTCACTATGTCTAATGACTACTGAGGTCGCTGGTATGGAGTACCTGGCAGTAGGTGGCAGCACAACGCACCTAATATGAGAAAAGTATGCTTTTGGGGATGTCCGGATACTTTTGATCATATACTGCACATGACTAACGCAGCCTGCAGGTCGATAACCTACTTATTGGTGAGATGCATCAACTCATACCTGACGCACTCCACCTGCAAAACTTGTTTTTGTCTAAAGGCCATAACTGTGCCCTGGAAATTGGCTCCGAGATGATTATTAACAAAATGGACAATGTACTGTTTTCTGCAATGTCAAAAAGAAGCTGTTAAGATTACATATCAGTCACTAGTTAAACCAGCATTGTAACATGAGAGTAACGGAAACTGATCACTATAATACTTACAAGTACACAAGGCAACCAGTTTTCTTTTCTTTTTTTTTTTTAAAAAAGGATTTATATTTATGCTCAGAACTCAAATATGTGTGCAACAAAATTGTTACCAACAATTCTCGAGAAAATCCTGTTCGAAATTCCATGAGAGACGTTAATACTACATAGCAAGATCGAGATGTGGAGAGGGAGGGTGGCGCTGTTGTAGACTGTTTGTCTGCCATGCTGGCGTCCCAGGTTCCATTCCTGCCCATAGTAATTTTTCTAAAAAAAGTGCATTTTCTATTTGAATTACCATGAAGAGTAAAATAAATAAAGATAAAAAATTTGTTTTGTAATTATTTTATCTTTATAAATTTTACTCTTAATGGAAATTCTAGTGGAAAATGCACCTTTAAAGAAAAGATCGGAAATTAAGAATTTGTATTTGGAATGCACACTCAGTTTTTGTGGGTGATATGTAATTAGAGATAAGCACACGTGCATTTTTCACAACAATGACTATTAGATATATGTTAATTGGTATATATGTTATGAACGTTGTATTTAAATGACAAAAGTATTTGAAAGGAACGAGAAAAACGAAAAATAGTGACCTAAACCAGACTCGAACCAGCATCTCATCGACTAGGAGTATCGAGCGCTACCGATTTTTTCCCATCTTTACGGAAATGCTCGTAAAACATGCACCTGTGCTTTTAAATTTATAGCAGACAGAAATCTGACCCAGCCCTCCTACTTTACTGACAAGCACTCTTCCACAGAGCCAAGCTGCCTGCGGAAAGCCGACCTTATTTTTGTTTACTAAAGACGCTCGAAAAGCTTGAAAATCGATTTTCTCGAGAATTTTTGATCCTTGCATCGAACCGCTTTGTGGACATGATATCTGAGCTCTAACCTTCACGTGCCAAACGTATAATCAGAGTGCCACTTGGTCCTCTTCTGTTAGTCCTCGCCTGTCGAAACGTTTAGCGTTCTACCTGAGCTACTTCAAACAAAACAGATCCTAGCGCTGACACAGAAACTACACAGGTGTCTGCTGCACCAGTCGGCAGCGAACTTGGAGTACCAGCAGTTAGAACGCTGTGGAGTAGCTACAATATGTTACGAACACACGATGTGTTGGACAGGTGTAGCGGAGTGCGGCAGCCTGCCCCACCAATTCTATGCCTGTCCTGAGATCCACCAGTGTCGTGGCGCGGCGTGTAGAGTAAAAGAGGTTGCCGCCGGGTGTCTGCGCAGGGCTGTGCTGGCTCTCTCACCTGTATTGGCAAGTCATGCCGAAGCCGAAGTCGCGCCAGAAGCCGGTGTCTCGGGAGATGACGAGCTGCTCCGCCTCCGGGGGCAGCGGCCGGCCCTGCAGGGTGTACACCACGTGCGGGTTGTACAGGCTGAACACGATCGGGTAGTACACCTGCAACACCAAACACAGCATACGTCTGCAAAAATGAAAGCGTCTGCCAAGGGAAGTCATGCTTAGTTGCCTGTGTTTAACGTAAAATCGATAAAGACACGTTTTACAATGCAAGAATG
Organism: Schistocerca gregaria; assembly: GCF_023897955.1. Lineage (NCBI taxonomy): Eukaryota > Metazoa > Arthropoda > Insecta > Orthoptera > Acrididae > Schistocerca > Schistocerca gregaria. The sequence continues at coordinate 1,198,189,800 of NC_064920.1, forward strand.
ACCAGTCTCGGGGCGGTAAAATTGAATAAAGTATTTTCTAACTTCCAGTCGTCTTAAAAGGGTAAAATGCCAGAAGATTTGCCATTGTCAAATTGAATGTCTACTGATGGGCCACTGTTACGCCCTGATCATTTACACAGTTTCAATTTCTGTAACAGGATTGTAGGGGCTGTAGAGGTTACTTAGTAGATATGGTTTTGATAAGCAACCCATGTCCGGGAACTTAACATTTTTTATATAAAATAACTGCGAAGACCGGACCAATTTCAAATTTCCCTCTTCATGGTACGCAAACATACTGAGACGAGGGCGCCGCTATCATCCCATTTTGTAATAACAGCTTCTTAAAGCCCAAGTGACGTAGCTCTGCTTTTTTTTTTATAAGTAAGATCGGGATCTTCTTCAGCAAGTGGCGTTCTTGAAATAAACGGTTGTAGTTCCGTCATAAATTACAGTGAAAAGGGTCTTTTTTATTTCTCGATGCTGACTAGTTTCGAATACCTGTTTCCATTTTCAAATCATCTGTTCCGTGTAACAATCCAGGCGTGGCCTATGCACAAAAACTGCCCGTGCATTGATTATCAGACCGGCATTATGGCCGACTCAGCAACAGTAAACACAGTACAGAGGAAGGACATGGTACATAAACTATCGCCTGTTTTGTCACGCTTGCTATACAGATGGTTTGAAAATTGACACAGGTGTCCGAAACTAGTCACTATCAAGAAATACAAAAGATATTTCTCAATGTGGCTTATGGCGAGGCAACAACCATTATAAAACAAGTTCCGGACCTATTTTTCACCCGCAGTATGCTGCAATTTCGTAAAAAAGATACATTCTGTTAACAGAGCGATTGGCCTTATTTGTAACTTGCAAAACATCTGCATAGAGAGAAATCATCTATCTGTTGACAGCGAAACCATTAAATGTCTCGGAGGAACAATAATGTGATTTCCACCACTTGAGCTGTAAGGGATCCAGATGTCAGTTACCATTTTCGTCCGACTAGACACTAGAATAATGGCTGCGAGAAACTGGTACGTCTCCAACTGGGAGGCTGGACTGAGGTGCTGCACGGAGCGCCGCTGTGCTGACTCTGAAGAGGACCCAGTCACGAATACTCGAAACATCGCCCATGCCGCGAGCGCCTTTAGATCACATAAGTCAGAGCTCAGTATGTCCACTGTGAGTGTACCGCCAAATTGTAGGTTTTAATGTGATTCTATACTCAACGTTATTTTACTTCCCAGTGGTACGCTTCCCAACATGAGCTCTTTATCAAAAGCTTATCTACAATGTCCTCTCTACAAGCCTGCAATAGGAATTGTGAGAGACACCCTGTATATATTACAGAGGGTGGTCACTATCCCATAGGCGGGGGTCTTGTCACACCACTGGCAGCCAACTTGCGGCGGCGCCGGTGTGGAGTATATTTTCCTCCGCTGCGAGGTCTTCGTTTGTGTATTCGTCTCTTGGTCTCAATCTACGATTTTTACCCTCCACGCTGCCGTGCAACACTAAAGTGGTGATCCCTTGATGCCTCAGAACATGTCCTACCAACCAATCCCTTCTTCTTGTCAAGTTGTGCCACAAACTCCTCTTTTCCCCGATTCTATTCAATAAAATGGCTCTGAGCACTATGGGACTCAACATCTTAGGTCATAAGTCCCCTAGAACTTAGAACTACTTAAACCTAACTAACCTAAGGACATCACACACACCCATGTCCGAGGCAGGATTCTAACCTGCTACCGTAGCAGCCCCGCGGTTCCGGACTGCAGCGCCAGAACCGCACGGCTACCGCGGCCGGCTCTATTCAATACTTCCACATTATTTAAATGATCTTCCCATCTAATCTTCAGCATTCTTCTGTAGCACCACATTTAGAAAGCTTCTATTCTATTTTTGTCCAAACTATTTATCGTCCATGTTTCACTTCCATACATGGCTAAACTCCCTACAAATACTTTCAGAAACGAGTTCCTGACATTTAAATCTATACTCGATGTTAACAAATTTCTCTTCTTCAGAAACGCTTTCCTTGCCATTGCCAGTCTACATTTTATATCCTCTCTACTTTGACCATCATCATTTATTTTGCTCCAAAAATAGCAAATCTCCTTCACTACTTTAAGTGTCCCATTTCCTAATCTAATTCCCTGAGCATCACCCGACTTAATTCGACTACATTCCATTATCTTCGTTTTGCTTCTGTTGATGTTCATGTTATATCCTCCTTTCAAGACACTTGTGTTTACTGGCAAGAAATAAACTGTTTCCTTACGTCCCGCTGATCGTGAATATGGAAGATCGACGTCTCTCTCAGCAAATGGGAATAACTTACGGCCTTGTTAAAAAGGCTACAGAGTCACACTAGTTACAGCCCTATGACATAACTGCAGTGCAAGACCTTAAAACGGGTGACCCTGCATAAAGGTTGCGGTTTAGTGAATGGATTCGGGTAGGGAGCATGGCTGAAAAAGTGACAGTTACCATTTTTTTCGGACAAATCATGGCTAAACCTAAGGGAACATGTTTATTCACAAAATAACTGTTGCTGGAGTTCTGAAAAGCCTAACGTTATACACAGGGCGCTTCTTCATGATCAAAAGTAGGAGTGCGGTTCGCTGTTAGCGGTGAGAGAATAATGGGCCCTATTTTTTCAGGAAACAAATAGCAGCGACATATGTGTGGAAAACATTATCTTGTCTTTTTTGGCCAGTTAGCTGAGTAAGAATGTGGCTTCGCATGTTTTCAGGAGGACTTTGGAACAGCACATAGGACTATTTTCTCATTACTGGAAATTCATGACATGTTTCAAAACAGAGTTTTTCCTCGTTCCCCCGATTTCAGCTCCTGGGGATTTGTATCTCTTGGAGGGAAGGGGGGAGCGGAGGGTAAAGAGCTACAATGCACAAATGATATCTATACACTTTAGATTAACATAAAACTAACACTCGCCAAGAAATGGCTGCCATTTCTCTGAGGGAACAATAGAGTGTACTGTGCAATTTCCTAATCTAATGTCAGAAACGCTTGAACAACGAAGGGAGGCAGTTTCTCCTTGGCCAATATACGTGAGTAATTTACTTTGCTGTTACAGTGTCCATGTTATGTGTGTTAGAAATAACTCACATTGCGAACCGTAGTGTATTCACAGTGGGCCGCCTCCACCCGCCCAGCGGTCACAGCAGTCGGACTCTCGAACCGGCCGTACTTCGTGAAAGCGGATGCGTTAACGACTGATCACCTTGTACGATACAATGAGGTGACTTAAGTCAAGACATACCTGCTAATATCGTGTTGGAACCCTTCTGCTCGGCTCAGTGCAGCAGCTCGACGTGGTGTGGACTCACGTAGTCGGAATTCCTCTGCAGAAATACGCTGCCTCTGTAGCCGTCCATAATTGCGAAAGTTTTGCCGGTGTAGGACTCTGTGCACGAACTAACCTCTCGATTAAGTCCCATAAATCCATAAATATTCGATGGAATTCTTGTCGGGTGACCTGCATGGCTACATCATTCGCTCGAACTGTCCAGAATATTCCTCAAAGCAATCGCGAAGAACTGTAGCCCAGTGTGCATTGTCATCCATAAAAATTTCGTCGTTTTTGGGGTTCATGTAGTCCATAAATGGCTGAAGCAGCCGAACATAACCATTTGCAGTCAATGATCGGTTCAGTTGGAGTAGAGGACCCAGTCCAGTCCATGTAAACAGCGCCCACACCCCTATGGAGCCACCACAAGGTTGCACAGCGCCTTCTTGACTATTTGAGTCCAAGGCTTCGGTGGGTCTAGACCATCTGAAATCAGGACTCATATGACCGGGCCACGGTGTTCCAGTCGTGTATGGCCAACCGATATGGTAACGATCAAATGGTTCAAATGGCTCTGAGCACTATGGGACTCAACATCTGAGGTCATAAGTCCCCTAGAACTTAGAACTACTTAAACCTAACTAACCTAAGGACATCACACACATCCATGCGCGAGGCAGGATTCGAACCTGCGACCGTAGCAGTCGCACGGTTCCAGACTGAAGCGCCTAGAACCGCTCGGCCCCAATGGACGGCTCGATATGGTAACGATACCAGGACAGACACTGCAGGCGATATTGTGTGTCAGCGAAGACAATCGCGTCGGTCGTATGCTGCCATAGCCCATTAAAGCCACATTTCACCTCTGTACCCTAAGGGATAATTTCGCCTTACATCTCACATTGATCTCTGCGATTTTTTCAAGCGATGTTGCGTGTCTGTGAGCACTGACAACTCATCTCAAATTCCGCTACTCTCGGTCATTAACTTAAAGCAGACTGCCACTGCTTTGACCGTGACGAGAGCTGGTGCCTGAAATTTGGTATTCACAGCACACTCTTGACGCTGTGTATCTCGAAATATTGAACTTTCTAACGGTTTCGGAAATGGAATGTCGCATGCGTCTAGCTCCAACTACCTGTTAATACCCGTCGTGGGCCGTAATCAGGTCGGCAACCTTTTAAAATGAGTCACCTGAGTACAAACGTCAGCTCCGCCAATGCACTGCGCTTTTGTAACTCGTGTATGCGATACTACCGTTATTTGTATGTGTGCATATCGGTGACCAATGACGTTTGCCACGCCAGAGCCCAGCCTAGACAACATTTGCAGAAAATTAGGGATACAGACAACTGCATGCCAATACATCTACTCCTTGTTATGTTTCATTGGTAAAAATGGACAAGCGTGCAAAACCAATGATTCATTCTATACTCACAATACCAGGAGGAAGATGGACCTCCATTATTAATAAAAAAACATTACTATTGTACAAAACGGAGTCCACTACACGAGCTGAAAGGTGTTCAATGCTCTGCCACCATCACTGAAATTACTTATCCACGAGTTTCCGAAATTTAAAAAACAGCTCAAAAAGTATTTATTAGATAAGTTCTTCTATTCGGTAGAAGAATATTTCGGTAGAGTTAACTGTAATTGATTTTTTCATTTACTAATTTGATGTGCTATTGTGCATTATGATACTCACAATCACTGTGAACATTACTGCCTCTCATTTAGCTATTAACGTCTACCATATTTTTAATGTAATTTTTTTTCTATACCTATTAATGTGTATGTTGTCTTATACCAGATATCCTCTTGCAAGAGGTACTTTTATGTATTCCTTTTGTATTATTTGTAATAATTCTGACACGTCCTACATCCATGCAAATGCCTCGCAGTATTGGATTTATGGGATATAAATAAATAAATAAATAAATAAATAAATGGCCCTATAATGCTGCTCTGATGTACTCCAGAAATTACCTTCGCTTCTGACAGTTTCGTTCTGTTAAGAATAAGGTACTGAGTTATGCTCCCTAAAAAGTCCTGAATCCTGTCATAAATGTGTCCCGATACTCGGTAAGACCATATTTCGTTCGTTAAACGACAGTGCGAAACTATCTCGAACTGTCTCCGAAAGTCAAGGAACACAGCATCAGCCTTTGCTTATGTCGACCTGGATTTTATTGACGAAGAAATCTTTGTTCACAGAACCGACTGTGAAGTGTTTGGGGTGCGAGAAGCGCAGCTGGTGGAGAGAAGAGAGTCGGCTTCCGGGCGCCTGTGGGTGGGACGCCCGGGCTGACATCCCGGCGCACCAGCCGTCCACAGAGCGCCGCCCATCGGCTGCAAATCACCGGCCGTGACGTCACCGTCACGTGGCGCCTGTTTGCGGACACGACAAAACACTATCGCGTCGCGCTGTCCAATTTCCGGTTACAAGCCGCGCCTCGCGGCGGAAGCGGCGCCATGTCGCGTGACGACACACGCCGCGCCGGGCCGGAAGCGACGTAACACAGTGCTGGCGGCGGGGGAGGGGGGAGCGGGGGGTGGGGGGAGGGTTTAGCGACAAAACACGAGCCCGCGGAGGGCGTCAACACCGCGCCGAGTGAGGTATCTCGCCAGCCGGCGCAGCTGACAGTCGCTCTCCACTTATTTACGTACTCTCCACGAGTGTGTTATCGGATTTGTTTTCGACACGTTTCATTTAAATTTAAGATCTTCATCTTGGTTTGAAAATTTTAGTACTTCTTCTGTGGTGAAAAAAAATTAAACCTCTTTGTTTGTCAGTTATGTTTATCATGTAGATAATACAAAATCCGTCATTTTGATTTGCAGCTCCATGTATTGCCCGTGTTAGTAGTTAAAAAGTTTTGGCTGTGAGGTCCGTCAGTTAGGCAAAACACCGTTTTTCTCAGTAGCCAAACATGTTTCGGCACCACTGTGCCATCATCAGTGGGTTTTCGTTTTTATTTATTCTTCAATGTTAACATTTTTTAAATGATCATAAAATTATGGCCGGCCGGTGTGGCCGTGCGATTCTAGGCGCTGCAGTCCGGAACCGCGGGAGTGCTACGGTCGCAGGTTCGTATCCTGCCTCGGGCACGGATGTGCGTGCTGTCCTTAGGTTAGTTAGGTTTAGGTATTTCTAAGTTCTAAGGGGACTAATGACCTAAGATGTTAAGTCCCATAGTGCTCAGAGCCATTTGAACCATAAAATTATGTGCATTTTTAGTTCAAACAACAGATCGTGTCTTCCTGCAAAATAAAAGCGAGCTTAAATAACAATGATGGAGAGCTAGCGATCATCCACCTTCCTCTCCAAAATAGACTACAAACGCTCAATAACGTTGAGATCTGGTAGTTCCGGGGCCAGGGGAGACTTGACAATACAGCCTTGTGCTCACAAAATCAATTCTGAACGACGCGAGCTCTGAGAACAGCGACCCTGCCGCCTTGGAACACAGCCTCCCCATTGGGTAAGAAACATTGTGCCATGGGATGGAGTTGATCAGCCAATATGGTCGTATTATCCTTGACTGAGACATTTCAGAGTAACCTTAGGGCCCAGAGAATACCACAATATGCTGACCAAATTATCACCGAACCCCTTCCATGTGTCACTCTTGGGTCGTAACTCCGGACAGGAGTTCGAAACAGTGTGAAACAATACTCATCCGACAAAATGACTTTCTTCCATTGCTCCATAGCCTAGGTTTTGTGGCTTCGGCACCACGTTTTCCTATTATGGGCATTTGTATCACTCATGTGTGGCTTTGTAATTCCATCTCGCCCTGCAATTCGCAGCTTACTGAGCCCCCTTCGTGCTGTTTTGGTACCGACGTGGTTGAACCATTTGAACCTACACAGAACGCTTTTCGGACCACGACTGACTTGCAATGTACTGAGCACATTGCATAGCCGCTTTTCATTCTCAGACAACAGCGTAATCCACAGGCTTGGCTTTCATCTGTATTTACGTCCAAGAACGAATTTCTTGCAGTGTTTCCATATTTTTATTCTACCCCTGTACAATTAAATTCGAGGGTTGGAACTTAAATAGTGGCAACTATTAATCAGAAGCGATACAAAAGAGTTACATGTTTGCACTTGTTACTGTCCCTTAAAGCGTTGTGTAGAACCCGTTGCCAGCGATGTGGAAGGCGTGGTTTACCGTTAGCAGAGCCTGTTCCGTTGATGATGCGAATGGAGCGGTCTGCTGCCTGTGGAATCTGTGGAACAGTTCTCAAGCGAATACCACGAACCCAAAACTGAAACGGCAATCCAACGAGTGGCGTCATTATGAGTCGCCGCGAAAGTCGAAAGTGCTTCAGAGCGCCAGTATCGTGAAATTTATGGTGATTCTCGTGTAGGACTGTGTTATCCTAACGCATTACGCTCCTCCACGACAGGCCGCCAATGCACAGTATTACTGTTTGTTTTTGGAGCATCACCTGCGACCAGATTTGCGAAAGAAGCGGCGACAGTTTCTGCGCAACCCACGCATCATTTTGCAAGACAAGGCGCATACAGCGCAAGCTGTGGCTCCTCTGTTCTGTCGATGGGACTGGGAAGTACTGTACCATCCACCATACTCTCCGGACGTGACTCCTTGTGACTTTGATTTTATTCCGAAGATGAAGGAACCACTTCGTAGCATTCGCTTCAGAACTGTTGCAGAGATTCAACAGGCAGTAGACCGCTCCATTCTCACCATCAACAGAACAGGCTCTGCTGACGGTATACTACGCCTTCCACATCGCTGGCAACGGGTTCTACACAACGCTGGTGACTACTTTCAAGCACAGTAACATGTAACTCTTTTGTATCGGTTGTGAATAAATAGTAAATAATAAGTAGTTTCAACCCTCGTACATACGTTACAGATAAGTCATAATACATATTATTAATAGGTAAAACGTGGTTTATTAGAAACAAATTATACATTCAGACGCAAAAACGGAATTTTTCTTATCTACATGAGCGAGCGAGGTGGCGCAGTGGTTAGGACACTGGATTCGCACTGAGGAGAACGATGGTTCGGATCCATGTACGACCACCCAGATTTAGGTGTTCCGTGATTTCCCTAAACCGCTCCAGGCAATGGCGGGATGGTTATTATGAAGGGGCACGTCGGAATGCCTTCCCCGTTCTTCAGCCGGCCAGGGTGGCCGAGCGGTTCTAGGTGCTTCAGTCCGGAACCGCGCGACTACTACGGTCGGAGGTTCGAATCCTGCCTCGGGCATGGATGTGTGTGATGTCCTTAGGTTAGTTAGGTTTAAGTAGTTCTGAGTTCTAGGGGACTGATGACCTCAGATGTTAAGTCCCTTAGTGCTCAGAGCCATTTGAACCCCATTCTTCCACAATCCGAGCTTGTACGCAATCCTTAGCGACGTCGTTGTGGACAGGACGTAAAACCGTAATCATCCTTCCTTTCTTTCTTCCTTATCTAAATGACCAATTTTATTTAAGGAGCTACTGAGAAAGTTTGTCTACCAACAGTAGCAAAAACTATTTGCAAGTATCAGACCCCCCTTAACGATATTACGCAGGTCGGCAAATCCATAGCTTTAGTAGACGTACTCGTCTTTTGAACTCTCAGCTCGCTGTTTCATATGCTACTGCAGGACCGGAGCTTCTCTTGAGGTTATCAGCGTAATACTTTGATAAGATACCAGTAACAATAATAATGTCCTGTGACTAGCGGCTCCCGTCGGGTAGACCGCCCACCAGGTGCAAGTCTTTCGATTTGACGCCACTTCGGCGACTTGCGCGTCGATGGGGATGAAATGATGATGATTAGGACAACACAACACCCAGTCCCTGACCCGGGAATCGAACCCATGCACTTAGGATTGACATTCTGTCACGCTGACCACTCAGCTACCAGGAGCGGACAACGTTACCAGTGAATGTCTTGAAAGAAGAAATTGGCGAAATCTATATTTTTTAGATCAAGATCGCTGAAATCACTGTCTCCACCATAAAATTAGGCGAAAGAAATACTCTGACGTAACACACGTCGCTCATATAGTGTATCTCCGGGTTCTCGTCACATGACGTATGCTCTTCAACCGACGTAGCTTTACTTAAGGTAATACGTTATGGATGGGCCGTGGCGGGGTTACTGGCGTCGTCTTGCGAATTCCTGTCGCACAAGCTCGATCTGTCGTCTGGTGTTTGAGGCCACAAAGACCTTTGCTCGAGGTTTTTGGTGGGGACGGGGAGCGTTGTGTCGTGGCGAGTTGGGCAGCGGTAACGGAGCGAGGAGCGAGCTGTGAGAGGCCCACCCAGCGAGTAAGGCGTGCCCTCCTCAAGCGTCTTGGGCGCGGAGTTCGGCGAGTGGTTGCTGGGCCGATTTTAATCCGTGGCTGACTTCGAGTGCTGTCTTCGTGCACAGCCTGGCCAGTCAGCTCTGGGACGTGGCACACGGTTGAGAGAGTTGAGGCCAGTTTCGCTGGGCTGAATTCTGGGCCCCCTTTGGAATCGGCAAGCTTCAGCTTCGATTCGCGAACTCCAGATAAGTTTTGGATTGCCTGTTTTCCGTTTAGTAATTTTACTTAAGCTCTTATTATTGAAGGCCTGCCTGTTTGCATTTGGTAATTTTGCTTAATTGAATCTTTTCTTTAATAACAGCTTCAGTTAATCTACGCCAAAAATACGCCCCCTTCTCATCAGCAACCTCGAGCAAAGGTCTCAGTGGCCTCAAATCAGAGGGGGAATTCGCGACAGATGGGGCTAGCGGCGCCACGAATTCCAAAAGCGACGCCAGCAACCCCGCCACGGGTCAGTGGCATCACTGGTAGAGCATGATGGGAGATGTGCATCATAATGACGACGTTACCTTGAATTTAAATAACACTTCACACTTTTTAAAGTTAAGCTGAAGGCCGTCTACGCATATAGTTAAATAATAAAAATGGGACGTCCTTCATAGAGTACTGGCTTTTTGTGCTGATGCCAATAATGTTTGTACATATTGATGGAAGATGTTTAACAAGTGCTAAAAAATAGGATATAAATTTTTGACAATATTATTAAAATAAAAATAGGGTAGAGTATTACATTCATAAGTATTTAACAGTCAGAATTAGTTACGAGGGATATTACTGTGGCCGGCCGAAGTGGCCGAGCGGTTCTAGGCGCTACAGTCTGGAACCGCGTGACTGCTACGGTCGCAGGTTCGAATCCTGCCTCGGGCATGGATGGTGGTGGTGGTGGTGGTGGTTAGTGTTTAACGTCCCGTCGACAACGAGGTCATTAGAGACGGAGCGCAAGCTCGGGTTAGGGAAGGATTGGGAAGGAAATTGGCCGTGCCCTTTCAAAGGAACCATCCCGGCATTTGCCTGAAACGATTTAGGGAAATCACGGAAAACCTAAATCAGGATGGCTGGAGACGGGATTGAACCGTCGTCCTCCCGAATGCGAGTGCAGTGTGCTAACCACTGCGCCACCTCGCTCGGTAGGGCATGGATGTGCGATATCCTTAGGTTACTTAGGTTTAAGTAGTTCTAAGTTCTAGGGGACTGATTACCTCAGTAGTTAAGTCCCATAGTGCTCAGAGCCATTTGCACCATTCTTGATATTACTGTGGAATCAAATTTGCTATAAGCTTTGACTTTTGTAAGTAATCAGTGTTCTCTTATTGAAGTTTTAATTAAACATTTTCACTTTACGTTGGTAGTATTTCCAATAGGATTTCTGCGGGAACATGAATTGAATGACTTTTTCGTCCACCATCTAAAATTGGGGTCCTCTAACGATCCGTAAGGAAAGGTAAAGGACAAAGGAATTTGTTGTTTCTTATTCAGTTGTTCTAACGTTTGATAAATTACAATATTGCATTTCGTATTTTTCTAATAGAATAATTTCAGATTTTTATAAAATTCAAAAAGTGAATATCTCAAAGAAATAATTAAAAATTAACTGATAACACATGCTCACATTCGACGGGAACAGAACTGTATGTCCATATTACTGTTGTGTAAATGGTTCAAAGGGCTCTAAGCACTATGGGACTTAATATCTGAGGTTATGTCCCCTAGACTTAGAACTACTTAAACCTAACTAACGTAAGGACGTCACACACATCCATGCCCGAGGCAGGATTCGAACCTGCGACCGTAGCAGCAGCGCGGTTCCGGACTGAAGCGCCTACAACCGTTCAGCCACAGTGGCCGGCAATGTTGTGTAGACTATAATGGAATCTACTGGCAAAATTACTTGCTTGAAATTTAGAGAACGCTTAAACTACTTCAGTGTAAGTTTCATAAAATCCTTTAAGTCGATTTTTCTCTAGTAATTGAATTTTTTAGTTCTGTCACTGTTGTTGCTGGGGTACAATATGGGAAACAATGGTAAGATGAAGGGACAACCTGATTGGTCCGTGTTAAAACATCAGCGAATAACTTCCGGCTTGAAAAATGCTATTTATTTGCCTGAGTTGTCCTAATATCTGTACAGTTGGGGCTCGCATTACAGGTTCAGCCAAAGGACTTCTGGCTACTGTACACGGCCCTGTTGTGTGCGTGTGCCAGTGAATGTCGTAGTGTTCTGCAGCGAACTACAGGCTGCTTTAATGCTGTCTCACGGGCTAAGGCAAAGGCGCACCGGCTAGGCGCAGCTAGGCAGCCGTATTGCGAGTGTTTCGCGCATGCACCCCCGCCCTCGTGCACCCGGCCAGTGCAGTACAGGTGTGTAGAGCGCGGCCTGTCCGCCTGACAGCCTGTGCCGCAGCTGTTTGCCCACCCGTGTTTACCTGTGCCCTCGGCTGCCCTGAGCTGGGCGCTCGGGCTGGAACGGCCTGCGGTACTCAGCTACTGCCCACCTTCTTCCCCGGGCGGGCGTTCCAGCGGCAGCGGTCGAGGAACCTGGCGCTGAAGACGACGTCGACGTCGCACATGAAGAGCAGCGCGTCGCGGCGCCCGGGGGCGGCTCGCTCGGCCGCCACGCGCAGGCCGCGGCCGCGGGAGAAGGACTCGTTGAGCGCCAGCAGCCGCAGCGGCTCCTCGCCGTGCTGGGGGCGGCGGTGCGGGGGCGGCGGCGGCGCGCCGGTGCCGCCGGAGGCGGAGGCGGAGGGCGAGCGCGCCGCCAGCGACAGCGAGAGCGCGCGGGACATGGCGGCGCGCGCCTCCGCCAGGCCCTCCTCCCCGAAGTACACCACCGTCAGCTGCACCCTGCACACCACGCGGGTTACTTCACTTCTACTCAAAGTAAGAGCTGCGCACAATAAGCAAACTCGAAACTGGACAGTTGCAGAGGTCACACCAATCTTTGAGAAAGGTAGTCGGAGTAATCCACTAAATGACAGGCCCTTATCATTAACGTCGATATGAAACAAGATTTTGGAACATATATTGTGTACGAACTTGATGAATTACCTCGAAGAAAACGGTCTATTGGCACACATTCAACATTGATATAGAAAACATTGTTCTTGTGAAACACAACTAGCTCTTTACTCGCGTGAATTGTTCAGTATGATTGACTTACTGAAAGCCCTGCGTGCGTCGCCATCAGCTGCTGTTTGCATACATGTACACAGGTCACTTCAGGCAAGGCGTCTCCATGTCAACTGCACCTCAACCATTGTGTCAGCTCCACTGAAGACAATACGCATTAAAGGCTACTGGACTGTATCTCTCCGAAGTATACCACTTTTATTGGAAACGTACAAGGTGGGCAACCTACATTCTCGGTTTACTTGTCGCGTCATCTCAAGGGTAAAATCTCGAACTGTCCACAGAATTTTCCATCGTCTTCGACAGAAGTAATACCCTGTCATTCCTGCTGTTGCGATGACCATTTATAACCTATAGTCGGCTTGTCATTGGGCCGAACGTATCATTATATGGTTTTGCAATGCACTTGTGTCTGCACAGGTGGTGTGAGCGATCTTGTAGGAACATCAGTTCAGCGCACTTCTCCGTGTCGTCCAGCCATGGGATTTGGATCCCTCCCACTAAGAAGATAATAGGTACTGTCCCGGTTAAATAAAGCACGACAGACGCTGTACTAACTATATCTAATGCACATTGTCCATGTAACTGCCATCTATTTTTACCTGTAACTCAGCCATCTCTTCATTGCGAGTGGATTAATTCTAGCAGGGCAACCCTTCAAAGAGCTAATATTAGCAGTACAGCTGCAAAGCTAACGGGGAATGATCGACTGGTATTGAAGTAAAGACCGGCGTCATCTTATGGAGCGGCACGCACTGTCGGCAACGTCTCGTTCAAGAAGGAACTATTTCTGTCTTGAATAGATCAGAGTAGTCGTTTGATTACCACTTCCCCCCATGATATATCTCTTCTGCATTATTCGATCTCAATTCTTCCAGAGCTATTTTAACTTCGATCTGTTATACTGTATCCCCTACGTCTTTCTTATCGATTCCAACTTCTTCTTCCGTGACATCAAATATATCTTCCCCCTCATGGGGGTATTGAATGCCCTCTTTTCTGCTATCCACTCTCTCATCCGCGTTAAACAATGGAATTCGTATTGCACTCTTAATGTTGCCACACTTGCTTTTAGTTTCACGGAAGTTTGTTTTGTCTTTACTGTATGCTGAGACAATCCTCCCTACGATCATGGCTTTTTCGATTTATTCACGTCGTTCCTGCAACCATTTCGCCTTGGGTGTCCTGAACTTCCTATTTATTTCATCCCAAAGGAATTTAAGACAAGTAGAAAGATAGCTGAAAAAAAAAGAATGAAGCGAAACTCAGTCAGCAGAGCATCGAGAGAAGCGTTCAGTGAATTTAAAAGTAAATTTTGTCAACCTATCTGATTAAAAACCCTGAGAGGTTCTGGTGTTATGTAAAATCAGTTAACGGTTCGAAATTATCTATCCAGTCACCTCGTGACCGTAATGGTACCGAAATGGGAAATGACAGAGAGAAGGCCAAAATACTGAATTCCGTCTTCCGAGATGGGTAATACGGTCCCTGAGACTTTCGAAAAGGCCAATATCAAGATAACTGATAGCAGAACAGAAAAACAACTACAATCACTTTGTAGTGGGAAAGCATCAGGACCAGATGAGGTACCTGTAAGATTATACATAGGTTATCCGAAAGAAATTGTTCCCATCCTAGCAACTGGAGCAACGGGGCATACCTAGCGACGAGAAAAAATCGCAAGTCATTCCAGTTTGTAAGAAGGGTCGTGCGACAGATGCAGATAATTGTAGGCCTATATCGTTCACGTCAACACGCTGCAGATTTGTGGAACATGTTTTCTGCTTATGCATTAAGATGTTTTTGAACTAAGAAAATCTTGTCTGTAAAAATCAACATGAATTCTTCAAACAGAGTTGTTGTGAAATTTCAACTGTCTCTTGTCCTCCATGAGATCTATAGTGCTGTAGACATCGGCGCTCAGGTTGATGCAGTGTTCTTCGATTTCAAGAGGGCATTTGACACTGATGCTCGGTTAAAAAAGAAAAATGAAAAAAAAGCTTATCTAATATTGGACCAGATTTTCGACTGAATTCAAGATTTTCCGGCAGATAGACCTCAACACTTCCCTCTTAATGGAACAAAATCGACAGATTTGAAGGTAATTTCGGAACTACTCAGGGAAGTATGATAGGACCATTACTATTTACAGTGTATATAAATGATATAGCAGGATACGTCGTAACATCTGTAATACTGTTCACAGACGATGTGGTTGTCTATAGGAAGGTAGGAGAGCCAAAATATAGTAACACTTTGCAGAAGAACCTACGGATGACTGATGAACGTTGCAGTGAGTGGCAGATGATCCTGAATGTAAGTAAATGTAACATATTGCACATACATGGAAAACAAATCTACTATCGTACAACTACGTAATTAATGAAAAATTGCTGTACAATTAGAATATTGTTGAAAAATTGATGTAAACAGTAACCACTGTAAATATCTGTGAGTGACTATCCAGAGCGACCAAGTCCTTGGAAAATAAGGAGACGTACTGAGATTCATTGGAAGCATCTCCAGGAAATTAATCGATCTAGTAAAGAAGTGGCCTACAAGGTGCTTGTGCGACCAATTCTTGAGAATTGTTCATCAGTTTGGGACTGAAGAAAGACGCAAAGAAGATCCAACTTCAGTACACTCTTCTGACAATATTGATTACTCCGGAATATTCTCTTAAACATCAGTCAACCCTTCAGCATTACTAAGTTGTTATCTGTCTATATCTGCTTATGGATATGCCTAATGTTCCAATATCTGATTTCGAAATCTCGGTCTGACGATGATGTTGTATAGCTTGCATCTTTCAGTATCTCCAGACCTTTCCTATTATACCTCTTCCCTCGTGATTCTTGAAGGGAGTATTCGCTGTTACGATCTGACATTTGTTGAACTCAGTTAGTCTTTCTTCTCTCTCATTCCTACTGTCAAGCCCATATTCTCTCGTAACCCTTCCTTCTATTCCTTCCCCAACAATGTCGTTCCAAACCCTCATCTCCCTGTACATACTGAATTACGTGTTCAACAACAGCATATACTTTCTCTATCTCTTCATCTTCTGCTTGCGATATCGGTATGTATACCTGAACTATCGTTGTCGGCGTTGGATTGCTGTCGAATATGACGAGATTCAGAAGGATGTAGGTTGCAGCAGGTACTGGGAGATGATGAAGCTTGCACAGGATAGAGTAGCATGGAGAGCTGCATCAAACTAGTCTCTGGACTGAAGACAACAACAACAACAACAACAACAACAACAACATAATGAGATCAAGTGTTCTCAGTAGCCCACTCTCTGTCCTACTTACCTATTCATAACAAATACTACTCCAGTTATATCATTTTACGATGCTGCTGAAATAACTATGTCCGTCTGACCAGAAATCCTTGTCTTCTTTCGATTTCACTTCAGTGATCCTCACTGTACCTAGATTGAACCTTTGCAGTTCCTCTTCCAGATTTTTTAGCTTTATTACTACGTACAAGCTTCTGACATTCCACACCCCGACTCGTAGAACGTTATCCTTTCGTTGGTTATTCACTCTTTTTCTCATGGTCAGCTCCCCCTTGGCAGTCCTTTCCCGGACATGCGAACGGGGGACTATTCCAGAATCTTTTGACAATGAAGAGATCATCATGACACTTTTTCGACTACAGGCCACATGTATTGTGGATACACATTATGTGTCTTTAATGCAGCGATTTCCATTCCCTTCTGCGTTCTCATGCCATTGATCATTGCTGATTCTTCCGCCTTTAGGGGCAGTTTCCCACTCCAACAGCAAGAGAGTCCCATGAACCTCCCCCTGTGACAAGGCCATTGGCAGAACGAGGACGACTTCTTATGCCATAAGCCTTCGGCCGCCATTACTGATTATTTTCATTCTAACTTTGAGTTGTGGCGAGGTTTGAATCCGGGAAGCAGGACGTTTTGATAACTAGTCAAAGACGGTACGTATAAAACTCATAGATTTACATCCGAAACAAGTGTCTCGAAAGAATGGCTTTACGTTACACTGACAAAGGTATTGCTCTCCAAGAAACAAAAACGCGATAATGTTGAACAATCACGTGACGATGCACCATTGTGTTTCTTCCATTCTGCTTTACTACATGTAGCAATACAGAAAGGGTCCCGAGAATAAGATGAGTAACTCCTGTTTTATGACCACCTAAAGAAGGAATGCGTGAGGTCTCGTCAATCTCGGTTCCAGGGTCTCTATAATAATTTATTGGCATCACGTCCCTGGGATTTATAAGATGCCCTACGAGTCAGGCAGCAACGACGCTTACATCGTTCAGTCCGCCTGTATTGTAACCCGTCGCTATGCAGGAAACCACAGGGGCATTAAAAAAAATAAGAATTTGAGAAATCAGCAGTTACTGAGCACCACGTCACAAATAAAAACAGAATAATATTTGGTGAAGCTGAGATCATGTCTGATGTTTCTACGCACTGGGTATCTGTTATTAAATAAGCAGCTGAAATTATAATGTCTGAGAAGAGCTTCAGTCGTGATAGAGTCTATAATCTTACTAATGCCTGAAAGCGAGTTCTCGATGCTGAGAAGATACGGACAAATGTGCTTAATTGTTTTCGTTCCAGTGAGAACAATAGCACCACCAACCCAGATATGAAAGCAGTCTCTGACAACATGAAGTGATCACGCACGCCGACCAATCACAAGCCATCTGTGGACTATAAAGGGTCACCACAACAGCAAAGACGACACTGAGTTGTTCAGGGCGTGGAGGATTTCTTTGAAATCTCATTTTACCCAGATTTGGGGTGACAAGTAAAGCGAGCATATTTTTTACAAAGATGTCACAAAAAAGCTGTGTCATATTTTCAAAGCAATGTTGACATTTTCAAGACGCATGACTGCTTTCGTTTTGTGAATTCACATATCCGGGTAGGCTGAACCAAGCTTCCCTTAAGGAAATGAGAACCTGAGGATCCAAATGTCCCGATACCTATTTATTTTCAAATCATTTGTGTGCCTTTTCATTCATGATGGTATGCCTGCTTTTATAGCTAAATAACTGTTTCGGATAACATAGACTGTTTTTGTATTTGTGTTATATTTCTGTCTGTTCTAGGTCATTTCGATTTCCTTACTTTTATACATTTATACATTTATCTTCTTAGGTTCTATTTCTAATGAACATATCTCGTTCGTGAGATAAACTGTAGTACACTAATTTCTGTTTTATATAATTTTTGAAGAATGAGTCTTGCAATTCAGATGTCATGTTTTATCCGTTTTACATATGGCAACACTAATTCCTCACCAAACTGGGTAGGTTATGTCACTTTATTTAAGTACTGAGATAAAGTTTTTTGTGTGAAATATCGCCAATGTAAGATCTTGTCAGTTATAGCAATTTCCTGTTTGCTATTTCTTTTCAGATCTGAAGGGGGTGCATTTTTTCAACAGAAGCTAGTTGTTATTTAGTTACGACCTAGACAGTTAAAAGCTTTAAAATAGACTTAAAATTTATATATAAAATTATAAATTGACATCACTTCTCTCGATCCTGACGATGACAGGTAGTAATTATTGAAACACGTCTGTCATTGGTAATGACACACTGTGTAATGCAATCTTATTCATTTTATTGGCTGACGTACTTAATGCTCTTTTAAATTTTATTTAATAAATGTCAACATACATTAATAGTTAGTTATTAGCCCGTCA
Source organism: Schistocerca gregaria (assembly GCF_023897955.1). Taxonomy (NCBI): domain Eukaryota; kingdom Metazoa; phylum Arthropoda; class Insecta; order Orthoptera; family Acrididae; genus Schistocerca; species Schistocerca gregaria. The sequence goes on from NC_064920.1 coordinate 1,198,208,288, forward strand.
GAGGATTATCTTTTGTAGACAGGACCCTCCTCTCTTACATTCAAGACTGATGTGATTTTCGTAGTAGTGGACATCTGTAGTGTGGAATGACATCTTTTTGTTTTACTTTATATTACTTTTGACGTATTATGTGTAACTCCTCTTTGAAATTTTAAACTTGTCTCGTAGATTTTAAAATGACCTGTGAAGTTCGAAACACATAATTTAGTATTCCAGGCGACATAACACTGCAGGGGTTATATGGCAGACGGAGCAGTAGCGTGAGCCTTAATTGTACCTCATAACATTTAGTTGTTTCATGTTTCCCCTCACTAAAACCATTTATAAAGAGAAGGAGGAATGCTGCAGGTTTTGTCGTTGCTCTCAGTTCCGTAAGGTGGGGACGAATGTCGACACTACCGGGGGTTTTGATATTAATGCTGGCTTGTGGAAGAATTTGTGGCAACTTTGTCTACGGCAGGTGTCCCACATCTCTGGCAAGGATTTATGGCAGCTTTGTAGAAGGAAGAAATGTGAATGTAACAAATGAGAGTATAATAGTGATAAACTATAGTGATGAGCCAAAACGTTAGAACGACCGGCACAGTAGCAGATTGGTCCACCTGTGGAATGTAATGGAGCAGAGATTCTGCATGGAATTGGACAAGTCCTTGGTAGGTTTCTGGAGGTCAGTGTTGACAGACCTGTACCCACAGGTAGCGGAACTCCAGTAAATTATGGGCCGTCTGTTTGCTGTTTGTGGGCTCGCAGCTGGCGTCCTGTAGCGTCGCAGGCGTGTTCCATCATGTTCAAATTAGGTGAATGTAATGGCCAAGATATCAACGAGAGTTCACTATTATATTCTCTGACAATTGTATCACGATGTACCCGTGTGACACGGACATTTATCCTGATGGAAGATGCCATTTTCGTCGCGGAAGGTATCAAGAAAGGAGGAATGTAAGTGGTCCGCAATAATGTTCACGTTGTTAACAAATGTCATGGTGCCATCGATTACTAACACAGGTCCGAATGAAAACCACGTGAATGGCTGGCGTCTGTGGTGCGAGGCAAGTTCTGAACAGACTCTTGCGTGTGTCATGGGATATCCAACCAGACGGCGCATTTACAGGGCTATTCAAAAACATGGAATGGATTTCAAAACATTTATTCCCTACAAAGAACAAAAGACAGAGACACAATTCCAAAGTTACTGGAAAGGTAAAAGGTGAAACTTTTACACGCTCAATGTGAGCACCATGTGTTACACGAGAAATATCAAAACAGTGGCTCATTCCCTGAGACACACGAAGCAGCTGGTCTCATTCAGATAACGTTGGCCGTGCTTAGAGAAGATGAACTTCATCGCCATTGACCTCCAGGACTCCTGACCTCACCCCTTGTTACTTTTATCTGTCGGGTCACGTAAAGGACCGCGTTTTTATCCCCCCTATGTCTGATACTCTTGAATGTCCGTGAGATCGCAATCGCATTGTTTAAAATGTGAATTTGGTAACGACGGACCATCTGCATTGTGCGTGACAGGAAGTGAGCCTTCATTTTGATATTTGTCCTGATGAATCCTTCTAGGGTTATCAGCCGAGTGGTGGAGTCGTCTTGTCGCAACGTTGCAATGAGTTTCGTACCCCCCAGAAGATGATTGGTACGTGTCTCAATGAAACGTTGCGACCAGACGACGCCACCACTCGGCTGAGAACCTGGGAAGAATTGATCAGTGGAAAACTCCGGGAGAGACTGCAATCGCAGATATTTGTCGTGTAACACATGGTGGTCACATTGAACGCATAAAAATTTGAACCCTCTGTCCAGGAGCGTTGGAATTGTGTTCTTGTCTTTTGTATTTTTTAAGCAATAAATATTTGAAATCTGTTCCTCCTTTCTCAAGAGCCCTGTACATTGATCCACGGCCTTATTTTGGTGATTCAGTGCCCATTGCAATCGATATTGACGATGTAATTGTGTCAACATGGGAAAATGCAGTGGTCGTCTGGTGCAGAGCCCCACATTCAACAATGTGCAATGAACAGAGTCCCTGCAGCAGAATTATTATCTCTTGTTAGATCTGCCACAGATCACGGCAGAGCAGGCAGGCTTGAAGCCTTCACGTTCTACATCTACATTCATACTCCGCAAGCCACCCAACGGTGTGTGGTGGAGGGCAGTTTACGTGCCACTGTCATAACCGCCCTTTCCTGTTCTAGTCGCGTATGGTTCGCGGGAAGAACGACTGCAGGAAAGCCTCCGTACGGTCTCGAATCTTTCTCTAATTTTACATTCGTGATCTCCTCGGGAGGTATAAGTAGGGGGAAGGAATATATTCCATACCTCATCCAGAAACGCACCTTCTCGAAACCTGGACAGCAAGCTACACCGCGATGCAGAGCGCCTCTCTTGCAGAGTCTACCACTTGAGTTTGCTAAACATCTCCGTAACGCTATCAAGCTTACCAAATAACACTGTGACGAAACGCGCCGCTCTTCTTTGGATCTTCCCTATCTCGTCCGTTAACAGGACCTGGAACGGGTCCCACACTGATGAGCAATACTCAAGTGTAGGTCGAACGAGTGTTTTGTAAGCCACCTCTGTTGTTGATGGACTACATTTTGTAAGGACTCTCCCAATGAATCTCAACCTGGCACCGGCCTTGCCAACAATTAATTTTATATGGTCATTCCACTTCAAATCGTTCTGTGCCGAGATATTTTACAGAAGTGTTTATTCCGCTATCATATAATCATACAATAAAGGATCCTTCTTTCTATGTATTCGCAATACATTACATTTGTCTATGTTAAGGGTCAGTTGCCACTCCATGCACCAAGTGCCTCTCCGCTGCAGATCTTCCTACATTTCGCTGCAATTTTCTAATGCTGCAACTTCTCTGTATACTATAGCATCATCCGCGAAAAGCCGCATGGATCTTCCGATACTATTTACTAGTGTCATTTATATATATTGTGAAAAGCAATGGTCCCATAACACTTCCCTGTGGTACGCCAGAGGTTACTTTAACGTCTTTAGACGTCTCTCCATTGCGAACAACCTGCTGTGTTCTGTTTGCTAAAAACTCTTCAATCCAGGCACACAGATGGTCTGATATTACATAGGCTCTGACTTTTTTTATCAGGCGACAGTACGGAACTGCGATAAGGCTTGGCGCCGTACATCTAGTCAGTCGTGGTTTCACTTTAACCAATTTCGATGGACACTCATCACAGTAGCACGACGATTATTGCCAGGCGCGTTCTCGAAGTCGCTAATGTCAGCGCGGTTCCCCATTTACCGCCAGTATTATCGGTAGAACGATTCTCCATTGGTCTCTGCTACGCTTACACGCTTTCTAACATTCTGCGTGGTGTCTCCCTACCACTTTCGCGCAAAGACGCTCTGAGCGTGTTTTTTAGGGAATTGACTAGTTTGAACCTGGGACCTGGTAAGGAGACGCCAGACCACACATGACACGTAGAGTTCAAAAGAGTTCAGTGACACTGGCGATGATATAACCAAATACTTAATGATTTCAGCGTCAGCTCCACTACACTCCCTGTTAAGAATCTTAATACTAACTAAATTTAGTGGAAGGAGTTCAAGGCTTTCGTATTTTTGGTTAGCTGGTAAAATAACGTCGGAAAAGCAGCTAAGTTTACCATTGGAAATTTTATTCTACTTCCAAAACATTGTTCATAAATTGCACTATTGATGAAAGGAAATATTTTAATACAGGATGATTAAAATCAACTGCGTTCAACAAAGACGTCAACGAATATTACCTGAATGGGTTTTCAAGTTCTACAATGTATCGAAGGATGACCTATGCTCTATCACATCTATAATCTAGGTTTAAGTTAAGTTTCATAAAAGAGAAAACTATCAAAATGGTCTACAGTGACCCTCAATTATCTTTAATTACGTATCTAACTTGTCGTAAATTACAATGACTGATGTGGCTTCTCAATAATTATATAACAGCAAAATCATCGCGTTTCAGATTTTTACTTGTAGTTGCAAATGTGAACACCATGAGCTCTAATTGACGATCGACGCTAGTATTACGTAAAAAGGGGATGTAACAGATGAGACTTCTGCAGTTCTGAGTGAAGCGTTATGCGCTGTTATGCGGCATCGCGTGCGTTCATTACCATGACGGTGTTTAGGCAGTGTCAGGGGGCGGCGGGCGGCGCAGCTCCACACGTCGCCGTCTCGGAAGCAACTCTCTCCTAACTTCTCCTTACTACAATTTACCGAAGTTGGTTTAAAAAATGCTATCTGGCTGTGTTTTCAACTGACCAATCAGGGTCTCAATGTTAACCTTAAGGTTCGCCTACAAAATTCTGTCTATCCAATGAGAAACGTTATATTTTTCGTGGTGGGGCAATGTTTTTAACGTTTGCAACGTAACAGAGACTCGAAAAAGTCTCACGCTAAAACTTGCAGCTGGTGTGGCCCTTTTAGTGTTATCGTAAGATCTATACTGTTCTTCTGGAGAGCTCTATCTTTTAACATAGGCTGTTGGGTGGTCCTAGCGGTTAGCTGGCGACGTGGGTGTCCTTCCCTCATCGTAGGGCCTTCAGCTTAACATGGATCTGCTCTCGGCTTCTGTTCTCGTTTCTCCCTTCAGAACTGCGTCTGTCTCTCGGTGGGAAGGTATGACATGTATTTAGGCGTTCTTGTGTTAGTCTGTGGTATTCCATTTGCTCACTCGTCGATCGTATTACTTTGGTTAATTTAGAGTCAGGATTTATTGGGAGCTATGTGACATACTTGCCGGATTTGCTATCATGTCAGGGTTTTCATGGAAGGTGTTGCATTTGCCTGACACCTTACAGCTTTCCATACGACCCCTCAACGAGACCAGGTGGCACCGAATCTTGCGCTGGGCTGTCGTCATAATGTTTTGGCTCGTCAGTGTGCACCCCCGTACGCTTGTCGCAGCGGAGTGAGGAGGCCGGGCGCGGCTTACCTGCGGTCGTTGCGGAGCGCGATGCGGACGAACTTGTCGATGAAGGCGCGGAAGGCGGCGGTGCGGCCGGCCAGCGGCAGCAGCACGTGCACCAGCGGCTTGTCGCGGCCCGCCGCCGGCACCGGCTCCACGGCGAGCGCCTGCAGGGGCGCGAACGGCCGCGCCAGCGACACGCGGGCCGCGCCCGGCCGCCCCGCGCGGAAGTACAGCTCGTACTGCGTGCCCGTGGTCGGCTCCGTGCGGTACACGCCCTCCGAGAAGTCCTCCAGCGAGTAGTGCCGGCCGGCGCCCGAGCTGCTGCTGTTGAGCGTCTCCAGCGCCTGCGGGATAGGCAGCCCAAATGGCACTACAGCGCCGCGGGACGCCGGCACCAAGGCGAGCACCTTTCTCACTCAACAGGCTAGCTCAGTTGTTTGCTTACGTTCTATAGGTCGGGTCTGCTGCAGGAGCGTGTCGAGCCTGAGAGACTAGGTTACGAGCATGCATTGCTCAACACTTTCATAAGTTTTCATACAAGGTAAGCTTTCGCGGCCGGTATTGTCTTCACTTAAAACTTCCGGGCTGATAGGCCGTGGTCGAAGTATGAAACTCTCTCCCTCAGTCGGAGACGAAACGTCAGGAGAGAGTTTCATACTTCGACCACGGATTATCAGCCCGGAAGTTTTAAGTGAAGACTTTTATAAGTATCTACATTTCCCGTTATTTAATCGTTACTGTTTCACAAAATCGGATTTCTGTTATCAGTCATTTGCACACAGAATTTGGCAAGCTGCAAGGGGATTATGTCAACTCACTCACTTTGATTTTCTCCGCACTTACGTGATTTAAAGATCTTCGCGTGGATATCATTTCCGAAACCAGGACGACTCAGTTAAGTGCGTTTTCCTTTGAAGACTGCAATATTTTTCGGGACTGTTAAACACAAAACATTTTAATTCCTTAACACTGCTACCAGTAGCCGAATTGTATCGTCAAAAGTTTTTTAATTGTGATATTACTCACTGCTTGAAATCACCCTAGCAGTTCTTTTTATTGTTATTTAAATTCCATGTCCATTGACAAATGAAATGTTAATTGACTGCTTCTGAATCATATTTTTAATGAATAATCTTCAATTTTTAACTGCTAATCGCACGAAAATTCTTATATTTACAGTAAATTAAAATATAATAGAAACATGTGAAACATCAAAAAGAAGATAAAAACACAGTTTTTAATCCATGCAGACTGAACAGTATTATCGTACTATATAAGTTAGTATTATCGATGTATGTAATTCTTTTTTTCGCGGAACAGTAAGGCATTTCACATCTCTGAATTACAGATTAATTTATTTTCATACGATCAGGAATTAAAAATAAAAGACGTTATGTTTATGAAAATTCTGATTCAATATTCGTTAATTAACATTTGAAACAAAATGAAAGGAAAACAAGACTCTACCAACGAGAACTGAACTGGAAACTTTACAGCTACCAGCCCTATATGCTACACATTCAAAAGCCGGAAGTAATGTCAATAACCGAGAAATGTTAACAGCGCTCTGGAATACCTTAATCCTGAAAGGTATTTTATCGATTTGTTTCTGCTGTCGACTAATAGATTTGATTACAGACACAGATGTGAACGGGACTTTGCACATACTTTTCAGACTTATTTGTGCACATGAATCAACTAAAAACAGCCACAGTGGCTGGAATCAGCTGATCGTGTACGATGTATGTACTTATACCAAAAGAACGCAGTCGAACAAAGGGAAAACGAAGTAACTTTACAGTATTGAGCAAGCAGTTGGCCCCAGTTTGAAGAAATTATGGTAAAATTTTGTTTTGTGCTGCGTAGTAGCTATTTTGCTGTCTCACAAAACAGTGTTTAATTTGGGCAATCAAATTTTAAATGCTGGATTTATTTCCTTTCACGAGACATTTTACACAGGTTTCTTATTTTTTAGTATCTGACATTCATAAAATATTGCAGTACTTTATGTCGTAGACAATTATCTTAATGATGGCTGATTTATGGAATGGCGTAGTAGTTGGGAAAATAACGAAAAACATGCGGCATAAATGACAGGTACAACTGGGCTGTAAATGCAAGAGTCTTAGAGCTGAGTTTGTAGCTTTTGCAGTACTGTCCGGAGACACAATAACGGTTAGAAGAAACCTCAATATCTTGAGAAGACTTTTGTAAGATACAAGTCCTGAAGGATCTTACACGAAGACTGAATTCGATTTGCTTGACTATAGATTATGGAACTTTATTTACCACTATGGTGTGGGCATGATGGTATGAGGGAGGCGCCAACAAACTGAGGGCGAGAAACTTTGAGATGCCGGAAAGAGAGGGGGGGGGGGGGGGAATTCTCTTGTTTAGCAGCTAGCACTGCTCACCACGTGAAGTCGGATAGAAAACTATGCGAGTTTCCTGGTTTTTTTTTTTTTTTTTTTTTTTTTTTTTTTTTTTTTTTTTGGGTCATCAGTCTACTGACTGGTTTGATGCGGCCCGCCACGAATTCCTCCCCTGTGCTAACCTCTTCATCTCAGAGTAGCACTTGCAACCTACGTCATCAATTATTGGCTTGACGTATTCCAATATCTGTCTTCCTCCACAGTTTTTGCCCTCTTCAGCTCCCTCTAGTACCATGGAAGTCATTCCCTCATGTCAGATGTCCTATCATCCTGTCCCTTCTCCTTATCTGTGTTTTCCACATATTCCTTTCCTCTCCGAGTCTGCGTAGAACCTCCTCATTCCTTACCTTATCAGGCCACCTAATTTTCAACATTCGTCTATAGCACCACATCTCAAATGCTTCGATTCTCTTCTGTTCCAGTTTTCCCACAGTCCATGTTTCACTACCATACCATGCTGTACTCCAGACGTACATCCTCAGAAATTTGTTCCTCAAATTAAGGCCGGTATTTGATATTAGTCGACTACTCTTGGCCAGAAATGCCTTTTTTGCCATAGCGAGTCTGCTTTTGATGTCCTCCTTGCTCCGTCCGTCATTGGTTATTTTACTGCCTAGGTAGCAGAATTCCTTAACTTCATTGACTTTGTGACCATCAATCCTGATGTTAAGTTTCTCGCTGTTCTCATTTCTACTACTTCTCATTACCTTCGTCATTCTCCGATTTACTCTCAAACCATACTGTGCACTCATTAGACTGTTCATTCCGTTCAGCAGATCATTTAATTCTACTTCACTTTCACTCAGCATAGCAATCTCATCAGCGAATCGTATCATTGATATCCTTTCACCTTGTATTTTAATTCCACTCCTGAACCTTTCTTTTATTTCCATCACTGCTTCCTCTATGTACAGATTGAAGAGGGCGAAAGGCTACAGCCTTGTCTTACTCCCTTCTTAATACGAGCACTTCGTTCTTGATCGTCCACTCTTATTATTCCCTCTTGGTTGTTGTACATATTGTATATGACCCGTCTCTCCCTATAGCTTACCCCTACTTTTTTCAGTATCTCGAACAGCTTGCACCATTTTATATTGTCGAACGCTTTTTCCAGATCGACAAATCCTATGAACGTGTCTTGATTTTTCTTTAGCCTTGCTTCCATTATTAGCCGTAACGTCAGAATTGCCTCTCTCGTGCCTTTACTTTTCCTAAAGCCATACTGATCGTCACCCAGCGCATTCTCAATTTTCTTTTCCATTCTTCTGTATATTATTCTTGTAAGCAGCTTCGATGCATGAGCTGTTAAGCTGATTGTGCGATAATTCTCGCACTTGTCAGCTCTTGCCGTCTTCGGAATTGTGTGGATGATGCTTTTCCGAAAGTCAGATGGTATGTCACCAGACTCATATATTCTACACACCAACGTGAATAGTCGTTTTGTTGCCACTTCCCCTAATGATTTTAGAAATTCTGATGGAATGTTATCTATCCCTTCTGCCTTATTTGACCGTAAGTCCTCCAAAGCTCTTTTAAATTCCGATTCTAATACTGGATCCCATATCTCTTCTAAATCGACTCCTGTTTCTTCTTCTATCACATCAGACAAATCTTCACCCTCATAGAGGCTTTCAATGTATTCTTTCCACCTATCTGCTCTCTCCTCTGCATTTAACAGTGGAATTCCCGTTGCACTCTTAATGTTACCACCGTTGCTTTTAATTTCACCAAAAGTTGTTTTGACTTTCCTGTATGCTGAGTCTGTCCTTCCGACAATCATCTTTTTCGATGTCTTCACATTTTTCTTGCAGCCATTTCGTCTTAGCTTCCCTGCGCTTCCTATTTATTTCATTCCTCAGCGACTTGCATTTCTGTATTCCTGATTTTCCCGGAACATGTTTGTACTTCCTCCTTTCATCAATCAACTGAAGTATTTCTTCTGTTACCCATGGTTTCTTCGCAGCTACCTTCTTTGTACCTATGTTTTCCTTCCCAACTTCTGTGATGGCCCTTTTTAGAGACGTCCATTCCTCTTCAACTGTGCTGCCTACTGCGCTATTCCTTATTGCTGCATCTATAGCGTTAGAGAACTTCAAACGTATCTCGTCATTCCTTAGAACTTCCGTATCCCACTTCTTTGCGTATTGTTTCTTCCTGACTAATGTCTTGAACTTCAGCCTACTCTTCATCACTACTATATTGTGATCTGAGTCTATATCTGCTCCTAGGTACGCCTTACAATCCAGTATCTGATTTCGGAATCTCTGTCTGACCATGATGTAATCTAATTGAAATCTTCCCGTATCTCCCGGCCTTTTCCAAGTATACCTCCTCCTCTTGTGATTCTTGAACAGGGTATTCGCTATTACTAGCTGAAACGTGTTACAGAACTCAATTAGTCTTTCTCCTCTTTCATTCCTTGTCCCAAGCCCATATTCTCCTGTAACCTTTTCTTCTACTCCTTCCCCTACAACTGCATTCCAGTCACCCATGACTATTAGATTTTCGTCCCCCTTTACATACTGCATTACCCTTTCAATATCCTCATACACTTTCTCTATCTGTTCATCTTCAGCTTGCGACGTCGGCATATATACCTGAACTATCGTTGTCGGTGTTGGTCTGCTGTCGATTCTGATTAGAACAACCCGGTCACTGAAGTGTTCACAGTAACACACCCTCTGCCCTACCTTCCTATTCATAACGAATCCTACACCTGTCATACCATTTTGTGCTGCTGTTGATATTACCCGATACTCATCTGACCAGAAATCCTTGTCTTCCTTCCACTTCATTCCACTGACCCCTACTATATCTAGATTGAGCTTTGCATTTCCCTTTTCAAATTTTCTAGTTTCCCTACCACGTTCAAGCTTCTGACATTCCACGCCCCGACTCGTAGAACATTATCCTTTCGTTGATTATTCAATCTTTTTCTCATGGTAACCTCCCCCTTGGCAGTCCCCTCCCGGAGATCCGAATGGGGGACTATTCCGAAATCTTTTGCCAATGGAGAGATCATCATGACACTTCTTCAACTACAGGCCACATGTCCTGTGGATACACATTACGTGTCTTTAATGCAGTGGTTTCCATTGCCTTCTGCATCCTCATGTCGTTGATCATTGTTGATTCCTCCCCCTGGTTATAACAGCTGTTTATTGCAGGTAAACAGAATCAGCGTCATTCTGACAGCGGCTGGAACACCGGTGAAACCAAGCGTACCGTTGCCAACATCCTGAAAAGCAGGTTAAGCGCTATGATTGCTTCCAGTAATGCATCCAAGGCAGGAAATATACCTTGAGCGGTATGTACCAGCTCACTAGTGAGGCTAAAGCGAGCTAAGTGCCACAAAGCCTTGTGTCACAGAAACTTGTCTCACACTGAAAAACTTAAGGGGTTGGAAGAATATCAGTAATGTACCTAAAGCCCTTGTAAAACTTACGGGGAATGCGACGCTTGGCAGTCCACTTGGGGTTACTATCTCCAACCTGAGGACTTTTTTGTTACAAGAAAGAAACATCCGAACACATATTAACATAACGAATAGCAATATTTCCAAATGTAGCTGGAGTCAAATGAAAAAAAAAAAATGCGTCTGATATCGCCAAGATGAGAAAAAATATTTAACGAATTTGAAGACTGGAACACCTACAACATTTTCAAGAAAGGGTTTACCACTGACATACAAAAAATACTGTTTTGTATCTGAAAGTAGCTAATAGAACATTTTCCGAAACGTTAGTCAATTAAAATAACTTTATGCTCTATAAAATTAAAAGAAGGGTTAAAGTTAATATAATCACAGGATAGTGTACCTGTACAATGTTTATTATTAAGAAAAGTGATAAATGCTTGAGCTTTGTTTCATTGGCACTTACTTCGTTTCTGCCGATACCTGTATGGCATTGCATTTATCATGTTGTGCGTTTTTCAGAAAAAAAATGTTTATTTTTGTTGATAAAAGGAAAGAAACTTTAAATAAATTTCGATAGTCGTATGACTCTTACTGTAGACAATAAATAAAAGATATTGTTAAAGTTTCTTCAACAAAATTTTTGTCAAAGAAAATCTGAATAACTCGGGATCATTCTTTTTGTACTTAGCCCGTTATTTATTTCGATTCTACAACTGCGAATGCCTTGCCGTGCACTATTTTTTGCACGAACATAGCTCTCGATTGTGTTCCATAAATGTTCGATGGGATTCATGTGGGGCGATCTGGGTGGTCAAATCATTCGCTGGAATTATCAAAAGTGTTCTTCAAACCAACCACGGACAATTGTTGCCCTGTGACATGGTGCCTTATCATCCATAAAAATTCCATCGTTGTTTGGAACATGAAAATCATGAATGGCTGCAAATGGTCTCTAAGTAGGGGAACACAAACATTTCCAATTGATGATAGGTTCAGTTGGACCAAACGACACAGTCCATTCCATCTAAGCACAGCCCACACCATTATGGAGCCATTATCAGCTTGCACAGTGCCTTGTCGACAACTTGGAACCATGGCTTCATCAGATCTGTGCCACAGTCTAACTCTACCGTCAGCTGTCACCAACTGAGATCGGGACAGGCCACGGTTATCCAGTCGTCTACGATACCACCGCAATGGTCACGAGCCCAGAAGAGGTGCAGTATTGCGATGTTGTGCTCTGTAACGCCGGAAATGCATATCCTCCTATTTCCATCTATTGTACTATAAATTTTTTCCTTATTTTGTAACTTGAAGATTTGAAATTTCTGTGTCTTTATATATTGTAATTGTTTTACAATATATATATATATATATATATATATATATATATATATATATATATATATATATATATATCGATGTATAATTGGTTTGTTTTGTAAATATTATTTGTATTTTCCCGCTGGGTCTTGCCTAGGGAAAACTATGCTATCGAACGATTACATCGATAGGTCGTGTGGAGAACCAAAGTGTTTAGGACCTTTGGTAGTGAACTCTGCCGCGTGGAGCGCGGGCAGAGGGGAGTCTGGCTGGAGGAGAGCGGTGGAGCAGGTGTGTTGTGTGACGCTCCCGCGAGTCGCCGCGCTTTCGGGGTTTGGCAGCATGTAACTGCGCTCGACTTGCTATAATATTTTCTGACACGGTGTCGCGGACGGGAAGCATTAGCTGGCGCACATCAAGAGCCCGTTTCGCCTGGTGACCGTGTCGAGAAGAAGGCGCGCCAACATCCAGCTTCTTCAACAACGACGGCCAACAATAAGTGATTGTCGCCACCTCCTCGATCGACGACTTCAAACCTTCAGTCAACCGACAAGGAAGACTGAAAGCAGGTAAAGTTTTAGAACTGTATAGCAGACCTCAGATTTCAAACTGTTCCATTTGCATAACTAAAATACAGCAACCTAGCATGAACCCTTGGTGCTCATTGTCTCAATTGCATTACCAAGCATGGTCCCTTCCTTTTCCGAAATGAACCCGAGTGTAGTTGAAATTCAAATGTAATAAAGTAATATCATTCCATTTCACTGCTTTAATTTCAAAGTTCGGTTAAAATATTCATAGCTGGCTACAATCAACAAACAGAACTATATTTAGATTACACAAGCACAAATTAAGAGTGCGAGTTTTGTTACCATATTTTAGCTTACCTGTGACTGCAGCTCAATTTCGTACGTACTACATTTTACTATTGTTAATTGTTCAGAATCATGTAATTAAAGTTCAAATTTAAATCTCTTATTTCTAAATTGTGTAGATTCAAGATTAACTTCATTTTATTGAATTTCGTAGTGCTTCAGAAACAAAGTTCACTATTAATTTCAGTCACTAAACTAACTTTCAATTTTCCTGTTTTATTAATTCATTTGCTGAATTAAGTCAGAGTGTAGCGAAATCTACTACTTCTGACAAACATTCAGTTTTCACACAACACGTGTCAATCTTGAGTTACCACGCTTTTAGCGCTAATTATATGTGCATTAACCTTTCTTTTACAGTTATTGTAGTAGTTGTCCATAGGACTGGCGACCGTAATTTTCCCCAAATCTCAAACATCTAATTAACGCCATTTAATTGTTAACATAACGACTGCACATTTACTTTCTTTATTAAGTTTACCCTTTTCCAAAATTAATTTCCACAATTTTAATTTGCATTTTTCCTTTCATTTAGATGTACCCCTTCCTCCCTCTTTACCGACAGATTAACTTTGATGACGATTGCTTTTCCAAAACTTCCATTAGGTACACGCGGTGTAATTTTTCACTGTCATTAAGGTCGATAAGGGGGAGGTTTGAAGCTGTGTCACAGAGGTTTCGCTCAGACTGAAAAATTTAAGGGGTTGCAAGAATATCAGTAAGGTACCTAGGGCCCTTGTAAAGCTTACGGGGAATGCGACACTTAGCAATCCATTTGTTGTTGCTATCTCCAGCCTGAGGACATTCTTGTAAAAAAAGAAACATCCGAACATATGTAACACAACGAGTATAAATATTTCCGAATGTAGATGGAGTTCAAAAATGGCTCTGAGCACCATGGGACTTAACATCTGAGGTCATCAGTCCACTAGAGCTTAGAACTACTTAAACCTAACCAACCTAAGGACATCACACACATCCACGCCCGAGGCAGGATTCGAACCTGCGTCCGTAGCGGTCGCGCTGTAGATGGGGTCAAATGAAAAAAATGCATCTGATGTCATCAAGGTGAGAAAAAATATTTAACGAATTTGGAACACCTACAACATTTTCAAAAAAGGGAGTACCACTGATATACGAAATAAAGTTGTTTTATTTTCACAATAATGTAAAAATAAATTGTTAGCTGAAAAGAAAAAGAACCTGAACATATGCTGCCGAATTGGAAAGTAGCTAATAGGAAATTTTCCGAGCAGTTAGTCAATTAAAATTGCTTTATGCTCTATAAAATTAAAAGAAGGATTAAAATTAATTCAATCACAGGATTGTGTACCTGTACAATGTTTATTGTTAAGAAAAGTGATAAATGCTTGAGCTTCCTTTCATTGGCACTTACCTCGTTTTTTTCCGATAGCTATATGGCATGGTTTTCTTATGTTCTGTTTTTTTTTTATTCAGAATACAATGTTTATTTTCGTTGATAAAAGGAAACAAACTTAATAAATTTTGATAGTTATATCACTCTTACTGTAGGTAATAAATAAAAAAAATATTGTTGAAGTTTCTTCATCAAAATTTTTTGTAAAAAGATAACTATATAACTCGGGATCATTCTTTTTGTACTTAGCCCGTTATTGATTTCCAGCTGCGAAAGTGTTGCTGGTGTACGATTTTTTGCACGAACATAGCTCTCGACTGGGTTCAATAAATGTTCGATGGGATTCATGTGGGTCGATCTGGGTGACCTTGTTCTTCAAACCAATCACGGACAATTGTTGCCCTGTGACATGGTGCGTTATAATTCACAAAAATTCCTTCGTTGTTTGGGAACATGAAGATGATGAATGGCTGCAAATGGTCTCCAAGTAGTCAAACATAAGCATTTCCAATTAACAATAGGTTCATTTGGACGAAAGAACCCAGTCCATTCCATCAGCCCACACCATTACGGAGCCAGTACCAGCTTGCTCAGTGCCTTGTTGACAACTCGGATGCTCAGCTTTGTCAGGTCTGTGCCACAGACTAACTCCAACTGAAATGGAGGCAGGCGAGGCCACAGAGTAACTCCAACTGAACTGGAGGCAGGCAGGCCATGGAGACAGGCCATGGTTTTCCAGGCGTCTAGGGTCCCACCGCGAGGGTGACGAGACCAGAAGAGGTGCAGTACTGCGGTGTCTGTATATGAGTGTATCACTATTCTACGAATTCTGTTACTTCGGTGTAAAAGGACGTTTTGAAGAGCAGTTGAAACAGAGTTATAAGATGAATATCAGCAGAAGTGGAACAAATGCGATGGAATCCAATATAATTAAATCTAGTATTGATTACGAAATTGGATTAGGAAAAGAGACACTCAGGAAGTAGATTAGCTTTCCTACTCGACCAGTAAAGATGATTTAAAAAACGGACTGGCAATAGCAAGACAAACATTTCTGAAAAACAGAAATTTTCCACATATAATATGTTTAAATTTTAGGAAGTCAGTGTTGAAAGTATTTGTCCCTAGAGTATCATTATATGGAAGTGACTGAGCGATGAACAGTACAGATAAGAAGAGGACAGAAACTTTTGGAATCTGTTGCCACGGAATACTGCTGGAGACTAGATGGATAGATCGCAAATTAATAAGGTGGACCTGAACGTGTTAGGGAGTGAAGAAACTGATCACAAACGGAAAGAGTGTCAGTTCGTAGGATACTTTCTGAGACATCACTGAATCGTTAGTGTCATAATGCAGGGAAGTGAGAAGAGTAAACATTGTAGAAAGAGACCAAGGCTTGGCAGATTTAAGTTGATGACGACTGCAGTAGCAACGCAGAGATGAACTGGCTTGTATAGCATAGGTAAGCTGCAAAGCTCTATTAAACCACTCCTCAGGCTGAACAACACTCCATGTTACAAACTAGAGTAGTGTCACATATCTCATAAAACTCCAGCGGCAGACGCTACAAGAAAGTTGTTCAGAATCATGGGACGATCACTGTTTAAATTTCGCGATCGTAGGCTCCAAAGAGAATCAGGCGAAACATACCTCCCCTCCTCACCCATACGTTTTTCGAAATGACCCACAACGAGAAAATCCCAGAAAGGAGAGCTAATACGGGGGTTTGCCAACAATTGTTCTTCTCACAAGTGATTCGCCAATGAACAGGGAAGCGAAGCGCGGAGTAAATCGTGTAGCTAGGTGTACCCTTGCGGAATATGGATATAGACGTTGTTGTGTAGATGTGCTTTTGTGGAATAACTCTACGTGTGGCTCGGACGACTGTTTGACCAAGAAAAAGGATAAGAATCAAGAACAAAAAGTGTAAAGTAGTGCTACCAAATGTATATAAAGAGCAAACTTACGCCATTATCGCTACAATTGAGCAGCCTCGTATGTTTAGTTCTACGGTTATGGCAACACGTGACCAACGTAACACTCTCCTAGAAACTGTAGACCAGACACAATTTTTAAAATCTTGCACTAGCTCTTCAAGTTACTGACGCATAACAGCGGAGGTCAGTATGGTTTTACAGTGCATCGTTCGTGCGAAATTCAGCTTCCTCGTTTCTCGGACGATATCCTCCGAACCTTGCATCAAGGGCAACAGGCCGATTCAGTATTCCTAGGTTTCCGGAAAATGTTGACATAGAGCCCTACTGCAGACTGTTAACGAAGGTCCGAGCATACGAAATGGATTCCCAGATGGATGGGTGGAGGAAAGACTGTTTAGGTGGTATTGTATAATCCAGTACGTTAACTTCGACGACTACCTATTAGTGGTACGCGCCTGGCAAATCGATCGAATACTTAGATTTTATTTTCCTAATCGATACGATCAGTTTGGTTTCCGTAGAAATGTTGGAACACGTGAGGCAATGCTGACCCTACGACGTAACTTAGAAGCTAGATTAAGGAAGGGCAAACCTACGTTTCTAGCATTTGTAGACTTAGAGAAAGTTTTTGACAGTGTTGACTGGAATACTCTCTTTCAAATTCTGAAAGTGGCAGGGGTAAACGATAGGGAGCGAAAGGCTATTTACAATTTGTACAGAAACCAGATAGCAGTTATAAGAGTCGAGGGACATGAAAGGGAAGCAGTGGTTTGGAAGGGAGTGAGACAGGGTTGTAGTCTCTCCCCGATGTTATTCAATATATATATATATTGAGCAAGCAGTAAAGGAAACAAAAGAAAAATTTGGAGTAGGTATTAAAATCCATGGCCATGGAGAAGAAATAAAAGCTTTGAGGTTCGCCGATGACATCGTAATTCTGTCAGAGACAGCAAAGGACTTGGAAGAGCAGTTGAACGGAATGGGTTGTGTTTTGAAAGGAGGATATAAGATGAACATCAACAAAAGCAAAACGAGGATAATGGAATGTAGTCGAATTAAGTCGGGCGATGCTGAGGGAATTAGATAAGGAAATGAGACACTTAAAGTAGTAAAGGAGTTTTGCTATTCGGGGAGCAAAATAACTGATGATGGTCGAAGTAGAGAGGATATAAAACGTAGACTGGTAATGGCAAGGAAAGCGTTTCTGAAGAAGAGAAGTTTGTTAACATCGAGTATAAATTTAAGTCATTTCTGAAAGTATTTGTATGGAGTGTAGCCATGTATTGAAGTGAAACATGGACGATAAATAGTTTGGACAAGAAGAGAATAGAAGCTTTCTAAATGTGGTGCTACAGAAGAATGCTGAAGATTAGATGGGTAGATCACATAACTAATGAGGACGTATTGAATAGGGTTGGGGAGAAGAGAAGTTTGTGGCACAACGTGACCATAAGAAGGGATCGGTTGGTAGGACATGTTCTGAGGCATCAAGGGATCACCAATTTAGTATTGGAGGGCAGCGTAGAGGGTAAAAATCGTAGAGGGAGACCAAGAGATGAATACACTAAGCAGATTCAGAAGGATGTGGGCTGCAGTGGGTTCTGGAAGATGAGGAAGCTTGCACAGGATAGAGTAGCATGGAGAGCTGCATCAAAACAGTCTCAGTACCGAAGACCACAACAACAACAAGCGATACGAAATGTAAAACACAACGAACAAGTAAAGTTAGTTGTAGCAAAGGTGAAACGTCAACTCTGGCTGATAGAGAGAATTCTAGCTGGAAGGGTTCAAGATATCAGAATGAGGTATTTTCTCTTGGGCTGGTATTCGTCTTCTTAATAACAGAGGCACTGCTGCCAGGTAATTATTAAACAGACGGTGTTCCGAGTGCTGCAACAACGTCGCGGGACGCTAAAACAGGTAGGTATGTTCATTAATCGCTGCGCTCGCAAAATATGCTGTAAAGGTTATAGGTCCGTTTTGTCCGACGAGGTGGAAATATGGTACTGTAAACAATTAGAATGTGATTCGGGTGCAGGAAACGGCGAGGAACGATCGTACACACGATAACGGTGGCTGTGGTGCGTTTATGACGATGTCGTCACATTTAAAAGACGAGTATAGCTGCCCGAGCAGCAACACGATACATCCGTAATATGACATTGTCGACAGTTGCTCGGGGCATAACACTTTCTCAGAGCCATCTGTCATCATATGCTGTCCTTCAGATCAGGAAGGTTTCTCGAAGCAAATATTTCACCTGGCAAGCGACCCCGTCTGGCATAAAAATAGTGGTGTGGATGCAATGGCGTTCTTGCGAAGCTGGAATAACGTGTTGCGCAAGGAGTGCCTTATAACGCGCAGATGTCACTTTACAACTAACAGGCTCCCAAGGTGTCATCACTTCGAAGAAAGACGTCACAAAAACTCAGTGCAGTGGATGTTCCTGCGCAACATGTGGCAGGCTAGAACCCCATATGTGACAGTGTTGTGCATTCACGGCACCATGCAGTGCAAAATGTGCCTCTTCCATCCAAATAACATTCCACGGCTCATTTCTATGCGTACCAAAAAACAAAAGGTAAAGTCGCATCGTTGTAGCCTATAAAGTATAAAGTGGCTTCTGATCTTGTTGGGATACCAGTGTGAAATTTGCCACAAAATCATATGAACTGTTGACCAGGAACAGCTCGAGCACTGGCTGCAGAATCTCAGGCATTTGTTGCACCGTCGGCTACAACTGCCATGGAATGGGCCACCTCCCTCGGCCTCTTGCCCTACCTAATTCCCCTGTTTCTTTAGATTTCTGGATCATATTCCTTAGCCGGTTTATTGACATGGAGCCTCTTCGCAGCTGTTTCCGAAGGCATTATTCGTGCAATGCAGCGCTGATAGTGATGCTGTTGTGATAAACCAACTTTACCAGCAGTGCACAGTCTCTCAACAGCCATTGTGTTGCGATGGAAAACTTCAACATTCTCAACCCTTTACACAGACAGTTACTTCACAAAAGAAATTGACACTCGACTCGTCCCCAAGCAACTAACAGCTTACTGAAGTCTAAACGGTAAACATTTCGCATTTAGCCCCTCATTTTCACTTGGTGCTAGAAAGTGGAACTATTATTTTTTCAGCATAGTTTCAGCGCACTATAGCACTTGAGACACCATCAGTAAATGATAACCGTCTGGTATATCCATGGGATTTGAATTTTTAGTCGAAAAGCTACCGGGTGATCAAAAAGTCAGTATAAATTTGAAAACTGAATAAATCATGGAACAATGTAGACAGAGAGATACAAATTGACACACATGCTTAGAATGACATGAGGTTTTATTAGAACCAAAAAAATAGAAAAGTTCAAAAAATGACCAATAGATGGCGCATCATCTGACCAGAATAGCAATAATTAGCGTAACAAAATAAGATAAAGCAAAGATGATGTTCTTTACAGGAAATGCTCAATATGTCCACCACCATTCCTCAACAATAGCTGCAGTCGAGGAATAATGTTGTGAACAGCACTGTAAAACATGTCCGGAGTTATGGTGAGGCATTGGCGTCGGATGTTGTCTTTCAGCATCCCTGGAGATGTCGGTCGACCACGATACACTTGCGACTTCAGGTAATCCCAAAGCCAATAATCGCACGGACTAAGATCTGGGGACCTGGGAGGCCAAGCATGGCGAAAGTGGCTGCTGAGCACGCGATCATCACCAAACGACGGGAGCAAGTGATCTTTCACGCATCTAGCAATACCTTTTTGTTTGGTTCTGATAAAACCCCATGTCATTCCAAGCATGTATGTCAATTTTTACCTCTCAATCTACATTATTCCGTGGTTTATTAAGTTTTCAAATTTATACTGACTTTTTGATCACCCGGCTTACTTCTGCGAAAATATGAAAATGTGGCAGCATGAGCAGTTTTCCCCAGGGGTGTTATGTTGTACCGCGGTCGGTCGCTATTTAGGGGAGCCCTGCCGAGCCCAGCCACCTGGGCAGAGTCAGCTAAGCTGACAGGTTAGAGAGTAGAGTGCCGGTGTTCACAATAGGCTCACAGCGCGCGGAGTGCCTGACCTCCAGTACTGTAGGGGAGGCCTGTGGGCTCATTGTTAGCTGAACTGCTCGAGAGCTGCAGACAGGGAGGAACAACAGCTTGACAACAACCTGGTAGAACATACTGCCTAACCGTCTGAATGGGCCAATAGCCCACCACAGTCAGGTACTTCGGTTGTGTTTGTTCATCCGGATCGAAAGCAGTAATCCTGAAACAAAATTACTTTACACGAAGAACACATCACGTAAAGGTTCCGTCCCTTTTATTCCATGAGCCATTCTTTCAAGGTATCTAATCCAAGCTTTCGGCTTATGATAGTACACAGGCGGGGGCGTAATTTTGTTGCGTTGGTAGTACTCTTCGAGCCGTGTGGGCACGGCCTTCAAGCGGTTTCGTCCTCGCTGACGATCTTTGTCTGGAGGTACGCCGGTGACGCCATCGGTGGGGACAAAAGCCGTGAAGCAGGTAGGTTTCGAGTAGTGAGTGTGCGGCGTGCAGAGCGACTCATTCCGGAGCGCGAGAAGTTTGGAGTTCTGGATGGTACACGGGAGAACGAGTCGACCCCTGTGAAGTCGTCGAGTCTGGTTTTGACTGTGGGCTGTCGCCTGTCCGCGTGTGGGCATCATACTTTGGAAAACACACCAGTGATTTGGAGTTTATTTGGCCGATTCGACACTAGTAAAGGCGGTACAGTCCCCTGTAGGCTTAAGGAGTGTAAAGACGGCGGCCATCCGGTCCAAGTTAACTAATTTCCGTGTATGCCCTAGTCTCTCGCTCTTTCCCTCCCCCCCCCCCTCGCCCCCTCTCCACCGGTGGGGCTCATGCAAACATCATTCATAATTAACAGCAGCTGTTTAAAAGACATTTGGTTTAAAACTGAGCAGTGAATTTTGACTAGCTGTAGCTGCTTATTCAGTGACTGCTACTTGTTTATAAAATTCTGAATATTGTCGTCTACTGAACGACAGTGGGTTCACAAGTAATAGGTGCTGTTTCTAAGTCATTTGCTTGAAATCTGAGTAGGAAATTTTGGTTAACTTTTGCTATCTATTCACTGACAGTTAATTGTTTCTAATCTTCTGTACCTTTGCTGTCTATTGAGTGACAGTAGGTTCATAATTAATGCCACCTTTTTAATGGTCATTTAGTTTAAAAACAGTTAATTTTGGTGACTGTAATTAATTGTATTTAAAGTTATGTACTCTTGGTGTATAGTTAATGGCTGTTGGCTTATAATTAGTGACAGCTGTTTAAAAGTCACTTTTCTAAAGTTTGCTCTGTTAATTCCGCTGTTGACTTTTTTAAAAATTGGTTTGGCATTAAAAAGACAAGTTACATTTTAAAGATGATAAACGCTGAAGCAGTTATGTGGGGATACCATACTTCCATTAGGGTAACCAGATTCCAAATCTTCCCATTGGAATTCCCAATTATGACTCTTTACTCTTGTAGCAACTGAGATACTGAAGAAATCATGTCGTTCTTTAAATGGAACGAAATAATATTCGTTTTATAAAACACAAACGTTTTCTTTCTGCACTCTATTTTATTTGTTCAAAAAGCGTTTCACCTTTTAGCACATCCTCTGGATTTAATCTGAAATAATACAGCATTGTTTATATAAGACATTTATATATTGGAAAACAGTTCAGTTCATAATTTTCAAGCAAATAAGTTACTGGTTACAATTATTCGTTTTTCCGGCCAAAATCTAGGCTGGAGGTCGTCGCACTGTCACTTATAAAACATCGCCTCGTTCTCACGTTACCACCACACAATTTTAAGTTATTACTTACAGTTATTCGTCACGATGATAACATAAAAATGCGCGGATGTTACACGAGTGGAGTGATAATGAGACCTCTAAACTGTGAATAGATGAGAGGAAACGAAGATTTCGGCCGGGAGAAAACGAATATCGGCAAGTAGTAATTTCAAAAAGAATACAGCCTTGGTTGCAAAATAATGATTATTTAATAACGCGTTTCACAGTTGTTGGACATCGTCAGCTAACTTAGTATTCTGCAAATAAGCGTTCGTCAAAACGTGCGATGCTGGTGTGTTTAAGTTCTCGGTCGTTTTGACATTTGCTTATTTGCAGAATGTCGGTACTATATAACCTGATGATGCCCCGAAAGTGTGGAACGCGTTATAAAATAATTATTATTTTGCAACCAAGACTGTTTTCGTTTTGAAATAATCCGTAATGTTTGCTGGACCAGCCAGCCAATGGAGAGGAAAAAAATTTAAATAGGTTTTATTTTTTAATTATTTTTTATAAGGCTTTATGTTGTCAAGAATGTGGAAGAGTGATCTTAATTTTCAATATAAACTTTATAAAATGATATGACCGGTTTTGATTGCGCTAGCAGTCGTCGCCTGGTCATAAAACATCGTTGGACAGTATGGAACACGTCACTTGCTGTAAAACAAATACTGAGTAATAATGGTTTTAATGAATCAATACTTGATTATACAACAAGAGACGTATTTCTCTCTGAAACGATGTTTAACTATGGCAAGATGATGGCTAGCGCAATCGAAACCCGTCATATCATTTTATAAACTCACGATCTAGACGAATAAAGCTGATGTTTACTAATTTATTTATTTAAAAATTGAGGTGAAATGTTTTCAAATCCAGAGGTATCTCACATAAAAGGAAAAAGTCATTTCAGATTAAATCCACTAAATGGTTTCTTCATGTAAAATGAGAAACGCGTCTGGAATGAGTAAAATAGAATGGAGCAACAAAAAGGCATTTTACTTATAAAACAAATATCTATGTCGTATTTAAAGAAAAACCGTAATTTCTTCAATATCTAGGTTGCTACAAGCGTTACAAAATTACGTATCCGATTGCATACTGACATACACCAGAGATCTCGTTTCGGTAACTCGATCCGTTAATGAAATAAAAGACGAACACGCTGTGTACACAAGTGGAGGCAGCTAATAGAAGCCACCCATAAAAAAAATGGCTCTGAGCACTATGCGACTTAACTTCTAAGGCCATCAGTCCCACCCATAATACACCCAGAATGATTAACCATACAGGGTGTCCCAGGAGGAATGGTTAATATTCAGGTTTATGACAGCAATCATCATTCGAAGCAAAAAGTTTTAGTATACATGGGCTCTAAAATGCACACCTTAAGAGCTGTGAGCATATCTGTATCTTCGGTACAGTGAAACACATCTCTTCTAATTAAGAGAAGAACATATCTCTTAAGGTATGCACTTCAGAGCCAGTTCACCGAACAATTTTCTTTTTTTTTTGGTCCTTACTAGCACAACATCACAAAACATGGCATGCAAACAACTTGCAATAGAAGAGAGTTGTTACCAATATCGGAAATGAAGAAGTGCTCTTAATGTACGCATTTTAGATACCATGTTTACTAAATTTTTTTGCTTCGAATGATCGTTGCTGTCATAGCACTGAGAATTGATCATTTCTTCTGAGATACTTTGTATAGAAATACGGTTTTCCGTAAATCATACCGGAGAATAAGCTAAATTTTTTGACGTTCACCAGTAACTTTGACGATCATAGTTGTCAAATTACAACTTTATTTTTTTTAAGGGAATTACGTACTATTTTCGGTGGCAAGGGCATTAGAACATGGATTTAGTGACAAGGTGTGTCACAGGAAGAGAGTTATTTTTTTATACTGGAGGAATCATCGCTTTTTCTATCACCAGAGACTAGGCCTATTGTCTGCGCCAGTCTTTTTCGTTAAAACTGAAGCAAGAAATCCTTTACTAGATGTATCTGTTTCATCTTTCGCTTTCACAGTATTGACTGTTTTTCAATGGTGGGAGTGCTTTCTTTCAGTATCTCTCAACTGTTAGTGTGTGCGGACGTCAGTCGTAGGTACTGTAGATAGCCAGTCTTTTTCTACTTTGATACTGTATTCAGTCTTCACTGTGCCAATCTTTCCTTCTCTAATACCCGATTCATCCATCATGTTCTGCAATCTGTTATCCATATTTAAATTTGTGTTTGCCCTTAAAAGTTTCTACTCAACTGTTTCCATTCGGTTCTTAGAAAATTTTAAGAGGCGTCTTTCGAAATAAGATCGACAATATTCTTCAGTTTACTACTTCTCTGTCACGTAGAGATAGATAAATTTAGACTCGCACAAATATCAGTTGGCACAGAAGAGTGCGAGCAATCATTCTTCCCACGATACTTCCAAGAATCGATAGGAAGAAACCTTGTAGGTTCGATTCACTGTGTATCGTAGAAGGAGATGTAGAGACTTCACGTGAGAAGGAGCATTTCAAAGCGTATTAACGAGGATATCGGGTGTTATGTTAATGTAGAGGGAAGAAACAGTCTGTAGACGGCACCATAGTTTTGTATCCCATTAGATACAAATGCAAATTGGTTTGAAAGCGTCCGATAAGAGAGTCGTGCTATGCAGTGTTCGGAGCAAATTTCAAACTGTTGCGGAACAAGTTCACAAATGTTACAAGCCAGCAGACGGCGGTGCACAACTTCACCCTGGAAGTTGGGAGCTGATAAATTCCAGATCGGGCACCAAGTCCACCGTAAGCAATATACAGGGTAATTACAAAGTTGGTGAAACATCTCAAACATATTCTGGCCGTCTGTCTTTTGCTCGTTTCAGAAGCATTAACTGCTTTCTATAACGATCTCCTTTGATTGTTACCGTCGGTTTCAGTAACTTCGAAAAAACTACTCTCTCCCAACACCACTTCGGGCTCCGACATCAATATCACCGTTCTTGTAGCGTTGAAACCATTTTCTTAACGTTTTTTTACTAATAGTTGCCTCACCGTAGATCTCACTCAGCATTTTATGAGCGTCAGTTGCAGATTTCTTCATCGTAAAGAAGAAAATTAAAATGAACTACAGTCACAGTACATAATTTTTTTTCTTTGTAAACGGGTTGGCGAAAAAAATGTTATATACTGTGACTATGGCTTCAGTATTGTAACGTCAAATAAAACTTGACGAGAACAGGACTAGTACGCTGACGTATCAATCGAGAATAACTGTATGATGGAATCACAAATCTACAAATATTTTGATGGCGTTACATTTACAAATGCCTAATGTTATTGTAAGATTCTATATTCCGACATAATTGTCGTAAGGATTGTGACCATAACATAACTTTTACGTTTATCGGACACTACAATATTGAACTACAGTCACAGTACATAATTTTTTTTCTTTGTAAACGGGTTGGCGAAAAAATGTTATATACTGTGACTGTGGCTTCAGTATTGTAACGTCAAATAAAAATTTCAGTTATTGTAAGACATTTACGACGTACCACTTCCTCAACCATTTGCTGCTACTGCCCTCTATTGCAAAAAGGCGCAAGCGATTTGTAGACTTAACCTTTGAAGGTCACTAACGATATTTTACTTTTAACTTGTATTTCCTTTCTATCAAACCATTCACTGAACTTTCCAGACACATCTAGTGCAACACACAGCACCTCATTTTTTTCTTTTTATTCTTCAGAGAATCACTGGCGGAGAGAACTGATTACTTGCGGTACCCTCACCTCGTAGCCTGGGCTGCAGGTATCTCTCTCGCGTGCTGACAGCTGCCTGCGGAACGAGCCACCCCCGCGGGAAGCCGGCGGGGTGCGCTTTTAATCTCGATACCGGGGCCTCGTACGAACGCACACACGATCTGCTGGCAGCCAGGTGAAAGCAATTTCCGCCAAGTAAGCCCGCCACAGACTGGCTACCCCCCCCCCCCCCCCCCCCCACCCCCTAAACACGATAGCAGCGCCCGAAGAGGCCCAGATCTGTCGAAACACTCTAGGCCTGTCGAGGTCCAGAATGCCAGCGATAGAAGGGGAAAAAAAGGAAGAAGGTAGCACTTTATAGTGAACGGGAGGAAAAACAAAATTTAGTGCAATTTCTTGAATGCGGTATTAGTAAATGTGAACTGCAAGTTTCATAACTATAGCCGCCTCCGTGTGTGTGTGTGTGTGTGTGTGTGTGTGTGTGCAATGCAGATGGAAATCTATACCAAAACATCAGTAGAGCTGCTTCCCACAGGCAGGTACACGGTAACAGTATGTGCTACTAAGAAAAATAAAGGCAACCCACTAAAGAAGATGAAACTTGACCGGAAAATACGTGGCTGAACAGAAAAGAAAATACTGTTTGACGAGGCAGAATACTTTTGAAAATATATTTCTTTGGAAATAGAGCTGATCGACGTACTGGTCCTGGACAGAAACATGGGAACGTCGCGAGAAACGCATGCTTGATCATAAATGCAAATGTTAGCCAAGACTGTAGGTGAAACTCTCGGAACCGAGGTGATGCAAAACTCTTTTTGATGTGTGTATAATCTTCATTTATTCATCACCTTCAGACTAATCCCCCTCAGATACTATACACATGAACCAGGGCTTTTTTTCAATCGTGGAAACACTCCTCAACGCAATTTTCGTTATGATGTTTAGCGCCTTCAGCGATTCTCTTTTCATCTCATCAGTGCCGACAAAACGACGTCCTTTCATTATTATCTTCAGCTTTGGGAAAAGAGAGAAGTCGCAGGGGAACATGTCCGGCGATTACGGTGGATTAGGGAACATAACTGTTTTGTTTTTTGCCAACAAATCTCAAACAAGCATTCATGTGTGAGCGGGAGCACTATCGTGATGCCATTTACACGAGTGTTTTTGCTACAATTCTGTGTGTCTTTTTCGGACTGCTTCACGAAAACGGTGTATAACTTTCAGGTAGTCTTCCTTATTGACCGTAGCACCATAAGGCAGGAACTCATGACGCACAATCCATTGTTATCGAAGAAAACAGTGAGAAGAACCTTCACATGTCCAACTTGTTCCGGTCTTGGCTCTTCAGGCAGTTTCCATTGGGACGATTGGGTCTTAGTTTTGACGTCGTATAAGTATACCCGTCTTTAATCGTCTGTAACAACTTTCTTTAGAAGTTTTGGATCGTTGTCGACATTATTCAGAAATCCATGAGCGATGTCTAAGCGATGTCATTTCTGGTCGAAATTCAACAACTTCGCAACAAACTTTGCTTCTACATGCTTAATGTCAAAAACATCCGAATAAATTGCTTAGTGTGGGTCAAAGGATAAGCTGACATCATCGATAAACGCTCTCATGTTGTTTCGGCTATTTTGCAGTGCATTTTCTTTACTTCCTCCACATTGTTAGTAATTGATGTGCTAGGATGTCCAGCGACCTCGTCGTCCTCAAAATCTTCACGACCGTCTTTTAAAAGTTTATATCTCTCGTAAACTCTTGTCATACAGGTAGCAGTTTTCCAAAAGCTACAGTCAACATTCCGAATGTGGTGCTCGACTTAACTCCCTTTTTTATCCATATTTTTCGAAACTAAAAATTAGTCGGACCCTCGAAAACACGCATTACCGTTCCGAGTATCGACATTAAACTAAATATTAAAGACAGCTGAAAATGCAAGCAAACATCAGGAACATGCGTGCCAACAAGATAAAATGGTTAAAATGTCTCTGAGCACTATGGGATTTAACATCTGAGGTCATCAGTCTCCTAGACTTAGAACTTCTTAAAGCTAACCCACCTAAGGACATCACACACATCCATGCCCGAGGCAGGATTCGAACCTGCGACCGTAGCAGCAGCGCGGTTTCTGACTGAAGCGCCTAGAACCGCCAGGCCACCACGGCCAGCCGTGTCTTGAAAAGAAATTATAAGAGGAACAATGTTAAAGTAATGGAATGTAGTAGAATTAGATTAGGCTATGCTGAGGGAATCAGATCAGGAAATGCGGCACTAAAAGCGGTAGATTGGTTTTGTTATTTGGGCAATAATTAACTACGTTGGGTGATGTAGAGAGGATATAAAATTCGGATTTGTAATGACGAGAAAAAATTGTGAAAAAGAGAAATTTGGAGGGAGACGAAGGGTCGACTACAGTAAGCAGATTCAAATGAATGTTCTGGCAGAAATCATACAGAGATGCAGAGGCTTGCAGAGGTCCAGCCCGGGTAGCCGCGAGTATTAATGCGGCCGCTTCCGAGACGGTGAGATGCGCCCGCCTGGCAGATTAACGACGATGGGCTGCTGTGTCTGCCAGTCAGGAAGCTGTTTTCAGGCGGTTTTCCACATCCCACGAGGTGGATACTGGGTTGGTTTTCATATTTCACCTTAGATATAAGCTACACAAACATTTAGCACGGTTTGTCACATTTATACCCAGTACCCAGACGGGTTGGGTACACTGTTTCTGTACTGGGAGGAGGGGGGGGGGAGAGGCCGATGACCTTAACTGTTTGGGCTTCTTAAGCACTTAACCAGCGCAGCACCACAGCTGGGAGAGGAAAGACTTCCGTGGAGAGCTGCATCAAACCAGTCTTTGAGTTGAACACCAGAACAACAACAATAATAAGTTACAGAAGTTAAAAAAAAGCTTGTTAGCGTTGCTCCTAGAACTGAGCAGGTGTGGCGCCACACACCGCTATATAATTGTGTCGCCAGTCAAAGCCGACTTCCGGCATCTCCAGGTTGAACACGCTCAGGCATAAGTGTGTGGACCGCGCAGTGTCGGTCCGAGGAGGGATCCGGTTAATGAGCGGCGGGTTGCCTACCTTGTCGGTAGCAGCAGGAATCAGGTGTATGAGATGCGGGTTGCCTACCTTGTCGGTAGCAGCAGGAATCAGGTGGATGAGATGCGGGTTGCCTACCTTGTTGAGCGCCTCGAGCAGGTCCCTGCGGCGGAAGCCGATGGGTTTCTCGACGACGCGCTTTCCGAGCGCCAGCTCGACGGGGTAGACGCGGCTCAGCGTGAAGTGCGAGAAGGCGACCAGCTCGAACTCGCTGGCCAGCGGGCGCCCCCTGTCCAGCAGCTCGGCCGCCGCCAGCCGCTGGCGCACGTGGCGCGCGCACTCCTCCCCGGACAGGCCGTCCGCTGGAGCTGCAGGCAGCGTCTGGAGGCCGAGGACGGCCTCTGCAGAGCGCGGCGACGCGGCCGTCGGCCGGCCGGACGAGTTGCTGGGGGTGGCAGCCGCTGGCGCTGCGTTACCTGCGCACGGTACTGCTACAGTGGCGGAAACAGGCCACCGAAATGGGAAGAAAAACTGAGTGGAGGTGCGGCCAGCGCTACACAGCTCATGAACCTGCCGGCAAGTACAATAGCAAATATTTTAGTGACGTGTCAGAAACGAGGAGAACAGCAATGTAGCCTACAGCCAGAAGATGTACCGTTTATTCTTTTGCAGTTTCGGTATTTGCTATCATCCTAACATGAAGGAAAAGCAAGAGGTCAAACGGATGAGCAATTCCTTTTTCCTTCGGATGAACTGAAAGTCTTGAACATAGCAGCAGTCACCAACTGTAGAATGACGGATACAGTGGGAATGAAACGGGGTGGCAATATGATTCTCATTGTATCCAGAACTGAAAGTGCTCAAAGTTACAAGATCAACAAGCTTTAAAAAACAAACAAATATAAATATTTCCAGTTTATGGCATATTCGTCTACACCCAGACATATGCTCTGCAAACTAACTTACGTTATTTGGTAAGAATTATTGTCGGTAAACGTCCGCATTACCTCTAATTTCTCGGGTTTTCTGATTGCGGTCTTTTGACGAGACGTATATCGTAGAATGCAGTATGTTGTCCCATCCTTTGCTGGAGTTTGTTAAACACCTCCTTAACGTCCTCACCTACCTGCGGAGAAACGGGCCGCTCTTCGTTGGATCTTGTCTGTCTCTTCTAGTAATCGAACCCGGTGAGGGTCGTAAACGGATGGGCAATATTCAAGAATCCAATAATGCGTCGCCAATATTGTTACCTCACAGCAGTGGATTTCATGTATTCGTGCAGCTCGACTGCCTTCTGGCGTTGCTAACCTTCTTATAGGCGACTGCAATATCTGCGAACAGCCTCACAAATCTATAACACACTGTAAACAATAAAGGTCCTATCACAGTTCCTTGAGGTACTCCTAAAATATCCTTTACACCTGACGACTGCGATCCGGTAACAGCGACGAGTTTTGTTCTCTCTCCAAGGAAATCCTGCTTCGAGTAACAAACCTGCTCCGATTCTCGGTGATCTCATATTTTGTTTACTAAACGAAAGTGGAACTATATCAAATGCCTTCCTGAAGAAACAGGAAATCCGCTTGAGCGCTCTGGGTCTCATGGATGAAGAGAGAGACCAGAGATGAGAATGAAATTTTTCGCGATGACACTCTTGCATAAAATATTGTCGGGCGACAAACGACCCTGCAAGAAGTCCGAGAACATTTTATAAAGGTGTGAGTTGCTTGTTACAATATCTGTTTGCGGAATCCATGCTGATTTTTAGAGAGGAGATTTTACTTCCCATAAATATCATACTACATGAAAATAATACGTATTCCATAATTCTACAATAGATTGGCGACGCCGACACAAGCCCACGATTTTGCGCGTAAGGATTTCCTTTAACAATGTAGCCATACACAATTGTCATATCTACCCATCCTCACTACTTACTGCAGCCAAGGGCAGTGCATTACCTCCCAAGTTGGGAATGCTGTGAGAGTGGGCAAATATGAGGGTGTGACACTGCGAGCTGCAGTTAAAGCCCAGCGTAACTTTGCATCAGCTGTATGTCTCCCGCGGTGGCGTGTTGCCTGGAGAGTGATTACCGTACACGCCCCATGCTCACGACCCTAGATATACGATGTCTACCAACTGATGGAAATTACCTAGTGCGGATTTGGTTTAGAAGCCCAAGTGAAGTGCAAAAAAACTACGGGGACGCGGAGGTAGGAGGTAATCAGGTTGACCGCCAGGTAGTTTCCTGCACAGTTGGTGGAATACCATAATACTTCGAGCAATGACATAAAACAGGATGAATGCAGTTGTTCCTGAAGGCAAAAAAATGTTGACAGTCCAAAGAGCTGGAAAGAGCTGCACACATAAGATGTACTAATATCAACCTGATGCCGCTAATTATTGACCTGCGCTAGTCTTCTGGGATGTCTGTATTCATGTTTGCCAAGTGACGGCATTTAGCGGCACGAATAGGCCCGCAGTATGTAGTGGCCCATTGCCTGACACGTGTGGTTTTGTTTCTGGGAAAGGGCGCAACGTTACCTGCTGGAAAACAACTGTGTCTTCCTCTTCACACCGGCCATAAGCTACTGGATGAACGTTTCTAATAAATAGGGCCAACTGCACACATAGGTCTTCATCCAATAATGAAGGTACAATTTATCTTCTACCCAAACTAAGCACTCTTAGTTTTCTGTTCACATTACTTGCTTCATTCAAAATTCAAATTAATAATGCATTTGTTCTGTTTTAGTATACGTCGTTACCTATAAGTCACCTTTCGTGCAATCTCGCCCCAAAACTATGATTTAATCGTTGTTTGTTTTACCTTCAGTGGTCTGCCATCCAGCTGTCACTGAAACGGTTTATAGGAAGAGAAGGTCATTACGCGAAACTGACGAAGTAGCCGTCACGATGTACACAGTCAGGTCACATTAACAGTAGCTGATGGCATACAGAGCAGCCACCGATTGTGGAACACGAGATAGCATACTAGTCTGCTGGAAACGAAGTTATTTAATTTAGATTCTACTGAAGTCCGGCAACAGCCTTTCAGAACATAAAGCCGAAGCCCTATGTGTAATGGGGTCAAAAACGACGCATTTTTTTTTTCAGGTTGGAGACAAGTTAAAGACAGGTTGATCATAGCAAAGTAGAGTTTTCTACGACCTTACTGAATCAATTGTCTGATTCACTACCACATTGTGATTGACCAAGTTAGACGTTCCCCTTCTGCTGTATTCTATTGCTTACGTGCTGTAGACAAAACTGGATCACATTTTACTACCATGCACATCTTGCAGAATTGGGGGATATACACTGGTGCGCCAAATTTAAGCACAGAAGTACCTTTCGTTGACCGACACTCTGTCACGTAAAACAGCTCGGTGAGGCTCTCTGCATACATGGAAAGAACTGTGATTCTTGAGTTTCTCCCGGCGTATTTGATAATCAAAATATCCACGGGTGTACTGCCGGTCTATAGTGTCCAACGGGCACAATATTTCGGCGATCATACATGTCGCCATCATCAGGTGAACTGACGGACTGAGCTCCTGTGAACGCGCCGGCACGGAGATCCGTACGCTATGGCTGCTCATGGGGAACTGGGTTCGGTCGCGGCGGCGGCCGATTTAAATACCCTCCGCCCGCGGCGCGCTCCCTCCGCCGTCCGCGCCCCGCGCCACAGTAGCGCGGTGGAACAGATTGCGACGGCGTCTGAGATGACGTCGGTGTGATAGCTCTGTCCGCCGTGGTCGTCACAACTATGCGTTTGCTCGATTTACTCATGATTAACCCAATCGCTGGTTCCCAAGCCTTGCTAAGATTATAGCCACAGTCACGGTTTATGAGGTCGTCATTGGTGCGAATTTCGATGGCCTCTCTAACAACGCTGTCCCAGTATCTCGACGTCTGTACCAGAATCCTCGTGCGGTCATACTCGGTTTGAGGAAGACCGGCGTGTACCACATTCCGTATCAATGTGGCAAGTCGTATATTGGTCAGACGATGCGTACCGTCGAGGATCGATGCCGTGAACACCAAAGGCACACTCGACTGATGTATCCGAGCAAGTCGGCGGTCGCTGAACATTGTTTGTCGGAAAATCACTATGGAGTATGGCCGCACGAGGATTTTGGTACAGACGTCGAGATACTGGGACAGCGTTGTTAGAGAGGCCATCGAAATTCGCACCAATGACGACCTCATAAACCGTGACTGTGGCTATAATCTTAGCAAGGCTTGAGAACCAGCGATTGGGTTAATCGAGAGTAAATCGAGCAAACGCATAGTTGTGAGGACCACGGCGGACAGAGCCATCACACCGACGTCATCTCAGACGCCGTCGCAATCTGTTCCACCGCGCTACTGTGGCGCGGGGCGCGGACGGCGGAGGGAGCGCGCCGCGGGCGAAGGGTATTTAAATCGGCCGCCGCCGCGACCGAACCCAGTTCCCCATGAGCAGCCATAGCGTACGGATCTCCGTGCCGGCGCGTTCACAGGAGCTCAGTCCGTCAATTCACCTGATGATGGCGACATGTTTGATCGCCGAAATATTGTGCCCGTTGGACACTATAGACCGGCAGTACACCCGTGGATATTTTGATTATGGAAAGAAATGTTAAACGTGGTACGGGAGGTAATTGAAAGAAATACGCAATGATATGAACGGAAATTACACTTTTAATAATGGTTCAAATGGCTCTGAGCACTATGGGACTTAACATCTTAGGTCATCAGTCCCCTAGAACTTAGAACTACTTAAACCTAACTAACCTAAGGACATCACACAACACCCAGCCATCACGAGGCAGAGAAAATCCCTGACCCCTCCGGGAATCGAATCCGGGAACCCGGGCGTGGGAAGCGAGAACGCTACAGCACGACCACGAGATGCGGGCAAATTACACTTTAATTCAAAGACAATAATTACGTTGAAATAATAGCGAATTATTCTTTACAGGCGAATGGAAAAACTGGTAGAAGCCAACCTCGGGGAAGATGAGTTTGGATTCCGTAGAGATATTGGAACAAGTGAGGCAATACTGACCCTACGACATATCTTAGAAGCTAGGAAAGGCAAACCTACGTTTCTAGCATTTGTAGACTTAGAGAAAGCTTTTGACAATGTTGACTGGAATACTCTCTTTCAAATTCTGAAGGTGGCAGGGGTAAAATACAGGGAGCGAAAGGCTATTTACAATTTGTACAGAAACCAGATGGCAGTTATAAGAGTCGAGGGGCATGAAAGGGAAGCAGTGGTTGGGAAGGGAGTGAGACAGGGTTGTAGCCTCTCCCCGATGTTATTCAATCTGTATATTGAGCAAGAAGTGAAGGAAACAAAAGAAAAATTCGGAGTAGGTATTAAAATTCATGGAGAAGAAGTAAAAACTTTGAGGTTCGCCGATGACATTGTAATTTTGTCAGAGACAGCAAAGGACTTGGAGGAGCAATTGAAAGGAATGGATAGTGTCTTGAAAGGAGGATATAAGATGAGCATCAACAAAAGCAAAACGAGGATAATGGAATGTAGTCGAATTATGTCGGGTGATGCTGAGGGAATTAGATTAGGAAATGATACACTTCAAGTAGTAAAGGAGTTTTGCTATTCGGGGAGCAAAATAACTGATGACGGTCGAAGTAGAGAGGATATAAAATGTAGACTGGCAATGGCAAGGAAAGCGTTTCTGAAGAAGTTTGTTGACATCGAGTATAGATTTAAGTGTCAGGAAGTCGTTTCTGAAAGTATTTTTATGGAGTGTAGCCATGTATGGAAGTGAAACATGGGCGATAACTAGTTTGGAAAAGAAGAGAATAGAAGCTTTCTAAATGTGGTGCAACAGAAGAATGCTGAATATTAGATGGATAATCATATAACTAATGAGGAGGTATTGAATAGAATTGGAGAGAATAGGAGCTTGTGGCACAACTTGACAAGATGAAGGGATCGGTTGGTAGGACACGTTCTGAGGCATCAAGGGATCAACAATTTAGTATTGGAGGGCAGCGTGGAGGGTAAAAATCGTAGAGGAAGACCAAGAGATGAATACACTAAGCATATTCAGAAGGATGTAGGTTGCAGTTGGTAGTGGGAGATGAAGAAGCTTGCACGGGATAGAGTAGCATGGAGAGCTGCATTAAACCAGTCTGAGGACTGTAGACCACAACAAGAACAATAGCGATTTGTGTTGGTCCCCTTGGCATTACATAGGCTGGAAGTGGTTATATATGACCACTAAGGACGCAAATTTATGCACTGCTAGGCGTCCCCATGTCCGCGAAGAGGTTGGTGAGGATTTATTGTGGTCCAGATCTGCTGCATAGTCGTTGATGACTGTGGACGTGATGCGGTACGTTGCGAACGTGCTGGAAGGGATTTAGGTCGGGGGGGCGTCCAGTCCTGTCCAGCCACTGAATATCCTCTTGTTCGAGGAACTCCTCCTCCTGCGCTTTTCGATGCGGTCGCCCATTGTTATCCAAAATGGTGCAGTCAGGGCCGATTGCACCCCTGGAAAGACGTACATGGGAATAGAGTACAGTCTCACAACAACGTTTACCGGTGTATTTATGTGAAGATATTGTTAATTATGAGAGAATTTTTTTTCTTTCTCTTTCTTCTTTTCTCCTGCGTCACTTGCCTTTTACATGTATCTTTGACGTTGTATAAATTTTTTTTTCTGTAATATGAAATACAGGTATGTTTTTCTTTTGCTTTTATTGCTATGTGAATCTCCTTTTAGCTGAAAATATAAAACTTTCAACACATGTTTTATTTTCTTTGTAATGCTTACGTATAACGCCCTGTGCAAAACGAAGTGTAAAATGCGGCATTGTTGTTATGAACTGCGATGTGAGAGCGATGCCGATAGTTGCAGTCGGACAGGCTGATGGAGGAATTGAACGCCCTACCACAATGTATCCTCACCAGTCTTGTGGCTAGTGTAACAACACGTGGCAGAGCAAGCATTTCCGTGTGTGATGACGAAACACCCTTTCAACAACCATGACCCACCTTTTGAAAGTCCAGCGACCTTCATGAAAGGCGGTGGTCTCAATGTAATTATTGTCTTTGGGTAAAACTGTTATTTCTGTCCGTCTCATTGGGTATTTCTGTCACTTAGCTTCTGTACTATACTACAGCAGCTGTTTTTGGTATGGTCAAGTTTCATCGATCTGTGCTACTTCGCGGCGTAACAACATTCCGAAGTTACATTTGTCCGTATACTGTGCACACCAGCGTATGATGAACATTGTGAGGTAACGGGCGAGTTGTGGCGCCCTGGAAATATTCGAGGTTCAGAGCTGGCGGCGAGCTGGCATGCGAGTGGTGCCGCACAGCGGCCGGACCTCGTGCTCCACCGGGCACGTGGCTGGCAATTCCATGGTGACGCACCGGCACTGCCAAATATGGCAGACATTTCACAGTTCCTATAGAAATTAATAGCAGCCAGATGAATCATGATACCTCCAAAAGAACCATGTACATGGCCATTACTTGAACGGCGATTCTGATGGTGTATTCAGATTTTCAATATCTTTATTAGTTTCAAGTTCACTATCTGACAGTAAATTATTCAAGTAACATCTAGCAAACGAATTTCCTAAATCTAAACGCTTCACCCGATTTCGTCCGTCGTCGTGTCTTTAGAAAGCTAGTAGTATAAACTGGCAAACATTACAGGCATGCAACTTGAGTAGTACTTGCGTTATTGGAGGTCAAAGTGGCCGATTACTACTAATCGCGTCAGGCCATAAGTACTCCACAGTTACAAGAAAAAACGGCAGCAGGATGCTTATAAATATATTTATTCATATATGTCTTTCTTTTTATCCAATATATACAATTCACGGAGGAATTGGTTAAATATTTACTGTGTTTTAGAAAGGACAGAGACATTAGGCTACTGGCCTACCTTTTGTTCTATTCTTGCTCATAACTAATTACGTGAAGTAGGAATCTATTGTTTCCCTGTTATTCAACTTGTATTTTATTTAATTCCTGGATCACCGACACAAATAAGTGTTTAACAGAAACATACCGCATTCTCAAAACTACTTCTCCTATCTTACTCATCATTTAAAGTCGTTAGGATAGTACCTGCAGATTGTGTTTAATTGAAATCTTTCCTTTATAAATTTCTACGTTACATTCGCAATTGCCTAGTGATAGGAACGTTTGACCAGTCGATCCATATTTCTATTCTTATCGTATACTGTAGGCTCAACAGTATTTGGCTTGTAATGCGCAACTACGAATCCCAGTCCCTGGACAATGAAACCAACCAAAACTTGTAATACTTCAACGTTGAGTAGCAGGGAATGTAGTTGAGGGACACCTCACCACCACCCACATCATTTCTTTTTACGTATATTGTTTGAAAGCCCGCAAGCCGACCTTAGTGGCCGAGCGGTTCTAGGCCCTTCAGTCTGGAACTGCGTGACCGCTACTGTCGCAGGTTCGAATCCTGGCTCGGGCATGGATGTGTGTGATGTCATTTGGTTAGTTAGGTTTCAGTAGTTCTAAGTTCTAGGGGACTGATGACCTCAGACGTTAAGCCCCGTAGTGCTCAGAGCCATTTGAACCATTTTGAAAACCCGCAACATCAAGATTTTGAGTTCCACTTTTAGGCCCCAACACAGTGCCAGTAATGCGTAGTTTTCCTTCTTTCTGTTACGTACAAGGTGACGTAGATTTACCGTTTCCCGTGCATATTTCAGTGCTTTTAATTAAAGGGGCACGTGCTTCCTTCTGGAATCTGGCTACAGCTTTTTTTTTTGTTACAGAATTATCTCGGTTTTTTAGAAATCATTGCTGCAGCTCGACTAAACTGCAGGATTAACATTATTGAACGCAAAAGGAAATACTGCAGCCTTAGTAATCACTGCATGCCTTGGGTTTCTTAGGTATCTCTCTGCAGCTGCGGTTCAGGTGCTAATTTGCAATCAAGATGTGTACGCAAATTTACAGAACAGTGTCCAAATAATATCTTCAATCCTTTTGTCTCGTTTCCTCGTTCAGCTCTTAACGAGCTGCAGAGAGAACCGATACAACACCGTGGCGCTAGATCACGCTCGCCTTTTCCCAATACATAAATATGGGAGCAGTGCATGTGCCGGTCTTCAGTTCCCGTAAAGATGCCTCCTTCCCTTGATGGACAACGGAATATCAATAGTACTTTACCATTTGTCCGTGAAAAAAGAAAACCTTCGATGGCTCGTACTTTCAGTTTTACACAACGGAGGGGTTGTAGTACGCTAGGATGAAAATAGCCCTGCTATTTTGTAGGTGTGAACCTCCATACGTAATGACAAATACCGTTTGCTGCTCCAAAATAGAGGGAGAAAAAAAGAGTGAAATCTCAAGAGCGACAAATGTGCTCTCCAGTACGGCCACCTTATCAAAGTCTGGCAGCACAGTGCAACATGCAGTTACAGGCATACGAATTCGACATTACTGATGGTAGGCTACTCAATAATGTGACAAACAGGAGCAGTCCTAGGATGCCAAAAGTTGATTCTACCAAACAATTTTAGTTTGAGTAATTGAAAACAGCTACAAGTCAGGTTTAGTGTTTTTATTTACCGGTTTCGCTCTTCAAATGAACAAGAGCATCATCAGAATATGCAGTTTGTAGGTGTGAACCTCCATACGTAATGACAAATACAGCAGTTGAAACAGAAAATACCGTTTGCTGCTCCAAAATAGAGGGAGAACTGACAGCACTAAAGATTGAGTTTAAGGTTGGTTAAAAACACTAAAAATTACACTGGTTGTACGAGTAGTACAGTACATAAACTTACGTTTAAAGCACAGTAATAAATGAGGAAATTGGCAGGAGTCAACGTCATCATTTTACTACTGTAATTTTGAAAAACATAGTTTTAACAGTCGCTCCCTCTGTAGACAAAGCCTGCACTTGCTTTCGGGAGATTCCTCACACTCATCTCGTCGTTTATTGGCTCTGCGCTACACTTTATGGAATCAACCCAAAAACATTTAGGCTTTATAATATGTTTTGTGCAACTTCATTTATTTTAATCGAAATTATCATGCTGCGATAAACGCATCAACGAGAACAATTGTCAAGTTTTATAGGTAAAGGCATCAAATTTGAATGAACCCCTTTCAAAAATTTACTCTGTTCCTTCATTTCGAGGGGTATTAATGGGATATGGTTGTTACTGTCAGTCAGGATTATCTCAATTATTTTTTTCCTATTTCAGTGCATTTCTTCTTCTGTTGTTTCGTAGCACGTTAGATATCCTGGATTTAATTGTGTGGGGATGTAATTTTGGATAGTTAAGTGAAAAATGTGACATCCTTATTCATGTAAATAACATAAAAAGACGTACTTTACATACGCTATTGAAACATGATTGCTGTTTGGATGCATGAGTATTCTACTTTTAATATACTAAGTTGAAAAATATCTGTCTTTTGGGGTACAATAAGTTTTGTGTACTTTTTGTGAAATTTAGTTCTTGGAGCATGACAAGTTTTCAGATTCTCCAAATCTGTTACATCAAAACTTGTAAGTTTTGAATCTTTTTCTCTCTCTCTCTAGGAAAAATTTCTTCGAACGCCCACGCCTATGTAAGTATCGTAATCACTGGGATACCATATGACAAAGAGCTCTAGAACTTAGGATTGGGTCGTCTTTCTAACAATGTCGTTGAAACCTGGCGTGCGCAATGGCGCTATGTTTCCAGACAGGACTTTTTAGCCACAGGGTGCGTCGTTAGGATGACATCTGAGACACGGGGCGGGCTCGTTATTTACCGGCTGCACTCATATGCATTTGCTGGCCGCGATTTAACAGTAGGTGAGTTTCTCGAACGTGTGGCAGTTGCTGGATGCGGTGGACAGAGAAACAAACGTTCCATGGACTCTGTATTTTTTTCTACATCTGAACAAGCATTACACAATAATTGTACAGTGGGTACATAGCTATCACAGCAATATTATCGATTGTCTTCCCTATACTGCTCTTGCACTGGGCGAGATTAACTTATTTCTTCCAAAAAATTCCCATTTACCTACTCCGAGAGCTTCTGTTACACCTTCGTGTGGATTAGATCAGACTGTTACGGTCCTAACAGCGCGTCTCTGAATTTGTTCGATTCCCGTTGTCACGCGTTGTTGTTAGTGAATACAAACACTCGAACAATAGAACTGCTCGCACTTTCGTATTCTATGAATTTTTCTTTACGGGTGCGCTCCATTTTCCCATAAAAATCGAAGCCTGCCTTCTCCTAACAGTAATTTTACGTGATCGTTCCATTTCATGTTGGTTCCTACTATTATGCGTAAACACTGTGTGGATGTTACGTTCCCAAGTTGTTCAGCACTAATCCTCTAATCAGTTACTGTCTGGTACTATATACTTTTTTTTGTAGGCATTGTCTTATGTCTACCCACATTTACAAAAGGCTGCTATTCATTAGAGCAAGTGAAAATTTGTCGTGGTCTTTGTGCACTTTCTTACGATCGTCCAACGAGAAGTTGTTCCTGTACATGGCAGAATCGTCAAGATCCAGTCTGATAAATCGTTTATTATTATGTTATTTACTTTTTGGCCCTACTAGACCAGGCGAAGTACTTACAGGCATTTGTTTTCGCCCAACTCGTTTCGTACTGTCTGAATGAGCTCCTTTCCACTCTTGAGACCAAGTTGTTGCGGTCACCCTGGGTTTTTCTGCCAGTCCAACAGTCCAGTAGTGAATTTGATGCCTAAAAACGTTTCTGTCTGCTTCCGTCTGGCCTTCTTTTACTCCTTCGATTGACTTTATTGTTTCAATTTTAGATTTGCTACTACACCACTATAATTTTACAAGCTATTTTCTTACTGTGGTTGGCTTCATTTCCTTCATATGCGCACAAAATTTTATACTGCTTGTTTTCATATGCGAATTAATGATCGCACACTTTTAAGTTTATTTGTTGTATCTTCTGTATTTTCCTTCTTCAGTACAATTTGGTCCTAAAATTTGCCTGTTTCCTTCTCGTTCCCTGTTTTGCTTTTCCTCATTTTATTTCTGGATAAAATAGCTATTTCACCCCCTAAAGACACATTGGCTTGATGATGCTGTTGTGATGTATCAATTTTGTGTATTCTGAAATCTATTTTTTGTTGTAGATAACTTTTGTAAGTCTGAATCCTATTTCGTAATCAGCCTTTTCAGGCCTAAATTTTCTCCTGTTTACTTTTTAGAAATTTGGGACCAGAACGGTTCTAGACACATATCCTGTTTTTTATAACGATATTTTGGGCCCTACTGTTTCTTTACAGATTCTATTTGTTTTTGAGGAATGTCGTAACATAGGATCGCCAAGTCGTTTTTTACAAACTAGGCAGTCTGTCTTAACATTTGGCTTCATAATTTGATTGGTTCCTCAACTTTAGTTTTTGGCGCTCTTGTATAACCTTTTCTAACACAAAAATGAAAAGGTATTGGAGAGTCTGTCAACCTTGACTTCTAAGGTTGTTATATTTTTCTATTTTTTATTTTTATTTTTTAAATCTGCAATGGCACAAACTACTTTTTATTATAATCTTTTATGTCTGAGAATTAGCTTCAGAACTAAAATTTGTTCTGGGAGCGATCTATTTGGTCTGAACACTGCTTGTTATTCACCTATTTTTTTTACTAAAGCTGTAGTTCTGCTCGGTTAAGGGAACACTGCGATAGAATTTTTGAATCGGGCAGGAAGAGGGGAAATGATAACATTTATGACAAATTAGTCAATCCAAGTGTAACATGGTGCAACCAGGAAATCTGTGCGATACTTTGACACTTTTGGAATAAATGCAGTCGTTGTGATAAGGTTAGTTGTGGGAATAAAGATAAAACATCTTTAAAATTGAACCGAATGACGTGAAATAATAATGAGTTTATGATAGTCTTGTATGTACATTTCCAAGTGTCCGAAAATGGATTTTGAATTCGGAAAGTTTGGTTCTGGATTATGCAGTGGGCAGAGTTCAGCGGCTGTCGGTAGTGCCACATAACATACAAATTTAACTTGACAAACATTTTCTGTTACAGTAAGCACTTTAGGCCGTAGTAGCAGTAGGTAAATGACAATTCAATGTGACAATGACAAATGTGTTTGTAGTTTCGGATACTATATTTGTTTAGAAAAGTCACCTTGTAGGACGGGTAGAGATAATGGACTACCGCAGTTGTCATGGTTATTATCCACGACAATGCTGTATACGATAATTATCCAGCTAATAAGTACTTTAAAACAAATAAAATGGTATTTATAATAAGACAATATGAAAATTATCCGTGATTAATAAGTTAGCTTCGAAAGATATATGCATGAATCTGGACATACAAGATGCCCTTTTGCCTGTAATAGTTAAAAGTTGATTCTTTACTTTAATATTTGCCACAAATAGCAAGTTTTAGCACAAAATTAGACAGATAATTTTCAAACTCTTTTAGCAAGCTCTACTCCACAGTTCATAGAATTATATACAAAAGAATTGTTACCTGAAAGCTCCAAAAAACTGATGTATGCACCATTAGGTTGACCTACAGGTAACTGCAGAGCAGAATATTCGGAACCACTAATTATACTCTTAGACTTACGATAAAACCACCTGGATAGAATATTCTCCTAATAATATCCGTGTGATAGACTTAAAAACAAACTCTCTGAAATGAAAGGTATTGGAAACTTGCGGAAAAGAATTCATAATTTTGCAAAGCACTCAGTTTGAGCACACGCACCCAGCGTACAGGGACTGGAGAGCAGTAGTACATATATATATACGAAGCTCTACGGCCCAGCCGTCTAGTCACGCTCTGGGCTACAGCCCAGCAGGTTTACTTAAGCTGCACTGACGTTGCTGTATTTGCTCTCCAAACACGTAACCGCTGATGGCCTTATTAATGTCATTAGGCCCCTACAGCAGCCTAAGCGAGAGTAATGCAAACTTCCAGGAGTGTGGAAAACTCAAACGCAACGCTTTACATACATAGCCATTTTACCGTATGGTGTGCATCAAAAAGTTGGATCACTTACTATCCTTCCTGATGAAACATCCTCTGCTTTGCCTTATTTGAAATGCAGCCACATGACAGGACTGAGATGCTTTCGGGATTCAAATGACTGGCAAAGAGCTGCTTTAAGAGCACAAAGCACGTCATAAGTGATTGAATGTATCCAATGCACATTATGCAAGACGGTGCACATAAAATTGACGATTAAACGAGTCATTAGAAACGTGATTAGAGAATGGGCGGAATATAATGACGTTTCAATGGAAATGATCAAAGCTTGATTAAATGGTTATGTAGGTACGTATATCTGAAAGAATAGACCCCATTGTGTCGATTCACTGCCCTGTGTATATACTTGGCGAGAGAAATGTCCGCCTTTTTGCTGCTTTGGGGCACTGAAATAACCCAATGGTGAAAGATGGAAACTGGTGCCGAACCGGTATTCGAACCCGGCTTTCCCGCTTTACCTGTGCGGCCGCCTTAACCGCTTTGGTTATACGAGCTGGCCCCCGGTGAACCCGAATCTCCAAATGCCGCACACAATGCTCGCATGTCAGTCTTCCAGCCCGGATGCGGGCTATTGTCCGACCTCTCTCAGGAATACAGTCGGGCTGCGAGCGTAGAGGAATAATGGACAGGGGACACTACTCGGCAGTGTACGGCAAATCGAGATTTTGTTCTGACGGGGGACGTGCTCGGGTAGCCGATACCGTTAAGGCAATCGCTCGCGTAAGCGTAAAATCCCAGTACGGCACCAACTTTCATCTATCGCCGTTTAATTATTTCAATGGATTAATGGAGAAAAAGGCGAAAATTTGGTGGATCAGGAGGAAATATCAAAATTGTTTACAGGATGTATTAGAAACACCGTACTGGTCTCCTCCACTAGAATGGAAACAGATGAGATACAAAACACTGTAGACGTATCAACTCCGTTTCCATAATGTAAGCTATTCACTCAAATTTTACCGTGTGGATGAAGTTTTACACTTTTATCAAGTAAAGGAACACGCTAATACAGCACAACTGACAATTTACAAGTGCAGAACGAAATTGTATACAATGGATCAATGAATATGAATTCAGCTTTGTTTGGGGTTCACAGATTTCGAAAAACCATTTCAATAACATACTAGACATTGATTCAGCGTACGTCAGTACAAGCTTAAGTTTCCATTTGACGCCTCGAGGATAGTGAGAAACTCAGAACAGAAAGGATAATCAGTCAAGGGAACTCATTATCACCAAAACTGCACTATGAGTCTGGAGAAAATTTTCAGTTCCGAGAGCCGGAAAAGAAAGAGACCTCATAACATAACTTGCGTGAGACACCATCTTTTCGCTGCTGGAACTATATGGTTTCTCTCTAGTGTAGATTAACTTAAAAAACAAATGGAGCAACGTAATAAGTTCTGAAGTATCCTAGGAAATCAATTACGCTTAAATTGGATTAGAATCAATGTATCGAGGATAAAATAATAGAAATTAATAATGAAGTCACAGAACATCGTTACGAGTTTTTATATTTAGAGTGGTTAAAGATATGAATTGATGGACAGGAAAATAAACAAATAGATACGTAAAAACAACTTAGAGCGCTTCTGGAGTGCTAAATACAGCAGGGCACTCAGAATAGAGATTCCGATGTGTTCGAAATCAATAATTTACTATCATTGTCTGTTATCAGTCTGCGTTTATTATAATGAGAAATGGAGCTTTAACGTGAAAACCAATCGAATACAGAGTTGCTGAGAAAGACAGGGAAACAAGCAAGTGGGTCAGAAACAATATTGGAACGTAA
Source organism: Schistocerca gregaria (assembly GCF_023897955.1). Taxonomy (NCBI): domain Eukaryota; kingdom Metazoa; phylum Arthropoda; class Insecta; order Orthoptera; family Acrididae; genus Schistocerca; species Schistocerca gregaria. Next base: position 1,198,253,029 of record NC_064920.1, read on the forward strand.
CGAAACTAAAAATGAGTTGATGAGTACATGAACCCACGTGATAGGATGTCAGATGGCCCAAGGAAACTTTCTGCTCAGTTCCAAGAGAGAATGTACATAAATGAACTCTGTTTCAAGAAGGAAAGTGGACAGCTGCCTCAGCAACCAAGAAGACTGCAAAGTATCTTGCAGTTATTTAAAAAAAAACTTATAAATTGAACTGAATCCACAAAACCAGTTCGTAAAAACGACTCAAAATTAAAATAACCAAATGGGAACGAAACTGCTAGATAAATCAAAAAAGCCTGAAAATCAACAAAATATTTTGTAAAGACTGTTGTTATAGGATGCCTGAACTCAGATGATGGTAAAAGCTCTAAAAGAAATCACACTAATCATGCATAACATCTGACGGACTGAGAAAATTCCGGATGAAGTCTTGAAAACTGCAATGACAATTGCGTCATAAGAAGGGCAAGAACTGATGTTGAAACTACAACAGCCTCACCTCGTTGGAGTGATTGTATCTCTATCTGTATCTGACTGTAACAGACCGCCGCACAAGTGAGAGATGTCGTCCTTGATGTAGGACATCAGGAACACCTCGCAGTTTTCCTATAGCTCTCCTACTTTGCGTCTTCTAGAAGTTTCCCTCTCGCTGCAGGAGATGTCATTTGCCGTCTCTTCGTTGATGTTGTGATGCTGTAACTGTGACTGTGTTAAGAAACATTTTTTACAGCCTTTGTTTGAAACTTTATTTCAAGGGATGCCATTTACTTTATACTGTACTTCTTAACACAACAGTGTTACCTTTAGTCACAATGTCTTACACAACATGAAGTACGTAACACTCGTGAATAATAATAATAATTAGCATTCTTCACATTCTTGCTAATTATGTGACCGCACTCAGCTCCGACTGATCTTTGTAATTCAATATTTCTGAACATCTTGCTAGAATCATAATGTACATGACCGTACAGTGGGGCTGCCGTCACTCCACTTCGACACTGAAGAGCCACAGAAATTGGTACACTTGCTTAATATCGTGTAGGGCCCCAGCGAGCACGCAGAAGTGCCGTAACATGACATGGCATTGACTCGACTAATGTCTGAAGTAGTGCTGGCAGCAATTGACACCATAAATCCGTAAGAGTACAAGGAGATGGATATCTCTTCTGAACAGCACGTTGCAAGGCATCTCAGATATGCCCAATAACGGTCATGTCTGGGTAGTCTGGTGGCCAGCAGAGGTTTTTGAACTCAGAAGACTGTTCCTGAAGCCACTCTGTAGCAATTCTGGACGTGTGGGGTGTCGCATTGTCCTGCTGGAATTGTCCAAGTCTGCCGGAATGCACAATGGACACGAATGGATGTCGGTGATTAGACAGGATGGTTACGTAGGTGTCACCTGTCAGGGACCCCATATCACTCCAATTGAAGAGGGAAAGGATCTGGTATAGGATCCGTATTCAAATACAGAGATACGTAAGCAGGCAGAACACAGCGCTGCCGTCGGCAGTGTCTATATAAGACAAAAAGTGTCTGGCTCAGTTGTTAGGTCGCTTACTGCTGCTACAATGGCAGGTTATCAAGATTTAAGTGAGTTTGAACTTGGTATTACAGTCGGCACACGAGCGATGGGACACAGCATCTCCGAGGTAGCGATGAAATGGGGATTTTCCGTACGACCATTTCACGACTGTAGCGTGAGTATCAGGAGTTCGGCGAAACATGAATTCTCCGACATCGCTGCGGCTGGAAAAAGACCGTGCAAGAACGGGACAATCGACGACTGAATAGAATCGTTCAACGTGACAGAATTGCAGCTCTTCCGCAGACTGCTGCAGATTTCAGTGCTGGGCTATCAAAAAGTTTCAGAGTGCGAACCATTCAACGAAACATCATCTGTGTGGGCTTTCAGAGCCGAAGGCCCACTCGTATACCCTTGATGACTGCACAACAGATAGCTCGCCTTGTCTGGGCCCGACAACATCGACATTGGACTGTTGATTACTGGAAAACATGTTGCCTGGTCGGACGAGTCTTGTTCCAAATTATATCTAACGGATGGACATGTACAGGTATGGACACAACCCCATGAATCCATTGACCCTGCACATCAGCAGCAGATGTTCAAGCTGGTGGAGGCTCTATAATGGTGTGCAGGTGATGTTATATGAGATCCTTGACACGTCTAGATACTATTTTGACAGGTGACACATACGTGCATTCAAACGGACTTGGGCAACTGCAGCAGGACAATTCGACATCCCATGTGTTCAGAACTGGTACAGAGTGGTTCCAGGAACAATTTTCTGATTTTAAACGCTTCCGCTGACTACCAAACTCCCCAGACATGAACATTATTGAGGAGATCTGGGATGTCTTGCAACGTGCTATTCAGAAGAGATCTCCACTCCCTCGTACTCTTATAAATTTTTGACAGCCCTCCAGCACTACATCAGACATTAGCCGAGTCCATGCGACGTCGTGTTGCGGCACTTGTGCGTGCTCTCGGGGGCCCTACACGATATTAGGCAGGTGTACCAGTTTCTTTGTCTCTTCGGTGTATAAACTGCAGTGAAAAAAATGCAGCCCCCTCAAAGACTGATTTCAGTGGCACCAGTTTGTAACACGAGTATGTGGGTGATGAGTGGTTGCAGTATTCCTGTGTCGTTTGTTGTGGTAAACAGTGATAACGATCAAGAGGTTATTGAGTGCACCCTCTATTTTGACACTGCAGATAATAATCGCGCTGAGGTTAGAGGCGAACAGGATTTGCAGTATTCATTTTAGGGTATAATCATGCCCCACCAGTGAGCGCATACTTCTGTTGAACGACTCCAGCCGTTTGAACAGGCTCGCATTGTAGGCCCTGCGTGAAGCTGCATGGATTGCTACACATGTTGAGCACTGTGTATCGTTGGCGTGTCGCTGCTTTCAGCAGTGGTCTGCTGAATATTCCCACTCCAGTAGACCGGATTCGAGACGTCCGCGTAGTGCAGACTCCAGTCAAGACGGACGCACTGTGCGAGCAGCGGTGGCCGACCAAACATCGTCCAGGGAAGAGATCTAGACCATGTTACAACCTGTGTGTGACCAAGGGCCGTTGGGAATCGTCTGCTTGCAGGAGGACAACGGCCAACTATGCCTCTGGACACGACACCACCAGCGCGGCTACTGCGGTGTCACGAAACAGTCGACTGGGGAGTGGAATGGAGTTCTGCTATCTTCAGAGATGAGTAGATTTTGTATGAAAGTGGTGGACTGGTTACATCTTGTGAGCGGCCTATTCCAGAGTGCATCCGCCAGCGACACACGGCCACACCTCCGGCTTCATGGTCACGGGGACCATATGTCACAACTCACGGTCACATCTGGTGTCTCTATAGGGTAAAGTAACCAGTGCACAGATTTTTATCCACGCGCTACCGCTTTTTCTTCAACAGGAAGGTAATGTGCTTTTTCAGCGGAATATTGCACGTCCACATACGGCTTCTGCAAAGCAACGTGCTCTTCGTGGTACGGAACAAGTGCCCTGGCTACCGAGATCACCAGAGCTCTCATCAACTGAACACGTGTCTCGCACGGTGAAACGGGAACTTACTCGTTCTCCACGGCCTACAAGAACAGTTGCCGATTTGCTGCGAAAGTGTGAGGATGCTTGGCGCTGTCCACTGCAGGACGCCATTCCGCACCTTTGTGATCGTTTCTCTGCGTGGGGGAGCACTGCGCATCGATGCGGCTGTATGGTCACCATTTACTGTGTCGTGTGTGTTGTCATACACCTCTACAATGTTGAATTGTCAATAAAATAACTTTGTCCTTGAGGCTGTTGCATTTTTAATTCCCTGCAGTATGTAAATGTATTACAAAAGTAACAATGAGATAGATTTTTGAAAAAATCCATATATTTTTGAAAAATTCCATAGATTCCATTCCGTTAGGATTGTATTAACACCTGTCAAATAGGTAAGAAGAGCACGTTTTTTGATTTTTACTTTTAACTTCTTACAGAGACAAACGGCAAAAACTTTACAGTTTTTTTAAGTCTTTCAATGTGAATGTTTTTTATTTTCCTATAGCAGAATCTGAAGATTACCTACTATGCCCAAGAATGGTTATGACTGTTGTTAAATATTGAGACTCCGTCGAAAATAAAAAGAGGTATACGACGTGGGACACAATGTTAACAAATGGTTCAAATGGCTCTGAGCATTATGGGACTCAACTGCTGTGGTCATTAGTCCCCTAGAACTTAGAACTACTTAAACCTAACTAACCTAAGGACATCACACACATCCATGCCCGAGACAGGATTCGAACCTGCGACCGTAGCAGCCGCACGGCTCCGGACTGCACGCCTAGAACCGCGAGACCACCGCGGCCGGCTACAAAGTTAACAATAAAAGCTTATAGAAGGGAATGGAAAAGTACTGCATTACAACACAGTAGTGCAACCAGAATATCACAACGCAACTGAATTATAAACTAGACAAACTAAAAATTTTGGGTCAAATAACAAGCGAAGAATACTGGAAATTAAGAAACAATAACGAAATATATCAAAGTATATCCAAATAACAGAAACCATAATGAATAGGAAAGATTTTTGGACATTTATGTGGGAAGTATAACAATAGATAGATATTACAGATTTTCAGTATATCTGGGAAAAGAAATGAACACGATACTGGATAGGAGAACTTTAAAAAAGATTTAAAAATGTGCAACTTAAGTAGAAGTATTAGAAAAGTTAGAAGGATTACAAGCCAGAAGTAGTGGTCTGAAGAAAGGAAAAGAGACGCTGTGAAAATGTGAAAGAATTTCAAGGAAAAGAAAGAAAACAAACAATTAAGACTGGAATGAAATTGTTTCTTGGTCCCTTCTTGGTAGGAGGGAAGAAAAAAAACCAACAGGTCTATGGTGTATGAGTCACTCTTTTCCACAGACTGCCCTTGCCTGCAAGGTGGCGGTATCGTTGTAGCTGCAAACCAGTGACGCTGTAATGGACACGGAGGTAGCACGTACGAGCCATCACTTCCTGCGCTCGTAGCCCGAGCCCCTGCTACGGGTTCGTGGGCAAGTCTGCGTTCTCTCCTCTGAATCGACGATGAGTCACTAGAGGACGCGAACAATGGAAACGCCGAAGGCGCTGAGGCCAGGAGAGAGAAGCAACAGGAACAGGCAACAGGCAACAGGCGAGCATCGACCGTAGCTGACGCATCCACTCAAGGTGTGTGAGAGAGAGAGAGAGCTCCCAATTAATACGCGCCGCTTCCGTCCGCACCAAAGCTAATAGACAGAACGTAGCAATCGCTAGCACAAACTTACAAACAAATGCTGGAAGCTTCTTTGCTTCTTATTTCGCCGCTCTGCACACATCTCAGACGGTGACGGAACCAGCAGTTTCCACTTAACAATTGTCATACACGTTTATTTTTCCGTCTCAGTTCCAGAATTGTTTTAACAACATAGTTTCGAACTCATATGGGCACCTTCAACTCAATGTAGTTGCATAAAAATCCCTTCGAGATATGCGACGAAACGGAAAAATAAAAGATACACTACTGGCCATTAAAATTATTACACCATGAAGATGACGTGCTACAGACGCGAAATTTAACCAACAGGAAGATGAATCTGTGAAATGCAAATGATTAGCTTTTCAGAGCAATCACACAAGGTTGGAGCCAGTGGCGAGACCTACAACGTGCTGGCACCAGGAAACTTTCCAACCGATTTCTCATACACAAGCAGCAGTTGACCGGTGTTGCCTGGTGAAACGTTGTTGTGATGCCTCGTGTAAGGAGGAGGAATGCGTACCATCACGTTTCCGACTTTGATAAAGGCTGCGGTGAAAAAACAACAAATATTTTAATATAGTACTTCACCTTTTTTCCTCTCTTGCTATTTGGAGTGGTGAGATAGTCTGTTTCTATAGGAACGCATTTTGTAATTGCTCCATAACTCCAGACATTTTGCTACGCACTGTTCATAGGCAGATTTAAAGAGGGGCATCGACATACTCATTTAGATATTTATACACTGCCAAGCAACAATTACTATTTATATGTGTGTATTCATAACTTACGTGCTTACGGGAGCTCTTGAATAAATATTTTATTAATCTGTCTTTTTTTTCATTTTAATAGTTTTAACAATGATGTAAGCGGCTGCGACATGGCAGAGGTTAGTGTGAAATCTGTTGGCAAATTATAAAGTACCAGCATAAAAGCACTATAAGTCAATCTTCACGGCAATTTTACTGCAAGAAGTCCGATATTTCACATGGTAATGCAAAAATACTTAGCAAACGCATGGCCTCAGCCACCAGTGCTACCAATGCAGTTGTTCGCACGCCACACTATGTGCGAGGAAATAATCTTAATACTTCGAAATATTATTATCTGATCTTCATTCTCATACTTATACACTGAAGGAAATTATTAATATTTATACCACGCACATCTACGTGAGTTATTACAGGCCAATAGCAGGGAAGAACGTACCACCTTTTCTCACCAATGCGTTTAAGTTTCTCTTCATTCCATGTAAAAGATCTAATTTTTAGCCATCTTCTGTAACACCAAATCTCTAAATCTTAGCTGTTTTCTCTTCTAGTCTCTTTTATTTGTCGTTTATATTTATGTCGCCGAGCGGTCCTAGGCGCTTCAGTCGGGAACCGCACTGCTGCTACGGTCGCAGGTTCGAACCCAGCCTCGGGCATGGCTGTGCATGATGTCCTCAGGTTAGTTTGGTTAAATTAGTTGTAAGTCTAGGGGACTGATGATCTCAGATGTTAAGTCCCATAGTGCTTAGAATCATTTTCTTTATTTCCATATAAAGAAATGCTCCAGAGAAATACTCTCAAAATATATTTCCTCGGACTACCTGAAGTTAACATATTTATCTCTTTAGGAAAAGCTTTTCTGGATATTACCAGTCTACCTATTACATATTTTTCAGTTTGGCCATCATCAATTATTTTGCTGCCCAAATAGCAAAACGCATCTTCTACTTTTAATGTCTAATTTCTTACTCTAATTCTCTCAGCATCGGCTTAGTTGATTAAAGTACATTTCTTTACAACTTTACCACTTCAACCTCTTTCTGAAGAGATTATCCATTTCATTGAACTAATCAAGCTTTTCCTTTGCCATTTCTGACAGAATTAGTACGTGATCGGCAAATTTTAAAGTTATAATTCTCTTCCCCTGAATTTAAATTTCTTTCCCAATATTCTCTATGCTTTCCTTTAGTGTATGTTCAATGTAGAGAATGAGTAATACAGAGCATAGGCTAAAACCTCGTCTCCTTCCCTTCTCAGTTCCTGATTCCCTTTCATGATGCGTGACTCTCACAACCGTACAGTGGCTTGTGTACAAGCTGTAGATATCCATTTGATGCATGTATTTCACCCCTGAAAACGGCATTATTTCAGAGTATTCCCGACAACAATGTCAAAATATTTTTCCAAATCTACTGTATCCACGGAAAAAAGAAGATATTGAAAAGATGAAAAAATGAAGACTTCATTAGTTCTCAGTGGTGCTCTTGAACCGGTAATGTGATACATCGTTGCTGACGGAGTTGCCGCTGTCGATACTGTTCCCCAGTTCTGACCCCTCTGACCGCGACGCACACACAGACGGCACGTGGGCAGCAGCTCCTCCTGCTCCTGCACTCTTGGCTCTCTTCCACAAACGAATAAAGTCTTTGCGTGTGGCGACCATTTGTGTGTGTGTGTGTGTGTGTGTGTGTGTGTGTGTGTCTGGAGCAGAGCAAGAGCCAAGCCGGCAGCAGCAGTAGCAGCCCCCCAGCTCCCTCACCCTGCAGCGCTCTCTGATGGAGAGCCAGTTGCCTGTGCTGAGTGCTGTGACGTCACTCACCACTGGACGCGGCGGAAAAACAACCGAGAGGCGAGACGCGCTCTGCAGAACTCGTAACGAGGCAGGCAGGTCTCACGACCAAGAAAAGAGTGCTCCTGAAAATAAGAGCAGAGAACAGGACAGCATCCGCCCAAATGAATACTTTTGTCCTACCGTTCTTCTATTCCAAGAGATGCACGCCCGTAAAACCTTCATTATTTTACTGCTTAGCCAATATCTTCGAGGGACGTAGAATAAGTAGTGCAGCACATCTTTTTCTGAAATCAGGTTGTTTTTATTCAGGATTCCAATACGCCAGAGTATGCCTCAACCTTTTACCTAAAGAACACCTACTTTTCAACAAAATGTCCATTCAGTGCGACGGCTTTACCCCAGCTCACTGGGAGGGTCTGTCTGCTGCCGTTGTACAACTCTCCTGGTCTACGTCTCAGCCATCGTCTTGCTGCACCAATAACCTCCCTATCGTTCACGTACTGCTTCCCGCAGAGTGCATCCTTCACTGGCCCCAACAGACTGAAGTTGGGTTGGTGCGAGGTCCGGACTCTAGGGTAGATCAGGCAGAACAGTGCAATGAAATTGTCTGAGGCCTTGCGTTGGACAAGTTAGAGTACTTTGTTAAAGTGACGAACGCAGAGGTCATTTCTTCAATTTACTGGCGCCGGCCGTTGTGGGCGAGCGGTTCTAGGCGCTTCAGTCTGGAACCGCGCGACCGCTACGGTCGCAGGTTCGAATGCTGCCTCGGGCATGGATGTGTGTGATGTCCTTAAATTAGTTACGTTTAAGTAGTTCTAAGTTCTAGGGACTGATAACCTCAGATGTTAAGTCCCATAGAGCTCAGAACTATTGCAACCATTTTTAGTACTGTCGATTAACAGTTAGTCCCTGTGGCACCTGAAGAACCTTTCCAGGCCCATTGTGAAGACTGAATCTTTATCTCAACATCACCGTAGGCTTTCTGCATCGTTTGGTGTGTCTCTGTAAAGGTTTTCTTGAGTTTCCCGCAAAATTTAATGCAGACTCGTTGCTCCTCCAACACTGCCGTCTAGAAATTCGCAAACTGTGTGACACAACGTTCTACTCAACACAACACTGAACAATAACTAACAGACATACAACAATGAAACTTTCGACAGTTACACATTTACACAGACGTGCGCAGGGATCCAAAAGCTTTTGTCTCCAACACATCATTGGCGCTAAATTGTGAATGAGCCGTCCTCCGGCTCTCGTTTGTGCCGTTGACAGGTTGGCGCCGTGTATTCGGATTGTGACCTCTCGTTTCCTTAGTACGTTCACTAGCGCCACTATATTTGCTCGCTTTGTTTGAATGTGAGTGGCAGCAGCGGCGTTTATCGATGGCGAGTACTGTGGTACCATCTCTGGAGCGACCTCTAGTACTTCCGGGTTGTAGTGTGGCAGTTCGGTTGTGGCGGAGCACCAGTGAGGTGTGCACAGCTGCAGGAATCGCCGGGACAGCTGGCAATACATGGACTGCCCGACGGAAGGATGTGGTCGCGAGAGTGCACGACCACGACCACAACTGGATACAGCTAGTTTAAGTAGTGAAACCGCCACCGTTGTGTGTCCGTCCGTCCGCCGAAGTGAACTCATGGTAACAAACTGTTAGTTGGCGACTCATTCTGGGACGTTTGCCTTGCGCGACATGATCGAGAGCGACCGTTGGTTGCTCGTTCGGTCGGTCGTCTCAACGGACGACGTGTATTTGGTCTTCCGACCGCTTCTGGGTTCTCTGTGTTTGTGTCGACTTGTAATTCGTCCTTGTTGCTCCACAGTGACTGGTTGTAGTATTGTTTGAGTTGTTTGCGGGATGGTCCTTGTGTATCAGGTGTGGTTTTGAACGAGCAGTCATTTTAACGCTGTCTGCGTACTAGATTCGTGGAGGCAACTTGTTGTGATTACCTGGGATTGCTCTTGCGTTTGAACATGTTCTCTTGTATAATGTTTGTCGTTTTAGCATGTCAAGAGTGTACTCCGCCCGTCTGCCTGGCATGGGTTATGCCATCGTTGTATTGGGCATCGGACGTTAGGTAGTGTGGTGTGCGTACTGTAAGACCTTCGGTACACACACCATAAGATTTTTTGACTTGTCACTCTAACGAAGTAGGCGAGTGTCAGCAATATATCTCGTGGTCTTATCGTGGCGTGTTTATCTTCTGCCGTTAGGTCAGACGTTAGAAATGCCACTTGCACGCTTAGAGTAGCAGATTGACAGTGACCAACTTTAAACAAAACTTGATTAATTTTCACACACATTTGTTAAAATAATAAAAAGCATCGATATAACTTGATTATGGATGCTATTTAGAATTGACAATCCGAAGTTCCTTTGGTATGGGTACGTTGATCTTATTCTCACATATATCACTGATACTTGACAAAAGTGTCTATACATTATTTTCATGCCTATGTACAGGAATATGGTAATCTTACTAGGCGCAGACTGAAACTAGGCTATAGACTGGTACAGACAAATGTAGAACTCTTACAGACTGGTACAGACTAATGCAGACTGGTACAGACTAATGCAGACTGGTACAGACTAATGCAGACTGGTACAGGCTAATGCAGACAAATGCAGATTGACTAATTGGAGGTCTGTACACTCATTATAATACCTCACGCGTTCATGTATCACTGCGCGAGTGTGATCCGCGAGGAGAAAAGGTTCTACGTTAGCAGAAATCTCATTGGCTGCATTATATATTAATATGCGGATCGGCGGAAGCAGAATTTGGCCTGTCTCTAAGGCAGCGCCATCTCGTAGTGCGGAGACGGGCGAGCTCTGCGCCTGCGCTGTTGTGCCTAGCGGGGCGCGCTCTAGTGCGAAAATTGTGTATGCGCTGACTATGACGAACTATGTACACAACAGGTAGATTATGCGGGAGTGTTGGTCGTGTGTTTAAACTGTGAGTGTTTTGAGTTGCCATCCTGTCTCACCTAACTTATGTTTGAGAGACTTTCCCATGTTGATCCTTGGATCACTGTCTGTGGATCACTACCTTCCTTATTTGGTCCGATTGAGTCAACTGTTTAAAAATTATATTTTGTTTAAATTATTCTTATTGCTTGTGGCCTTCAGCCTAGAAATAATGATTTCTTCTTAATAAGACCTTCTGCCGTCTGTGTTGCTGGTGTTACAGTCAATTTTTTTATTTAGTTGTTTTAAGAATTAGTTTGGTATTTTTAACGTGTAATTGTCATCCTCATTTGCAATGCAGGTCTTCAGCTGTTAATTGTTCTGAAGCATTGCTCGTGGCCTTCAGCCGACAAATAATTTGAATTCTTTCTTAATAAGGTCTTCAGCTGTCAGTGTAGCTTGTGTTACAGTCAATGTTCAAATGTGTGTGAAATCTTATGGGACTTTACTGCTAAGGTCATCAGTCCCTAAGGTTACACACTACTTTGCCTAAATTATTCTAAGGACCAACACACACACCCATGCCGCCGGGATCTGCCGCATAGTCCACGACTCCAGCGCCCCAGAGCGCTCGGCTAATCCCGGGCGGCATAGTGAATGTTTTTAGTGATTGTTTTAAAAAATATTTTGATATTTTCAACGTGTAATTGTCTTCCTCAGTTGTAAGTCAGGCCTCCAGCCGCTAATTGTTCTGAAGTATTGCTTGTGGCCTTCAGCCGACAAATAATTTTGAATTCTTTCTTAATAAGGCCATCAGCCGTCAGTGTAGCTTGTGTTACACTCAATTTTTTAAAATATGATTTTTTTAAAATTATTTCCTTAAACAAAGTGTACATGTTTACTGAGGAACCAACGGTAACTGAGTAAGGCACTGTCCACACCCTTTCCTGCCTTCCCTAAGTCCCATGTTTCCATGAATGTTCCGGAATTTTTGGAAGAGACCTCGTATGTAATGCGGCTTTCTGATGTTGTTGTTGTTGTCTTCAGTCCTGAGACTGGTTTGATGCAGCTCTCCATGCTACTCTATCCTGTGCAAGCTGCTTCATCTCCCAGTACCTACTGCAACCTACATCCTTCTGAATCTGCTTAGTGTACTCATCTCTCGGTCTCCCTCTACGATTTTTACCCTCCACGCTGCCTTCCAATGCTAAATTTGTGATCCCTTGATGCCTCAAAATATGTCCTACCAACCGATCCCTTCTTCTAGTCAAGTTGTGCCACAAACTTCTCTTCTCCCCAATCCTATTCAATACCTCCTCATTAGTTACGTGATCTATCCACCTTATCTTCAGTATTCTTCTGTAGCACCACATTTCGAAAGCTTCTATTCTCTTCTTGTCCAAACTAGTTATCGTCCATGTTTCACTTCCATACATGGCTACACTCCAAACAAATACTTTCAGAAACGACTTCCTGATACATAAATCTATATTCGATGTTAACAAATTTCTCTTCTTCAGAAACGCTTTCCTTGCCATTGCCAGTCTACATTTTATATCCTCTCTACTTCGACCATCATCAGTTATTTTACTTCCTAAATAGCAAAACTCCTTTACTACTTTAAGTGTCTCATTTCCTAATCTAATTCCCTCAGCATCACCCGATTTAATTCGACTACATTCCATTATCCTCGTTTTGCTTTTGTTAATGTTCATCTTATATCCTCCTTTCAAGACACTGTCCATTCCGTTCAACTGCTCTTCCAAGTCCTTTGCCGTCTCTGACAGAATTACAATGTCATCGGCGAACCTCAAAGTTTTTACTTCGTCTCCATGAATTTTAATACCTACTCCAAATTTTTCTTTTGTTTCCTTTACTGCTTGCTCAATATACAGATTGAATAACATCAGGGAGAGGCTACAACCCTGTCTCACCCCTTTCCCAACCACTGCTTCCCTTTCATGTCCCTCGGCTCTTATTACTGCCATCTGGTTTCTGTACAAATTATAAATAGCCTTTCGCTCCCTGTGTTTTACCCCTGCCACCTTTAGAATTTGAAAAAGAGTATTCCAGTCAACATTGTCAAAAGCTTTCTCTAAGTCTACAAATGCTAGAAACGTAGGTTTGCCTTTTCTTAATCTTTCTTCTAAGATAAGTCGTAAGGTCAGTATTGCCTCACGTGTTCCAACATTTCGACGGAATCCAAACTGATCCTCCCCGAGGTCTGCATCTACCAGTTTTTCCATTCGTCTGTAAAGAATTCGCGTTAGTATTTTGCAGCCGTGGCTTATTAAACTGATAGTTCGGTAATTTTCACATCTGTCAGCACCTGCTTTCTTTGGGATTGGAATTATTATATTCTTCTTGAAGTCTGAGGGTATTTCGCCTGTCTCATACATCTTGCTCACCAGATGGTAGAGTTTTGTCATGACTGGCTCTCCCAAGGCCGTCAGTAGTTCTAATGGAATGTTGTCTACTCCGGGGGCCTTGTTTCGACTCAGGTCTTTCAGTGCTCTGTCAAACTCTTCACGCAGTATCGTATCTCCCGTTTCGTCTTCATCTACATCCTCTTCTATTTCCATAATATTGTCCTCAAGTACATCGCCCTTGTATAAACCTTCTATATATTCCTTCCACCTTTCTGCCTTCCCTTCTTTGCTTAGAACTGGGCTGCCATCTGAGCTCTTGATATTCATACACGTGGTTCTCTTCTCTCCAAAGGTCTCTTTAATTTTCCTGTAGGCAGTATCTATCTTACCCCTAGTCAGATAAGCTTCTACATCCTTACATTTGTCCTCTAGCCATCCCTGTTTAGCCATTTTGCACTTCCTGTCCATCTCATTTTTGAGACGTTTGTATTCCTTTTTGCCTGCTTCATTTACTGCATTTTTATATTTTCTCCTTTCATCAATTAAATTCAATATTTCTTCTGTTACCCAAGGACTTCTAGCAGCCCTCGTCTTTGTACCTACTTTATCCTCTGCTGCCTTCACTACTACATCCCTCAGAGCTACCCATTCTTCTTCTACTGTATTTCTTTCCCCTATTCCTGTCAATTGTTCCCTTATGCTCTCTCTGAAACTCTGTACAACCTCTGGTTCTTTCAGCTTATCCAGGTCCCATCTCCTTAATTTCCCACATTTTTGCAGTTTCTTCAGTTTTAATCTACAGGTCATAACCAATAGATTGTGGTCAGAGTCCACATCTGCCCCTGGAAATGTCTTACAACTTAAAACCTGGTTCCTAAATCTCTGTCTTACCATTATATAATCTATCTAATACCTTTTAGTATCTCCAGGATTCTTCCACGTATACAACCTTCTTTGATGATTCTTAAACCAAGTGTTAGCTATGCTTAAGTTGTGCTCTGTGCAAAATTCTACTAGGCGGCTTCCTCTTTCATTTCTTAGCCCCAATCCATATTCACCTACTATGTTTCCTTCTCTCCCTTTCCCTACACTCGAATTCCAGTCACCCATTACTATTAAATTTTCGTCTCCCTTCACTATCTGAATAATTTCCTTTATTTCATCGTACATTTCTTCAATTTCTTCATCATCTACAGAGCTAGTTGGCATATAAACTTGTACTACTTTAGTAGGTGTGGGCTTCGTATCTATCTTGGCCACAATAATGCGTTCACTATGCTGTTTGTAGTAGCTTACCCGCATTCCTATTTTCCTATTCATTATTAAACCTACTCCTGCATTACCCCTATTTGATTTTGTGTTTATAACCCTGTAGTCACCTGACCAGAAGTCTTGTTCCTCCTGCCACCGAACTTCACTAATTCCCACTAGATCTAACTTTAACCTATCCATTTCCCTTTTTAAATTTTCTAACCTACCTGCCCGATTAAGGGATCTGACATTCCACGCTCCGATGTGTACGCTCTGATGTGTACGCAAAATCAGACGACGTACACAAACTGAACGAATGTTTGCGCATCTACGATTACTTTTCTGTAGCTCACAAACGATACGTGTGAAGGATACAAAAACATCTACTTTATATTTAAAATTATCACATTTGAAAGATTTAAAGTTAATGTTTCATCTTAATAAAGTATGTTGGTCGCACATTTTGTTGAAATTTTCAGCTGTGGATGTAGTGAACGAATCTTTGACCTTGGAAAGGCTGTTAAAATGTAAATATCGTGACATTTTTGTGTACCCAACCTTTCTCTCCCACGTGTGAAACGACCTGCTTCCCGAAACACGTAGTTTCACATGTGAACTCAAGATTCCACTCTTAATGCCATTCCACTGCACACGGCAGGCAAGTGCGAAATAGGCACTACAGTGGTTAATGCACGGTGCCACGGCGCCCCGGCTCGATCCCGCGAGCAGATGATTATCTCCGGTGAATATGGGAGTGGAGTGGTGTCATTAGCCAGGCTGAGCGGCGATAAGCCGGCGGAGTAATTTGGAGCTGGTCCGCAGACAGGTTGGGCGGAGCGCCGCTGGGTCGCCGCCCTGCAGGGCCGCCATTTATCAGCGCCCCCTGTCCCGCCCCGTCCCTCCCCACCCCCAACGGCGTTCCCTGAGCCGCGCGCCGGACCCGCTATTCATCAACGTCGGCCCGCGGTGCTCACCTGGGCCACGACGGCCGCACCTGCTGGCGCCCCCTGGGATTGCGCCTCCACCCACCACGCACGAGGAACTTTACCCACACTGCGCTTATTCGCAGTCACTCTCAGTTAGGCCACGTTCCTTTCACAAAATGGTGGGACGTCAGCATCATATGGTCCGCCAACAGTGATTTTTTTGATCAGATGAAACTACACGAAGTGCCAATGAAGCTGGTATAGGCGTGCGTTTTCAAATACAGAGATATGTAAACAGGCAGAATAGGGGACTGCGCTCTTCAACGTCTGTGTAAGACAACAAGTGTCTGGCGCAGTTGTTAGATCGGTTACAGCTGCTACAGTCGCAGGTTATCAAGATTTAAGTGAGTTTGAACTTGGCGTTTGTTGTGTACATAGTTCCGCGTAGTCAGTGCGTACACAACTTTCCCACTACAGAGCGCCCCGCTAAGCACAGCAGAGTACGCGCAGCGCTCGTCCGTCTCCGCACTACTAGATGGCGCTGCCACAGACACGGACCAAATTCTGCTTCTGCCGATCCGCTATTAATGTGTAACGCAGCCAATGAGATTGCTGCTAACGTAGAACCTTTTCTCCACGCGGATCACACTCGCGCAGTGATACATGATGCGCGAAGTGTTATAACGAGTGTACAGACCTCCGATTAGTCAGTCTGCATTTGTCTGCACCAGTCTGTACCAGTCTGCAAGAGTTTTACATTTGTCTGTACCAGTCTATAGCCAAGTTTCAGTCTGCGCCTAATAAGATTACCATATTCCAGTACATAGCCATGAATATAAATGCATAGACACTTTTGTGAAGTGTCAGAGATATATGTGAGCATAAGATTAAAGTACCAATACCAAAGGAACTTCTGATTGTCAATTGTAAATAGCATCCAGAACCAAGTTAAGTAATTTTTATGCTTGTTATTATTTTAATAAATGCGTGTGAAAATTAATCAAGTTCTGTTTAAAGTTGGTTACCATCAATCTGCTACTATAAGCGTGCAAGTGGCATTTCTGTCGTGTGACTTAACGGCAGAAGATAAACACGCCACGATAAGACCACGAGACATATTGCTGACACAAGCCTAGTTCGTTAGAGCGACAATTCAAATAATCTGATAGTGTGTGTGCCGAAGGTCTTACAGTACACACACCGCAGTGTTATAGTGGTCGTGCGAGTGATGGGACTCACCATCTCCGAGATAGCGATGAAGTGAGTGAGAATTTTCCCGTACGACCATTTCACGAGTGTACCGTGAATGCGAGGAAGCTGGTAAAACATCAAATTTTCGACATCAATGCGGCTGGAAAAAGATCCTGCAAGAACGAGGCCAACGACGACTGAAGAGAATCGTTCAACTTGACAGAAGTGCAGAAATGCTGCAGATTTCAGTGCTGGGCCAACAACAATTGTCAGCGTGCAAACCTTTCAACGAAACGTCGTCGATGTGGGCTTTCGGAGCCGAAGGCCCACTCGTGTACCCTCAATGAGTTCCTGGGCCGGTCAGCACGTACATTGGACTGTTGATGACTGGAAACATGTTGCCCGGTCTACGAGCCTCGTTTCAAATTGTGTCGAACGAATGGACATGTACGATTATGAGGACAACCTCATGAATCCATGGATCCTGCATGTCTCCAAGGGACTGTTCAAGCTGGTGGAGGCTCTGTAATGGTTTGGGGCGAGCAGTTGGAGTTCGAGTGATATGGGACCCCTGATACGTCTAGATACGATTTTGGTAGGTGACACCTATGCAAGCATCCTGTCTGATCATCTGAATCCACTCATAAAATTAATTGAAAGCCTCAGCTGCCGACAGGTGTTGTTGATACATCTCGATAGGGACAGCTAAAAATGTGCGTCCCGACCGGGACTCGAACCCGGGACCTTCTGCTTCCATGACAGACGCTCTATCCATCTGAACCACGGAGGGCACAGAGGATAGTGCGCCTGCATGGACTTATCCCTTTCACTCTTCCCGTGAGACCTACATTCTCAACTGTCCACAATCCTCATACGTAATGTTCCTAATAGATATCTGCCCATTTACTCATTACTCGCGCACACTACGGTGACGATACCTGTAAGAGTTCGGGCAACCTGTGCGCATTCGCATAGGTCCATTCGTGTCCATTGTGAATTTCGAAGGCTTTGGCCAATTCCAGTAGGATAATGCGACAACTCCACACGTCCAGAATTGCTACAGAGTGGCTCCAGGAACAATCTTGTGAGTTTAAACACTTCCGCAGGTCACCAAACTCCCCAGACATGAACATTATTGAGCATATCCGGAATGCCTTGCAACGTTCAGTTCGGAAGAAATATCAACCCCCCTCCTACTGTTGCGGATTTATAGACAGCCCTGCAAGATTAATGGTGTCAGTTCCCTCCAGCGCTACTTCAGACATTAGTCGAGTCCGTGACACGTCGTGTTGCGGCACTTCTGCGTGCTTGCGTGGGCACTACACGACGTTGGGCACGTGTACTGATTTGTTTGACTCTTCAGTGTATGTAGTTTTAGAGACCTTTTCAAGTCTAAAAAAACTGTGATGTATAAATGTAGACGGAAATTTCTACCAAGGACAGGATTCGAGCCCGGGTCTCCTGCCAACTAGGCAAATGCGTTAATCACTACGTCACCCTGTCACAGTGGCTTTGCACTACTACACGGGCTGCCCTGGCACGCCTCCCTCCCCAGTCAAAATTCCCATTAACACCTTAGCACACTTGGTATTCTCCCTAAATTCAAACAGAATTGCAGACGCTCTCCACCTGTAAAGGAATAGCATATCAGTATCGAAAAAAATCGATTTTTTCTCCGTCCCTAAGATTTCATGCTACTCTACATCAACAAGCCCTCGTAAGATTTACGACTGCGGTTCGTACTAGTTCGTAGTCCCCACCAACCTAGAACTGTCAGTACGTGTGGCATAAAACAGGACATTTCACTAGAGACCTTGTACTTATAACTAACTAGGGCATAAACTATAAATGATGCAGTAGCGAAAATTACGAGGATTTAGTAACAATCAAACATTTTTGCCCTTATAGTGTTCTATGGTTAAAGTCCTTACCAGCTTCTCTACTTCATGCATATGTTTCCACTTACTATTTGAGTAGTTACCTTTGATCAGTAATATAGCGTCATCACATTTGGCAAACAGAGCGGAAAGAAAGATTAAGAGAATATTTATGCATTTATTAATCAGATATATGGTGTGGGAAAAGATAATTAAAAGATAGACGTGTTTTCATTGTAGTCAAACATTTGAACTGACCCACGACGTACTTCACGTTAATAAATCGTTTCCAGAGATTAAAGACTCCATAAGTGACAAAAAAGTATATTGTGTCTAGGAATGAATCCTCAAACGTTGAGATTTATAGCTCCAACACTCTCATACTTTTTTAAAAGAATTATTTCACACATTAAAACATTTAACTGAGTTAAATTACACATAGCAAAATCAACTGACGGGTAATTGTGGACACTTTAATCCATTCCAAATTCAGTTCTCCGTACAAAATTTGTGAGAGTAAACCTTTTACTAGTAATGGAGCTTATTTGTCTTCTATGGAGTCTGTAAAGATATTTCGTTTACAACATTTAAATGTCTGTAACGTCTGCTTTCAGGTACGGTTGTTCTGCCACATTTATTTTAAAATTTGATAATTCAGTATGGCGTACTTATTATCAACAATAATGCAAAGTTTTCATAGGATTTCTTTATTTTGTTACATTCAGTAGTAATGTGGTACCAGACGAGTATTTGCATGATGCAGTGTGCTTCGTCAGCAAGTAACCAGCAGTAAGCGTTCTCTTTCATTTTAGGGTACAGTTTCTTGTCAAGAAGCAGTATGTCTTTTGTAGTCAGAGTTCGAGGCGACCTCCTCATCATCACAACCAATTTTTCCTCTTCCGTTTCCAAAAATCTGTGTTTCTTAGCTTATCAGTAATCTACTGTGGTTTGTAAGTTACCTGACGCACACATTGTAAGACCCTGAGTCACCAAGAAAGATGGGTAATGTACCAGGTGTACAGGAACCACGAGGGAATAATAAGAATAGACGATGAAGAGAGTAGTGCTAGAATTAAAAGGTACTTACCTCAGGGATGCAATGTTTTTTCTCTACTAATTAACTTTCAAATAGAAGAATCAATGACGGAAATAAAAAGTACGGTTGAAAATGGGAATTAATGTTCAAGAAGGAATGATAACCGATAAAATTCGCCGATGACATTGCTATCTACTATGAAACACAGGAGGAGTTACAGAACCTGAGGAATGGCATATAGCCTCTACCTATCACAGAATATGAATTGCGAGGAAGGACAAGAAAGGCGAAAGTATTGACGAACAGATGGTTGCAGCTGCTGCTTGCCAGTTACCTTCTAGAGTAGCATTCTGTACGACAACTCTCCAAACGCTTCTAGGCTCTGAACTGTCCAGTGACGTTCAGAAAATTCACATGGGAAGTCACATGAGAACCGGAATAGGTCAGCGGTGGGGGAAGACCAGTAGTTTAGAAGCACTGAAGAAGGACACCACAAAAACGATCAAAAAATTGTAATTAATAGCAGTTTTAGTTTGAAAATAATTGAGACATTGATGTAGAGGTGCTATTCTGAAATAAAGGTAGTCGCAAAGGAGAGGAAATAATGGCGAGTCGCATAAAAAACACCGTGTTTATTTCTACGTCCACAAACCAAGTTGATTAAACTGAATTTATTAATTTCAATAGTTCCACCTGGCTACAATACACACTTTATAAGACTCAGAATCGAAGACATTCCGACATGATTTTCACGAGATTTCTTTAATTTGCTGTGTACCACGAATCTCCGCTTAGGTGCGCCACTTCTCATACTTACAAATGACATCCCAATGATTTCAAGTAAATGACAAAGTTTGCCGATGTCTGAAGTTAGTTTTATTCAGGCAAACTTACATTTAAGAGTTGATACAGATGAGAAATCAGATGAAACAGTACTTAGATCATAACCACCACGCATGATAGACGTCAAAATGTTGTATCAAGTAGGTTACGAGGAAATACCCTCAATTTCATGTCTGTGACTTTTATTGCAGACCTACAAAGTGAAGTATTACAAAACGGTTTTTTTTCTGAAAATGTTGCTGATTCGCAGAGAACTAACTCCGAGGCATCTATCTGTATTTATTCTATGCACAGACATTTATTCTCAGATTTTAATAGGATACTTAAGTCATGTGAGCGGCCGTTATTGAATTAAGATGTGCATTAAGGCTATAAACCAGATTACCAGTTACTTTTCAGTTTTCTATTTCTATGAAGTAGCATTTTCCCCTACTGTAAATGACATCATGCTAACTGGGAAGTAGTCGGATCGATACGGTTTGAGTCCTGCTGTGGCACAAATTTTCTATTGTCGCGTCAGGTGGTGGCCTTCTGTTGTCTTTTTTTTTTGTTGTTAATGAGCTATGTGGTAAACAACCCGTTTTCTTACGTCCCCTTGATAGCATTGGAGACTTATCTTAGGGCTTTTGTCAGGAGACATTTTAAAATGTAAATGTTGAAGAAAGGCCACAGCAATGATGTCATTAAACTCTGCCCTGTTCCACTGCTAACATCATTTCATAAAAATTTTAAGAAAGAAATTTACTGTAAAAGAGTGTCTAATCATGGTAAAAATAATATACTTAGGAAATTACACTTCGAATTTCAAAAGCGGTGCTCAGACCTTCTTCTTCTTTCTTCAAGTGTTAGTTACATCCTCTTGTTCAGTGTCTGTATTGTCTATGGCTAATTACTATTTCAAAATCCGATTTCTTCTTGGTCTCCCTATTGATCTTTTCCCTGTTGGTCGATAAATATTTCCTACTTCAAGAATTCCATTTTCATTCAATCTTCTGACATGATTTCTTATTTCTACGCATCTTGATCTGGTCATATGTGCTTTTAGACCATAGTTCCTACCGTATAAATTACCATAAGATAATCTATAGCTAGCTGCTCTTCTTAAAAGAGTCATTTACTCATCTTGAATTCTTCGTTCATTTCCAGTTGCCATTGTTTTGAAAGTTTTATTACAGTTTCTTTCGTCATCCTTTTATCCGGTGTTCTGTTTTTTGTCCTAAGAATGTAACTGAATCTGTTCAACTGACAGTTCTGTTTATAAATTTTACTATGACTAGATAACAACTTATCCAAGGTTCAAATGGCTCTGAGCACTATGCGACTTAACTTCTGAGGTCACCAGTCGCCTAGAACTAATTAAACCTAACTAACCTAAGGACATAACACACATTCATGCCCGAGGCAGGATTCGAACCTGCGACTGTAGCGCCTAGAACCGCTCGGCCACCCCGGCCGGCATGTTACTGGTAGCCAATGGCTCACGAAAGAGATAACGCCAAGAATGACGAAAGTTGTGCTACGTAATTAAACAACTATAGACAAAAGATAAGTTTTTGCTTCATAGAAAATCATTAACAGAATTTCATAAGGTACGATATAAGGTCTGCTAATGTTCTTAATACACATTTGAAGCACAACGAGCATAATCAGTTCCATTTCTAACCATACAAGTGTCACAGAAGTGTACAATAGGCAAACAGAAGAAACTGTAGGCAATGCACTTAAGGCATACTCGCGTACGCAGGTATCAAAAATTTGTTCTATCGTATGCATTTCGTTTTACTTGGCTATTTTCGTCTGTTTCCTGCTAACATCGGAAAGTGTTGTCATGCAACACGAAGTAACTCATAAGGTTAATTAGAGAAACGTGAAGAAAATATATGAGTCGCAGTGCCACAGTTTTACATCTGTAACTGGCAGTGCGGCAACTGAAAGTGAAAAGTACCCAAAATAAGTTCCAAAGACAAGAAGATAAATGTGCTTACTGTCGACACTCTGGAAAAAAGTGAAAAACAAAAAAAATTGCAACCACTGAAGATGTTTTAATCTGGTTACACGAAATGATCATGGTTAAATAAATGCGCTATTGTAGTAACTGTATAGCTTGGTTTAAAGTATCTCAAGTGGTTATGCACTAAGTAAAATAACGGAAACAAGACTGAAGAAAAATTAAGAGATGTTCATATCATTTGTCGAACTGGAAAAGGCATTGGACAATGCCAGATAGTCCAACCTGTTTGACATTCTGAGAAAAATAAGGTTAAGTGTAGGGAACGATAGTTTTATGCAATATGTACAAGAACCAAGAGGGAACAATAACACAGGAAGACCAAGGACGACGTGCTTAGATTAAAAAAGTGTGTAAGAAAGGAGTGTAGATATTCGCCCCTAATGTTCGATTTATGCATCGAAGAAGCAATGAAAGAAATGGAAGGAAAGTTCAAGAGTGGGATTAAAATTCAAGGTGAAACAGTGGAAGTGATAAAATTTGCTGATGACATTTTTATCCTTAGTGAAAGTGAAGAAGAACTGCAGGACCTGTTGAATGAAAGAAAAAAAACTACACTATAATGAGGACAGAATGTGGACTGAGAGTACATAGAAGATGAAAGTAATGAGAAATAGCAGAAATGAGAACAGCGAAAAACTTATTAGAATTGGGGATCACGAGTTAAAGAAATTTTGCTACCTAGGCAGCAAGATAACCCATGATGGACCGAGCATGGATGCAGTGGCAAAAAAACACATTCGAGGCCAAGAAAAGTCTGCGAATACCAAACATAGACCTTAATTTGAAGAAGAAATGTCTGAGAGTATACTTCTGGAGCGCAGAATTGTATGGTAGCGGAACAATGACCATGTGAAAAGAAAGACGGAAGAACATTTGAGTTGTGTTGTTACAGAAGAATGTTGAAAATTGGATGGACTGATAAGAGAAAAAATGAAGAGCTTCTACGTAGAATTGGCGAGGAAAGGAGTGTGTGGAAAACACTGACAAGAAGAAGGTCAAGATGATAAGGCATCTGTTAAGACATCAGCGAATAACTTCCATGTTGCTAGCGTGAGCTGTAGTTGGTAATAACGGTAGAGGAACATACAAAGGTCGCAATACATCCAGCACATAATTTAGAGCTCAGGTTGCGATTGCTACTCTGAGATGAAAGGTCAGAAGACAGGTGACTAAAAATAAATAAATAAATATTTAGATATATGTATTGGAGAGAATGTTGTGGCTCTCTTCAGATATATGACGCCACCTTCTATTCTTCAGTATTCTGCGCAAGTATTTTCACGTCTGCATACCAACTGCGACCTACATCACCCCTATAATTTTTAACCCCATTCTATTCCCCAGTTCTCCCACTACCGAATAAATTTGGAAATGGCGTCTTTGTATTGAAATGCAGTCGACTTGTTTCTGCTTGTTCTGTTACGATTGACTGAGACAACCTTCACGCTATTCCGCTCACGTCACGTTTGTTACCCTTATAGCTATCTCATTAACGAAGTTAACATTACTGAAAGAGCCCAACAAATAAAATTATTGCTGTTCTGCGCAACGGATAGCTAGAACGAATCATGTCTAGGAAAGGCATGGGAGCGGAGACAGGGAGACGGTGACATAAGGGATGATATGCCTAACTTAAGTTCATTACGCCATTCATTAAACTTGAAATGTTGGGACTCGTAGTAGGTTAAAACGCTACCCTGTCAGACGCAAAGATTAATCTGGTAAGATATAAGAAGAATCACCACTCACAACTTAGTACACAGACTATGAAGAAGAAAATGGTTCAAATGGCTCTGAGCACTATGGGACTTAACATCTATGGTCATTAGTCCCCTAGAACATAGAACTACTTAAACCTAACTAACCTAAGGACATCACACAACACCCTGTCATCACGAGGACTATGAAGGAAACATGGCCTAAATTGCAATAAGGTAGCTCATTATAATTTAACTTTTTGGCGAATAGCACACACATGGTTTCTTCTCTGAAAAAAAAAGCATACCACTCAGAAGTACATTCAAACACACGAAATTAACGCAAAAAGGCAATAAAAGTGAAGGGTCACGAAACATTTGATTTCTACCGCAACTGATCTGTAGGTATCAATCACAATCTCTAGTTAAACAACGTAACTACAATACTTCTGTCAACACTAAAAGAGGACTGTTTCTCTCCGTTAAATGGCGAGAAGTAGCTCCTGTTAGGAAGTGCCCTGCCAGCCGCACCCCTTTGATGTTCTGGCACTGGCCAACTCTCTGGTCCCTGTGGATCCCATCTACAAGGTTAAGTGGATACTGCTAGCCCACTGCTCTACTAACTCCGGATGTTCAGGAGGAATATTTGAAACATACTCACTGTGACGTCCACTCATTCGCAGATGTTTATAGGAGAGAATAGAAAACCAACGAGATTTGCGTGGGTGAATAAATAAACAAATCAGCTCGTCCCTTTCCGTGTGAAGCGAAATGAAAACTGTTGGCATGCTAGCACTTTGATGAAACTCATTGAATTGACTCATTTCAAACCATTCTGTGATGTCTGAGGCTATGACCAATCTATGTAGCCCTTGATTAGTCAAGCTCTGCCACAAAATCTGCTCAGCACATCTTTATTACACTACATAAATACTTGTTCCATGGATCATGAATAGGGCATTTCGTAATGATATGGAACGTGTTAGTTTAACATAAGTTTTCATTGCCCAATTTTTTTTAGTTACTAGTTCATACCTAAAAATTCATCTATCGAATAGAAGCAGTCGTTATTCGCAAATGCTTTTAATTTTGTTTTTAAATGTTGGTTGGTTCTGTCAGACTTTTAATGCTATTTGGCAAATGACTAAAGGTTTTAATGGCAGCATAATTCACCCCTTTCTGTGCCAAAGTCAGGTTTAACCCAGAATAGTGAAAATCTTCCTGTCTTTTAGTATTGTAGCTATTCACTTCGCTGTAGTTGGGTTATTAATAACAAATTTCATAAGTAAGTAGATGTACTGCGGAGGTGCTCTGACTATCGCAAGTTCCTTAAATAAATACCTGGAAGGTGATCTCGGGTGGACTCCAGCTGTTATTCACATTACACATCATTGTGCATTGTATACTTTTATTTTAATGATGAATTACCCCAAATCATTATGCCATATGAAAGCAATGAATGAAAATTGGAATAATAGGGTAATTTACTGATACTTTTATCAACAAAATTTGCAATAATTCTGATAGCATAAGTAGCTGAAGCTAACCGTTTCAGGAGATCATCAATGTGTTTCTTCCAATTCAATTTCTCATCAATGCACACACCCACAAATTTTGAATATTCTGCCTTAGCAACAGATTTCTGTTCAAAGTCTATATTTATCAATGGTGTTATGCCATTTACTGTACAGAACTGTATTTACTGTGTTTTCTCGAAATTTAGTGAGAGTCCATTTGCAGAGAACTATTTGATAATTTTCTTAAAGATATTATTTACAATTTCCTCAGCTAATTCTTGTTTTTTGGATGTGATTACTGTACTTGTATCATCAGCAAAAAGAACTAGCTTTGCATCTTCATAAATATAGTTATCTGATCCACCAATTTAATTTTCAACATTCTTCTGTAATTACACATTTCAAAAGTCAGAATTCTATTAACGAGGAAATACATGAAATAAAAAGAAACACATTTCAGAATTTCTTAAATACTCTGATTGATCACTTTCGAACTCTGTGTCATTGAAAACCAAATCACTAACAAAGCCGCCTTAGAAAGTTCTCTTCTCCAATTTGTTTCATACTTATGGGATTTGAAGTATAGCGCTTAGGGTCAGTTTCCCAAAGCATTACGGCATAATTCTCGAAAAAGGTTAGAAAAATGATGTTTCAAAGTTAGATTTCTGAAATCTATTAAGTATAAAACATTTCACATCAGTGAACACTGATTTCTGTGCGTGGACCTCGGCAGCAGGCACAGAGTTCATGCACCCAGATGACTGGGTATGAAGTCTGGAATCTGTACGACAGTACCGCTGAGTGGCGGCAGGAGGCGTTCTCAAATGAATCACGTTTTTTGCTCCATTGGACAGACGGCTGTTGGTAAGTACACTGTGAAACGTCTGGAAGCGAACACGCTGCAATCAGTAGGGAGTGTTATGGCTTGGAGAATGTTTTCGTGGCATTAAGTAGAGGATGGAATTCTGGAACGCACTGTCGACCATCATAAGTATGTATGTACGAGTATCCTTGGGAAACTTGTCCATCACTTGATGCACTTTATTTTTCCTCGGTACGATGGCATCTACCAGCAGGACAATGCAACGTGTCACACAGCTGGCATCGTATTGTCGAGGAGGACGAGGGAGAGTGTACAGTAGTCGCCTGGCCAACAAAAGCCCTGGATGTAAACCAACGGCACTGGAACTGGCATGGCTCCACATCCATGTTGGTATCTTCTAGATGCTCACTATCTTCCTCCAGGTGTCGCCCTGCGAAAGGTGGTTATTCATGGTTTTGGCAGATGATCACATTAATGTGACTGGACAGTGTACTATGTGTTTGTATGGCGTCCGTTAGGCTGGACACATCCAAGAGAAGAGTCACCACTTGTTTGGTACATCACAGTAAATATCAATGTTTAGGCGGAAATACCGACGTCAGCAGCAACTAAGCATTGAAATAATTCGATGGCGAAAGATAAAAATTTGTACCGGACCTGGACTCCAACCCGGATTTCCTGCTTGTCGGAAGCGATCACCTTACACTCTTCGGCGGGAGTCATTAATTCTGTGAGCATGATGTTGTGACTACGCGACATGTGGAAGTTGAACCGGACCTGGAGGCGTGCTCGGATAACCGAAGTAGTTGGCGACGAGCGGGAAATTCGGGTTCGAGTCCCGGTCTGGCGCAAATTTTGGCGTGTCGCAAACAGCTAATGTCAATGAATATTCGTTACAAGAGAGGATTTTTATTTACAAACTTATATGTTATTTAGTAAAAATGTGTTATTACTTACTAGCGTTATTTAACGGAGTACTATTTCTTATAATGTGAAATCTGTACAAGATCACAATACATGCATATTTTAATACAAAAAGGTTAACAATTTGTAAGCTGTGTCGTTCTACGTCATTATGGTGTGCTGTACTGGTGGCAAATAGAACATATAAATAGCTAAGTAACTCTTCCGCAGACTGAAAAATTCCTATTTTCACGGTACAGTGAGAAAAGTTACTCGGTATTCGGCCGTCTTTTCGCAGCATTGGCGCCGTTGGGAAAGGATTGGTAGGTCGAGCTTAAGCTCTGGCGTTGTTTCAGATCACACAGTTTCTACCTCCCTCCTAATTGATTTTGATGCTGCTTTTAAAGTTCTGTGGCTTTTTGTATCAAAGAGTGAAAGAGTTTAGTGTGATGACTGTCAGCAGGAGATTTATTTTGCGTCCATTTCAGTTAGAGAAATATTCCTCCGTGGCGTAGCGTTTCTTGTCCTTTCGTTGAAAAGAGTATTTGTCAAACCACGACTCAGAATTAATCTCTTCCTTTTACTGGATAGATTAACGTTCGACACTTTGCTGTTACTATTTTCACGTCTAAATACAACGGCTTTCCCGTAGCAAAGTCTGTAACGTGACTCCATACACAGAAACTGTTACATAAACGTAGACATGAATAATCTGGTTATATACATACAGATCTGAGAGCAAGTTTCTTTTTCTATATGCTTCCACGTAATTAATTCTATACGTGTTCACGGGAAGTGTGTGTCGTTGCTAACTAATCATGAAACTTGTCACTACGTTACGCTGGTTTTATTTAAAACAATTTATGACACTGACAAGGAAATGGGCAATTGGCAGTCTGTATAATAAATATCCATCTGAAATCCCCAAGCCGTTAATGGAGGCGCTACTCTAAGAAATGTTGAGGAATTTAACTGAAATCAAATATCGACTATTCACCGTAGTGGATGACCGAAACGCAGCTCATATGATTACTAATTATATGCAAAATAGCCTCTGGCTGTTGGTTTGATAACTTTTTTAGGGTTTAGTACCTCAGTCTGTAAAAACGGTACTCTGACAGGATCGCTCGGTTGTCGATCTACCGGGTGTGTGTGTGTGTGTGTCTGTATGTGTCCGACTGTTGACAACAATTTTTCTCAGGAACGTGTAGAATTGTCAAGCTCAAATTAATGTCACATATTAAGATATATGTTCTCTCAACGGTGTAAAAATTTTAAGTTTCTATCTTAGTTCAATCAAGACACTACTATTTATGACACGTATTTTGATACTCGAAAACTCACTCATCAAAATGTATAGGGTGCTTCCCATTGACCTGGAAACATGGAAACTGGGAGGAAGCAAAGTTTTTTAGTATAAATGGAGGGAAAATTCCGAAAATTGTTAATTTGTAATTATTAAACACGCAAAATTTTTGGGCAATTTTCTTAATCGTCCGTCTTTCTGTCCGTCTGTTGATGACAGTATTCCTAAGGAATTGGTAGACGTGTCATATTTGTGTCACGTATTTAGGTCTATGGTTCCCCGGCGGTGTAAAAAATTTAAGCTTATAAGTCAATGCGATGAGGAGGTGCGGTCATTTATGTCACACATTTGAAACTCACAAACTCACTCATCAAAACCAACAGAGTACTTCCCGTTGACTTATAATCATGAAATTCAGCAAGAAGCAAGGTTTCACAGTACAAGTAAAGCGAAACAATGTGGAACTTTTGAAACTGTAATTGTATCACACAGAAATAGCTTTGTGCAATTTGAACATTGATTGCAATCATCATGCTAAAAAGCGTAATAGACGAACATCACTGCATGCAAGCTTAAAATGCAAGCTGCAGTCATGTTTTAGGAAGTTAATAAAAATGTTTTATTAACTCTTCTCTCTTCACATATATAAACTGAAGTCCTCTGCTCGCTACATTTTGTATGTAAGGACTAGTCTGAGTTACTATTGTAGCTTGGTTTGTTTGTGGGGCGCAAAAAAAAAAAAAAGAACAACTGGAGTCATACGCGGCCAAGTCCACACTATAGAACGCAAAGACAGAAGAGTTACAAAACCTACACGTCAATCCCTACTGACATAAGAGAAGACATTTAATTCTGCAGGCTTTCGTGGCCGTTATCACTGAAGTTAAAATCTTCTTGGTTATTAGGTCGCGTCATATTTCTACTAAAATGATCGACGTTCCGACCCCTTTGCTGGCATTTTCCTCAGGATCTCCTGGTGTCCAGTACTGCTAGAACACTGTCAGGGACGAGTGTCGCGTGCTCTTACAAAGGGGAGTTTTCTCGCGTTTGTGCTAGAGAAGTGATAGTATAGGTTAAAATTCATATGGCTACCATTGGTGGGCCATAGTCGTAGGCTAATATTCCCGCTTTGATGCAAAAGAAGGGGCGTTGTTGGCTATCTCCTGTGGATACCATTGGCGGTCCATCGTCATTGGATAGAAAGGCACTATTCCACACTTATGCTGGAGAAGGGTTATTGGTTGAAATTCCTGCTTCTGCTACTGGTAGGCAGTCATCATTGGCTAGATTCGAAACGGATAGAGCAAGAGAGGGGGGAATGTGGTGACTTGCAGCGCGTTGTCTATGCCGCTCGCACAGCGCGGCCGCATATTTACTTCCTTGTTGGCGGGGAGCCACGATGCCGGAAGCCTACAGCCGTCCTCTCTATTGAAACTGAATGCATTCTTGGACATTTCAACCGCTTCTCGAATATTCTTTCTATAAACCTTTGTATCCATAGGCAATACACGTACTTTATTAAAATCGGTGTCAGAGCCACAGTACTCATGATGTTCCGCTACTGCCGATTTTAGGCTTTGTTTTAGTCCCATGTGCCTTTCTTGTTCCTCAATGCGTTCCTTAACAGTTACGCCTACTTCGCCTATTTCCGTAAAGAGAGGACCATTGGCGATGCCAAAGGGACATCACCTCCCGACAGACGGCAATACAGAGGTCATCGGAGGGAATATAGCAACTCGCGGGCTGAGCTACGAGGACTATAGCCTTGGCAACAACATCTGCAGCCTCGTTTCCTGGTAGACCGACATGACCAGGAACCCACAGAAACACCATAGTGGTTCCACTAAGCTTGAGCAAGTGACAGTTTTTCTGGACCCCCTGCACTAAGGGATGGGTGGTGTACAGCACCTATAGATTTTTGAAGGGTGCTGAGTAAGTCTTAGCAGTGGACACAATTGAAAACGCTATGTCGCCGGATGTACATCGTGGCCTGATACAAGGCGAGGGGCTCGGCTGTAAATGCGTAGCAGTGGGCTGGAAGCCGATATCGAAAGACACGGGTGCCAATGACGAAGGCACACCTGACCCCACGCTCAATC
Source organism: Schistocerca gregaria (assembly GCF_023897955.1). Classification (NCBI taxonomy): domain Eukaryota; kingdom Metazoa; phylum Arthropoda; class Insecta; order Orthoptera; family Acrididae; genus Schistocerca; species Schistocerca gregaria. The sequence goes on from NC_064920.1 coordinate 1,198,283,630, forward strand.
CGAGAGCCATCAGTGTATACAAAGGTACTATCGCGAAATTCCATGCGAAGGTCGTGAAACTAAAGGCGATAGACCGAGGATGCACTAGTGTCCTTAGGAAGCGAATGAAGGCCAAAGTTAACATTGGCGCTTAACGAAGCCAAGGTGGTGAAGCGTTCACACCCACCGGGAAAGTTGCAAGTAGTGCGAAACTAAGCCACCATAGTAAGTGCCGAAAGCGGACTCCAGGAGGTACCAGAGAAGAGGGAAGCGCGCCATACTGGCGATCAAAGGAGTCATCGAAGGAGGAGGCATAGGATAGATGGCCACGCACGGCAGACAAACGGCATGCATACCTGCTGAGGAGAAAGTCACGGCGGTAGGACATTGGTAGTTCAACAGCTTCAGCGTATAGACTCTCAACCGGGTTAGTGTAAAAGGCGCCCTTGGCCAAACGGTGGATAGTGTTGAGACGACGTAAGAGGGATGGACGTGCAGATGCATAAACAAAGCACCGATAATCGAATTTCGAATGGACACGGGACCAGTGCAAACGGTGTGGCCGAGCGGTTCTAGGCGCTTCGGTCCGGAACCGCGCGACCGCTAGGGTCGCAGGTTCGAATCGTGCCTCGGGCATGGATGTGTGTGATGTCCTTACGTTAGTTCTAAGTTCGATGGGACTGATGACCTCAGATATTACGTCCCACAGTGCTCAGAGTCATTTGAGCCATTATTTTGAGGAATCGAGTACAGCACGCTGCCAGGTAAGACACATGGGAGGACCAAGAGAGTTTCCCATCGAGCATGAGCCTCAGGAATTTCGTAGTTTCAACGAATGGACGGGAAACAGACCCAAGATGTAAAGATGGTGGGAGAAACCATTTCCGCCGCCAGAAATTCATACAGACGGTTTTCTTAGTGGAAAAGCGAAAGCCATTGTCGATGCTCCAGGAGTAAAGACGATCAAGACATCGCTGAAGGGCCAGTCAGACAGGTCCGTGGAGGAGTGCAATTGATGGCAAAATAGTCAACAAAAAGTTAGCCGATGATGCCTGGGGGTGACAGGATATTGTAGGGTTACTGGCGATAGCAAACAGTACGACTCTCAGGACGGAACCCTGAGGTACACAGTTATCCTGTGGTGCCCGACAAGGCAGAACCCACATGCACCTCGAAAACTGGGTCTTTTAAAAATGCCCGAAGGAAACAGGACAGGCGCCCACGGGAGCTCCACGTGTAAAGAGTGCGGAGGATACCAGTTCTCTAGCAGGTGTCGTAGGCCTTCTCCAAATCGAAAAACACGTCCACCATCTGGGATTTCCGCAGAAAACCATTCATGCCATGGATGGGCAAAGTAACGAGATAGTCAACTGCAGAACGCCGCACTCGAAATCCACACTGTGCATTCGTAGTAAACTGCGAGACTCGAGGCACCATACCGGCCGGGCATGAGTCATACGTTCCATCACCTTGCAGACGCAGCTTGTAAGAGAGATGGGGTGGTACCTAGAAAGATGGTTTTTGTCCCTACCGGGCTTAGGTGCGGGTATGACGGTGGATTCACGCCAGCGTCCAGGAAATGTTCCCTCTGCCCAGATGCGATTGTACGTGTTAAGCAGAAAGTGCTTGCTCGCAAGAGAAAGGTGCTGCAACATCTGAATGTGGACGTCGTCTGACCCTGGGGCGGAAGATCAGGGTGAACTGGGAGCATGATCTAGCTCCCTCATAGTAAAGGCGGCATTGCAGCACTCACGATTCGGAGAAGGGTATCGTCCGAGACTCCTCCGCTCGTTTCGGATGGAGGAAGGCAGGGTGATAGGGGAAAGAGCTCTAAACTTCCGCAAAATGGCGGCCCAAGGTGCTGGAGATAGCAAGGGTTCACTATCACACCGTCAGCTACTGTCAGGCCGGAAAATGGGGTATGGATCTGGGTCCCAAGGAGCCGTCGGAGGTTGGCTCACACGACAGAGGACCTAGTAAATGAAATCCAGGTAGCTCTGTTACTATCCCGAAGAACGCGACGCTACTTTGCACGCATCTGTTTATAATGAATGAAGTTTTCCATCGCAGAATGTCAGTTAGAAACGCGGAGAGCACGTCTCCATGCGCGAATGGCGTCGCGGCGAGCCTCAGTCCGCCTAGGGACTGACACACAGGTAAATGGGAAGTGCGGGGAATGGAACGCTCTGCAGCAGTAAGGACAACATTTGTGGGATGTTCCACCTGGTCATCAGAGCAGGGGAAATCTTGGTCTTCGAAGGTCGCCAGGGAGGAGCAAAGCTGCCAGTCAGCCTTAGGAAGCTGCCATTTGGGCGTGCACACGGATGGGGTAGAGTCAGCAAACGGATAGCACACCTGAAATTGTCAGTCGAGTAGGTTTCAGAAAGAACGCACCACTCAAGACAAGGGTCAAGCTGGGCAGTGCACAAGGATAGGTCCAAATGGGAAAAGGTGTGCGTAGAGTTGGAAAGGAAAGTGGGTACCCCAGTGTTAAGGCAGAAGGGGTTACGTTGGTTAAGAAGTTCAGCCAAGAGGGCACCTCTCTGTCAGGTCCTGGGAGAACCCCAAAGGGGATGATGCTCATTAAAGTCACCGAGTAGCAAAAATGGGCAATGACGCCGAATGATGGAGGGACATAAATGGTACAGACGGAAAAAGTCAGATGGGGGAGGAAAAGGCGAACTGCAACAGCTTGAAGTCTGGTAGTCAGGCAGATGAGTTGACTGTGAACGTCATCCTGTATGAGCAGCATGACGCCTCCATGAGATGAAATGCCGACCTCAGGGGGAAGGTGGTAAGGGCGCAATTTCGTTTCCTGAAGGCAGAGTACAAGGGGACGCAGCAATGCTAAAAGCAGCCATAAATCCTCTTTGTGGGACCGAAGGCAGCGAACGTTCCAATGGAGGAGAGTCATGATGAGGGAGAGATGTAGGGGTGCCACTTCGGGGGCTGCCAAGTGACAGCCGGGAAAGAGTCGCTACTTCAGCCCACAGAAGCAGGAGGACCCTGCTCCATGGGACCCACAAAAGCATCGGCTTGCTGAAAAATAGTCGTTGGTGCGCACCGGTCGGCCGGGCTCAGGTATCACGTGGCGACACCATCGAAGAGGATCTTCGAGTTGGGGAAGGAGTAGATTGTTTTCCTTTGGTGGACTTCTTTGAGCCTACTAGAAGGTAGGTATTTTATTTAATTGCTCGACCATAGACACCAATAAATGTTTTGTAGTAATAAACGGCATTCTTACACGTACATCTACTATTGCACTCATCATTTAAAGTCGTTAAGAATAACACCTGCAGATTTTATTTAATTGCAATCTTTCATTTATAAAGTTCTATGTGTTGTTGTTGTTTTCACTCCTGAGCCTGGTTTGATGCAGCTCCCAGTACCTACTGCAACCTACATCCTTCTGAATGTGCTTAGTGTATTCCTCTCTTGGTCTCCCTCTACGATTTTTACCTTCCGCTCTGCCCTCGAATGCTAAATTTGTGATCCCTTGATGCCTCAGAACATGTCCTACCAACCGGTCCCTTCTTCTTGTCAAGTTGTGCCACAAACTCCTTTTCTCTCCAATTCTATTCAATACCTCCTCATTAGTTATGTGATGTACCCACCTAATCTTCAGCATTCTTCTGTAGTACCACATTTCGAAAGCTTCTATTCTCATCTTGTCCAAACTATTTATAGTCTATGTTTCACTTCCATACATGGCTACACTCCATACAAATACTTTCAGAAACGACTTCCTGACACTTAAATCTATACTCGATGTAACAAATTCCTCTTCTTCAGAAACGCTTTCGTTGCCATTGCCAGTCTACATTTTATATCTTCTCTACTTCGAGAATCATCAGTTATTTTGCTCCCCAAATAGCAAAACTCCTTTACTACTTTAGGTGTCTCATTTCCTAATCTATTTCCCTCAGCATCATCCGACTTAATTCGACTACATTCCATTATCCTCCTTTTGCTGTTGTTGATGTTCATCTCGTATCCTCCTTTCAAGACACTATCCATTCCGTTCAACTTCTCTTCCAAGTCCTTTGCTATCTCTGACAGAATTACAATGTCATCGGCGACCCTCAACATTTTTATTTCTTCTCCATGGATTTTAATACCTACTCCGAATTTTTCTTTTGTTTCGTTTACTGCTTGCTCAATATACAGATTGAATAACATCGGGGAGAGGCTACAACCCTGTCTCACTCCCTTCCCAACCACTGTTTCCCTTTCATGCCCCTCGACTCTTACAACTGCCATCTGGTTTCTGTAAAATTGTAAATAGCCTTCCGCTCCCTGTACTTTACCACTGCCACCTTAGAATTTGAAAGAGAGTATTCCAGTCAACATTGTCAAACGCTTTCACTAAGTCTACAAATGCTAGAAATGTATGGTCAGTATTGCCTCACGTGTTCCAACATTTCTGCGGAATCCAAACTTATCTTCGCCGAGGTCGGCTTCTACCAGTTTTTCCAGTCATCTGTAAATAATTCGCGTTAGTATTTTGCAGCTGTGACTTATTAAACTGATAGTTCGGTAATTTTCACATCTGTGAACACCTGCTTTCTTTGGGATTGGAATTATTATATTCTTCTTGAACTCTGAGGGTATTTCGCCTGTCTCATACATCTTGCTCACCAGATGGTAGAGTTTTGTCATGACTGTCTCTCCCAAGGCCGTCAGTAGTTCCAATGGAATGTTGTCTACTCCCGGGGCCTTCTTTCGACTCAGGTCTTTCAGTGCTCTGTCAAACTCTTCAGGCAGTATCCTCTCTCTCATTTCATCTTCATCTACATCCTCTTCCATTGCCATAATATTGTCCTCAAGTACACCGCCCTTGTATAGACGCTCTATATACTCCTTCCACATTTCCGCTTTTCCTTCTTTGCTTAGAACTGGGTTTCCATCTGAGCTCTTGATATTCATACAAGTGGATCTCTTTTCTCCAAAGGTCTCTTTAATTTTCGTGCAGGCAGTATATATCTTACCCCTAGTGAGATAAGTCTCTACATCCTTACATTTGTCCTCTAGCCATCCCTGCTTAGCCATTTTGCAGTTCCTGTCAATCTCATTTTTGAGACGTTAGTATTCATTTTTGCCTGATTCATTTACTGCGTTTTTATATTTTCTCCTTTCATCAATTAAATTCAATATTTCTTCTGTTACCCAAGGATTTCGACTAGCCCTCGTCTTTTTACCTACTTTATCCTCTGTTGCCTTCACTATTTCATCCCTCAGAGCTACCCATTCTTCTTCTACTGTATTTCTTTCCACCATTCCTGTCAATTGTTCCCTTATTCTCTCCCTGAAACTCTCTACAACCTCTGGTTTAGTCAGTTTATCCAAGTCCCACCTCCTTAAATTCCCACCTTTTTGCAGTTTCTTCAGTTTTAATCTACAGTTCATAATCAATAGATTGTGGTCAGGGTCCACATCTGCACCTGGAAATGTCTTACAATTTAAAACCTGGTTCCTAAATCTCTGTCTTACCACCATATAATCTATCTGATACCTTCTACGTTGTGACTATAAATGTCATATTAAAGCAACTTAATTCTACGACTGATGGCTGTTCTATCTAACCCAATATAACCACAGTGGTTGAGTGCACCCACCCCATGGAGGGCAACCTGACTTCAGTAGAACTTGCAAATAGCGAGGTATTGCCTGTTCAAGATAACAATCATAGGGCACCACCAAGTACACGGCACAAGGAAAATGACGTATCCATATTTTAAAAAAATCTCATTTCAGAATCAGTCAGTAATTGACAGTAGGTAACATTAATACGTCAAGTAACTATGAAAAGAGATAAAGTAATGGGCATCTTCTAAGGTGCGCACAGTCGATACTACACACGAGAAAGCAGGTGTCAGTACTGAGAAGTGAGCGCCAGCAGATTCGAAACTGTAGACACGAGAGCTGAGGCAGCGCAGCAGGTGGTGTGGTGGTGTTACTGACCGGTGAGGGCGAGCAGGCGGCGCCGCAGGTCTCGGATCTGCGCCGTGAGCCGCTCCACCTCGGCCCGCGTCTCCTCCTGCAGGCTCAGCTGCTGCTGCTGCTGCTGCGAGGCGGACGATCCTGCAACACGCAGACACGGTGGTACAGGCTGGGCCACACAGGCGCGGCTGCGAAAGCGGTTTCTAGCGTAGAGGTGACGTCGGTGCCAACTCGCTACGAAATGCGCAGGGCCTGGCAGGAGAACGGCGCCTGGCGCAAAGATTACTGTCTGGCTGTAAACATAGGGTACTGTAATGTTATGTATGTAAATAGTCGAATATATCCGATATTTCACTGAGTGACTAGTCACGGCTTTCAGTCATCACTTGTCGAGGACGTTGTTTCAGTGTGGAGCGACTTACGGGGAATTTATCACATCAACCTATCTGTAAGGTACGCAGATGCAAGACAAATTTATTTTAATCACAAGGAGGTTCAAATTCTGTAGTTAGTGACGAGCCGGAAGTTGTGATGTGTCAAGCCACAAAAGATATAAAATTTGAATCATAAAAGACATTTTTATTATTTTAAAGTGTACTCCAACTACATGGTGGGGCAATTAAAGATTGGTTCGGTGCGGGGGCAGCGGAGGGGTGAATTGGACTACGGTAGTCGTCGTGGGGTTTGTGGACTACTGCGGCTGCGGCGGGGATGGAGGCTCTCCGTCGTTTCTAGGCTCCCGGTCCACATGCAATACAGTATAAATAAGCATCCTGTCTGATGACCTGCATGCACTCATGTCGATTGTGCATTCCGAAGGATTTGGGTAATTCCAGCAGGACAATGCGACACCCCACACGTCCAGAATTGCTACAGAGTGGTTGAAAGAATACTGTTCTGAGTTTAAACACTTCTGCTGGCCACCAGACTCCCCAGACATGAACATTATTGAGCATATCTAGGATGCCTCGCAACGTGCTGTTCTGAAGAGATCTCCACCCTCTCGTAACCCTACGGATTTATGGGTAGCCATGCGGGATGGATAGTGTCAGTTCCCTCCAGCATTACTTCAGACATTAGTCGAGTTCATTCCACGTCGTGTTGCGGCATTTCCGCTTGCTCGCGGAGGCCTTACACGATGTTAGACAGATGCACTAGTTTCTTTGGCTCTTCAGTGTAAAACAGAGAAAAAAATTTCACTTAACAAGTGTTTCGTTATAAGAAATACAAAATGAGTAAACATTTAGTTATCAGTTCAAAACAGGAAATTAGTCTGAATACAAAATAAGTGAAAGAAATCGACAAAGATGAAATATGTGAGAATAAAATTTAAAGAACAACGCCTAGCTGGCTCCAACCACAGGCAGTGACATTAAGGCTGAGTAGAAGCAGTTCAGATGGCGCTGATGAGTTACAAACCGGTTTGAAACCAAACATACAGGAATACCTGTAACGCAATGTACATAGCTTGATTTTAAATTGAGGTTACCGAGACTAGTGCCATAGAAATGTGTATAAATTTGAACGAGAAATGGCTTCAATCAAAATAGTAAACTTGAACTTCTATTTATGCTTACACAGTAGATAACAGAAGCAAATCATATAATATTCATAAATTATGGACAAGGCTCAAAACCAATAGACGTAAGTAAAAGTAAGTAAACTATTTGACCAATGTACAACCCTAATCCGGAAAGTAAGGTTACAAGGATTTTCTGAAATACGAAAAATGAATTTATTTTAATCAAAATTTACACGCGTTGTAATACAGGTCTTATATTATTTTTCACATAATCACCGTTTACCTGAATACATTTTGTTATTCGTGGGATGAGTTTTTTGATTTTGTCATAGACGTCTCCAGCCGCCTTTTTCAGCCAGTTCTTCACTTCGATTTTCACCCCGTCGTCGTCGGAAAAGCGTCTTCCACGAAGGTATTCCTTCAATTTAGTGAACAGATGATAGTCACAAGTGCGAGATCGTGGCTGTGAGAGGGGTGGCTTAAAACATCCCAACCAAACGAACAAGTATTCTGTTGCATGAGCGGTGTGCAGACGCGCGTTGTCATGGAGACAAACTCCCGTTGCCGGCATCGCGCTACATTTGTCTTGCATGTCTCTCCGGAGTTTCTTTATGGTCTTGCAATATCTTACAATATCTATTGCTTCACTTCTTTCCAAAAACTTAACGAGCAGAAACCCTTTTCTGTTCCAAAACACTGACACTATGATTTTCGTCGCTGTTTTCTGAGTTATGAATTTTTTAGCTGAAGGAGGATGAGTATGGTATATTGGATTGTTTTGGGGGGAGAAGACCAGACAGTGAAGTCATCAGTCTTATCGGATTAGGGAAGGACGGGGAAGGAAGTTGGCCGTGCCCTTTCAAAGGAACCATCCCGGCATTTGCCTGGAGCGATTTAGGGAAAGCACGGAAAACCTAAATCAGGATGGCCGGAATCGGGATTAAACCGCCGTCCTCCCGAATGCGAGTCCAGTGTGCTAACCACTGCGCCACCTCGCTCGGTGAGTATGGTGCCACAACACTGATCGTCGTCTGTGGAGTACGGTTTCACCTTCTGTCTCTATAAAGTTGGCAAAAGTTGGGAAAAACCACGCCTTGTCTCAACAAAGGTCAAGGAATTCGCGAGCGGCACTGACTCTGTTTATTTCGTGTGCTTCGGTAAGCATCTTGGGCACCCATCAAAAATTTCAAATGGATCTAAGCGCTGTGGGACTTAACATCGAAGGTTACCAGTCGCCTAAACTTAGAACTACAGGTACATAAGCCTAACTAAAGGAATCACACACATCGATGCCCGAGGCAGGGTTCGAACCTGCGACCGTAGCAGCCGCGTAATTCCGGACTGAAGCGCCTAGAACCGCTCGGCCACCGTTTTCGGCTGGGCACCCATCGCTCACACAAACTTTGAGAATTTAGTAAATAAGTTACGATTTCATGAAGAACAATTCATTTCGCGAAATGTTTGGACAAACTGCATGCAGGTCGCCAACGATCGAAGGACGGTCAGAGAGAAGGTGTTCTTCAATTTTCTGCACCACATCATCAGATACAACAGACGGCCTTTCGCTTCTGTCTTCATCGTGGATTTCCGTCCTTCCAGAATTGAAATTTGGTACACATTTTGTCACATGCTGCCTAACATTGCGTTACCTCTATAAACTGATACAATTTCGCGAATAATCGCGGCGACATTCATGCCTTACAGCTCGCCGGAATCAGAAGGCTCATTTCTAACAGCCAGCAAAACAGTAATCGATGAGCTACTGATTTTTGGGAATGCACGTTCCTTCCGCTGGATTCCCGCTACACGGCAGTGGTACCATCTTCCCCCACGGACGTTCTACGGCTAGAGCTACGTGCTTTGTAACCTTAGTTTTCGGATAATCCTCGTAATTAGGGACATCGGAAAGCTCCTTTTAGACCACACCGGGGTTAACTCAAGCCCAAAACACAAAGTATAAAGCACACTACGACACAACGTAGCGAATTAAAATGGTTCAAATGGCTATAAGCTTTATGGGACTTAACATCTGAGGTCATCAGTCCCCTAGCCTTAGAACTACTTAAACCTAACTACCCAAAGGACAACACACACATCCACGCCCGAGGTAGGATTCGAACCTGCGACCGTAGCAGCAGCGTGGTTTCTAACTGAATCGCCTAGAACCGCTCGGTCACAGCGGCCGGCTCTACACATTAAGAAGCTCACGGTTCATCGACTGCGGTTTCCGGCACTTGCTCATAGCGTCCATGTCCCACGTAACTCCCAGCACTTGGAGCCATTCTCTAGTTATCGCTGGTCAACGACTGAGAGCGACCTGATGCATTCTGCATCGAGCTGTGGTTTACTGTTTGAGTTACGAGAGCGTAAATTTCTAGAAGAAATTCTACATGCCCTCAGACGAGACGTGATGCAAGCCATAAAAAAATTTAAAAAAAGGTTCAAATTGCTCCGAGCACCATGGGACTTAACTTCTGAGAACTTAGAACTACTTAAACCTAACCAACCTAAGGACATCACACACACCCGTCCCGAGGCAGGATTCGAACCTTCGACCGTAGCGGTCGCGCGGTTCCAGACTGTAGCTCCTAGAACCGCTCCGCCAACCCGGGCGGCGATGCAGGCCAATGCTTCGCTACAGTCCAAGAAGTTACAGCCTGCTTTCGACTACGTAACAGCGCACTGGTCAGGAGGCTAAAACTATCTCACCGGCTCCAAAATACTGTTTAGTCGGTCTGGGACCTTTCCCAATTTGGAATAACGGAATATATGAGTTTTTTTTAGCGTGAGTGGATCACAGAAACGCTCGACAGACTGCAGTGTGTGACGACACACGATGTGAGTACTAAATCGAGTTAGAGCTCTCACTCACAAAATTCAGAGATCTCACGTTCCAGAGCGACACAAGAAGCGTATTACTTCTTCCAACATAACCACGCGTACTGATCACAAAGCTAAAATTACATAAGTAAAAGTCGGTACAGAAAGATTTTGCCAGTATTTCTTCCCGTAACGTGTGGTGATAGGTTTGGAAGAGGGAGGGACACTGACTAAATTTGCACCGAAGGGCTTCAGTGAAGTTTGGAAGGTAGGAGAAGAGGAACTGGCGGAATCCAAGTTGTGAGGACGGGTCGCAGCCGTGCTTGGATTGCTCAGTTAGTAGAGCACTTGCCCGCGAGAGGCAAAGGTCCGAGTTCGAGTCTCTTTGCGGCACAGAGTATTGATCTGTCAGGACGTTTCATATCAATTCACACTTCGCAGCAGAGTGAAAAATTCAGTTTGGAATTTCCCTGAGCTTCTCGTTGTCGTCATTTCACGAGGTGTTCCACAAGTGAACGCTCTTGAAATGTCAACTGCAAAACCTCTCCGCGATGCAAACGCCTCTCATGTAGCGCCTGCCACTGATTTTTTTAACGATCTCCGTAACGATGTCTCTCAGTTTTATAAGCCACTCCTTTTCTGGTTGAACTGCATTTCTTCAAGATTGTTCCAGGCTGCCTCCCACTTTTCTTACAAATCTGCCTATGTTGTAGATCTCTCCCCCCCCCCCCCCCCCCCGAGTTAGTCCTGGGTGGTTACCCACAGGTGTTTTATGGCTCTGTTAGTTACTGAACGTCAGTAGTGTAACAAAACAGTAGTAGATGTTTCCTCTCCGTATCATTTTTGTGGTCTGCGCCAGTCCCTGTACAAGCAGGTGTTTCTGCATTTGGCAAACACTTTCCAGCTCTGCGACTTCCCTTTATACAACTGCATCATATGCGCTCGGTCTAAGTGGCATGTCACCCATCCAAGCGGAATATATTGTTGAACTATTTATTAATTTATATGTAAATGATACTAATTCTTATTTATGCTAAGTTTTGTTGTAAGTGCTGTATAAATGTCGAATTACAGTTAAGGGAATTTGTACGGACGTACGACGATTCTAGAACTTTTTCCGAAACAGCAGTGAAACCTTGAACGTGTTTAGAATAAAAACAAAATAGTAGTACATAACTACGGTTTAGTTTTATGGCAGGTATTGCAGTGTTTATTCAAATTTCATTTGATTACGTCGTACATATAATTTTATACTGTGGTTTGCTGCAAACAACTTTATTATCGTAACATGTACAACAATAGATAATTATACACTGCTACCTTGTGTGTTAAACGACCTGGAATAAACACGCAACGGCCGGTCTCGATCAAACGACCATTAATAAACAGATATGTTTATTTTATATGCTGAAGTTAAACTGAATGAGTGAACGGGGCCTTAGTTTATGAACAAAGGGAAACCCATGTGGTATAAGTTATGAAATACTTTAAGGTGTACCTATTATATATTTTGTGTATCTCAGTTTTGTTTTTCGTGGTGTGAATATCTCTGAAAGTTATTACGTGCTACAACGTGCTTTAAAACGGTTATCAACGACTAGACTGAAAACGAATGTTTTAAAACATTTGTTTTCTGTCGTTACTGATTCATTTTGTTCACTATCAGATGACTGCACTGGTAATTTAATGCGACCATCTTGCGGCTAAGAAATGTTCTGACTAGTAACTGCAAAAAATAATAAAATGTTGTAAAAGTGTTACCAGTTTGCTGGGTGGTAGGTGTTTTGAAACGTATACATTATACAACCACTATGTCCTCCAAATGCAGTTTACTGGAAAAATAGCTTTTTCCGTATTTAAAGTTAGATCGGTAGGTCAGTGGGCAAATGTCAGGATCCAAGTGCAAAAGGTTTAGAGATCGATTTTTTTGGTCATTTATAGCATCTTCTTTTCCTTCTCCTTCATTTCATATTTTAGGCACACTGGCCATTATGGTAGCACATTTCTTGTATGTTTCTTCTTACATATCTCCTTCCAGAGCATTTAGAGAGCCTTTAGTGGGTGTCTTTCTTCCCTCCCCCCCCCTCTACCATACGATCTACATATTAGTTTCGTTTTGTCCTGCTTTCTTTTATTGTTTCGTTTGGATTACGTATTCCTAAATCTTTCCTTGTATCCTCATTTCTTTTACAGCCGAAATAAAATATATGAAAATACGCTCTACAACAAGAATTGCAGTTATTCTCATTACGTCACATTCGTTAGCCCCGCTACCTGCTAGTTTTCAACCTAGCCTAGATCGTGGGCTAAGTTACAGATCAGTCTTCACCACACCTTACATTCCAAGAAATAGACACAAAATGCCGGCCGGAGTGGCAGAGCGGTTCTAGGCGGTACAGTCTGGGACCGCGCGACCGGTACGGTCGCAGGTTCGAATCCTGCCTCGGGCATGGGTGTGTGTGATGTGCTTAGGTTAGTTAGGTTTAAGCAGTTCTAAGTTCTAGGGGACTGATGACCTCAGAAGTGCAGTCCCATAGTGCTCAGAACCGTTTGAAACATTTTTTTAGACACAAAATAAATATTGACTGTGTCCTGATTAACCACTGTTTCCACATGTATGAAGTCATACGACATCATTAAGTCACGGTTCAATTCCGACGACAGGTATCGATGAAGTCAACCGATTCCTTCTTTCGTCTCCCACAATGATTTGTTACAGTGAAGGCAGCCAGATTGCACTGTACTTTAGAGTACACTATGAACTGTCGATCCGCTGCGACTGACTAGGTAATTCAGTTCGAAGGTCGGAGGAGGTCAACAGTGTACCGCAAGCAACGTTTTATATTTTGTGTGTCATGTTCCGTAGGACCAAGCTGAGGAGCACGTCTCCATGATCATGGAATGAGTCAGTACGTGGAATTGTAACAGAAGAGTAACGGTAGATAAAATGAAACGGTATGAATCCTATGCAAGCTATAAGTTTAAATAACATAATCAACAACGTAACACAGAAATTGGCTTATTTTGTAATGTTTAGAGGAGTTTCTCGGAAGAATAGATCATTGCTGAGATTTTTGTATTGCTGTGGCAGCTTGTTGAAAACGGATGCAGAAGAATACTGCACGCCTTTCTGCACGAAGATGAAGCAGGTGCATTCCAAGTGTAGATTGGATTTCGGCCTGGTATTAACTGAGCGAAAGATGCTAACTCTTGAGAATAAGATGATATTTTTAACAACAAACGACAGTGGAGAAAATATGTATTGTGAGGCCAATGTGCCAATTCCCAGGCTACTGAACAGGAGTCGACAAGAAGTTCGTGAACTTATATCACATATTACTCGATCCGCCCGTTTACGAGCCAAAGTTACCCTTTTTGAATCATAAAACCTACCCCAAAAATAACTTATGTCACAAGTGAATGAAAATTAGCAAATTAGACTACTTGTAGTCTTGAACTATCTCTTATTTCAGATACTGTTCTGATACAAAGCGGTATTTAGTTTTTGAACCAGACCCTGAATGTGGGCTTTACTGGGCAGCTTAGTATACACTCCTGGAAATGGAAAAAAGAACACATTGACACCGGTGTGTCAGACCCACCATACTTGCTCCCGACACTGCGAGAGGGCTGTACAAGCAATGATCACACGCACGGCACAGCGGACACACCAGGAACCGCGGTGTTGGCCGTCGAATGGCGCTAGCTGCGCAGCATTTGTGCACCGCCGCCGTCAGTTCAGCCAGTTTGCCGTGGCATACGGAGCTCCATCGCAGTCTTTAACACTGGTAGCATGCCGCGACAGCGTGGACGTGAACCGTATGTGCAGTTGACGGACTTTGAGCGAGGGCGTATAGTGGGCATGCGGGAGGCCGGATGGACGTACCGCCGAATTGCTCAAGACGTGGGGCGTGAGGTCTCCACAGTACATCGATGTTGTCGCCAGTGGTCGGCGGAAGGTGCACGTGCCCGTCGACCTGGGACCGGACCGCAGCGACGCACGGATGCACGCCAAGACCGTAGGATCCTACGCAGTGCCGTAGGGGACCGCACCGCCACTTCCCAGCAAATTAGGGACACTGTTGCTCCTGGGGTATCGGCGAGGACCATTCCCAACCGTCTCCATGAAGCTGGGCTACGGTCCCGCACACCGTTAGGCCGTCTTCCGTTCACGCTCCAACATCGTGCAACCCGCCTCCAGTGGTGTCGCGAGAGGCGTGAATGGAGGGGACGAATGGAGACGTGTCGTCTTCAGCGATGAGAGTCGCTTCTGCCTTGGTGCCAATGATGGTCGTATGCGTGTTTGGCGCCGTCCAGGTGAGCGCCACAATCAGGACTGCATACGACCGAGGCACACAGGGCGAACACCCGGCATCATGGTGTGGGGAGCGATCTCCTACACTGGCCGTACACCTCTGGTGATCGTCGAGGGGACACTGAATAGTGCACGGTACATCCAAACCGTCATCGAACCCATCGTTCTACTATTCCTAGACCGGCAAGGGAACTTGCTGTTCCAACAGGACAATGCACTTCCGCATGTATCCCGTGCCACCCAACGTGCTCTAGAAGGTGTAAGTCAACTACCCTGGCCAGCAAGATCTCCGGATCTGTCCCCCACTGGGAATATTTGGGACTGGATGAAGCGTCGTCTCACGCGGTCTGCACGTCCAGCACGAACGCTGGTCCAACTGAGGTTCCAGGCGGAAATGGCATGGCAAGCCGTTCCACAGGACTACATCCAGCATCTCTACGATCGTCTCCATCGGAGAATAGCAGCCTGCATTGCTGCGAAACGTGGATATACACTGTACTAGTGCCGACATTGTGCATGCTCTGTTGCCTGTGTCTATGTGCCTGTGGTTCTGTCAGTGTGATCATGTGATGTATCTGACCCCAGGAGTGTGTCAATAAAGTTTCCGCTTCCTGGGACAATGAATTCACGGTGTTCTTATTTCAATTTCCAGGAGTGTATATCTGATCGTCCAGGAATTTGAACTGTTCAGTATCACTAATTATAAGCCCATTAAATGTCAGAGTTTTGTTGAATTGATTGCTAGAAACGGTAAAAGCAGTTTTACTGTGATTTAGCATTAATTTATTTTCTATAAGTTACTAACTTATATCGTGAACTGCATTATTTGATATTGCGTCAGTGTTGCACACAACATCCTTCGCTACCAAGCTGGTGTCATCAGCAAACAGAAATATTTTAGAATCACCTGTAATACTAGAAGGAAAGTCGTGTATACTAATAAGTAGTAGTGATACCACCAACGACCCCTGGGGTCACTGTCCTCCCCCCCCCCCCCCCCCCCCCCTCAACTGTATCCCATTGGGACTGAACTTGTTCTCACTACTACAAAAAATGACATGCTGTCTGTTGTTAAAGTAAGACGTAAACCAATTGTGAGGTACTCCCCGTTAGTCCATAATAGTCCAATTTCTTCGTCAATATCTTGTGATCAACACAATTAAACGCCTTTGTTAAATGAAGAAAAATTTCTAGAGTTCCCAACGTTTTACTTAATCCGTCCAGAGCCTCGAAGAGGAAAGTGAATAGAGCATTTTGAGTTGTTAAACGACTTCTATAATGAAACTGCCATTTTACAACAAATTATGTGAACTGAAATGATCATACATCCTTGTGCATACAGATTTTTCAATAACCTTAGCAAACACCGAAGGCATAGGAACAGGTCTAAAATCGTCCCTTCTCCTTCTTTATAATGTGGTTTCACTGCCATGTACTTCAGTTGGTTAGGAAACTGACCAGTCAGAAAGAAAAAGTTACAGATATGGCCAAGTACTGTGCTAACATATGCAGTACAGTAGTTAAGTGTTCTGCCAGATACCTCGTGATATCCATGAGAGTCCTTAGATTTTAGTAATTTAATTGTTGACTCAATCTCCCGCTTGTCAGTGTCAAACAGGAATATTTCAGATAACAGTCTGGGAAAGCTATTTTATAAGTATATGAGTCTCTATAGGAAATAACCTATTTACTTCATGTGTTATACTCAGAAGGTGATATAAAAAAAATGTCGTGACGATGGCATTCCGTCGGGTAGACCGCTCGCCTGGTGCAAGTCTTTCGATTTGACGCCACTTCAGTGACTTGCGCGTGATGGGGATTAAATGATGATGATTAGGACAACATAACAGCCAGTCCCTGAGCGAAGAAAATCTCCGACCCAGCCGGGAATCGAAACCCTTCTCTTAGGATTGACAGTCTGTCGCGCTGACCACTTTTTTAAAATCTCATTTTGTTCGTTTTCGTTCGTTGTATCTGCTCGGGGCGGACGTAGCAAGACACCCGTTTCAGTTCGTCGTTGACCCATTAACTCATTTTTTTTTAATTACAGAGGGCAGCTAACCCTCTGACCGAACACGCTGAGATACCATGCCGGCTGCAACGCTGAGCTACTGTGCTGGCAACCATTCAGCTGCCGGGGGCGGACAGAAAGCGATTATTAAATAGGATACAAGCCAAATAAAGCACCGTGGTGTTCAGACCTATCTTTGGTCTGATGAAAGTTGTAACTTTACATTTTGTAAATGATTAATTTAAACTACGGCTCTGCTGTTTCCCTTTTTTATCGCAATGAATAACATAGTAAGTATCGCAGATTACGTTGCGCGGCTGTTACACTGTTCGTGCAATCCAAATTGACACTCATCGCGCTTGCTAATAGAAGAAACCGTAAATGGGAAATGCCTTTACGGTCGCTACGTCAGCCATCCCCCCCCCCATGTCAGCTTGGATTGCAGTAATAGTAAACATCGTCGTAGCGTAGCGGAGGAACAGTACACACCACCGTAGCGTAGCTACGCAATAGGGCACGTGGAGCGCACAGGTCGCAGTGGCAGATAGTCACAGCGCACCCCTCTGGCGCGCGCGCGCGCACACACACACACACACACACACACACACACACACACAGTGCCTCGGCCACATACATCCCTGATCCCCCGACCCTAGCACTCGACCGCAGCGGCAGCAGCTGGTCTGGGGCAGCCCGTGTTAATGGCTGGGGCCTCACCGCATGGCGGACGATTACTGCTGCTGATAACCAGGCAGGCAGCGGCGTGCAGTGCGGGGCTGTTTGTGCTGCGCCTATCGATTGCCCGACACTGTGGCGGCTTCAGGAACCTCTCCCCTCCCTACACCTCCCACCCCTCCCCCACTCCACCGCTAATGAGCACTCCTGGCCGCCCTGAACAGATTGGCGGCTGGGCTTTCACGCTTTTCAGACGAGAATATCGACAGCTTCTGCCGACAGGAGGGACATCTCAATGAAATCCCACCGGTGGGGCGCTCTGAATGGAAGTCATTCTCGCTCTTAAATTACAACTCGCTTTGGTCGAAGGCTGCATTTGGGGGCAAGTCCGCGTTACAGTGAAGATTGCGTCTCCTTCGTGCTAACCGTCCCCAAATGGGATGGCCACGCAAGTGGACGACAAGATTTATAAATGGAACAAGTGACGGAGACGGGGATGTTCTTCACATCCTGTCTGCTTGGAGGTCGTAGGAAATTTTATTCATTTTTCTTGGTAGTTAAAATACCCCACATAACGACATACATCGAGCAAATGAATTTGAGCAGAATTATAACACAAGCCCGCATTTATAAAATTCTGTCAAATGATTTCTCAGAAATAGATGTTCTGCAATCAATGTGTAATGCTGGGTGAGAATATTGATTTATGCTGTACTACAACAAAATAAAATCTCATATCTTAAAGATATGAGTAAGTGAAACACACACAATGAAATAATATTACAATCAAGACGTATATATTCTTTGTTGTTTCCTATTTTTCCAACACTCCATCTTCCCATGTTGTCTTTTCCGTTCTTCTGTCCACATTGTTCCCGATTCCTTATTTCTTCTGCTTTGAAAGCCTTCTAAATTTAGTATTTTATTCTAAAAAAATGTTTTTTCTCTTAGTTCTGATTCTTTGTAGATCTTGTCTTATTTCTGTACTTCATGCCATTACCGAATTCTTTTTCTAGAAATACTAGAATATTCTTTTCGTTAGACTGTTCCTCTTCATTACTCAGAAATTTTCAATGTTAATCTTCGCTTTGCTATTACGTCTGATATTTTCTATATATTTTCGTATATCTTCTTGGTAGTTCTCATTTTCCAGCCATATATAGTTTGTATAGCACCCATTAATTTTCTAAAAATCCGCCTTTCAAATATCTCTTTTCTATCATTAGGCATTCACGTTCATATAAACATTCTGGTGTTACCACCGTAAAATGGTGCTTTAGGTTTGTTTTCCTAGACTTATTTCTTGTTGTAGATATTTTTGTGTAAAACCATATTCTCCTTCCATTTTATTAACTCTTACAGATATTGTAGAATATTCCAGTCCATTGTGCTCTACAGCGTCTCCAAGATATGCAACCGTACTGATAGCACCATTTTACGTATCTCACTTTTGTGTATTTTTCTGCATTTTGCAGTATTTGTCGTAGATTCTGATTTTTGAGCTGAAATTTTGTTACAGCCTCTTTAGCTATTTTTTTCAGAAGATTCATTTGTTTTGATTGGTTCATGGTGTGGGTTCCTGTAGTCATGTCCTAGTTCATGAACCATGGGCAACATATGAGTGGCCAAGTAAGTGGTCCCGACAGTCGGGATACCAGTTACTCTGGAATAAGGCTGGGCATCTCGGACATATTTTGAGTCGCGGTCACCTTTGTGCTCAGACGGCAAAGACTACCAAATCCACCGGTTAGTCCCTCAACCGTTAGGGGTAATACCCAATGGGACTCGGGGCAAGTAAGCCTAGCAACCTACTTCCCTGGTACTTTAAATATGATGCTGGCAACAATCAGAGCAAAATGCCTCGGACCTTTGGAGGTGACGGAGTCCCACCTGTAACTGAGAAAGCAGAGACTCCTAAGATACGACTTGGCAAACAAATGGTAATGAGATTGGGAGCTATTAGTATCAATGGGGGCTACTCAGGGAAGAAGGTAGAGCTGGCACAGGCTGCAAGTAAAATGGGGCTGGACGTTTTAGCTGTTAGTGACATTCGGGTAAGGGGTGAGAAAGAAGAGGAAGTGGGAGAATACAAGGTCTACCTGTCAGGAGTCAAAGCAGGAATAGCACATTGGGGTGTAGGGCTTTACATCAGGAAAGAAATGGATCCCAGCCTGGTTGCAATAAGGTATGTAAACGAACAACTGATGTGGATAGATTTGACAGTGTCTAGCAAGAAAATTAGGATTGTGTCAGTATATTCGCATTGTGAAGGGACAGAACAAGATAAGATGGATAGTTTTTATGAGGCACTCAGTGATGAGTAAAGGACAAGCACAGTGTTCTTCTCATGGGTGATTTTAATGCCAGGATTGGAAATCGAACAGAAGGGTATGAAAAGGTTGTGGGTAAATTTGGAGAGGATATGGAGGCCAACAGGAACGGGAAACAACTCTTGGATTTCTGTGCAAGTATGGGCTTAGTAATCACAAACTCCTTTTTTAAGGATAAGAACATTCACCGGTATACTTGGGAAGACAGGGGAACCAGATCGGTCGTTGACTATATAATAACAGATCAGTAATTCAGGAAGGCTGTGAGGGACACACGTGTATTCAGGGGATTCTTTGATGACACTGATCACTATTTAATCTGCAGTGAAATTGGGATTGTGAGACCGAAAGTGCAGGAGGTCAGGTCCATATGTAGGAGGATAAGAGTGGAGAAACTTCAGAATTACGAAATCAGGCCCAAGTACATGACAGCGATCTCAGAAAGGTACCAGTTAGTTGAATGTAGTCAATTACAGTCCTTGGAAAAGGAATGGACAAGGTACAGGGACACAGTACTAGAAGTGGCTAAAAAAATGTCTTGGAACAGTGTTGTGTAAAAGTAAGATGAAACAAACAGCTTGGTGGAATGACACAGTCAAGGAAGCCTGTAAAAGGAAAAAGAAGGCGTATCAAAAATGGCTACATACGAGAACTCAGGTAGACAGAGAAAGTTATGTTGAAGAAAGAAACAAAGCCAAACAGATAATTGCAGCATCCAAGAAGAAATCCTGGGAAGACTTTGGAAACAGGTTGGAGACTATGGGTCAAGCTGCTGGAAAACCATTCTGAAGTGTAATTAGCAGTCTTCGAAAGGGAGGTAAGAAGGAAATGACAAGTATTTTGGACAGGTCAGGAAAACTGCTGGTGAATCCTTTGGATGTCTTGGTCAGATGGAGGTAATATTTTGAAGAGTTGCTCAATGTAGGTGAAAATACGATCAGTAATGTTTCAGATTACGAGGTAGAATGGGATAGGAATGATGATGGAAATAGGATCACATTTGAGGAAGTGGAGAAAATGGTCAATAGACTACAGTGCAATGAAGCAGCTGGGGTGGATGAAATTAAGTCAGAACTCATCAAATACAGTGGAATGTCAGGTCTTAAAGGGCTACACAGGATAACTGAAATGGCCTGGGAGTCGGGACAGGTTCCATCAGACTGGACTAAAGCAGTAATCACACCAATCTTTAAACATTGAAACAGAAAAGATTGTAACAACTACAGAGGCATCTCTTTAATGAGCGACGTGGGTAAAGTCTTCTCAGGTATTGTTGAAAGGAAAGTGCGAGTATTAGTTGAGGAGCAATTGGATGAAAATCTGTGTGAGTTTAGGCCTCTTAAGAGGTTGTCAGGACCAGATCTTTAGCTTACGGCAGATAATGGAGAAGTGTTATGAGTAGAACAGGGAATTGTACCTATGCTTTATAGATCTAGAAAAGGCATATGACCGGGTTCCTAGGAGGAAGTTATTGTCTGTCTTACGCGATTATGGAATAGAAGGCAAACTTTTGCAAGCAATTAAAGGTCTTTACATGGATAGTCAGGCAGCAGTTAGAGGTGACGGTAAATTGAGTTCATGGTTCAGAGTAGTTTCAGGGGTAAGACAAGGCTGCAAACGGTCTCCACTATTGTTCATATTATTTATGGATCATATGTTGAAAACAATGGACTTGCTGGGTGAGATTAAGATATGTGAACACAAAATAAGCAGTGTTGCATAAGCGGATGACTTGGTTGTGATGGCAGATTCGATTGAATCAGTGCAAAGTGATATTTCAGAGCTAGATCAGAAATTTAAGGATTATGGTATGAAGATTAACATCTCCAAAACGAAAGTAATGTCAGTGGGAAAGAAATATAAACGGACTGAGTGCAAATAGGAGGAACAAAGTTAGAACAGGTGGACGGTTTCAAGTACTTAGGATGCATATTCTCACAGGATGGCAACATAGTGAAAGAACTGCAAGTAAGGTGTAGCAAAGCCAATGCAGTGAGCGCTCAGCTACGAACTACTCTCTTCTGCAAGAAGGAAGTCAGTACCAAGACTAAGTTTTGTGTGCACCGTTCAATCTTTCGAACAACTTTGTTTATGGGAGCGAAAGCCGGGTGGATTCAGGTTACCTTATCAGCAAGTTTGAGGTTACGGATATGAAAGTAGCTAGAATGATTGCAGGTACTAGTAGATGGGAACAATGGCAGGAGGGTGTCCACAATGAGGAAATCAAATAAAACCTGGGAATAGATGTAGCAGTCAGGGCGAACAGGCTTAGATAGTGGGGTCACGTTACACGCATGGGAGAAGCAAAGTTACCCACGAGACTCATGGGTTCAGCAGTAGAGGGTAAGAGGAGTCGGGGAAGACCAAGGAGAAGGTGCCTGGATTCGGTTAAGAATGATTTTGAAGTAATAGGTTTAACATCAGAAGAGGCACCAATGTTAGCACTGAATAGGGGAGCATGGAGGGATTTTATAAGGGGGCTATGCTCTAGACTGAACGCTGAAAGGCATGATCAGTCTTAAATGATGATGATGATGATGATGATTGATTTGAATACCTGTTCCTGTCAGATATTCTGAAAAGTAGAGCAAAATCGTCTGCAAAAGCCAGGCAGTTTACTTTAATTCCATTTGTTTTCCTTCCCAGAGTTATTTAAGTTTTGTAATCTTTTGTCTTCAAATTCCAGATACTTATAATGTAGTTAGACTGTAAGGGCTGTCCCCTCTGCCTTCACATTTTATTTCAAAAAGCTGGACTACTTCTTGTGTAAATTTATCTTTAAATATCTTATTTTTTTGTCTGCTAATTTCCCTTTGATACAAAATTCCTTAATATTTGTATCTATTGTTCCTTTGTTTACGAAATCAAATGTTTTCTTGAAATCAATTAATGACACTAACATAGATCTGCTAGTTAACATTCTGCAGCAGCTTATTGATTTCAGTTTAAAAATGTGTCCAGTGCAAAAATGACCCTTTCTTAAACCACCTGCCTGTTCTCCAAGTAACCTTTCTATAGTTTCTTCATTTCTGTTCAGGAGAATTTTTGATAACATTTTGTGTCCCACTGGCAAAGTTTACTATCATCCGTAATTTTAGATATTTACTAAGACTCCCTTTTTAGGTAATGACTGCATTAATGCTATTTTCCACTCTGAAGGAATATTTTCTGTTTTCCGAAGTTCTCAAAGAGAAGTGCAGTTCTCTTAAAATTTTTGGTTCTGACCATTCCAATAATTCTGCTGTTATATCATCATCAACTGTTTCGTTGTTTTTTAGTTTCTTTAGGTCTACTGGTGGGGAAACGTCCTTAATATTTTTTTGATTTTGTTGGAAATTCAAACTGAAATGCTGGAAATTCAAATTTAACTGAAGTAAGTATTAAGAAACCTTAAAAGTTGATAATATTTCGAAATTTCCCTTGTTATTTAATCCTTTTTCCCATTTTCACCTTTAAACCAGATACTATGTGCAAGATACCATATAAGTGTGTTTAAAAGTTTGCCAAAAATTTCTCGTGCTAACCAGATCATTTTAGATATTTCTATTCTTTGTTATCTGAATTGTTTTCAGTGTTCTTTTTTCGAACATCTTCATTACCTTTTTTTGAACATTTTTATTATTGTTTTAGAGTCCAAAATTCCACCATGTGTTCTTTTTCTTCCTTGGTCAATTCTAATATTTTCTTTGCACTTCTGTTGTTTATAACTGGAGTTCATGCTAATCACATTTTTTACTTGAAACTTCCTGGCAGATTAAAACTGTGTGCCCGACCGAGACTCGAACTCGGGACCTTTGCCTTTCGCGGGCAAGTGCTCTACCATCTGAGCCACCGAAGCACGACTCACGCCCGGTACTCACAGCTTTACTTCTGCCAGTATCCGTCTCCTACCTTCCAAACTTTACAGAAGCTCTCCTGCGAAACATGCAGAACTAGCACTCCTGAAAGAAAGGATATTGCGGAGACATGGCTTAGCCACAGCCTGGGGGATGTTTCCAGAAACATTTTTTACTTGTCTCAATTTCTTCTCTACTTTTTTTTAAAAAAGGATCTGTTGTGATTTGTTTATACTGGAGCTGTATCTGATTGCTTTCTCTGTTTTCTTTTTAGTTTTGGATGAAGGTCATAATCTGAATAAAATTTTTGCAATTATGCTTCTTGGGGATAAGTACTAAAAATTACAAAAACTTTTCATAGCTACAGTCTGAGTAGGCCTACTCTGTTAATTTAAATTAAAAAAAATTCTCTTCTTTTATTTCTTTGCAGAACCTCCATCTTTACTGAACATGTTCAACAGCTAACAATAAATGGCCTTCTTCCTCAGTATCCCTTCTTCCTCTCCTTAATGCTCTGATGGAAGCGTTCAACTTGCTCTTCACTATAATGTCCTAGATTTTCAGGAAGTAATCAATATGTGATTGCAGGAAGTGAACTTTTTGCTTTAGTTAAAACCGAACTACCTTAAATTTTTCTATGAGGTTTGGGCAGTGCTCTATTAATTTGAATGTTTTATCTTATTAGAAAATTTTCAGTAACACATCTGAAAGCAGTCTCCTGTAACGTTCATTGTATCCTGCAATTCATAATGCTTTATCAGTTTGTGATTGTGGGACCAAGAAAATTTTTGGATTTCAATTTTTCCTTGACTATCGAATGGAAATTCCGTAAAAGGTACTTAAAGCAGGATCCATGTTGTGAAAGAGCTTTTACAAACTGCTTCATCAAACTCAGTTTGAGGTGTAGTGATGGAAAAAAAAATTGCTTTGGTGCTTCACAAACGATTAATTCAAAACGGTTTTAGTCGCAGGCAAAATGCTTTTGCTTTG
Organism: Schistocerca gregaria; assembly: GCF_023897955.1. NCBI lineage: Eukaryota > Metazoa > Arthropoda > Insecta > Orthoptera > Acrididae > Schistocerca > Schistocerca gregaria. The sequence continues at coordinate 1,198,308,048 of NC_064920.1, forward strand.
CCTGGTTATCATGTCCACATAAAAAACTGACTTTTTCTGTACCCAGATTAGTGTCCAAGTAAATTTCCTGTAACTAAAATAAATTAAGCTGTTATTCACTCCTCGGTCGTCGACCTACTGTAAGTGCCGTACAGGCCTCGCCTTGCACCACTGGCCTCCAAGACCGCCTTATTTCACAATATGTCGTTGTTTTGTGAGGGTTTTGTGATAGGATCAGTCTACGTGCTTCTCCTTCCAATAATTTTGGGTGAAGAATGCTCCAGATACCAGCAGGAATAAATGCTCTCAGAAGTATATGACCAATTTGAGCGTCGTCTGGATGTTTGGGTTGTATGTCCCGTGGAGGGCACATTGAACATTTCTGAAAACTGAACCAACACTTTAATCCTCAACGTAACTGTAGGGCGCGATAGGTGTCTGATGCGTTGCTGTGAAACCAGTACCCCCTAACTGTACGGAGTTCCAGCACGTTGTTCAAACTGTGTGGCAGGTAGTGTATCGGATTCGGCTGAGACAAAGCGTCAGATGCAGACTTGATAAGTAGTTTGAGAAAATCGTTGGTTCAAACTGTCCAGATAGGTCTGATCACTATGGGACTTAACATCTATGGTCATCAGTCCCCTAGAACTTAGAACTACTTAAACCTAACTAACTTAAGGACACCACGCACATCCATGCCCGAGGCAGGACTCGAACTTGCGACCGTAGCAGTCGCGCGGTTCCGGACTGAAGCGACTAGAACCGCTCGGCCACCGCGGCCGGCTGGTTCATTTAGCTCTCCAGACTGGTGAGTCACTAGCATCTTGCCATAGAAGTGTGCACAGATCCAGTCTGGAACCTTAAAAATGAGTGGTAGTTGTGGGCTTTCAAAACGACTACTGAAATTATGTGAGGTGGTGGCCCTCAACTACGGATCCTCTGACTCAGAGTTTAAATATTAAAAGTTTTGGCTGGTTTCGTTGTCTAGGGGCTGGGATACGTAGTTGCCGCATTACAAGCCAAATACTGCTGACTCTACAGTATACAATATGAATACATACGCGAATCGATTGGTCAAAGATTCTTATCATTTGGCAATTGCGAATTAATATAGAAATTTATAAATGAAAGCTTGCAATTAAATAAAATCTGCAGGTACTGTTTTAACGACCTGAAATGATGAGTACGAGAGTCGAAGTACTTTTGAGAATGTGGTATATTTCTGAAAAACACTTATTGGTGTCGATGGTCCAGCAGTTAAATAAAATATAAGTTGAATAACAGGGAAACAATAGATTTCTACTGCACGTAATTAGTTATGAACAACAACATAGCTCGCGAGGTATTCACTTCTAAACGCACACTTCGTCTTCACTGCAGAAGCCACGGAAATCACACAAGAACACAGGTCGGCACTCCGAAATATTCTTATTTTCCGCGACCACGCGCAAACTGCTCCACTGTCCAAGTCTTCCCGCCGACTGTGTGCCGTACTGTCAACGTCCCCGGAAACGATTCTCTCCTCCCGCTTCCATCCATTCTCCCCATTCACGAGCGTTGTCAGTGGCTAGAGCGCTAAAGCACCCACACAAACATAATGAAACACATTCGAAATACTGGATTTACATTTAAATATCTTGAAATAAAATAAATATTCCTACGGCTGGACCATAAAAACGCTCTAAAACACATTATTAAACACAAAAACAATTAAATAGACAAATCTCAAATGAAAAGAAGCAAAAGGTAAGCCAGGAGCCTAGTGTCTTTGTCCTTTCTAAAACACAGTAAATAATTGACCAATTTCTTCATGAATAGCATATACCGGATATAAACAAAGACATAGATGAATAAATATATTTATAAGCATGCTGCTACCGTTTTCTCGCGTAACTGTGGAGTACTTACGGCCTGACGCGATCGATAGTAATCGGCCACTTTGACCTCCCATAACTCATGTACTATTCAAGTTACATGCCTGTAATTCATACCAATTTAGGTTTACAGTAATAGCTTTCTAAATACATGGCTATCGACAATATCTGATGAAGCGGTTAAGAATTTGGAAATTCGTTTCTGGGTGTTGCTTGTATAATTAACAGTCGGATACTAAACTTTAAACTAATGAAGGTATTGAAAATCTGATCGCACCAACAGAATCGTCATGCAAGTAATAGAAATTTACATGTCTCTGTTTCAGGTATCATGTTTCATCTGGCTACCGTTAATTTCTACACGAACTGTGAAATGTCTGCCATGATGGTTTCACAGAGTCTGCCATTTTTGGGGCTCTCGGCATATAAGTCTGTTTCATTGACACAGCGTCACTAAGGAATTCCCAGCCTCGTGCTCGGCCTGGACCGTGCGCTGGGGCTACCCCTCTCGTCCGGCTAATGTTCGGCACCACGTGTTTCCTGCCGAGTCCCAGCTTTGACGAGTGTCCTGTGCGGGCGCCCCAACTCCGAACACAGAATATCTCCACGGCGCTTCAACTCGCCCGGTACCTCACATAGTGCATCAACTCATCAATTCAGATACTGTTGCTCGGCATCACTGCTGCAGCTAGGTATTGCAGACTGTGAATGATTGAGAGATCGGTATTGATTTATTTTTTGTGTTATAGCGTTCAGCTTGTGCGCTGTTTATATATATAACCCTTCTGATCGTAGCTAAGCTACGTCCAAATTCATATTTTGCCAGTGTCATTTAATTTGGTACTGAAATCAATTTAACTGGTAGATGTTTTCTGGAAGCCTTTTGGGCGTTGTTGTTTTAATATTATTTAAAAGTTCTGTTGGGCGACCAGCGTCTGTAACTGGCAAATTTATCTAAACAGTTGAAATATTATTATTTCGATATAGCTAAGGCCTATATAAGGTTCCCATTTGGTTGTTTGATTTTATGAGTGTGCAGGCCTCAGATGTGTTGAGTACTGATGTACCTTTCTTTCGAACAAGTTCTAAAGGGAAATTTTCTGTGTGTTCTAGTAAGGGCTGATTTAACAGATTGTGTTTTATAAAATTTTTTCCCTGTTTCACACCTCACAATGAAACTCATAAGAACTTTGCGAAAATTACACTACTGGCCATTAAAATTGCTACACCACGAAGATGACGTGCTACAGACGCGAAATATGCCGACAGGCAGAAGATGCTATGATATGCAAATGAGTTTCCAACCGATTTCTCATACACAAACAGCAGTTGACCGACGTTGCCTGATGAAACGTTGTTGTGATGCCTCGTGTAAGGAGGAGACATGCGTACCATCACGTTTCCGTCTTAAATACAGGTCGGATTGTACCCTATCGCGATTGTGGTTTATCGTATCGCGACATTACTCCTCGCGTTGGTCGAGATCCAATGACTGTTAGCAGAATATCGAATCGGTGGGTTCAGGAGGGTAATACGGAACGCCGTGCTGGATCCCGACGGCCTCGTATCACTAGCAGTCGAGATGACAGGCATCTTATCCTCATGGCTTTAACGGATCGTGCAGCCACGTCTCGATCCCTGAGTCGACAGATGGGGACGTTTGCAAGACAACAATCATCTGCACGAACAGTTCGACGACGTTTGCAGTAGCATGCACTATCAGCTCGGAGACCATGACTGCGGTTACCCTTGACGCTGCATCACAGACAGGAGTGCCTGCGATGGTGTACTCAACGACAAACCTGGGTGCACGAATGGCGAAACGTCATTTTTTACGGATGAATCCAGGTTCTGTTTACAGCATAATGATGGTCACATCCGTGTTTGGCGACATCGCGGTGGACGCACATTGGAAGAGTGTATTCGTCATCGCCATACTGGCGTATCACCCGGCGTGATGGTATGGGGTGCCATGGGTTACACGTCTCGGTCACCTCTTGTTCGCATTAACGGCACTTCGTGCAGTGGACGTTACATTTCAGATGTGTTACGACCCGTGGCTCTACCCTTCACTCGATCCCTCCGAAACCCAACATTTCAGCAGGATAATGCTCGACCGCATGTTGCAGGTCCTGTACGGTCCTTTCTGGATACATAAAATGTTCAAGTGCTGCCCTGGCCAGCACATTCTCCAGATCTCTCACCAATTGAAAACGTCTGGTCAATGGTGGCTAAGCAACTAGCTCGTCACAATACGCCAGTCACTACTCTTGATGAACTGTGGTGTCGTGTTGAAGCTGCATGGGCAGCTTTACCTGTACATGCCATCCAAGCTCTGTTTGACTCAATGCCCAAGCGTATCAAGGCCGTTATTATGGCCAGAGGTGGTTGTTCTGGGTACTGATTTCTCAGAATCTATGCACCCAAATTGCGTGAAAACGTAATCACATGTCAGTTCTAGTATAATATATTTGTCCAATGAATACCCGTTTATCTTCTGCATTTCTTCTTGGTGTAGCAATTTTAATGGCCAGTGGTGTTGTTTTTGAGAGGCATGAAGAGGTACTACTTCATTCATATGCTTGTACTTTAGTTTCGCAGCTGAGCCTATTTCTGACCGTCCCTGTAAACAGTCTTGACACCACGTTCGCAGGTGTCACTCTGGACCTCTCGGAGCGACGTGATACGTGTGACGTCGCCTGCGCTGCCGCGCAATGCATCCGGCGCAGCGTAGTGGTGGCGCGTACCCTTCACTGGCTGCAGTTGCCTGTTGTTACAGCAGTAGGCGCACCTGGTCTCCTGGTCGAGCAGAAAGGCTGGCAGCGCTCCGTTCCGCAAATTGCCTGAGAGGGAGGAGGAGGAGGAGGAGGAGGAGGAGGAGGAGGAGGAGGAGGATGAAGCGAGTGTGGAAGGGGGACGGGGGATTAATACACGTAGTAATCTACCGCTCATATGAAGCGGCACTCTCCCCACCCTCAAGGCCGGCACAGTATTCGGAAATGGCCTGCTGAGAGTTCCTTATTGTTAAACACGGAAAATGACTTTTCCCTTAATATTTTTAGAATTATACCTTTTATTCAGTTCCCCTTCAAAAATAAAATACGTTATTTGCCTCTAGAATCGTTGGAAACCATAGTCTTGGTTCATATATAAAAGACTGAAAAAGTAAGGTAGGGGGCCCACATTTCGACACCTTAGTGCATTAGGACCTGTATAAGACCTGAAACTCTACCGAAGAGGCTACAAATTGTCATATACTAGGGCTGTACAATAAACAATGATCATAATTTTTTTGGTCACAATTTCTCGCTCTAAAATTCGATCTTATGATATTGTGTTAGCTTAATGTACAACAAACACGCAGTAGTAGTTTCGTTGTTGGGACTCCTGGTTCCCGCCTGTAAGAAGCAGGATAGGTCAGGCATGTACAGTATAGCTTACTGGTGCAATGGAGGTAATACGCGAGGAACAACATGCGTCTTTGAAATTCTGCTTTCATCTCAATAAATCTTTAGCCGAGGCTTATAAATTGTTATAGGAGGCCTATGGAGAGTCTGTTCTTCCGTAGAGTACAGCTCTAAGGTGGTCTAAAATGTTTAAAGAGGGGAGACAATCAATTTAAAAGGAATGTGGGCCCTGTGCTCCTATTACTGCTCTTACGGAAGGAAACAAAATTGCTGCTGCCATTGTGAGAGAGGATCGACGAATTACCTTAAGATCACTTTCTGAAATAATGAGCATTCCACTGGTGCAACCAATCTATATCTACATCTACATCCATACTCTGCAAGACACCTGACGGTGGGTGGCGGAGGGTACCCTGAGAACCTCTATCGGTTCTCCCTTCTAGTCCAGTTTCGTATTGTTCGTGGAAAGAAGGATTGTTGGTATGCTTCTGTGTGGGCTCTAATCTCTCTGATTTTATCCTCATGGTCTCTTCGCGAGACATAAGTAGGAGGGAGCAATATACTGCTTGACTCTTCGGTGAAGGTATGTTCTCGAAACTTTAACAAAAGCCAGTACCGAGCTACTGAGCGTCTCTCCTGCAGAGTCTTCCACTGGAGTCTATCTATCATCTCCGTAACGCTTTCGCGATTACTAAATGATCCTGTAATGAAGCGCGCTGCTCTCCGTTGGATCCTCTCTACCTCTTCTATCAACCCTATCTGGTACGGATCCCACACTGCTAAGCAGTATTCAAGCAGTGGGCGAACAAGCGTACTGTAAACTACTTCCTTTGTTGTCGGATTCATTTCCTTAGGATTCTTCCAATGAATCTCAGTCTGGCATCTGCTTTACCGACGATCAACTTTATATGATCATTCCATTTTAAATCACTCCTAATGCCTACTCCCAGGTAATTTATGGAATTAACTGCTTCCAGTTGCTGACCTGCTATTTTGTACTAAATGATAAGGGATCTATCTTTCTATGTATTCGCAGCACATAACACTTGTCTACATTGAGATTCAGTTGCCATTTCCTGCACCATGCGTCAATTCGCAGCAGATCCTCTTGCATTTCAGTACATTTTTCCATTGTTACAACCTCTCGATACACCACAGCATTATCCGCAAAAAGCCTCAGTGAACTTCCAATGTCATCTACCAGGTAATTTATGTATATTGTGAATAGCAACGGTCCTATGACACTCCCCTGCGGCACACCTGAAATCACTCTTACTTCGGAAGACTTCTCTCCATTGAGAATGACCAGCTGCGTTCTGCTATCTAGGAACTCTTCAATCCAATCACACAATTGTTCTGATAGTCCATATGCTCTTACTTTGTTCATTAAACGACTGTGGGGAACTGCATCGAACGCCTTGTTGAAGTCAAGAAACACGGCATCTACCTGTGAACCCGTGTAAGTAGGCTGTTTAGGTTTTTTTAATTGGTAACGCCGCCGCCACGTAGCACTCTGTATGAAAATCACTGGCTGTGCCGTGTGCAGTCTGTGGCTGGTTTGCATTGTTGTCTGCCATTGTAGTGTTAGGCAGCGGCAGCTGGATGCTAACAGCGCGTAGCGTTGCGCAGTTGGAGGTGAGCCGCCAGCAGTGGTGGACGTGGGGAGAGAGATGGCGGAGTTTTGAAATTTGTAAGACTGGATGTCATAAACTGCTATATATATTATGACTATTAAGGTAAATACATTGTTTGTTCTCTATCAAAATCTTTCATTTGCTAACTGTGCCTATCAGTAGTTACTGACTTCCGTAGTTTGAATCTTTTAGTTAGCTGGCAGTAGTGGCGCTCGCTGTATTGCAGTAGTTCGAATAACCAAGATTTTTGTGAGGTAAGTGATTTGCGAACTGTATAGGTTAATGTTAGTCAGGGCCATTCTTTGTAGCAATAACTGAAAGTCAGATTGCGTTGCGCTAAAAATATTGTGTGTCAGTTTAAGCACAGTCATGTATAATTTTTCAAAGGGGACGTTTCACCCGTGTCTATGGCCCTCTTAGTCTCGTGGACGAATAGCGTGACCTCGGTGTCACACGACCGTCTTTTTCGAAACCCATGCTGATTCTTACAGAGTTGATTTCTACTCTCCAGAAAAGTCCTTATACTCGAACATAATACGTGTTCCAAAATTCTACATCTGATCGATGTCAGAGATATAGGTCTATAGTTCTGCACATCTGTTCGACGTCCCTTCTTGAAAACGGGGATACCTGTGCCCTTTTCCAATCCTTTGGAACACTACGCTCTTCTAGAGACCTACGGTACACCGCTGCAAAAAGGGGGGGGGGGGCAGGGGGGGGGGGGGCATATTCCTCTGTGTACTCTGTGTAAAATCGAACTGGTATCCCATCAGGTCCAGCGGCCTTTCCTGTTTTGAACGATATTAATTGTTTCTGTATACCTCTGTCGTCTATTTCGATAACTACCATTTTGTCATCTGTGCGACAATCTAGAGAAGGAAGTACAGTGCAGTCTTCCTCTATGAAACAGCTTTGGAAAAAGACATTTAGTATTTCGGCCTTTAGTCTGTCATCCTGTGTTTCAGTACCATTTTGGTCACAGAGTGTCTGGACATTTTGTTTTGATCCACCTACCGCTTTGACATAAGACCAAAATTTCTTAGGATTTTCTGCCAAGTCAGTACATAGAACTTTACTTTCGAATTCATTGAACGCCTCTCGCATAGCCCTCCTCACACTACATTTCACTTCGCGTAATTTTTGTTTGTCTGCAAGGCTTTGGCTATGTTTGTTTGCTGTGAAGTTCCCTTTGCTTCCGCAGCAGTTTTCTAACTCGGTTGTAGTACCACGGTGGCTCTTTTCCATCTCTTAAGATCTTGCTTGGCACATACTCATCTAACGCATATTGTACGATGGTTTTGAACTTTGTCCACTGATCCCCAACACTATCTGTACTTGAGACTAAACTTTTGTGTTGAGCTGTCAGGTCCTCTGTAATCTGCTTTTTGTCACTTTTGCTAAAGAGAAAAATCTTCCTACCCTTTTTAATATTTCTATTTACGGCTGAAATCATCGATGCAGTAACAGCTTTATGATCGCTGATTCCCTGTTCTGCATTAAGTGATTCAAATAGTTCGGGTCTGTTTGTCACCAGAAGGTCTAATATGTTATCGCCAGTTGTCGGTTCTCTGTTTATCTCCTCAAGGTAGTTTTCAGATAAAGCACTTAAAAAAATTTCACTTGATTCTTTGTCCTTGCCACCCGTTATGAACGTTTGAGTCTCCCAGTCTATATCCGGCAAATTAAAATCTCCACCCAGAACTATAACATGGTGGGGAAATCTACTCGAAATATTTTCCAAATTATTCTTCAGGTGCTCATCCACAACAGCTGCTGAGCCCGCGGGCCTATTGAGACATCCAATTACCATGTCTGAGCCTGCTTTAACCGTGACCTTCACCCAAATCATTTCACAATTCGAATCTCCGTCAATTTCCTTCGATACTATTGCACTTCTTATCGCTATAAACACGCCTCCCCCTTCACTGTCCAGCCTGTCTCTGCGGTATACATTCCAATCTGAGTTTAGGATTTCATTACTGTTTACGTATGGTTTCAGCCAACTTTCTGTCCCTAGTACTATATGTGCGTTGTGACCATTTCTTAATGAGAGCAGTTCTGGAACCTTTCTATAGAGGCTCCTGCAGTTTACTATTAGCACATTAATATTGTTATTCCCTGTTGCATTTTGCCTACTCCTACCTTGCCACGTCTCAGGAGGCGTCTTGTCGGGCCTAGGGAGGGAATTCTCTAACCTAAAAAAAACCCATGTGCACTCCACACGTACTCCGCTACCCTCGTAGCCGCTTCCGGCGTGTAGTGCACGCCTGACCTATTCAGGGGGACCCTACATTTCTCCACCCGATAGCGGAGGTCGAGAAATTTGCACCCCAGCTCTCCGCAGAATCGTCTGAGCCTCTGGTTTAAGCCTTCCACTTGGCTCCAAACCAGAGGACCGCGATCGGTTCTGGGAACGATACTACAAATAGTTAGCTCTGATTCCACCCCGCGAGCGAGGCTTTCCGCCTTCACCAATTCCGCCAACCACCTGTACGAACTGAGGATGACCTCTGAACCCAGACGGCAGGAGTCAATGGTGCCATCATGAGCAACAATTTGCAGTCGGGTGCACCCAGTGCTCTCTATCGCCGCCGGTAGGGCTTCCTCCACATCTCGGATGAGACCCCCCCAGCAAGCAGACAGAGTGAACACTGGCCTTCTTCCCCGACATTTCCGCTATTTCCCTAAGGGGCTCCATCACGCGACTAACGTTGGAGATCCCAATAACTAATAAACCCCTCCCTCCGTGTGCCTGCTCTGACCTTGCTGAAGGAGCAGCCACATGTCCACTCACAGGCAGAGCGGGCGATGCCACACGGCCAACCTCCACATTCACCCTCCGCCTCGTGCGCCGCGAACGCCGCTGAACCCGCCACTCCCCTTGGGGAGAGGGTGGCCCAACCGCGCCCGGTACCCGCGAAGATGTCTCGACAGCAGGGACAGTGGGTGAAGCATCTAACACCTGGGGTGTACCTTGCGACGCACCAGACTCCCCACTGCCGCTACACTCCGAGGCAGCAGCCTGAAGGCGCATGACCGCCGCCATCAACATGCTCAGCTGTTCGCGAAGAGTGGTGACAGAAAAATTACACGTGACACGATTTTATGAGCGATGGATTCCAAGATTGTTGATTCCCGAACAACAGGATGTTCGAGTGCAGGTCTGCATCAGTTTAAGTTGATGTTTCTTTGAATTGTAATCACTGCTGATGAAACTTGGCTACGTCATTTTGATCCTGAGAGCAATCACCAAAGCTCAGTGTGGCAACCTCCATCATCACCAATCCCCAAAAAAGCAAAAGTTGTTGCTTCTGCGGGGAAAGTAAGGGTCATCTCATTCTTCGATATTTATGCAATGGTTTATCAGCACATTGTACCTGCACACCCAACTGGACAATACTACATGGATGTCCTGAAAACATTGCAAGTCCGTATCAGGCGCAAAAGACCACACTTCCGTGAAGCACGATGGATACTGCACTAAGATAATGCGCGGCCGCATATTGCCATTGTTGTTGCTGAATATCATGCAAAAATCAACGTGAAGTGCATCCCTCACCTTCCCTTTAGTCCGAATTTAGCCCCATGTGACTTTCTATTCTCTAACATGAAGAAACGCCTTCGTGAGAGGCATTATCAATCATCAAAAGCAGTGGTGTAGGTTGTGGAGGCAATATTGAAGGACTTCTCAAAAAAATGGTTTCCAGCATGTGTTTGAAGACTGGCAGAAACGCTGGATCAAGTGCATCGCATTCATGGGAGACTACTTTGAGAAGGACCATCAAAATTATGAGTAAAGGTAGGTTGTAAAAAAAAAATTATGATCATTCTTTATTGAAGAGCCCTCGTACACTCCTGAATTTACGCTCTACTTGAACGCAAGTTGCAATTAAATTGTTGAAACATATTAAAGCCAGTATTTGACATAACTGTTAGCACAGCAAAAACAGAAACAAAGGGTTCGTAATTTCGTTCCCAATAAAAGTTCCCTAAAATACAATTAATTTGAGAGTATTTTTCTTTTCTAACATTGCCAGGCACATTGACTACTATAAATCACTTTCAAGATTTTTCAGCCTTCCTAAGATGTGCACCATATCAATTTGTATGTCTGTGTATATAAACAGCATGTTTCGTGACAAACGAAGCATTTCGTGTAACGACTCCATTTCTGGCCCCTTGTGTTTTCCGGTATAAAAAATGAAGTAATCTTTATTCGCAGGGAAAAAAAAGTTAGTGTTTAAAACTAGTTCTAAGTTTCGTCCCCGGGAAGAAAATAGGAACTGCACGGAGGTTGAAATTACAAACATCTAAAGATTTATTACATTTGCCACTACAGTAACATAGGCTAAGTCTTCGTCTATAACAATTAAACAGCAGAAACTACAGCACACGACTGAAATACAGCCCAGTATTCGAACACAAATCAGCACTCACTGGAGGAACTGCAAGCTGTTAATTTGACTGCTACACTAATTCACTTCAGCGTAAGAAAGAATTCCTTCTTACGCACAAGCTAAACGAGTTCAACACAGCAAACTCTCTCAACAGTACAGTGTAGAAAGGTCACGCATGTACGTGCAGCTAAATATTTTTTCCAACTTTGGAAAGCGAAAATTCCTAGGAAGATGAAATTGGCAGCAGGGACGATATTAGGGCCCCTTACTTTAAGTGAAATCACTCAAACCCAAACATAAGTGAAAATACATATATAACAGACGTAACTGTCAGAGAATTTTGCATCACATAAAGTGAAGTCACAAAAGAACGAAGAATGAGTGAAAAAAAGAGTCATACAGCTGGCGTGGCCGCAGAGACCAGTTTCATTAGACTGAAAAAAACTGGCTGAACCGAAAAACAATCGACAGGTCATTCGTTTATTAAAACCTGCCCCATGACAAGCCTTTCTATTGGTCGACAGACAACGGTATGACATTTAGATGAGTACGGTGTGGAGACACTGTTTTATGCGCCTGTCGCAGCACGGAGACTCGCTGCCCGATATGCACACTCTCATCATCGCAAAGACTCGGTATGGAGCTGGTTACAAAGGCCCCAGCAGCCAGCCGAGCTCCTTCATAGTGCAGACGTCCATCATTTCCAAAAAGAGGGTCGCGCAGACTCACACACCACACAGTCATAATCAAGCCGACGTCGCACGAAGGTCCTGTAAAACTAAAGCAGATAAGTTCGGTCTCATCCCTATGAACTGTGCCTGCCTTTAGAGATTGTCTTTTCGGGTCTCTGAGGTGTAGAAACCATGTAAGTTTAGAGTTAAATGTGAGGCCCAGAATCTTCTTCGTGTCTTTAAAGTAAATGCGTCCCACATCGGCAACTCACGAAAATTTACAACAGAAAGTGAACGGTTAAAAAGAACGCCTTAGCCTTCTAGTCGGAGAAATTGCCTTTAATGACGTGCTACAGACGCGAAATTTAACCCACAGGAAGAAGACGCTGTGATGTGCAAATGATTAGCTTTTCAGAGCATTGACACAAGGTTGGCGCCGGTGGCGACGCCTACAACGTGCTGACACGAGGAAAGTTTTCAACCGATTTCTCATACACAAACGGCAGTTGACCGGCGTTGCCTGGTGAAACGTTGTTCTGGTGCCTCGTGTAAGGAGGAGAAATGCGTACCATCACGTTTCCGACTTTGATAAAAGTCAGATTGTAGCCAATCGCGATTGCGGTTTATCGTATCGCGACATAGCTGCTCGCGTTGGCCGAGATCCAATAACTGTTAGCAGAATATCGAATCGGTGGGTTCAGGAGGGTAATACGGAACGCCGTGCTGGATCCCGACGGCCTCGTATCACTAGCAGTCGAGATGACAGGCATCTTATCCTCATGGCTTTAACGGATCGTGCAGCCACGTCTCGATCCCTGAGTCGACACATGGGGACGTTTGCAAGACAACAATCATCTGCACGAACAGTTCGACGACGTTTGCAGCAGCATGCACTATCAGCTCGGGGACCATGACTGCGGTTACCCTTGACGCTGCATCACAGACAGGAGTGCCTGCGATGGTGTACTCAACGACAAACCTGGGTGCACGAATGGCGAAACGTCATTTTTTACGGATGAATCCAGGTTCTGTTTACAGCATAATGATGGTCACATCCGTGTTTGGCGACATCGCGGTGGACGCACATTGGAAGAGTGTATTCGTCATCGCCATACTGGCGTATCACCCGGCGTGATGGTATGGGGTGCCATGGGTTACACGTCTCGGTCACCTCTTGTTCGCATTGACGGCACTTCGTGCATTGGACGTTACATTTCAGATGTGTTACGACCCGTGGCTCTACCCTTCACTCGATCCCTCCGAAACCCAACATTTCAGCAGGATAATGCTCGACCGCATGTTGCAGGTCCTGTACGGTCCTTTCTGGATACATAAAATGTTCAAGTGCTGCCCTGGCCAGCACATTCTCCAGATCTCTCACCAATTGAAAACGTCTGGTCAATGGTGGCTAAGCAACTAGCTCGTCACAATACGCCAGTCACTACTCTTGATGAACTGTGGTATCGTGTTGAAGCTGCATGGGCAGCTGTACCTGTACACGCCATCCCAGCTCTGTTTGACTCAATGTCCAGGCGTATCAAGGCCGTTGTTATAGCTAGAGGTTGTTGTTCTGTGTACTAATTTCTCAGGACCTATGCACCCCAACTGCGTGAAAATGTAATAATATCTCAGTTGTAGCGTAACATATTTTTCTAATGAATACCCATTTATCATCTGCATTTCTTCTTGGTGTAGCAATTTTAGTGGCCAGTAGTGTAGAATTCATGGAATGCTCTGCATATGTGATGAGGCTTAGACTGTGTTAACCTCAATCAATGAAGACTGTCTCACTCTGAAATCGGTCGATATTTGGTTTTTGAATAAAAAAAGCAGCTGTTGGTCAAACATGCATTTTATATGCTGAAATTAAAACCCGTCTTTTTCACCCATTCTTCCAACCGTCCAACAGCTAGTTGAAACTGACGAAGGAAAGTCGTCAACAAACAAAGGAAACGGGACAGGACTTCTACCAACTGAGGTGATACTATTAATAGCAATGGCAGACAATGACACTTAAAACACCATCTTGAGGGGCTCTGTTCCCCTACTTAAAACGATCAGATGTGGTCTCACCGACTCGATGTATAATAAACCAGCGTGATGAGAGAAAGGACCGTATAAAAACGAGAAGATACCCTCGAAAATCCAGTTCGTGGAGCTATCGTACGATACTGCTCCAAGTGGCATATTAGGTCTTCTAGGTGTCAAAAATCTTACCCATTATGTTAGCGCTGGCAAGCCTGTTCTACTGCCGCTTCCGGGAGGATCAGGTTATCAAAGATGGAGCGACACCTACCGAACCCACACTGAAAGCGACAAGGTAGCTGCATGGCTTCTATAATCGAGACAAGGCGACCATTGACAATCTGTTTCAAATGGTTCAAATGGCTCTAAGCACTACGGGATTTAACATCTGAGGTCATCAGTCCCCTACAACTTAGAACTACTTAAATCTAACTAACCTAAGGACATCACACGCTTCCATGCCGGAGGCAGCATACGAACCTGCGACCGTAGCTGTCGCCCGGTTCCAGACTGGAGCACCTACAACAGCTCGGCCACTCCGGCCAGCTTGACCATCTGCTCCAAGGCCTTTCCCAACACAGCTGGTGAGAGCAACAGTACGATATCTACTCGCGTATGCGTGGTCATTCCCAAGAGTCAAAAGTAGAATTACAATTATGTCTTGCCAGAAGTAGGGAAAGTATACTGACACCCAAATGAGATTATAAATTGAGTGGAGGATTTCCTTACTCCGCGTTTTAAGATTTCGTAAAATACTATAATGAACCCTATAGTAGCCAAGTGACGTGTTACGAGCTACGGATAACGCAGGAAGCTTTTCCCAATGGAGAATATGCTGTGACCGCACACTTCGGACATCTTAGCGCCTACTGCTTCGGCATCCCACTTTACGTCCAACCACCACGGGATGCCTGCGGCACAGGGTGTATATTCAACCAGGAAAACATACGTCGTCTGTGTTGTCAAAACAAAGACTTACCGGAGGCCACAACACGCACCACACCACCAGGTCTCCACCAACGGCTGCCAGGGACGGCTACCCTTTCGCGGAGCCTGCAGAACAGCTTCACCAGAGGTAGCAGCTAGCCTAGGAACTACTTTGCTACTCCAGGCACGTGATCGCAAATAGTTCCGGCACATACATCCGCCAAGGGGCTTTAGAAGGCGGCGAACTGCCAGCAAAAGGCAGTTCGACGCACCGCTCAAAGGATACAAAGCTACCGCCCCAGCAGCCACGGCTAGACGCCTCTTCTAGCTGGCCGGTCTCTCGCTACAGTCGACGAACCTCTTGACGTTGTGGAACTGTTTGTGTTCGCTCCCCGTGAAGAGTCGGGTCTTTTTTAGTATTATTATTATTATTATTATTATTATTTGTGATTTTGTATTTGTGTCGATCAGCAATTGGGATCTAGTCAGTTGTTCTTTTGGATATTGTGTTATTGTTTCGTTTTGGTGAGTCCAATAAATTATTTTCGGACTTTTTTTTCGCATTTCTATTCTGCTTGCGCAGATACTTCAGAAGAGCCAGTCGTCTTCTCCATCAGTTGTGGAAATGAAGTCTGAACTGTCCTGTTAGCAATCACCCTGTCGCATCGGTTAGCTTAATAATAACTGTCCGTGCGAGTAACAGTGGCGAAATAAGCCGTCTTAGTCTGACAAATGTCTCATGAGTTGGTCTAGAGACTTCCATTCCCCATTGCAGCAGCCACTGCGCATATCCCTCACGTCCTAGAGATCCTCTCGGTTATATACGACTGTGCTGTAAGAGGAACAGTTAATGATAGTCACGAACAGTTACCACAATCTACTTTTACTGCCTCTAACAACTCGACATTTCGTCCTCGTTAGACAGAGGCTGCGAGGTTCTCTGCAGTTGGGCGGCCCTTGAAAGTGAGTAGAGCCCCCCGCCTGGACATGATTACAGAGCGGCATTCGCCGCCCCACCAACGGACAGGTTGCCTTTTCAGGTGGCCTGAGGACTGAGAAATGGATGCTTCAGCAGTAATATGATCCACCCATTCCTTGACACCGTCATGGTATTCAGACACTAAAAGTACACTGTTATTTATACAGGGTGTTTCAAAATGAACATACCGGTTTTAAGACGTGGTAGCATAAATTAAGTTCAACTTAGAATTGCAAATAATACACCAAATGAAAGAGCAACTCAAACAGTTTTGTTTGTATACCTGTGCGCAATGCGAAGAGTATGGAATGACAAAGAGTGACTGAAAAACGAGTTGAACGAATGCGAATCTTTCACGCTTAGCTCCAAGAAATATCCCCGCTGAAAGTTTATGGGCCTTTCTTCTTCGATGAATCAACTGTAACTGATGTTTCTTATCTTCATGTGCTACAGCTATGCCCCGTGCCTGAATGGGAAGAAGAAACGTCCGCGGTAGGTGAGTGGTAGTCTGGCTTTAGCTGTCGCACGCTCCACAAGTTTGCTCCGAGAACGTTCAGTGTTTACAACAGTGTTTTCGTGTTTCGTGATCGTTTATTGACGCTTTTGCACGTGAATTAAGCGTCATCAATTGAGCACTTGGTCTTCGTTCGTGTCGTCTGTCTACGTAGCGCCGTTGGGATTTCCGCGTTGTCCGAGATTTCTTCGCTGCAGAACACCATGGCAAACTCCGTGAGAAAAAACACAATGATTTTCACCTTCGACAAGTACACCCGTCGACTACAGCCCTCTGCACTTGAAATACACGACTGGATTACCGAGGTGATTGGCCTTCATTGTGAATCTGTTCATACCATGCAGCTAGACTCTGATGAATACTGCATTTTTGTAAAGTTTAACGATTTCGTGAGTGTAGATCGCTTTCTGGCAAAATTTGGTTATGAAACGGAATTTATACACCGTGATGGTACTAAAAGTACTGTCAAACTCCGGAATTCCGAGTCTGTAATTAGGAATGTTAGGGTTTTGAATATTACCATCGAAGTAGACAACTCGAAAATTAAAGATGTGCTTTCAAAGTATGGGGTTGTGAGGCAAATAGTCAACGAAAGGTGGGCTTCGCATTTCAAGCTGCAGTGCTTTAACGGCATTCGCTCCGTGGAGATGGAAGTGAAGGCAAACATTCCCTCCCACATCTTTGTTGACGGACACAAGGCGCATGTTATGTACTCGGGGCAAACCCCTACATGTCATGTATGTAACGAGTCTAGACACCTCCGTCAGGGCTGCCCTCGCCGTGTTTTTGTGCTAACAAATAACCTTACGCAACGCCGGAAATTAACACTCAACGATTTGTTGCCTGCCAGTAATACAACAGAGCCGGCGGCTGTCGTAGATCCTGTTACTACCTCTGAAAATGTTGCACTAAATGTTAATGAGTTTCCGCTTTTAAAACCTGCATTAACTGCTGAAATTCTGTCCCGTGACAGCGAGATTCCCACTAAAAAGCGTCCTCTAGAGGACACTGAAAAAAATGTTGATGAGGACTCTTCGTGTGAAACACCCGTTGCCAGGAGGCCGAAGACCAGTCCTGAAGATCCGTTGGAAGTGGAAAAAGGAGATGGAATGCAGGTGGATGTGGCTCCCGTTTCCGCACTAGGACTTATACCGCCACGAACAGATAGTGACTTAGCTGGTAGTGACCTTTCACGGAAATGTGACCCTGAGCCTGAGGTCACGGCTGAAATAACCGCATCAAGTGCACAGGCCATACAGTGCGAACAGTACGAGGAAGCACCAAGTAAACAACCTGCTGACTCCGAAGCGCAACGCCGCGCCGAAGGAGGGAACAAACAAGCATCACCGCCTCGCCAGCAAGACAACACAACAGACACCACGCCGGACCCACATATTGACGACTCGCAAGCCACGGCCGTTGCCCCATACAGCCACCGCCGGCGGCAGCGACCGACACCGCGTCTTGCTGTCACGCGTCTTCAAGCGAAAGCCGCACCAGAGGAGAAAGACGTCAAGAAAAAGAATATTAAATACGAAGTCAACAGGGCCCACACTGACGAGGAGAAAGAGAAGGGCCACAGTGACTCATAGCCATGCATTGTCAGTATTTCAGGATACTTTTCTTCTCAAGCTCTTTGTTTAAACACAGTGCAAATTTTTCTAGGAAGTTAGTACATGTAATGGGCACACAGCTTGTAGAGATCGTGCCTTGTAGGGAAGCACGTTTCTGCTATCATCATACCGATCCTATTCCCAAATAGCTTCTTCTGGTATGTCTGTGATGCAAGCATATAGCATTACTACTATAAACATTAATAAAATACAGTCGCCCTTGAAATTGGCAGCACTAAAATAATTCTTGTACCAGTCCGGGACAGATATCGCGTTGCGATAACGGAATTTCGGATTCCAGGCTTTTTTGGAATGGTTAATATCGGTACAGCCATTCTTATAAGGGAAGGCATTCCGGTGATTGAAATCGAACGACTAGAATCGGGAAGAGCAATATGCATAAAAATTTTCGATGTGACAGTGATTAACTTTTACGCCCCATCAAGAAATTCCCACAAATTGGATCGTGCAAAGTTTTTTCAAGATGAACTGATTTATTTATTGATGAAAAATCCGTGTTCTCTTATACTACGTGGAGATTTTAACTGTATTTTAAATCAGAAAGATCAACAACCCAACTTCAACTATTCGCCACAGTTAAAAAATTTACTAAGTGATCTACACCTTAAGGAAGTGTGGGAACTTCAGCACCCGACGTCAGTCGGGTTCACTTACATAACCAGCCACTCCCGCAGCAGACTAGATAGAATTTACGTGTGACCAAAATTTCAAAATTATTTATTAAACGTTGATCTATTCCCGTGTATTTTAGCGATCACAGTGCACTTTTAACTTGGTTTAATTTAAGTGTACAGCCAACCCGTCGATTCAGAGGCCAATGGAATTTAAATATCTCTGTTTTAACTGACGAAGAACTGGAACAGGAAATAAGAGTAGCGTGGACTACGTGCCTCCGCACAGTAGACAGGCACCCAACAGTCATTGACTGGTGGACTAGGAGGGCTAAACCGAGGCTGCGGAAAGTCGTCATGCAGTATAGTGCAGCGAGGCACAGGGAGTTGAGGAATACAATGGAGTTTTATTATAAAGTTTTAAGAGACATATACCAACAGGCCCATGATGACGTAATTCGTCTGAATGATTTTTTTTAAAAAAGCCAAGTTATTAAGCATTAAAAGGCAACAGATGGAGGGACTTAAAATTAAATCAAAAGCCACATCAGTCGTAGCCGATGAAACAGCTTCTCTGTATCACTTGGTGCGCTATGCTGAAAACAGACGTCAAACTTCAATTGATGAAGTCCAGACGCATTCTGGTACGAGGCTCACAAGCCAGAAACAAATACTGGACGAAGTCCACAGGTACTATGAAGCCTTATATGCCCCTACCACAGTCGAAGATGCAGCTCTCGAGGACTTTCTCACTATTTTAGGTCCACAGTTGTCGGGAACAGACAACGCTGACATCCTGTCACCGATTACTAAAGATGAAGTGCATGAGGCAGTGCGTAACTCACCTCTCAAAAAATCTCCGGGTCTTGATGGCCTCCCTGTGGAGTTTTATGCCCGCTACTGGTCTATAATTGGGAACAAGATCACTTCCATGGCAAATGAGGTCCTGAACGGAAAACCGGTCCCTGCAGATATTAAGGAAAGTAAAATAGTACTGATTCCAAAGAGTAAAGGCAAAACCAACTTAAACAATTTTCGGCCTCTTCCGCTACTATATTCTAATTACAAAATAATTTCGCGTATTATCAACAAAAGACTCTCTGCCTTTACCAACAAAATATTGAGGTATCACCAATCTTGTTCTCCGACGAGGATGATATTCGAAAGTCTATCTGCATACAGAGACGTCATTACAATTACCTCAGTGACAAGTATAAAATGTTCGTCAATCTTTATAGATTTCAACAAAGCTTTTTACCGCGTTAGTCACAGATACCTCTTTGCGACGCTGTCAAGAATGGCTTTCCACCCCCAGATTGTGAACATGCTAA
Organism: Schistocerca gregaria; assembly: GCF_023897955.1. NCBI lineage: Eukaryota > Metazoa > Arthropoda > Insecta > Orthoptera > Acrididae > Schistocerca > Schistocerca gregaria. Next base: position 1,198,328,031 of record NC_064920.1, read on the forward strand.
GGAATATTGCAACAGGTATAAATGCGAAAATAGCAATCAATGGCCAAACATCTAAACCCATACAGATAAGGCGAGGGGTTCCGAAGGGCAGTCCCTTATCTATGTTTTTATTTTCCGTATCTTTAGAGCTCTTCCTCCGCCCTGTCCACGCAAGATTAACAGGCATAACATTGAGTGGTGAGAAAACTGTCATACGAGCTTATGCTGATCACGTGGACGTTGTAATAAGGAATAAGGAGGAGACAGTTACACTGGAAAGAGAAATCCCAAGGTATTGTTTAGTGTCGGGAGCGACAGCAAATGAAAACAAAAGTCAAATATTGAATCTACGGGGCCTAGATCACCTTCGACTGGCATGGGCAAAACAAGACAACAAACATAAGACTTTGGGAATAACCTTAATGGCATATCCGATTAGGATAGCTGCTTTTAACTGGACGGAAACCAGGAGGAAAGTTCATGGTGCTGTAATGGAGAACATCAATCGAACTATGGATCTGGTGCAAAAAGTCAGATTTATCAACTCCTGCGTTTTGTCTAAAGCGTATTTCACTGCGCAGATATTTCCAATCCCTAAATTAGTAGCGAAAGGGATCATGTCCACTGTTACCAATTATTTATGGCGAGGAGACATATTCAGTGCTGGTGTGACTACCGTTATACTGGATGTCAGAAACGGGAGCCTCGGTTTGGTGGATATTCGCAATAAAGCGTCTGCTCTGTTCCTCAAACGGACTTTCCATATACTCAGAGAACTTCCACAATGTATAACCGCAAAGCTCTTTGAGGCTGTGACACCCCATAGCCTGCAAGCACAGATTGATGTGCGAAACATTAATGCCCGTCTGCAGTATGTGAGGAACTTTTTCCTCGGCGCAAGTTATCTTAGTAACGAAATCAGAAGCAACACACGTATCACAGCGCGCGACATCATACTTGAAAGGAAGTTAAATGAGGGTAGAAACAAAATTGAAACGAAATTCCCAAATTGTGACTGGAAAGCTGTAGGGCGGAACATCAACTTTGCCGGGCTATCTACAGACGCTATTTCCGCATGGCACAAAACAGTTAATAATATCATCAGCACCAACGAGAGACTATATGGGATCGGTTTAAACCAGACACACCTTTGTGGAAAATGCAATCTGGTGGATACACTCAGCCACAGATTCACCTGTGGTGGCAATGTGCATAACTGGAATTGGATCAGGCAACAAATCGCCTTTTTCACCAGATTCTCTACGGAATATATAACGCCATCGCTCCTCCTGAGACCAGACATGACATACTTTCCGAAATTAAAAAGCAACGCCATTAGCTGGTTACTGGGAAAATACGTCAGTTATGTCACCCACACACTTGGGTCAGACAATGAGATAGAATTCCGCGTTTACATGAAGTGTGAATATGCAAAAACCAGCACGTATCGCAACTAAAAGAAGCACTACGGCAACATGCTGAAGATCATGTTTGAAAGAATGGGTGTGGGTTAAATATGTGGAACCACTACCACACCTTGAACGAGAACGAACAGAAGAAAATTAAAAGTCACTTGGTTTCTTATTATTATTTTCTATTACCTCGCATCCGGAACTTTTTTTGTGCTTCGAGAGGAATTGTTAAGTATATATATATATATATATATATATATATATATATATATATATATATATATATATATATATATATATATATATATATATATATATACTCCTGGAAACTGAAATAAGAACACCGTGAATTCAATGTCCCAGGAAGGGGAAACTTTATTGACACATTCCTGGGGTCAGATACATCACATGATCACACTGACAGAACCACAGGCACATAGACACAGGCAACAGAGCATGCACAATGTCGGCACTAGTACAGTGTATATCCACGTTTCGCAGCAATGCAGGCTGCTATTCTCCCATGGAGACGATCGTAGAGATGCTGGATGTAGTCCTGTGGAACGGCTTGCCATGCCATTTCCGCCTGGAACCTCAGTTGGACCAGCGTTCGTGCTGGACGTGCAGACCGCTTGAGACGACGCTTCATCCAGTCCCAAACATGCTCAATGGGGGACAGATCCGGAGATCTTGCTGGCCAGGGTAGTTGACTTACACCTTCTAGAGCACGTTGGGTGGCGCGGGATACATGCGGACGTGCATTGTCCTGTTGTAACAGCAAGTTCCCTTGCCGGTCTAGGAATGGTAGAACCATCGTTCGATGACGGTTTGGATGTACCGTGCACTATTCAGTGTCCCCTCGACGATCACCAGAGGTGTTCGGCCAGTGTAGGAGATCGCTCCCCACACCATGATGCCGGGTGTTGGCCCTGTGTGCCTCGGTCGTATGCACTCCTGATTGTGGCGCTCACCTGCACGGCGCCAAACACGCATACGACCATCATTGGCACCAAGGCAGAAGCGACTCTCATCGCTGAAGACGACACGTCTCCATTCGTCCCCTCCATTCACGCCTCTCGCGACACCACTGGAGGCGGGCTGCACGATGTTGGAGCGTGAGCGGAAGACGGCCTAACGGTGTGCGGGACCGTAGCCCAGCTTCATGGAGACGATTGCGAATGGTCCTCGCCGATACCCCAGGAGCAACAGTGTCCCTAATTTGCTGGGAAGTGGCGGTGCGGTCCCCTACGGCACTGCGTAGGATCTTACGGTCTTGGCGTGCATCCGTGCGTCGCTGCGGTCCGGTCCCAGGTCGACGGGCACGTGCACCTTCCGCCGACCACTGGTGACAACATCGATGTACTGTGGAGACCTCACGCCCCACGTGTTGAGCAATTCGACGGTACGACCACCCGGCCTCCCGCATGCCCACTATACGCCCTCGCTCAAAGTCCGTCACCTGCACATACGGTTCACGTCCACGCTGTCGCGGCATGCTACCAGTGTTAAAGACTGCGATGGAGCTCCGTATGCCACGGCAAACTGGCTGACACTGACGGCGGCGGTGCACAAATGCTGCGCAGCTAGCGCCATTCGACGGCCAACACCGCGGTTCCTGGTGTGTCCGCTGTGCCGTGCGTGTGATCATTGCTTGTACAGCCCTCTCGCAGTGTCCGGAGCAAGTATGGTGGGTCTGACACACCGGTGTCAATGTGTTCTTTTTTCCATTTCCAGGAGTGTATATAATCTGAGAGTTTCAGTTTTCTAATCAGAGAAGAGGTTTCTTTGTCTTTCTTACATTGGAGAATGGGAATATTTGTGTTAATATTTCTGCACACCTAGTGTCATAACCCAACAGGGAACATGAGAAATGGGGTGGGACGGTTTTGGGCCTCGACGCACCGGCGCAGCCGTGAACGGACCCCACTGCTAGTGCGGCGTGTACCACACCTTGACCATGCTACGAATACAAAAAAAAAAAAAAAAAAAAACCGAAATAAAAAATAAAAATATAAAAGTGGTTAATAAAATATAAAAGTGGTTAATAAAAAAGTCAATCATAAGGATCCGGGTTCGATTCCCGTCTGGGTCGGAGATTTTCTCCGCTCAGGGACTGGGTGTTGTGTTGTGCTAATCATCATCATTTGATCGCCATCGACGCCCAATCGCTGAATTGGCGTCAAATCGGAAGACTTGCACCCGGCGAACGGTCTACCCGACGGGAGGCCCTAGTCAAACGACATTATTATTATAATGGGAAAAGCTGAAGAACACATCTTTATTTGGTGCGCCACAGCACTGGCATAACTCAGTATTCGGGTGGTTAAACGACGTTTCGTGAGACAGGTGGACTGGGCGCAGGGGGGCGGCTGACACAGCATTTTATGCATCACCTCCACGTTCACACACGATCTGGCGTGATCATGTGAATGTGCCTCCGATACCAGCTGATCTATCCGACTTCAGAAATAGTGTAATTGCAACAGTCACTCCTGACACATTGATCAAGATTTCGAAACAAGTCGACTATCGACTCTATGTGTGATCGGTGTTCACACTGAATAATTGTAAGAAAAACTGTTCGTGTCTCTCATTTGGTCTATTATTTATAATTGTAATGTGAATGTAACATGTGGTACGAAGCATTAAAACCCATACATTCATTTTGAAACACCGTGTATTGAAATTGAAATAAAAATTTCGTAATAAAGACATAACATTAACTAAAATTAAAGAAAATTGTACTTATACAAATTTTAAAAAAAAAGGTTAAAAAACTTTCAACCCTACAGTGCAACCATAATACGGCTTCCGTTCGTGCACCGCTCTGTCTGTCACGTGAATCCCGCTCAGGAAGCGACACTTGAGTGCAAGTCGTCTGAGGGTCGGAGAGCAGCGAAGGACTAGCAGTGAACGACCCTTTCACGATGGCTAACTATGTGCAACCCCTTATGTTCAAATAGCACGCACATCAGGCCATGAAAATTCTCTCAGGTGCTCTACTAGTGGGGCACGTGGTTGCAGAGCCTCGAGGCATACTGTGTTCGTCAAAATCTCCACAGGGGAAGACGATACGTGGGAGCCGGGTTAAGAGGTCTTGGAGGTCGTCAAGCTCCTCATTCAGGGCAAGATTACCGTATTTTCATCCTGTGATGCACATACACTCCTGGAAATGGAAAAAAGAACACATTGACACCGATGTGTCAGACCCACCATACTTGCTCCGGACACTGCGAGAGGGCTGTACAAGCAATGATCACACGCACGGCACAGCGGACACACCAGGAACCGCGGTGTTGGCCGTCGAATGGCGCTAGCTGCGCAGCATTTGTGCACCGCCGCCGTCAGTGTCAGCCAGTTTACCGTGGCATACGGAGCTCCATCGCAGTCTTTAACACTGGTAGCATGCCGCTACAGCGTGGACGTGAACCGTATGTGCAGTTGACGGACTTTGAGCGAGGGCGTATATTGGGCGTGCGGAAAGCCGGGTGGACGTACCGCCGAATTGCTCAACATGTGGGGCGTGAGGTCTCCACAGTACATCGATGTTGTCGCCAGTGGTCGGCGGAAGGTGCACGTGCCCGTCGACCTGGGACCGGACCGCAGCGACGCACGGATGCACGCCAAGACCGTAGGATCCTACGCAGTGCCGTAGGGGACCGCACCGCCACTTCCCAGCAAATTAGGGACACTGTTGCTCCTGGGGTATCGGCGAGGACCATTTGCAACCGTCTCCATGAAGCTGGGCTACGGTCCCGCACACCGTTATGCCGTTTTCCGCTCACGCCCCAACATCGTGCAGCCCGCCTCCAGTGATGTCGCGACAGGCGTGAATGGAGGGACGAATGGAGACGTGTCGTCTTCAGCGATGAGAGTCGCTTCTGCCTTGGTGCCAATGATGGTCGTATGCGTGTTTGGCGCCGTGCATGTGAGCGCCACAATCAGGACTGCATACGACCGAGGCACACAGGGCCAACACCCGGCATCATGGTGTGGGGAGCGATCTCCTACACTGGCCGTACACCTCTGGTGATCTTCGAGGGGACACTGAATAGTGCACGGTACATCCAAACCGTCATCGAACCCATCGTTCTACCATTCCTAGACCGGCAAGGGAACTTGCTGTTCCAACAGGACAATGCACGTCTGCATGTATCCCGTGCCACCCAACGTGCTCTAGAAGGTGTAAGTCAACTACCCTGGCCAGCAAGATCTCCGGATCTGTCCCCCATTGAGCATGTTTGGGACTGGATGAAGCGTCGTCTCACGCGGTCTGCACGTCCAGCACGAACGCTGGTCCAACTGAGGCGCCAGGTGGAAATGGCATGGCAAGCCGTTCCACAGGACTACATCCAGCATCTCTACGATCGTCTCCATGGGAGAATAGCAGCCTGCATTGCTGCGAAAGGTGGATATATACTGTACTAGTGCCGACATTGTGCATGATCTGTTGCCTGTGTCTATGTGCTTGTGGTTCTGTCAGTGTGATCATGTGATGTATCTGACCCCAGGAACGTGTCAATAAAGTTTCCCCTTCCTGGGACAATGAATTCACGGTGTTCTTATTTCAATTTCCAGGAGTGTAAATCATGAGGAAAGAAATTGTAATGAAATACAGACCTCTAGCTGCTTACAGGCGTTGATAAATATCAACGGGGACAGTTGAAAACTTGTGCACCGAACGGGAAACGAACCCGGGACCTCCTGTTTGCATAGCAGACGCTCTATCCTACTGAACCAGGGTCTTATCTCTGGCACGCTTCCAGTGAGACCCACGTTTCCAACTTATATTTGTAGTGCCCTGCCCACTACACTCATTACTCGCGGTAGTCAATCTACGGATTCCCGTAAGAGTTTGAGCAGTGTAAGTGCATACGCACTGAAGAGCAGATACCATATTCATACAGATAAGGCTTCCCGGCCAATGATCTTCTTCAGTGCGGATGGACTCACTCTAAACACACTACTACAAAGGTAATGTGTGGACAGTAAGTGGGTCTCACGGGGAGCGTGGTAGAGATACGTCCCTGCAATCGCACTGTCCTCTGTGTCCTCAGTGGTTCAGTCGGTTAGAGCGTCTGCCATGTAACCAGGAGGTGCCGGGTTCGAATCCTTGTCGGGTCACGCATTTTGAACTGTCGCCGTTGATATTTATCAACACCTGTAAGCAGCTAAAGGTTTGGATTTCATTATAATTTCTTCCTTAGAGAGCTGCAAGCTCACCAATGGTATCTATACAGATACCAGCTTTATATACATCATGAGGATCTTCTGTGTCTTTCCCCTTGCCGCTCCTCCGAGGAGGGGTGATCGCAGCAGAGGGAAGGGCGAGGTTACTTGAGAAACTCGCCGGTTCCCTCAGGCAGATGTCGACGCCCACATCATCGATGGTATGGTCATCGCCTGATACATCAGACAGGACCAAGGTGGCATGGTCTGATGACTTCGGACCTGACCGTTTTGGCCTGTTGTTTTTTGTCCCCAGCCTGAATTTTGGGGACTTGGTAAATCCAACAGAAATTATTTTTTGTTCTTCTTCAGTTTGTCGCAAATGTCTGTTATCGATGCCGACATTACGTTATGCAGCCACAATTATTTTACCGGTATGAACCCATGGTTTTTGGAATGAAGGTGCGGGTTTGCGGCTACATTACAGGGGCACATTGATGTGGTCTGCACAGATATCGAAGTCTCAGTGCCATCATCGATATTATGTAGAGACTGCTTCACTGCTAAGATGAACAACTTCAAAAAAGATGGTCGCTGTGTAGCCTTAAAGGCCTTCTTCACGTCAGAATAGAAGATGAGCTATTTGACAGGACCGTCTTTGCTCCAAATTGGATGGGCGTGGCAGCAGTTGACCCACATGGGTCAGGCGGTACCTCGAACGCCAAGGACATGGGCATGTCGCTGCATCCACAACATGTAGTCTGATCGTTGAAGTCCCTGGTGGTGTGGCCAAAGCACTGAAACTTAAACCTGTGGAATTTGATACATAGGGTTTAACTTCAAACCGGAGAGAGCCCGTTGCAATATAAATAAGCAACTTCTGTAAACTGAATGTCAGGAGAGAAGATGCTCACATCTGAGGCTCACCATCAGTCCTTTTCACGAAATTCAGAACTTAACCACTACATTCGCTTTCCCATTCCCATTCCTATTGCTTTTTTCTTGCGACTCGTATAATTTCTCAGCTCATTAAAACTCCTTACAACAATATAGCCCAGTATGCATCTCACTGTTCTATACTCAAAAAATACAGTAATAAAATTATTTATATTAAATAATAAAACAATAAAAAATGATATAATAGGTAATCACGATACCCGAGTTGCGCACAAAAATTTTCAGTGACTGAAACATTCTCAAAATTGTTCGTCATTTAACAACTTGGTCACTTGGGTAGCTTTCAGTGTCTTGATGATCAGGAATGTACCACCGTGCAGCCACTTGATAAATTGTATTGGAAATCCCTCTTAGAGGCGGCAATTGCTGAAATGAATCTTCTACAGTTTTAAGAAATACAAATACGTTATTTACCGCACGATGTGGCCCGATACTGTTAATGGATGCACTGATACACAGAAACGTTTCAATGACGTACTGGTCCTCTGGGAACGAGAAATATTTATGGTTGACTTGACATGTTTAGACGAATTGTTATTTTGTATGCAAAAACATTAATAATATCACTGTGGTGTATGTGAAAAGCAGTGTCGATATTGAACGATAATCTATGTTTTGAGAACAAAGAAACAGTATAAATGCATTTTCAGAATTATTTTACTTTGGTTCCAATCTTCATATGAGACAGACGGGGATGAGGACGCATATGTCTTGTAACGTATTTGTGGTACATCTATGCTGTTATTTATAACCAAACCACTTATTTCGGTAACGGTAGCATCTCTATATTGTGAAAACTCAATTGCATGCTTTTTCAGAGATTAATAACGTGCGGTATAGCGCGAGCTGTAATTTTTATTATTGTCCATTTGCAAGATGGCAAATTCTTATTCAAATTACTTCAATATTACGCTGCGTAAAGCAAAGTGGAGGGGGTTTACAATTAATTTTTGAGTAAACATACTACAGTCAAGTTAATTTCATTCATTTTGCACAGAGTCCTATCGTTATTAAAACATTCTTGTGGTTGCCACTTCACGGCTATCTTTTGTTCAAGTGACGAGATTTTGACAGTTAAGAAAGTTATATGCGTTGAATTAATAATAAGAGTACCATACAAAAGGTGCTACTCTACGCGAATCCACATAAGTACAAATTATTATTCAGGTGAAAAGACATTCAGTTATAACCCTGAGATATTTCTAAACGTAAAAGGTTAAGGTGCTTCTCGCCAAGCGGTTCCTAATTTATTTTATATCCTTACAGACATTGCAAAGTGATTTATTTATCAGATACTTGAATATAGAAAGCCTTAACAATATCAATAATAAAAATATAAATAATAACAATATCAATAATAACAATATCAATAACAATATCAATAACAATATCAATATCAATAATAACAATAACAATAACAATAATAATAATAATAATAATAATAACAGAACCATTATAACACATAAAACAACACCACATAACAAACCTGACATCATAATCACCAATAAAAAGAAGAGATTAACACAACTAATCGAAATATCCATACCCAATACAACAAATTTAGAAAAGAAAACAGGAGAAAAAATTGAAAAATACATCCAACTGACTGAGGAAGTCTAGGACATGTGGCATCAGGGTAAAGTTGACATTATACCAATTTTACTATCAACTACAGGAGTCATACCACATAATATCCACCAGTACATCAATGCAATACAGCTACATCCAGACTTATATTCAATTACCCGAAAGTTCCTAAATGCAATGTAACATATACCGTACAGTTAAAAGGAAGTCACGCTTGATCAAGGTCTGCGTCACTTTCCATTTTTGACCAGACATAACGTCTGAGAAAAGAAAGAAAGAATAATAGTAATAATAATGCTGACCCGTGATAAGAAGTTGTAGTGAATATATCGTGTGAAGCCTTATGTGACCTTACAATTTATAATTAAAAACACAAGTATACACACATACACATAGGCAAAACACGAAAAAATCACTACAGTGAGACTAGCCATATGAGGCCAGTTTAGGGTGTTAATAGTGCTCAACTAACCATCTGAACAGCTAAGAGTAAAAGAAACTGATTTAGACTTCTCCAAACTCCCATGAACAGCTAGGGAAGCAAATGTCCAGGAAGGCAGAGCCCAGTTTGCGTCAGTAAGTCTTATGCAATTAAGGGGCAGCGTCTTCCCCAGTGTGTGGCCGCTAACGACTATTTCGCCTCAATAGCCATGCGTCCTACCAGCGTACTGCATAGCTTGAGATTGAAGGATTGTTTTTTTTATTGAGATTTTTACTATTCTCGAGTTCCGGGCGATTTAGGCAAGATCCCCTTTCCCTGTGACCCACAAGGTACGACCCCCGCGCCGCACACTGGTCGCTTAATATGCCCACAGCTTATGGTTACAGAGGACCGCCGGCGCCCACCAGTCTCAAACTGTTACACTCACGCATATCAAACAATATCATATAAACTGTGACATGTGTATACAGAATAATATTTTTCCTAGGCGAACACTCCTTGTTTGTGCGTACCTGTTTTAATTTACTCATAAAAGTCAAAATATCGCCTTCTGTGCGACACTAAGCTTCTGAATTGACCTCCTGCTTTGAAAGAGATCAAAGACCGTTTTTGGAAAGCCTCTAGAATTAAAAATTGCAGTGAAATATTAGCAGAGGTTTAACACAATTTAATCATTGGAGTCGTCATGCGGAACAGATTCGTCCCGCACTGAATAAGGGTGCTCCTAACTCTCAACTAAGAAAGCGTAATCTCCAAAACCGGAGTAAAAAGCTACAACAAGAATCATATGATGACAGCTGATTGAGAAAATATATGTAAGATGATTTGGATGAAAATATACAGCATATTTCAATCAATTTTATGTTGTAGTTGAAAGAGTATGTTGTATTACATCAGCATTAACCTGTAACAAGCGAAAACACAGGTTTAGAGAATAAAAGAGCTTTCAGTCAACAGCGGTCGATGATATATCCATTGAGCGCTTGCTACTGATGCATGAATTCTTAGGGTAATGGATGCACGAGAATCGCTTTTTCCTGAGACCATTTATGGACTACATATGTCAGTTTCAGTTCCTCGTTTCCTTTCCTCCAACATTCGTCTATTTTTTAACTGTGACTCATTCTCCTTTCTTCACATCGTAGCAGGCCTGTGTACTTTCCGCTAACATGATTCTAATTTTAATATTTTCCATATCAAAATCAATTATTTCTGCTTCCTCTTTTGCTTCTACGTTGTGTGTTTCATTATCATTCTTAACTTCTCTTTCCCAGTTTCACATTAATTTCTTCTTCCACAGAATATGGAAAATCTGTTTTGTTAGCGCATTGTCATTAATTCTGGCAAAATTAGCAATAATAATAGTGATGTAATTTTATTTCTTATTCTTTTATTCTTTATTGTTTCTGTTATTTATGCTCTGCTATGATATATTTCATCACTAATTTTTAATACAGAGTCTTCTGAGAGTCTCATCTCTGTCCCGACTGAATGACTCACTCACTGTCTTATCATTGCACAGCCCAAACCACTAAGGATAGAAAATTAAAGTTTGCGTAGGGTGTTGATGTTATATTGCAAGCGCCGTTTAACAAGGGATTTTTCGAATTTCCACCATTAAGGGGATGAGATAAGGAATGAAAAGTGTTTTGAAATGCGTCGCTATTAAAGCAATTTTGAAACTAGATCTACGAAAAGTAGTATTTGGTTTCACCGTCAGAAATAAAGAAATACGCGGTTCAGAATTTTTTGGAAATATTACCCCTATTGCGGTGATATAGTGGGTGAAGTACGTTTTAAGTAAATCACTATGAAGGAACTAGTATAGTATTTTTAAAGCTGCATCGTATTTGACTTCTCGGTCAGGAATTTAGAAAAAGAATATATTTCAGTGTTTTTCCAAATTCAACCTCTAAAGGGGTAAAATAGGGGATGAAACGATTTTAGAAAATTTTGCGATATGAAAGCGTTTTTAATGCTGAATCTATGGCTTCTCGGTTGGAAATAAAAAAAATTGGTGTTAACATTTTTTGAAAATTCACGCTCTGTGGAGGTGAAATAAGGGATGAAAATTTTTTTCGAAATAATTCATTATGCAAGAATTTTTAATGCTTAATCTATTATTTAATTTCACGTTTACACATAAAAAATACGCAATTATCTGCTTTTGGAAATTCAAGCACTAAAGGGGGTGACGTTTTTGATGAAATTCATTGTGTAAGCGTTTTGAAAACCACATCTTCGAAAATTTGTGTTTGGCTTCTTAGTTAGAAACGAAAAAAGTCCGTGTTTCACAGTTTCTGGGAAGTCAGTCCCTAAGGGGATGAAATACGCCCAGACTAAATCACTAACTCTTCATCGTCCAGCCACAACCGCCGGGGACAGAAAGTTAAAATTTCGATAAAGTGCAGATCTAATATTGAAGGTATCCTAAGAAGGGACTGGTCAAAATTCCACTTCTAATGGGGTGACACAGGGGATGAAAAGATTTTTGAAACTATGTCGCTGTTAAGATAATTTTGAAGCTAGAACTACGAAAATTGGTATTTGGTTTCTCAGTCAGAATATAAAAAGAAGTGTGTCAGCATATTTGGAAATTAAACCATCAAGGTGGTTGTAAGAAGACTACGGGAAGACCAAGAAAACACTAGGTAGAGACTGTAAGATCAGATGTGGAGGAGAAGGGACGCAAATGGGAAGTTATACTGGAACAGAAGATGTACGAAGACAGACTGGAGATAGAAAACGATGGTTATGATGATGAAGGGGATAAAATAGCGTATGAAAATTTTTCTGAAAATAAATCTCTATAAAGGAACCAATATAGCATTTTTATCGCTACAGCTGTGAAATTGGTATTTGACTTCTCGATTAGGAATTAACAAAAATAAGTGCTTTTGGAGAGTCAACCTCCTAAAGGAGTGAAATAGGGGATTATTTTATGAAATTACTTCATCATAAAAGTATTTTCAAAGCTAAATCTATGAAAGTTTGAGTTTGTAAGAGATTAAAAAATGTATTTCACTGCTTTTGGAAATTCAGGCCCTAAGGGGTGACGTAGAGGATTCAAAATTTTAAAGAAAATATTTAGTTCTATTAAAAAAAAATTAAACTTAATCTATGAAAATTGGTATTTCACTTCTCGGATGAATATAATCAAATCTGTGTTTTGAGATGAAAGTTTCTACGGAAGTATCAAAAAAATGGTTCAAATGGCTCTGAGCACTATGGGACTTAACATCTGAGGTCATCAGTCCCCTAGAACTTAGAACTACTTAAACCTAACTAACCTAATGACATCAAACACATCCATGCCCGAGGCAGGATTCGAAGCTGCGACCGTAGCAGTCTCGCGGTTCCGGACTGCAGCTCCTAGAACCTCACGGCCACCGCGGCCGGCTCTATGGAAGTATCAGCAAAAGAAGACAAAAGGCATGGTTAATAAAAACCTAGCAGTCCAACAGTCAGAAATGTTTTTGTTCAGAAGTGGATTCGGAAAAGACTGTGCTTCTAAGGCTTTAATTGGTGTGAAAATTTTAGAATGTACTGCAATCTGTAAAAAACGTAAAAATTTAATTTAAAGAAAGGCAGCAATCTGTGCAGACTATACAGTATACGTGAGTGAAGCAGCGGCAGTAAGATAGTTGGCTATATGTTTCCTCATAATGCTTCCCCTGATACTTATAGTTCTGATTTGTCGTTACGAACTGCCTGTTTTCCTCTCAGCAGAAATACGCATTAGGCACGCCGGCATGGCTCAGAGTTTTGTTCTGACGGCGGACCTGTACTGGCAGCGACTGCGACGGTGCCATTAGCGCTGAGCTGGGATCGGGCTACAGCACCGGGTCACGGACTTCATTAGGGCCAAGCGCTCGCGAACCATCGCCGCCGCTGCCTGTGGACAGAGCAGACTCCCGCTGGAACATCAATAGCTGTGGAATCACAGCACCGCTTACTACCCGCTGCCGATATCTGTGTAGCTTTCTCACTGTCTGTAAAACACAAGTATTTTATGCCCTTAGAAATCGTTCTTAGTTCTTCCTCAGAATACTATTTTAAACAACTAGTTCAGGAGCCCACTTGGTGTGTAAACGGCCTCGGAAACATATTTGACCTCTTAGCAACACATAATGCTGAGCAAAAAGGGACTTTCGTGACGGGTACAGGGGCTAGAGGCCACAGGGCTGTTGTGGCGGGACTGAATACCGTAATATACAAACCCGTCAGAAATAAACGCAATCAATACGGGATGCTTACACAGCAATTCCTTACCAGGTGGGATTGACGGAGGACATCGAAAGGGTGCAAAAAAGGGCAGCTCGTTTTGTATTATCGCGTTATAGGGGAGAGAGTGTGGCAGATATGATACACGAGTTGGGATGGAAGTCATTACAGCATAGACGTTTTTCGTCACGGCGAGACCTTTTTACGAAATTTCAGTCACCAACTTTCTCTTCCTTATGCGAAAATATTTTGTTGAGCCCAACCTACATAGGTAGGAATGATCATCAAAATGAAATAAGAGAAATCAGAGCTCGAACAGAAAGGTTTAGGTGTTCTTTTTTCCCGCTGGCTGTTCGGGTGTGGAATAGTAGAGAGATAGTATGATTGTGGTTCGATGAACCTTCTGCCAAGCACTTAAATGTGAATTTGCAGAGTAGTCATGTAGATGTAGATGTAGATGCTTAAATCCATTGTTACGGTGCAAAGGCAGTTTTGTGGTGTTTACAGGAAAGGAGCACCAGACTCCAAGAGCATCAGGGCATGGCACATTCGGTTTCTGGAAACTGACAGCATGGCATAGGAGCATGGATGAGGTTGGAAGGTCTCTGAAGAACAAGTTGAGAATATCCGCCATACATTCCAACGAAGTCCATGAAAATCAGCTCGTCAACTGTTCGTAAAGTCTGTATTCATACAAGGCTCAGATACTGCAGGCCATAAAGCCTGATGACTTAATAGCGACCGAGCGAGGTGGCGCAGTGGCTAGCACACTGGACTCACATTCGGGAGGACGACGGTTCAATCCCGCGTCTGGCCATCGTGATTTAGGTTTCCCGTGATTTCCCTACATCGCTCCAGTCAGATGCCGGGATGGTTCCTTTGAAAGGACACGGCGGATTTCCTTCCTCGTCCTTCCCTAATCCGATAAGACCGATGACCTCGCTGTTTGGTCTCCTTCCCGAAACAACCCAACCTAACCAGAAGCGAAGATACAAATTTGCATTTGAAATGCGTAAACGACTCCACCGGAATCCAGTGTTCCCGTCAAGTGTAATGTTTTCTGAAGAGGTCACATTCAGTGTCTCTGGAACTGTGAACAAGCGTAACATTCGAATTCAGCGGTTTCAGAGTCCACATGGAGTCAGGGAAGAGGTACTAGATAGCCCGAAAGTGAACGTTTGGTGTGGCCTCATGTATGACAAGGTAATTGGACCATTCTTCTTTGCTGAAACAACTGTCACAGGAACGACGTATCTAGACATGCTGGAGATCTTTGTCTTTCCTCAGGTTGAAGACTTGCAACCAAAACTTTGCTTTCAACAACGTGGTGCTCCGCCTCATTGTTCGATGGATGTTGGGAAAACTCTAAATGCAGCATTTCGGGGGCGCTGGATTGGACGAGGTGCACCCATGAATTGGCCTCTACGTTCTCCTGACATCATACCGTTGGATTTTTTTCTATGGGGTCATGTCAAGGACAGAGTGTTCGCCACAGCAGTGCGGGACGTTCAAGAACTTCGTACTCAGATGTTCCTTCGGACATGTTGCAGCTCATTAGGATGGAAATTGATAACAGACTCGACATTCTTTGTGTCACCGCAGAGATTCACGTGGAAGTGAGCTGATTCGTTATTGTATTTTTTTTTCTAAACTATCTTCACATACAACCTATTTTTTGAAAAAAAAAGTTCATTTACTTTAGTTTTGTTTATGGGTAATAGGGAATTTCGGCGTAGACACGTCCATGGTCGTCGTCAGGGCTAAAGCTGACTGTCGTGAACTATTTTTTTTTCGTTATTGATTTTAAATCCCCCCCGAATGGGGGCGGGCTGGCAGCAGCTTAGTACGCTGCTCTACAGCCTACAGACTTTTTGGTAAGAAAAGGAAGAAGAAAGAAACAAGGAAAACAGGCGATAAAGTGATGACAAAGTGTAAAACGGCGAAAAATGCGGAAAATTAAAACAGAAATCAAAAGGGGTTGGCAATGTCGATAAAATACACTGGAATCGGACAAGTAACATAGTAGACACACAATTAAAAAAACATGGCGACAGTCTGGTTTCTGTTCGCAAGAGATAAAAAAAATCACACCCAGCGACAGTATGATGGCTGTTCGCTACACGTCCCTAGACACACCACGGAACATTCGTTGGAAAACACAGACTGTAAAACACTGCACGAAAAACGGTGGCACAAATACGACACTCCCGATCCAAAGGCAGATGGGGGGGGGGGACCTGGAGGAGGGGGAAAAACAGGGAGGGAGGAGAGGAGAAAACGAAAAGGGGGAACCGAGGAGGGAGAGGACTCATAAGGGGGGAGAGGGGCAGGGCAGACGCGAGAGGGAATAAGAAGAGGCAGAGGAGGGAAATACAAAAGGACTCGGGGGAGAGAAGGGGGCAGCGAGAGGGGAGGTGGGGAAAAAAGAGGAAGGAAGGGGGGGGAGAGGGAGCCCAGGAAAAGGACAGAAGAAAGGAGAGGGAGTGAGGGTCAGAGTTGATAGGAGGGATAAATGGAGGAAGAGAGGGCATCATCTGGGAGGGGGAGTTGATGAAAGCCACCTTGGGAAAGGAGATGTAGTGTGTAGAGTTGGAGGGTAGGGGGGATACAACAGTGAAGACGTGGTAGGGGGCGGGGATGGGAGAGGAGAGTAGCAACCAGGGGGTGAGGGGGTTCAAGGCGGCGGGAGGTGTAGAGGATGCAGGTATGTTCGAAGAATAGGAGCAGATGGGGGAAAGGGATGAGATCATAGAGGATCCATCTGGGGGACAGAGGCGTATACAGAAGGCAAAGTGGAGTGCACGATGCTCAAGGATCTGGAAGGACTTATAGAATTTGGGGGGGGGGGGCAGATATCCATGCAGGACTGGCATAGCAGACGATGGGATGGATTAAGGATTTGTAGGTGTGGAGGATGGTAGAGGGGTGCAACCCCCATTTCCGGCCAGAGAGGAGTTTGAGGAGTTGGAGGCGGTGGTGGGCTTTGGGTTGGATGGAGCGGAGATGAGGGATCCAGGTGAGGTGACGGTCAATGGTGAGGCCAAGGTAGGTGAGGGTGGGGGTGGGGGTGAGGCGGACAGGACGGGTGCAGACAGTAAGGGAGAAATCCAGGAGCCGGAAGGAGCGAGTTGTGCTACCTACGATGATTGCCTGGGTCTTGGAAGGATTGATTGTCAGGAGCCACTGGTTACACCATGCAGCAAAAAGATCAAGGAGATTCTGGAGAAGGGGTTGGGACCGTTGGAGGGTATGAGCGAGGGCGAGGAATGCGGTGTCCTCGGCATACTGCAAGAGGTGTACTAGAGGGGGGGGGGGGGTTGGGGCATATCTGCCGTGTACAGGAGGTAGAGTAGAGGGGAGACGACAGAGCCCTGTGGCACACCGGCAGAGGGGTAGAAGGTGTGGGAAGTGGCATTATGGATGGTAACATAGGAGGAGAGGTGGGAGAGGAAGGAGGCTATGAGACGGATGTAATTAATAGGAAGGGCGTAGGTTTGGAGTTTAAACAGGAGACCGGGATGCCAGGCACGGTCGTAGTGTCGTGAACTAGCGAGGCTCCCACTTTTATATGCAAAGAACCGCTTCTGATTGGCTGGAATACGTCATAGCAACAGCGATATGGCGCGTAGTGAAGTGATGCCCTCTACTTCCATAGATGTAGTTTCTATCCCGCGTTGCTTGCAGTGCCATCCTTTGAAACAGGAGGTAAGGTGCGGGAAGTTTTCCTCTACGATTTTTCTTTATCCAGCGCACTCTTCCAGGTGTTGCGAAGTGCATAGCCGTTGTCGCTGTTAAAGTTATGATCGCTAAGTCTAATTTCGACTGCTTCCCAGATCACAGAGTCGCAGTAATTCGATGCGTGGGCTATTACTCTCGTTTCTTGCTTGCAGTTTCATTCTGAATTGACGCGGCATTTACAACGAGAGATTTTTATTCAAGAAATACGTCGCGAAAGACTTCGTAGCCATATTGGCTCTTGACTCTGTACCTCACAAGCGACTTGTAATCAAATTGGACTATCGTCTCAGTTGTGCGAATGGATTAGTGATTTCCCGTCAGAAAGGTCACAGTTCGCAGTAACTGGTGGAAATTTATCGACTGAAACAGAAGTAATATCTGCTTTTCTCCAAGGAAGTGTTATCGGTCTACTGTTCTTGACCTACATAAACCATTTAAGAGACGGTATGAGTAGCACTCTTAGATTGTTTGCACATGATTCTGTCATTTACCGTCTTATAAAGTCATCAGGTGATCAAACCAAATTGCAACACGATTTTGACGAGATATCTGTACGGTGCGAAAGGTGGAAATTGCTTCTAAATAATGAAAAGTGTGAAGTCATCCACATAAGCACCAAAAGAAATCCGCTAAATTTCGGTTACATATAATTCATACAAATTTAAATGCTCTAAATTGAACTTTATACTCAGGGATTACAACTGCGAATAAGTTAAGGTGGATCGATCGCATAATGTTGCGGGTAAAGCAGATCAGAGACTACAATTTATTGGCAGAACACTGAGAAAATGCAACAGGTCTGCTAAAGAGACCGCCTACACTAATCTTGTGCGTTCTCCTCTGGATGATGATGATGATGATGATGATGATGATGATGTTGTTTGGTGTATGGTTTGTGGGGCGCTCAACGGCGCGGTAGTCAGCACTCTTACAAATTCCTATTCTTTGCTCAGTCCAATCTCGCCATTTTCATGAATGATGATGAAATGATGAGGACAAGACACACCCAGTCATCTCGAGGGAGGTGAAAATACTCCTCTGGAGCAGGCCTACTGGTGCGCGGTGTGGGACTCACATAAAAGGGGATCGACGGAGGCTATCGAAGAAGTTCAAAGAAGGGGAGCTCGTTTTGTACTGCTGCAAAAGTACGAGAGGCAGTTCCAAGGATGTGATACGTGAATTGGGTTGGCGGTCATTAAAACAAAGGCGGCAGGACCTTCCATGAAATTTAATCACCAATTTTCTCCTCAGAGGGTGAAAATATTTTGTTGGCGTCCACCTACATAGAAAGGGATGCTCATCATGATAAAATATGAGAAATCAGAGCTCGTACAGAAAAATTTAAGTGTTCGTTTTCTCCGCGCTCCGTTAGAGAGTGCTACGGTAGAGAAATAGCGTGAAGGTGCTTCGATGAATCCTCTGCCAGCCACTTCATTGTGAATTGCAGAGTAATCATGTAGATGTTGAAGTGGAGGAAGGGCGTGAATTTATGGATATAAAATTCGCGGAAGATGTCTGTTCCTTTGGAGTTCTTCTTTTCCCTTGCTATGACGTACATGGTGTAGCAGTAAGATCCTTGCAGATTTCCAGGACGCGTTACTCTCACACAAGAAGATATTACAGTTCGTAATATCGACATTGATCCGGAAACGCTGCACTTCCATGTTAGCAAATTAATTGACCTCACTTCTGAAATCTGATTTGATACCTAGAATCACGGAACAGACAATTGTTAAAGACATTCATCTACGAGTATAATGCGAAGTGAGATAAAAAAGAAACGGGTAGTTTTTCTTCATCAAGAACCTTTATTTATTATTTAAAATCAGCTTTCTCCCCTTCAACGTAATGCCCCACAGATGTAATGCACTTGTTCCAGTGCTTTTTCCAGCTTTGGAAGCACTTCCGAAACTCACTTTTCGTTGTAGTGTTCAGCTCCTCCAGCAATTCTGCTTTATCTCATCAATGGTGGCAACCTTTCATGGTTTCCTTCAGCCTCGAGAATAGAAAGAAGGTTCACGGTCCATGGACGGCGAATACGGTGGTTGAAGCAACACAACGGTCTTGTTCCTGACCCAAAAATCACGAACAAGCTTAGGTGTAGGAGCACGAGCATTATCGTGATGGAATTTCCACGAGTGGCTTACCCACGATTCTGATAATTTTCTTCGGATTTCTTCACACAAACGGCGCATTTGCAGGCTATTGTTCCCTACCGATTATACGACCATAAACCAGGAACTCACCTTGAGGTATCCCATTGTATTCGAAGAAAACATGTGATAGAACTTGTCGAGTTTCTTTCGGTCTTGGCTCTTCAGGTAGCTCCCATCGGGTCTATTGGGCTGTGGCTTCGACGTGTTACCCGTATACCCACGTCATATCGCCTGCTGCAACCTCCTTTACACCCATGTTATGTCACCTTTTATAACCTTCTGTAGAAGTTCTGGATCGTTGTCGACTTCATTCCTTAATTCCTGAACAGGATGTCTACGCGACGTCGTTTCTGGCAGAAATTCAACAAGTCCGGAACAAACTTTGCTACTGCGGTTTTCGTGGCCAGAACATAACATCCAAACTAATTGCTTGGTATGAGCCAGAGATATGCTGACACAATCAGCAACCTATTCGATGATGATTCTGTGATTGTCTATAACTATTTTCTTTACTACTTCCGTTACTACTTCCGCATTGTCGTCAGTAATTGACGTGCCAGCGCGTCCAGGCCATCGTCGTCTTCAGTGTCTTCTGGACCCTCTTTGAAACTTAAACTCTTGTCATACTCATAGAAGATTCGTTAAAACCCACAGTCGACATTTCGAATGTGGTGCTGTACTTAATTACATTTTTCAAGCAAAATTTAATGCAAAATATTTGATCCATTTTTTTCGAAAGTAAAAAGTCATCGACCACTCCAAAACACGTATAACCTTTTCGACTGTCAACAAAACAAAACGCTAAATATTCAAAACAGATGAAACTGAGAATAGTACAGCAAGAACATGCGCACCAACAACTAAAAAAAAGATGTATAGTACCCGAGAAATTACTTTTTGATCACACTTCGTTACTTACTTTTTAGCCTACGCCCCCAGTCTGAAGTATTACAGTAATTCTGCCAGGACCCTTTCTCAGTGGAACCCACCCAGTGTTCATTACTCGCCAAACTTCACGATTTCCCGATAATGAGGAAACGTGTGTTTCAGTAGTTGGGGTATTTTAACCTAGGTCGATGTACACTGATTAAACCTATTACGCCGCCCCTGTTTCATAATGGGTGACTTCGGAGTCAGGGCAAGTCTGATGAAATGAAGGAAGAGAAATTTACCGTTTCATCTTAGCATTTTTAATGTTGGCGTTTTGCAGATGGAAAAAACCGATTGCTTACTCATACAGTAAATGTATCTAACAATTTAAGACTCTCACGACGCAAAAGCTTTAGCTGGACACTAACTGCGTCGCATATAAAGGCACGCAACGCAACAGTCGTCCGTTTTAATTGGCCTCACACATGGTCTCAACAAAATGAACTCTTCGTGAAATAATAGAATTTCCTCCAGAACATACAAAATAAGTCAAAACGAAATAGACTGCATATAAGTCTAACACTGTATGCTGGGAGTGTGCTTTACCTCCATGTGCTCTTATGATTTCGCTTCTCGTTGCAGTCCAAGTCCCATTTGTCAACAGTGTCATTGGATATACTCAAAAGAGGTTTACCGTGTTCCCACATTCCTGTCAAATGTTTTACATGTGGTGTAACTGAAAAAGTTGCGCTGGAAACGAAACAGACGATAATGAGACCGATGTACACCATTCTGTTAGGAATTTACTGTCTATAACCAAATATAGCTTCAAAGAAACATCAGACACAATACTTCACTCTCTTGACTATTTATTTCTTAATCGATTTACACGTTTTATGTTTTTGTCTGTATATTTTCGCCCTTTAAAATCCGGTGCAATGTATCTGCAATATATCTGTGTTTTGCTTTTGTCTGTGAACAAGCGATTATCATGTAATTGTCTAGAAGTTGTTCTACGTTTGGAAGTATACAGCAGTGCACGTAAACAAAGTAAACAAAGAATGAAACATAACATTAAATAAAAATAAATAAATAAATAAATAAATAAATAACTCCGATCAGTGCTTCAGTACATAAATGCCATCAGCAAATTCAAATCTTCAGCAAATTGTTCAGAACGCTCAGACATAGGAATGCTTACTTAAATACAGCAGTTATTTTACTGCGACGCCAATTAAAGCTGCTTCAGTTTCTATGCAATATTTTGAATCGCTATAGAGACAGAGAATTTGGTAAGCATTTAACTAAAGTCCAAGTTAATATATTTCTCTTGAAGCAACTTCCTTCTGGGGCCTTTATTTACTCTTTTGCTCATCTTGACACTTATGCAAGAGCCATTTCTTTTTTTTTTTGTCTCGGTCAAGGAGCTCCAACGTTAGGCGGGTGATGGAGCCCCTTAGGGAAATAGCGGAAAGGTCGGGGAAGAAGGCCAGTGTTCACTCTGTCTGCTTGCCGGGGGGTCTCATCCGAGATGTGGAGGAGGCCCTACCGGCGGCGATAGAGAGCACTGGGTGCACCCGACTGCAAATTGTTGCTCATGTCGGCACCAATGACTCTTGCCGTCTGGGTTCAGAGGTCATCCTCAGTTCGTACAGGCGGTTGGCGGAGTTGGTGAAGGTGGAAAGCCTCGCTCGCGGGGTGGAATCAGAGCTAACTATTTGTAGTATCGTTCCGAGAACCGATCGCGGTCCTCTGGTTTGGAGCCGAGTGGAAGGCTTAAACCAGAGGCTCAGACGATTCTGCGGAGAGCTGGGGTGCAAATTTCTCGACCTCCGCTATCGGGTGGAGAAATGTAGGGTCCCCCTGAATAGGTCAGGCGTGCACTACACGCCGGAAGCGGCTACGAGGGTAGCGGAGTACGTGTGGAGTGCACATGGGGTTTTTTTAGGTTAGAGAATTCCCTCCCTAGGCCCGACAAGACGCCTCCTGAGACGCGGCAAGGCAGGAGTAGGCAAAATGCAACAAGGAATAACAATATTAATGTGCTAATAGCAAACTGCAGAAGCGTCTATAGAAAGGTCCCAGAACTGCTCTCATTAATATACGGTCACAACGCCCATATAGTACTAGGAACAGAAAGTTGGCTGAAACCAGACGTAAACAGTAATGAAATCCTAAACTCTGATTGGAATGTATACCGCAGAGATAGGCTGGACAGTGAAGGGGAAGGCGTGTTTATAGCGATAAGAAGTGCAATAGTATCGAAGGAAATTGACGGAGATTCGAATTGTGAAATGATTTGGGTGAAGGTCACGGTTAAAGCAGGCTCAGACATGGTAATTGGATGTCTCTATAGGCCCCCGAGCTCAGCAGCTGTTGTGGCTCAGCACCTGAAGAATAATTTGGAGAATATTTCGAGTAGATTTCCCCACCATGTTATAGTTCTGGGTGGAGATTTTAATTTGCCGGATATAGACTGGGAGAATCAAACGTTTATAACGGGTGGCAGGGACAAAGAATCCAGTGAAATATTTTTAAGTGCTTTATCTGAAAACTACCTTGAGCAGTTAAACAGAAAACCGACTCGTGGCGATAATATATTAGACCTTCTGGTGACAAACAGACCCGAACTATTTGAATCAGTTAATGCAGAACAGGGAATCAGCGATCATAAAGCGGTTACTGCGTCGATGATTTCAGCCGTAAATAGAAATATTAAAAAAGGTAGGAAGATTTTTCTGTTTCGCAAAAGAGACAAAAAGCAGATTACAGAGTACCTGACGGCTCAACACAAAAGTTTTGTCTCAAGTGCAGATAGTGTTGAGGATCAGTGGACAAAGTTCAAAACCATGGTACAATATGCGTTAGATGAGTATGTGCCAAGCAAGATCGTAAGAGATGGAAAAGAGCCACCGTGGTACAACAACCGAGTTAGAAAACTGCTGCGGAAGCAAAGGGAACTTCACAGCAAACATAAACATAGCCAAAGCCTTGCAGACAAACAAAAATTACGCGAAGCGAAATGTAGTGTGAGGAGGACTATGCGAGAGGCTTTCAATGAATTCGAAAGTAACGTTCTATGTACTGACTTGGCAGAAAATCCTAAGAAATTTTGGACCTATTGAAGCAAAGCAAGCGCTGTATCATGTATAAGATACAGAGGCGAGCGAGTGCACGGGACTTACCCTAGTTCACTGCTAGTAGCGTCACGTCATCGTAACGCGCCTGCATATAGTATTGCACCACATTTAACATAAAAGTAAAAATTAAGATTTGTGTGTAAAACTTTGTTAAAGTATAGTTCTATGTAATAATGTTTCAGGTAACAAATCTTAATGTTATAAAATTAGTAGTTTACGTAAAATTCACGTTTTGAAAGAAAAATAGGATGCGCTAAATAATGACGCTAGGAAGCCAAAATTTGGTGAGAAGGTGCAGTAAGAAGTCATTAATGAGTGGTGCTGGTTTCCAAAACCATAAAACTAAAATTGACTCCAGAATCCGCGTTTTTCGGAAAAATCAGAGGCGCGAAATAATAGAGCTACAATATTGAAAATTGGTAGGATGCTTCAGTTCACCCTAATAATAATAATGGAAATACCACAATCAGTTACCTCTTCTAGTTTTTTAGTAATTTAGTAAAAACTACTTTTGTGAGTAAAATGTACATAAGCATTATAGATTAAGTACTTTAAATTTTAATGATAAAACAAATTCTTTAAGACCAATGATCAGATAGGACAATTAACAAAGCTACACCAAGTTTTAGTCTTGTAGCATAATTAACAGCTGATACAAGTCTTGATAAAGCTATGGTTCAGAGGTAACAATCTACCGTTAGTTCCATTGTAAAAATTCTAGAGAGTAAAGTTTTAATTTTAGCGGGCTGAGATTTTCTACGTGCTTCTGTACTGCTCAGATGTATGTATACAAAAATTGAGAAGTTTGTAAAGCTATTATTAAATGTGATATTTAAGATTATGTGCCTGAGATAGCGATCATTTGAAGGCTGCAGGCATCTGCATAGGAATGGAAAGAACAGATGCTCTCTTGGCGGTACGCGCCGGAGCTATATACAAAGAGCGGCAGAGGCAGCAGTAAGCTCACTCCGCATTTGACCAACGCCTAGTCCACGCGAGCTTAACGTCCGATCGCGCCTAGCCTCGGGTGACGTCATAGCGGGCTGTGACATGTGCGTACTTAGCAATGTAAACGGACATTGAAAATCGCGAGGACTGTACACCGTCCTGGATCGTTTAGACTTCGGTAACAAACTGTTATTGTGCCGTCCGTGTGAAGTATAATTCCGCGTGGCAAGTGGTGACTAACTCCACTTTTAAGGCGAGCATTAATCTTTTTTTTTAACATTATTGCGAACTATTAATAGAGCACCGTTAGTTAGAGTAATGAACTATTCGGGAGGAACTTGCTGTAGAAGTCGCCTCTGAACTATTAAACGATTGGCTGAATTAACAATATTTAATGTCTTTAGCATTTTCAGAAGTTTCGAGTAATTTGTGTGAGCCTTTAAGATAATAAAATCTTGTTTGAAACTTTAAATTTTATTGAAGCAGCCCTAATCCCGTGAAGAACTATGGATATTTTTCGTTTAGCTGGGCTGTACAGGAATGTGGCCGTGCAGACTGGGAACTAAGGTCAGTAAGTTTCCCTTCGCTTTCTGACTGGCCACCAAATTAGTTGCCAGGCTCGCGTGATTTAAGGTGGCAATGTTCAACTTTCATTCAACATTAAACAACGACTTCTTCGCCGTCCCACATATGTTGCATCGGCAATAGTCTGTTACGTGAAATGAACATTCAAACAACTAATTCGACGACTTCTTCGCCGCCCCACACTATGTCAAAGCGGTAGGTGGATCAAAACAAAATGTCCAGACACTCTGTGACCAAAATGGTACTGAAACAGAGGATGACAGACTAAAGGCCGAATTACTAAATGTCTTCTTCCAAAGCTGTTTCACAGAGGAAGACTGCACTGTGCTTCCTTCTCTAGATTGTCGCACAGTTGACAAAATGGTAGATATCGAAGTAGACGACAGAGGGATAGAGAAACAATTAAAATCGCTCAAAAGAGGAAAGGCCGCTGGTCCTGATGGGATACCAGTTCGATTTTACACAGAGTACGCGAAGGAACTTGCCCCCCTTCTTGCAGCGGTGTACCGTAGGTCTCTAGAAGAGCGAAGCGTTCCAAAGGATTGGAAAAGGGCACAGGTCATCCCCGTTCTCAAGAAGGGACGTCGAACAGATGTGCAGAACTATAGACCTATATCTCTAACGTCGATCAGTTGTAGAATTTTGGAACACGTATTATGTTCGAGTATAATGTCTTTTCTGGAGACTAGAAATCTACTCTGTAGGAATCAGCATGGGTTTCGAAAAAGACGATCGTGTGAAACCCAGCTCGCGCTATTTGTCCACGAGACTCAGAGGGCCTTAGACACGGGTTCACAGGTAGATGCCGTGTTTCTTGACTTCCGCAAGGCGTTTGACACAGTTCCCCATAGTCGTTTAATGAACAAATTAAGAGCATACGGACTATCAGATCAATTGTGTGATTGGATTGAGGAGTTCCTAGATAACAGAACGCACCACGTCATTCTCAATGGAGAGAAGTCTTCCGAAGTAAGAGTGATTTCAGGTGTGCCGCAGGGGAGTGTCATAGGACCGTTGCTATTCACAATATACATAAATGACCTGGTGGATGACATCGGAAGTTCACTGAGGCTTTTTGCAGATGATGCTGTGGTGTATCGAGAGGTTGCAACAACGGAAAATTGTACTGAAATGCAGGAGGATCTGCAGCGAATTGACGCAAGGTGCACGGAATGGCAATTGAATCTCAATGTAGCGAAGTGTAATGTGATGCGAATACATAGAAAGATAGGTCCCTTATCATTTAGCTACAAAATAGGTCAGCAACTGGAAGCAGTTAATTCCATAAATTATCTGGGAGTACGCATTAGGAGTGATTTAAAATGGAATGATCATATAAAGTTGATCGTCGGTAAAGCAGATGCCAGACTGAGATTCATTGGAAGAATCCTAAGGAAATGCAATCCGACAACAAAGGAAGTAGGTTACAGTACGCTTGTTCGCCCAATGCTTGAATACTGCTCAGCAGTGTGGGATCCGCACCAGGTAGGGTTGATAGAAGAGATAGAGAAGATCCAACGGAGAGCAGCGCGCTTCGTTACAGGATCATTTAGTAATTGCGAAAGCGTTACGGAGATGATAGATAAACTCCAGTGGAAGACTCTGCAGGAGAGACGCTCAGTAGCTCGGTACGGGCTTTTGTTGAAGTTTCGAGAACATACCTTCACCGAAGAGTCAAGCAGTATATTGCTCCCTCCTACGTATATCTCGCGAAGAGACCATGAGGATAAAATCAGAGAGATTAGAGCCCACACAGAAGCATACCGACAATCCTTCTTTCCACGTACAATACGAGACTGGAATAGAAGGGAGAACCGATAGAGGTACTCAGGGTACCCTCCGCCACACACCGTCAGGTGGCTTGCGGAGTACGGATGTAGATGTAGATGTAGATGTAGACAATTTCCATATTTTAAATATTAATTTTTGCAAAACAGTATGTGACGTCAGTTTCGTTGTCACTGTAATGAAATTCAGCCGAAATTTTAAATATAAATCTGTGCAAATGTATTCAGGAGAGACAATGGCTATCTATAGTATGAATGGACAGTAAGTTTAAACACCAATAGGCAAACTACAGTGGACCATCACATATGCATGAATTGGCACTGTTTCGATTTGCAAGTCAATATTGCGTGTGCAGCTGCTAGACCAGCACCAGCCCGGGTTCTTCTTCTGTCATGTTCACTGACGCTTCCACGAAAAATGTATACAAACAACAAAGGAATAAAATTCGCATTCCCTGTAGTATGTGACTGGACAATTATGTATAAGGGCAACACGCCTGCGATACGAAGGTTTCTTGGCTTTACCTTGCGATATTCTTGGCCAGTTTTGATACGTTTTCATGTTTTTGCATAGCTGAAAAACCTGTAAATGCGGTAAAGTTCATGTGGTCATGATGAAACACCACACTTCTACTTTGATAGCTTCATTCAGGGTTGGATGTTCTCAGGGACACTGTAAAAGTACTCAGATTTTGAATGCTACGTCATTAAAAACATCTCAATGAAGCATCTGTTGAAGATGACACACACACACACACACACACACACAACTAACTGTGTGTACATAATGAGAGTAAAAAGTCATTTTTACTATCGTTACTATTGTGGCACTATGTCGTAGGAGATGACAGTGATCTTTTTAATGAACAAAACACTCTAGATAGTTTTTTAACCATAATTACTTATTTTGTCGAGTTAGGGCGCCTTCAGATCTAAAACACAGGAGGAATGTTTCTTATGCACGTCTTTACAACGGAATTTAATGAAATCCGTGACTCGGGCCTGTATTCCGCATGGAGCTTAGCGTTGACGACGCTGTAAAACACTGCATGGCGACGTCTTTCTGACGAGGAGAAAAATGTAGCTCGTATAAAACGTTACTACGTAAAGAATTACGAGGGAATTTTTACTTCAAATAAGAGTCACAGGTGCCTGTAAAGTGATGAGATCTAACAAAAGTAGAGAAAATAAGAGAAACGATAAAGAGACGAAATTTTTTTTTTTTGGACATTTAGACTGAATGAATGACAATGGGATGACAAAATAAATCTTCCACATTCTCAAGACAACTAAGAAAATTCTAGATCCGATAAGTTATAGTAGTTGCTGGTATACACATCATATATGGAGAAGAAGCGGTACAGGCGCCGTGTAAGGCTATTGTTAAAATTAGAAAGACTCGAAGATGGAGAAAGTGCTCAGGCGTGAAGTGGTCTGAAGAAAGGAGAAAATATGCGTCACCCTGTGTTTTAGATGCAAAGCCGGACTATTTCGGTAAGAACATTGAATTAGACCGGAGAAACGATGTAAAATTATTCGTCTGTCGCAAGTCTGTTAATTTGGAGTCATAATTCATACATATTTCAATGAACGAACATTGCAGTACGGAATACATTTAATACTCATAATGATTACTTTTCCCCTAAAATACAAAACTGAAATATGGTTTGCTGATCTACATCATTCGTTCGCATTTTGTTTGACCCCATTGCTTCTTGCATGTACATACACTGAAGAGCCAAAGAAACTGGTACAACTGCCTAA
This sequence comes from Schistocerca gregaria, assembly GCF_023897955.1. Lineage (NCBI taxonomy): Eukaryota > Metazoa > Arthropoda > Insecta > Orthoptera > Acrididae > Schistocerca > Schistocerca gregaria. The sequence goes on from NC_064920.1 coordinate 1,198,356,789, forward strand.
GCCGGCCGGGGTGACCGAGCGGTTCTAGGCGCTACGGTCTGGAACAGCGCGACCGCTACGGTCGCAGGTTTGAATCCTGCCTCGGGCACGGATGTGTGTGATGTCCTTAGGTTAGTTAGGTTTAAGTAGTTCTAAGTTCTGCCTGACCTCAGAAGTTAAGTCCCATAGTGCTCAGACATATTTGAACAATTTTTGAACACCTGCATAAAATCGTGTAGGGTCCCCCGCTAGCACTCGTAAGTGGCGCATCACGACGTCCCATGGACTCGTCTAATGTCTGAAGTCGTGCTTGAGGGAACTGACACCCTCAATCCTGCAGGACTGTCCTTAAATCCGTAAGATTACGAAGAGGTGGAGGTCTCTTCTGAACAGCACGTTGCAGGGCATCCAAAATACACTCAATAATGTTCATGTCTGAGGAGTTTGGTGGCCAGCGGGAGTGTTTAAACTCAGAAGAATGTTCCTGGAGTCACTCTGTAGCAATTCTGGACTTGTGGTGTGGAATATCCCAAGTCCGTCGGAGTGGACAAAGGACATGAATGGATGCAGATGATCAGACAGGTTGCTTACGTACGTGTCACCTGTCAGAGGCGTATCTAGACGTATCGTGGGTCCCATATCACTCCATCTGCACACGCCTCTCACCATTGCAGAGCCTCCACCAGCTTGAACAGCCCCTGCTGGCATGCAGAGTCCGTGGATTGATGAGGTTGTCTCCATGTCCGTACACGTCCATTCGCTCGATACAATTTGAAACGGGACTCGTCCGATCAGGCAACATGTTTCCAGTCACCAACAGTACAGTGTCGGTTCTGACGGGCCCCGAAAGCACATATCGATGATGTTTGATTGAATGGTTCGAATGCTGACACTTCTTCATGGCCCAGCTTTGCAATATGCAGCAATTTGCGAAAGGGTTGCACTCTTGTCACGTTAAACGATTCTCTTCAGTCGTCGTTAGTCCGTTTCTTGTAACATCTTTTACAGATTCTTGATTTCATGGTACACACGTGAAACGGCAGTACGGGAAAATCCTTACTTCATCGCTACCTCGGAGATGCTGTGTACCATTGCTCGTGTGCCGAGTGTAACACCACGTCCAAACTCACTTAAATCTTGATAACCTGCCACTGTAGCAGCTGTAACCGAACTAACAACTGCGCCACACTTGTCTTATACAGGCGTTGCCGACCGCAGCACCGTATTGTGCCTGATTACGTATGTCTGTATTTAAATACGCATGCCCATACCTGTTTCTTTGGCGCTTCAGTGTACTTACATGCGACTGTCGGTGATTTAATGTGGCTGTATTAAACCAATTACTATAGGCTGAAATGTACCCGTTTACTTGCATACGTCTGCACTACAACCACAGCCATGCATCACGCCACGTTTACCAGCCCGAGCCCTGTTGCAGTAGACTGCGATTAATTCGCTTCATCAGAATTCGTTCAGGAAGATCCGCTTGCTTTGCATGTGAAATTACTTTGAAATCAGGATCCATAGAAGATAAAGACTGTTTCAAATTACTTCTTCTGTCATGTTTGTTTCTGAGTGTTATTTTTTATATACGCGTAAGAAGGTAAAGCCTTTTCGCACAGGTGTGTGGACGAGGCAGGTAATAAAGTGGTAACCGCTGTATTTGATAGCACTGGAGCCTCCGTCTTTACGCTTAACCAGAAATGTATCGGTGACGAAGATTTATTTTCTATTTCATAGCCGCTGGAAGTTTAGAGTAGCTGCTTGTTTCAATTTACGCTTGATGCGGATTCCAAAATTATTATCCTTTGCAAGCGATTGCCGATACAGTTGTTATTACTAGATGGATCAAGAAAAATACTGTTTGAAATTTTCTAAATCTCTTAAAGGCGCTTAATTTTAATCTTGATATTTTCGTCAGCCGGCTGCTGTGACCGAGCGGTTCTTGGCGCTTCAATCCGAAACTGCGCTGCTGCTACGGTGGCAGGTTCGAATCCTGCCTCGAGCATGGATGTGTGTGATGTCCTTAGGTTAGTTAGGTTTATGTAGTTCTAAGTTCTAGGGGACTGATGACCACAGATGTTAAGTCCCATAGTGCTAAGAGGCATTTGATATTTTCGTCCGAAGTAAGAGGAATTTCTACCAGGAAATCGTGATAGGTATAGGAGCACTCAATTTAATTGGATTTAGACAGATTTCCCAAACGGCAAGTCTTTTAATGAACGATCCATACGATCTTGCATAGTACACAGGTTTTTGTTTGGTCCGTGAAATAATCAATTCTGCCGTCATCAAAATGATGCAATACAACTGGTGCAAATTGACGTATATCAGATCTGATGGATCAGTGAAATGAACCAGTCACCTCCAGAGCCTTTTATGTCACTATGAACTACGTGTCTTCTTGCTTTACAATATATGTTAACATAATCTGACGCGTACAGTTCACACGAAATGATATGTTACTGGCGCAGAAACGCATTTTCGTTCTGAGCGCCGGCCGATACATTCTCACAGTTCCTTTAAAGGGGAGCGCGCCAGTTCTTTGTTGCCTGTCGATCTGCATGCTTCAAACGTTCTCGTTGCTGTCCCTTCGCTACAAAGCAGGACACCGCAGTCTTCATACACTGTATGTGTTGGAAAAGCTTATGATGATCAGGCACGTCTGATTATCCGCAATTAAATTAAATTTATCTTCAAAGAGGTAAACGGGGGAAGAAAAGTCTGATTAAGAACTATGCTTGAGACGATTGCAGGAACTGCTGGCTATTGCAGTCGCACAACAAAGAGTCTAAAGTAGGAGCGGAAAACATAGCTTCACTACTTGCAAAAGATGCAAATCAAAGAAAAGAAACTTCTACATTTATGTCCCGAACAGCATGTCAGAGGACTGAAACATACCATATTACACTATCTTTGTTATTCTGGATTACGATGTAAGGTTCCTTTGGACATGCGTGCTCGATATTGGCTTTCAAGTAAAATATCTCACCTATACGGGAATATACATAATGGATGTACTAGTTGTTGACGCATGGTTGATGACATATGGAAGTTAGGGGCCGGTAGTGAATAGTGCACGGATAGCCAAATAGTAAGGCGACCGCTAGCTAACAATAAGCGGGAAATCCGGTTGGTGGTTGTCAATATTTGCTATTGCAATTACTTTTAATGGCTGAAACATAATTTCCACGTGCAAATGTTCTTTACTTCTCACCAGTGTGCGATTTGCAGGGGGGGATTGGGGGGGGGGGATTTCCCCCTCTGGATCAGACCATCCCCTCCTCTGGTTTTAGTTTATGCATCCCAACCTGGGATGTTTATTTCCCACGCACTGGAGTAAAACTTTACATATAATTTAAATTTGTGGAGCCGAACACTTAAAGTTTTTTATAAGTCTTACTATTAATACTATTAATATGTTTCAGTTTTCTGTCATCAGAATAAGTGCAGCTTTTCACAAATGTGCCTCTACTTTCTGAATTCCCCTCGTATACCTGTATGTAGATGATTTTGTAAATAAGCTTTACCTACAATGTACTTTTAAAGGTATAAAAAGGGATGGCTTTGCTGAGAGTGCATACGCGTGAATAGTGAGTTTCGGCATTAACATCTATTTATAAATAGCTGTTTAACCATGCGTAACGCCACGGTCCAAGCTAGTAACATATAAAATTCTACTAACCCCCTAAGACATCTCCCCCCCCCTCCCCCCTGCTAAAAGCACAAATCGCACCCTGCTTCCCACTGTCAGTTTCATTTGCTTTGTTTTTTACTCTTTCTTTGTTTTACGATATTTATTTCTGGGACTTTGCACTCGCATAAGTTTCGCTCTGATCGACGCGCTGTTTATGCGAATACAAAGTATTTACATTTTGGTACTCGAGTGAGAAACTATTGACTCTGAATATCCATATTTGTCGAATTATCTTCCGTTGCAACATAACCTGTTAATGCAGTCGTTTGTAGACTGTCTAGCAGTAGCTTACAAGTTGCATCAGAGATACGTTTCTACATAGGCTGCGGCCGTTAGCAGGGGAGCCCCCACCACTGACATTTGCCCTCCCCTATCACTCCGTCTGTGAAGGTACGGGCTGAGTTATTTTATATGCCCAAAACTGTCAAACGGACGTGTATATTGAACTCACTCACAGATATTCACACAAGGGCATCTACTGCCAAAGTTAAGTATAAGAGGCAAAATTCTGGTTTTGTCTGAAGTATGTTAAACACTATCGAATAGAGAGAGAGAGAGAGAGAGAGAGAGAGAGAGAGAGAGAGAGAGAGAGAGAGAGAGAGGAGGCGAGCAAATCTTAGCAACCTCTAACAGCTTATATTGACGCGATCCAAACACATCAGTGTAGTGATAAATATTTTATAGGCCGCATCAAACTTTGACACCAGCATTCTGAGACAGTTCTTTCAGGAAAACAGCGTCATTCTTCTAGTGAAGCGGGCTTGTACTAATCAAGCATTTTTTATCCGTGAATAGTCATCGAATGCTTTCGACGGAGTGTTGCACAGTTTAGACTAGAACACATCAGAAAATAGTTAAGGAGCGAACTAACGTGGTTCATTTATTTATTTACACCATCCATGAACACATGTTACAATTATTTTTATTTTGAAGCATGGTATTGTGGAGATTTTCAACTGCCTCTTCTACGAAAACTGAAAAAAGTGTGTCAATAACGGACAGACAATGTTATAGTGGCCTCCTATACAGGGTGATCCCGTGATGATGTTACGATCTATCAGGGATGATGGATAACGATAACTGTATGAATTTACGGTTAAGAGACGATGGTTTGGAAACGATCAAGTCGAAAGATGTAAGTGAAAATCGTTTTGATATCTCTCACACTGCAATGCATGTATTGGTACTGCTGTAGCTGAGATGGCAGGGTAGGAATCTTTGAGACGTAGTAGGTATGAGACACACACAAAAAACAAGAAACACTAAGCAGGAGCCGTAAAATGCATACGTTAAGAGTTACAAGCACTTGTTGATCTCTGTAACTGTGAAACACCTCATCTGCTACAAAATGACCCATAGCTCTTGAGCTATGCATACTGGAGCCCATATTTACGGGACTTTTCTTAATTTTTGGTTCATACTGCGCCCACTAATAATATGAGAACCAAAGAGCATCCAGTAGATATTTTTCACTGTATCAAAGGTGAAGGCGTGCACATCAGGGCCCTTGCTTCCTAGACCTTTTTTCTTGTTTCGACCCTACCTCCTCCGTCAGTTTCCTGCTCTACAACGTCAGCATCAACAGTATCGACAGATAATTTTGCTGCCAGAGTTAACGGAACGATTTTCGCCTGCAACTCGCGTCTCTGTCCTTTCCGTACCAGGATCTCTTACTTTAAATAATACACTTACCCTTATTCATCATCCCTGAAAGTTTATAACATGATCACGCAATTATCCTGCATGTCCACGTATGAGGCTCGAGTGGCGTTAAGTAAGTAATGCAATACATTTTTTTTCTCGACCAATTTTGGTTGAAAAAAATGCAGAATTTATTGTGAGACATCGTCGAATATTCCCGCCTCAGACCCTGTAGTTTCATGAATTTCCCGTAGGTGGCGGCGCTATACGTAGGCTTCAAAATAGCATTTATAAAAGAGGTGCATTCCAAGCAGAGAGCTTTCTTTTGGTGAAAAATCAGAGACTCTCAGTCATTCATGGGCACTTGCAGAATGTCTACGGACACCTGGCAGGGAACAAAAGCACGTTGAGTCGTTGGGCGAGGCGTCTGTCATCGTAACAATGTCGCTCAAACTGTGATCCTGCAGTGCTGGAACGTGCGGGCAGTCTAACTCAAGGTGATCCAAGGCTCACAGTTAAATACCTCCGTGCCCAACTGTACGTCTGATAAGTCTGCGTACCCGAGAAGAGCTCAGTAAACTTCATTCAATTGTTCTTCGTCATCCACCGTACAGCCCGGATCTCCCACCTTCCGAGTTCCACCTGTTTGGCGCAATCAAGGATGGAGTCTTTTTGAAGCAGTAAGTGGGTGATGGGGAGGTTCTTGGAGAGGCAAGGCGTTAGCTTCCACGTCGACCTGTGGAGTGGTACCACACGGGCACACAGTAAGGGGGCGTAAGGTCGTCACACTGAACGGAGGTCATGCCGGAAAATAGTGTTTCGTAGCCAGAAGAGTGGGGAATAATGTGATGCATTGAAATCCTGAATAAAACCAACCTGATTTGAGAAAAAAAAAGTTGCCTGACTCACTTAACACCCCCCACACATTCAGAACGAGTTAATGCATCAAGATGAGGTTTTCGGTCATTTATAGGGAGGGATGTGACATACGTTCTGATGCATCCAAGGAATTTTTAACATGCCTAACTATAACAATGACTTTCTTTTAAAATATGGCTACACTGCTCTGCAAAACTTGAGGACGATCTAGATTAGACAATATAGCGTATTATCAACTTGGTGGGAAAGAATGAGAGTATTATAGCATGTTGCGAGAGGTCTCTCAGTCGTGCACAGAAAGCTAGACGTAAAATGGCGTGAGGTGAGCGTCACTGTAGCAAGGGATGTAGCCTTTCGGCTCTACTGTTCAATCTGTAGATCGAAGAAGCAATGACGGAAATGTAAGAGAGGTTCAGGAGTGGAATTAAAATTCAAGGTGAAAGGATATCAGTGTTAGGGTTCGATGATGACATTGCTATGCTGAGTGAAGCTGAAGAACAATTTCATGATCTGCTGAATGGAATGAACAATCTAACGAGCACAGAATATGCACTGTGAGTAAATTGAAGAAAAACGAAAGTAATGAGAAGTAGCAGAAATGAAAACACCGAGAAACTGACACCAGGATTGATGGCCAAGAAGTAGATGCAGTTACGGAATCCTGCTATCTAGGCAGTAAAATAATAATTAATGACGGATGAAGCAAGGACACCAAATGCAGACTAGAAATGCCAGAAAGGGCATTTCTAGGCTAGGGAAGTCGGGTAGTATCAAAGATACACATTAATTTGAGGAAGAATTTTCTGAGAATGTGCACCGGGGGTACAGTGTTGTATGGTAGTGACACATTGACCGTGGGAAAACCGGAACAGAAGGGAACCGATGCATTCGAGATGTGGTGCTACTGACGAATGTTGAAACTTAGGTCGACTGATAAGGTCAGGAATGAGGAGGTTCTGCGCAGAATCGGAGGGTAAAGGAACGTGTGGAAAACACTGACAAGGAGAAGGAACAGGATGATAGGACGTCTGGTAAGACAAGGAGAAATGACTTCTGTGGTACTAGACGGAGCTGTAGAGGGCAAAAACTGTAGAGGAAGGCACATATAGGAAGACATCCAGCAAATAATTGAGAACGTAGGTTGCAAGTGCTACTCTGAGATGAAGAGATGGGCACACGAGAGGAATTCGTGTTGCGCCGCATCAAACCAATCAGAAGACTGCTGACACCAAAAATAAAAGAAAGCAACTAATGGGACGGAGCGGCAACACGAGGCAGATGATGGAATGGTGAAAGACTGTATGTTTAGCAGTTACAGCGCACTGTGCTGTTGTATGGCCCGATGAAAACATGTGTGAGCCTTCTCACGCGGGACGATCATCATGGAACTGGAGGAGGACGAAGTGTGACCAGCATAGCCCAGGAGTCTGGTATTGCTCACAGCAGTGTTTCATGTGGAGGGGAAGCGGTCCGAAACACAGACGCTGTTGCCCGAAGGAGAGGAGATGACTGGCCTTAGTCAACTACAGCAGCAGGTGACCGATACATTGAGGAATGGGCAAGAAAAGACCCACATCAATTAGAATTGTATTCCGTTGACACCAGCATATCGGCGAAACTATTTGCGACTGTGGCAAGAGCATATGGACTGGACCATCGAAGAATGAGAGCAGGTTCGGTCTGAGTAGTGATTATGGACGTAGCATCTTAGGGCGAGAGGGGGGAAGTAATGTTGTGGAATGCGATCATTTTGGTGGTTCAGGTGTTATGGTGTCGGGAGTCATAACGTTGCATGTGCGTACTGACCTGAAAATCTCTGAATACAGTCCACTCACCAGTGAATGTTATTTTGACACGGTTTTCCTCCCTCAGGTGCGTCTTTGCAGTGGTGGGCGGTGTATTCGTTCCTGACTTCATTTTTATATATGACAGTGCGTGACGGCATCGAGCAGCACAGATGGAGGAGTCCTTGCAGCGAGAGGATACTCGGGGATCAGAATGGCGTGCCTGTTCCCCAAAGTTAAATGCTATCGAGCACGAATTTGATGCATTGGGCACGATTACATGCAGCTACGACCATGCAACAGTTGTCAACCTCACTGGTTGTTGTTGTTGTTGATGTTGTTGTTGTTGTAGTTGTTGTTGTGGTCTTCAGTCCTGAGACTTGTTTGATGCAGCTCTCCATGCTACTCTATCCTGTGCAAGCTTCTTCATCTCCCAGCACTTACTGCAACCTACGTCCTTCTGAATCTGCTTAGTGTATTCATCTCTCGGTCTCCCTCTACGATTTTTACCCTCCACACTGCCCTCCAATGATAAATTTGTGATCTCTTGATGCGTCAGAACATGTCCTACCAATCGATCCCTTCTTCTAGTCAAGTTGTGCCACAAACTCCTTTTCTCCCCAATTCTATTCAATACCTTCTCATTAGCTATGTGATCTACCCATCTAATCTTCAGCATTCTCCTGTAACACCACATTTCGAAAGCTTCTATTCTCTTCTTGTCCAAACTATTTATTGTCCATGTTTCACTTCCACACATGGCTACACTCCATACAAATACTTTCTGAAACGACTTCCTGACACTTAAATCTATACTCGATGTTAACAAATTTCTCTTCTTCACAAACGCTTTCCTTGCCATTGTCAGTCTACATTTTATATCCTCCGTACTTCGACCATCATCAGTTATTTTTCTCCCCAAATAGGAAAACTCATTTACTACTTTAAGTGTGTCATTTCCTAATCTAATTCCCTCAGCATCACCCGACTTAATTCTATTACTTTCCATTATCCTCATTTTGCTTCTGTTGATGTTCATCTTATATCCTCCTTTCAAGATACTACATTCTGTTCAACTGCTCTTCCAAGTCCTTTGCTGTCTGACAGAATTTCAATGTCATCTGCGAACCTCAAAGTTTTTATTTCTTCTCCATGGATTTTAATGCCTACTCCGAATTTTTCTTTTGTTTCCTTTACTGCTTGCTCAATATACAGATTGAATAACATCGGGGATAGGCTACAACCCTGTCTCACTCCCTTCCCAACCACTGCTTTGCTTTCATGTCCCTCGACTCTTATAATTGCTATCTGCATTCTGTACAAATTGTAAATAGCCTTTCGCTCCCTGTATTTTACCCCTGCCACCTTTAGAATTTGAAAGACAGTATTTTGGTCAACATTGTCAAAAGCTTTATCTAAGTGTACAAATGCTAGAAACGTAGGTTAGCCTTTCCTTAATCTTTATTGTAAAATAAGTCGTATGGTCAGTATTGAGTCACGTGTTCCAATATTTCTACGGAACCAAACTGATCGTCGCCTAGGTTGGCTTCTACTAGTTTTTCCATTCGTCTGTAAGGAACTCGCGTTAGTATTTTGCAGCTGTGACTTATTAAACTGATAGTTCGGTAATGTTCACATCTGTCAACACCTGCTTTCTTTGGGATTGGAATTATTATATTCTTCTTGAAGTCTGAGGGTATTTCGCCTGTCTCATACATCTTGCTCACCAGATGGTAGAGTTTAGTCAGGACTGGCTCTCGCAAGGCCGTAAGTAGTTCTAATGGAATGTTGTCTACTCCCGGGGCCTTGTTTCGACTCTGGTCTTTCAGTGTGAAGTGCTGCCACAAGAACTCCGTACCAGTCTTGTGACGAGCATGGCAGCACGCTGCAAAGCTTGCAATGCCGCCCCTTCTGACCACACGCACTTTAGGAACCACGTCCCGTCTTGTACATTGTTCACGGGGATCACTGCAAAACGCGATGAATTCATTTAACTGTTGCCTTTGGGTGGAGGTGTCATTTCTGTTGGTCTCAGTGCGAATTTATTTTAATTACCTTCTGCACTATACTTTCTATCTCTGGCCAAAATTTCATCGATCTATATTATTTGGCCGTGTCACATAGTGTGAAAGTTGCTTTGTCACGTCCTTACGTTTTCCGCACCATTGTGTATATTATTTCTGCGTCATTGGAAACCCCCTTCGAAGAGAACTTCAGCTACATAATTTGAGCGGAACTCGATACAACAGTAACAAGTTATCTGCTAGAGGTAAGCAAACTAGCAACTCAGGTACGGCTCCTGTATTTACCCGACAGCCTCAAATCCATCTGTCTGTGCTCTGCTCTTGCAGCGATTAGAAAGCTACTCGTGGAGCTAATCAGACTTTCAAAACGTATACGACAGTTGAAAGAGCGCAAATGGTGACTGTTGGAGAATGTTGTGGAATTGTTTGAGCAACGGGACTGTTTTCTGCTGAAAGATATCCTGATCGTGACGAGGCTTCACGATCTGTCTTTTCAAAGATTGAGGAAAATATTCTGGAAACTGGAAATGTGCAAAATACCAAATGCTATCGAATAAGAATACAAACTGTCAGGAAAATGCAACTCCATCGACGGCTCGCTGGAAACTGCTTTCAAAACCGATTACAGTTCTCCGGATGGTGCCTAGGAAAACTATAAGCTGATGTGACGTTGTATGAAAGACTTTGTTTACGAATGAAATCTCATTTGCACATCATGGACAAATCAATCCGACCGCCTTGTCACCCTCCACCAATGACGTCACTGCATGCGGTATGGAGGGCGTCTGGTCAGCCTCCACCACCACCACTACCACCACCACCACCACCACCACCTAAAGAGAAAGCCGCTGCGGACTCTGTGTGTGTTCGTTCATGGTCATAGTTATTGTGATATTTCCTATATAAATAACAAATTTGAAAACGCTCCAGTGAAAAATATTGGTCGCTATAATTTTGCATTTGGTGCATATTACACTACATGTTGCTGTGCAAGAGTTTTAGACAAGACACTAAATTTTCTTTAGTCTTAGGAGGAGGTCTCTCTCTCCAGACTCGGAAAACAGATTTTAAGTAGCATGTTCACTTCCGATTGAACGAGTGGAGCGAGGGATTAAATATTCAAGACATCCCACGCTTATCGTAAACCGTTTGAGAAATCGAAAGAGATTTTGGCCAATACGGAACTTTATTTACGGCGATATAGCAGAAGCTACAGTATTATTTTATTTTAGTTTCAACCGAGTACCGTAAATTTTTAAGAGTAGTGGACAGCTTGTGAAAACAGGACTTGCTAGCAAGAAGGCCACGACATTTTTTCTCTTACATTACTGTAAACTGACAAATTGAGATTCTCCGTGAGCTGTAGACCTCTCTGGTCACCACTGCTTGTTTAGTAAGACGTTCTGTTTCAGGATTCTGACGCAACAAATACTGGAAGGTGATTCTGTGAAAATTATGCCGTGATTTGACAAAATAAAGCACAATTAAACTTTTCAACAAAGGGAATGTAGCCGTCACTCATAACTGATGATACTTTTTCAAATAAGAGAAGGCCAAAATTTCAGACAAAAATAAAACGTCTGTTCTCCTGCGATTTTGGCATAATCTTGTAACGCATTGTGTAATTTTGATGGTAATCATCTGCGACTGAAAGTTACCAAAGGATTTTCTTCCTGTTTTTCATTTGAGAAATATGAAAATAAATCACAAAAAACAGTGTATTGTCTCAGAAATGGTTTAAAAAGGCTCTGAGCTTTGTGGGACTTAACATCTAAGGTCATCAGTCCCCTAGAACTTAGACCTACTTAAACCTAACTAACCTAAGGACATCACACACATCCATGCCCGAGGCAAGATTCGAACCTGCGACCGTAGCGGTCGCGCCGTTCCAGACTGATGCGCCTAGAACCGCTCGGCCACACTGGCCGGCTGTGTATTGCCTTTTCGTTCCTATAGCCATTGAGAGTGAAGTGGTGAACCTATTTACCTTAATTACATTTTGATGTGTTAAAGACACACACACATATATAAGCTTAATTAATTATTACAAGCGGTTCATAAAGTAATCATTATTTTGATAAACAAGCATCAAATATGTTGTTTGTAATAGAGTAAGTCTACATTTTTGTTGCAGACGAGACCCAATAAAACTCTTTCGTAAATATGAAACTGTGAAAAAACTGACGACTTTCGAAACCTTGCCAACTATTTGTCAAAGTCACTTTCACTGATGAATCAAGAGATGCTTGCAGTAAGAAGCTTCACTCTCTCGGTCTGTACGTGGATGGGAATGGAAAGATGGTACGCTATATGCAGTAATTCTTCATATATCAAAGATAACTGAGGTGTAGAAAGCGCATCTTTTGCTATGTTTCAGTGTGTCGGTTTACGGTAACATAAGAGAAGAAATTTCATGTCTCCACATTAGAAAATGTGGTTTTCACTATCTCATGACTCTTAAAAATTTACGGTACTAGTTGAAAAACAATAAAATAAAAATTGTAGCTTCTGCTGTATTGCTCTATGTTAACCACATGGAAAAACATTCTCCTCCTTGTGTGCTATCATTGGAGGAAATCTCGTTTCGATATCTCGAACATTTACGACATACGAGGGATGTTGTGTTTTGTATCCCGCCTGGAAGGCAGAGCGTGCGTCTGCTCCTGAGATCTGTAAAATAGGCCGAATGAAGGAAGCGAGTAGGAGCAGGTGAGGTAAAACACTTCGGTACTGCAAGTAAAGTTGAAGCACATTTACTGGTGTATAAACATATACAAACATATTACTTACATTTTGGTGCAGATGAGCTCGTAGGAGCAGAGCCGTTCGTGTATCAAGTTACTAGAAGTTACAAAGGCAAAGTCTGTAACGGCTCGCAGTGGTTAGCACACTGGACGTGCATTCAGGAGGACGATGGTTCAATCCCGCGTCCGGCCTTCCTGATTTAGGTTTTCCGTGATTTCCCGAAATCCCTCAACGCAAATTCCGGGATGGTTCCTTTGAAAGGGCACGGCCGACTTCCTCCCACGTCCTTCCCTAATCCGATGAGACTGATGACCTCGCTGTCTGGTCTCCTCCCCCAAAACAACCCAACTCTATAGTGGCTACCCCGCTACAAGTAGAAGCTAAGTTGCTAGATGGTGTGCTCTTTATCAACTGGGCAGAAAGTAGAGCATAGCTGCGGCTAGAGGCCGCTGTGCTCGCCGTAGTTCGTTCGCTCTCGCAGTGCCAACCTACGAGCGTGCACCTACGCTGTGGCAGCGGAACTATCGATACCACATTATGAATACTTCATTCTTGCACTCATGCAGTCGAAAGTGAAAATGCTAGTTAAAATCCATTTGCCAAGTTTGGAGACACACATACAACTCTTCTCAAGACTAAAGAAAAATTCGATATCTTAGCTAAACCTCATTAGCACCAACATATGACCTAACATGCCCTAAAAGCAAAATCATAGTGACCCCTATTTTTTATTGCCAAGTTTTTGATTTTATTGTTTGTGTAGGAAATATCACAATAACTACGATCATTAACAAAATGATGGGCATTTTACCATGAAAATGGCATATCAAGCTACAGATGACGTAGAAATCAAGTTTTTCCGAATATATTCTGTGAAGTCGTTTGAGAAGAAATTCAATGCGTGCGACTCGATTCTGCCATCGCAGCGACTCGCCAAGTCTGGCCCGCTCTGAATGACATCACACCGAGCATGGCGCGGCCTTTTCCTTAATGTGAAGGTGGTGTGTGTGTGTGTGTGTGTGTGTGTGTGTGTGTGTGTATAGGGGAGCGTCAGTACACCGCCCTCCCAGCCGTTGTCAGTTTTCGTGGCCTGTAGCCGCTGCAACTCGGTCCGGTAGCTCCTCGATTGGCTGCAGTCCTCCCACCAAGGAAAAAATCCCTTGCAGTATCGGTGATCGAACCCGGGTCCTCCATACGGGAGTCAGCATCGCTGACCACTCGGCTGTCGAGGCGGTCCTGATGTCCTATACCAGAGTGTTAACATTGGTGGTAACGACTGAAATGATGTACCTGGGAAAGCGACACTGCAGAGGGAGCGTGCGGATGCAGTTGTGCGCGAGGGAGTGCGTGTTTGCGCGCCCGGCGCAGCTGGTTAAAGGGCATTACTGCAGCTCATCCAGCTGTGGCGGCCACAGGTGAGCAATTAGCGGCACCTGACCGGTCCGCTCGCCTGCCTCTGCGGTCTGTTAATAGGCGCCGCCCACAACGGGGGTGGGGGGGGTGGGGGGGGGGTGAGGGGGCGCTGCGTCACGGGGTGTGGCCAGACCACAGGGCCAGAGAGGCTCAGCTCTGCCCGCTGAGCTGGATTCATTAGCAGGGAGGCGCTCTACAGACGGACACCCCATATACAACCACTCAGATCTGCTGCTGCATGAGTCAGTGAGTGAATGAGTCAGAGAGAGAGAGAGAGAGAGAGAGAGAGAGAGAGAGAGAGAGAAGCTGTCAAACGAAGTGATATGCTAATGTGTTACAGCACACTGTAAAAATTGCGTTAAAAGTATTTCCATTTATATCAGAATGTGAGCTGGAAATCGCACTAAGATTACCTTATTTCTTTTAGGCTGCATGCTGGTATGCAAATGATATTGTTGTTGTTGTGGTCTTCAGTCCTGAGACTGGTTTGATGCAGCTCTCCATGTTACTCTCTCCTGTGCAAGTTTCACCATCTCCCAGTACCTACTGCAACCTACATCCTTCTGAATCTGCTTAGTGTATTCATCTCTTGGTCTCCCTCTACGATTTTTACCCTCCACGCTGCCCTCCAAGGCTAAATTTGTGATCCCTTGATGCCTCAGAACATATCCTACCAACCGATCCCTTCTTCTAGTCAAGTTGTGCCACCAACTCCTTCCCAATCCTATTCAATACCTCCTCATTAGCTCTGTGCTCTACCCATCTAATCTTCAGCATTCTTCTGAAGCACCACAATTTGAAAGCTTCTATTCTCTTCTTGTCCAAACTGTTTATCGTCATGTTTCACTTCCATACATGGCTACACTCCATACAAATACTTTCAGAAACTACTTCCTGACACTTAAATCTATACTCGATGTTAACAAATTTCTCTTCTTCAGAAACGCATTCCTTGCCCTTGCCAGTCTACATCTACTTCTACATCCATACTCCGCAAGCCACCTGACGGTGTGTGGCGGAGGGTACCCTGAGTACCTCTATCGGTTCTCCCTTCTATTCCAGTCTCGTATTGTACGTGGAAAGAAGGATTGTCGGTATACTTCTGTGTGGGCTCTAATCTCTCTGATTTTATCCTCATGGTCTCTTCGCGAGATATAGGTAGGAGGAAGCAATATACTGCTTGACTCTTCGGTGAAGGTATGTTCTCGAAACTTTAACAAAAGCCCGTACCGAGCTACTGAGCGTCTCTCCTGCAGAGTCTTCCACTGGAGTTTATCTATCATCTCCGTAACGCTTTCGCAATTACTAAATGATCCTGTAACGAAGCGCGCTGCTCTCCGTTGGATCTTCTCTATCTCTTCTATCAACCCTACCTGGTGCGGATCCCACACTGCTGAGCAGTATTCAAGCATTGGGCGAACAAGCGTACTGTAACCTACTTCCTTTGTTGTCGGATTGCATTTCCTTAAGATTCTTCCAATGAATCTCAGTCTGGCATCTGCTTTACCGACGATCAACTTTATATGATCATTCCATTTTAAATGACTCCTAATGAGTACTCCCAGATAATTTATGGAATTAACTGCTTCCAGTTGTTGACCTGCTATTTTGTAGCTAAATGATGAGGGACCTATCTTTCTATGTATTCGCATCACATTACACTTGTCTATATTGAGATTCAATTGCCATTCCGTGCACGATGCGGCAATTCGCTGCAGATCCTCCTGCATTTCAGTACAATTTTCCATTGTTGCAACCTCTCGATACACCACAGCATCATCTGCTCATCTGCAAAAAGCCTCAGTGAATTTCCGATGTCATCCACCAGGTCATTTATGTATATTGTGAATAGCAACGGTCCTATGACACTCCCCTGCGGCACACCTGAAATCACTCTTACTTCGGAAGACTTCTCTCCATTGAGAATGACGTGGTGCGTTCTGTTATCTAGGAACTCCTCAATCCAATCACACAATTGATCTGATAGTCCGTATGCTCTTACTTTGTTCATTAAACGACTGTGGGGAACTGTGTCAAACGCCTTGCGGAAGTCAAGAAACACGGCATCTACCTGTGAACCCGTGTCTAAGGCCCTCTGAGTCTCGTGGACGAATAGCGAGAGCTGGGTTTTACACGACCGTCTTTTTCGAAACCCATGCTGATTCCTACAGAGTAGATTTCTAGTCTCCAGAAAAGACATTATACTCGAACATTATACGTGTTCCAAAATTCACCAACTGATCGACGTTAGAGATATAGGACTATAGTTCTGCACATCTGTTCGACGTCCCTTCTTGAAAACGGGGATGACCTGTGCCCTTTTCCAATCCTTTCGAACGCTTCGCTCTTCTAGAGACCTACGGTACACCGCTGCAAGAAGGGGGGCAAGTTCCTTCGCGTACTCTGTGTAAAATCGAACTGGTATTCCATCAGGACCAGCGGCCTTTCCTCTTTTGAGCGATTTTAATTGTTTCTCTATCCCTCTGTCGTCTATTTCGATATCTACCATTTTGTCAACTGTGCGACAATCTAGAGAAGGAAGTACAGTGCAGTCTTCCTCTGTGAAACAGCTTTGGAAGAAGACATTTAGTAATTCGGCCTTTAGTCTGTCATCCTCTGTTTCAGTACCATTTTGGTCACAGAGTGTCTGGACATTTTGTTTTGATCCACCTACCGCTTTGACATAGGACCAAAATTTCTTAGGTTTTTCTGCCAAGTCAGTAGATAGAACTTTACTTTCGAATTCATTGAAAGCCTCTCGCATAGCCCTCCTCACACTGCATTTCGCTTCGCGTAATTTTTGTTTGTCTGCAAGGCTTTGGCTATGTTTATGTTTGCTGTGAAGTTCCCTTTGCTTCCGCAGCAGTTTTCTAACTCGGTTGTTGTACCACGGTGGCTCTTTCCCATCTCTTACGATCCTGCTTGGCACATACTCATCTAACGCATATTGTACCATGGTTTCGAACTTTGTCCACTGATCCTCAACACTGTCTGTACTTGAGACAAAACTTTTGTGTTGAGCCACCAAGTACTCTGAAATCTGCTTTTTGTCACTTTTGCTAAACAGAAAAATCTTCCTACCTTTTTTAATATTTCTATTTACGGCTGAAATCATCGATGCAGTAACCGCTTTATGATCGCTGATTCCCTGTTCTGCATTAACTGATTCAAATAGTTCGGGTCTGTTTGTCACCAGAAGGTCTAATATGTTATCGCCACGAGTCGGTTTTCTGTTTAACTGCTCAAGGTAGTTTTCAGATAAAGCACTTAAAAATATTTCACTGGATTCTTTGTCCCTGCCACCCGTTATGAACGTTTGAGTCTCCCAGTCTATATCCGGCAAATTAAAATCTCCACCCAGAACTATAACATGGTGGGGAAATCTACTCGAAATATTTTCCTAATTATTCTTCAGGTGCTGAGCCACAACAGCTGCTGAGCCCGGGGGCCTATAGAGACATCCAATTACCATGTCTGAGCCTGCTTTAACCGTGACCTTCATCCAAATCATTTCACAATTCGAATCTCCGTCAATTTCGTTCGATACTATTGCACTTCTTATCGCTATAAACACGCCTCCCCCTTCACTGTCCAGCCTATCTCTGCGGTATACATTCCAATCAGAGTTTAGGATTTCATTACTGTTTACGTCTGGTTTCAGCCAACTTTCTGTTCCTACTACTATATGGGCGTTGTGACCGTTTGTTAATGAGAGCAGTTCTGGGACCTTTCTATAGACGCTCCTGCAGTTTACTATAAGCACATTAATAGTGTTATTCCTTGTTGCATTTTGCCTACTCCTGCCTTGCCGCGTCTCAGGAGGCGTCTTGTCGGGCCTAGGGAGGGAATTCTCTAACCTAAAAAAACCCCATGTGCACTCCACACGTACTCCGCTACCCTCGTAGCCGCTTCCGGCGTGTAGTGGACGCCTGACCTATTCAGGGGGACCCTACATTTCTCCACCCGATAGCGGAGGTCGAGAAATTTGCACCCCAGCTCTCCGCAGAATCGTCTGAGCCTCTGGTTTAAGCCTTCCACTCGGCTCCAAACCAGAGGACCGCGATCGGTTCTGGGAACGATACTACAAATAGTTAGCTCTGATTCCACCCCGCGAGCGAGGCTTTCCGCCTTCACCAACTCCGCCAGCCGCCTGTACGAACTGAGGATGACCTCTGAACCCAGACGGCAGGAGTCATTGGTGCCGACATGAGCAACAATTTGCAGTCGGGTGCACCCAGTGCGCTCTATCGCCGCCGGTAGGGCCTCCTCCACATCTCGGATGAGACCCCCCGGCAAGCAGACAGAGTGAACACTGGCCTTCTTCCCCGACCTTTCCGCTATTTCCCTAAGGGGCTCCATCACCCGCCTAACGTTGGAGCTCCCAATAACTAATAAACCCCTCCCCCCGTGTGCCTGCTCGGACCTTGCTGAAGGAGCAGCCACATGTCCACTCACAGGCAGAGCGGGCGATGCCACACGGCCAGCCTCCACATTGACCCTCCGCCTCGTGCGCCGCGAACGCCGCTGAACCCGCCACTCCCCTTGGGGAGAGGGTGGCCCAACCGCGCCCGGTACCCGCGAAGATGTCTCGACAGCAGGGACAGTGGGTGAAGCATGTAACACCTGGGGTGTACCTTGCGACGCACCAGACTCCCCACTGCCGCTACACTCCGAGGCAGCAGCCTGAAGACGGCTGACCGCGGCCATCAACACGCTCAGCTGTTCGCGAAGAGTGGGCAGCTCCTCCTGCGTCCGTACACAGCAGCCACACATCCTATCCATCCTAAGAAGTCAATTTACTATAGAGTGTTAATAAACTTTTAAATAGACTGCTAATTCACTAAAGGCGGTTGATTATTGACTAAAGAGTGGTTGCTAACCACTCCTTGTAGAAAACAAGGAAAATAGCACTACCTGTCTCTGGACTGTATTCAAAACAAACACTAGCACTACTAGCACTATGGCTGACTAAAGGGACTATCTGACTGTATTCAAAACAAACACGAGATCTATGGAACACTTAATAGCACTCGACTATTAAAGCTTCCTAAAAGCAAAAACACGCAGAAGAAGAAGTGACAAGTAAGAAAAATACAGTTAATACTTAAATTAAGGTAGCTCGCTGCACAGCAGACGTGAAGCAGACATTTTATATCCTCTCTACTTTGACCATCATGAGTTATTTTGCTCCCCAAATGGCAAAACTCCTTTACTACTTTAGGTGTCTCATTTCCTAATCTAATTCCCTCAGCATCATCTGACTTAATTCGACTACATTCCATTATCCTCGTTTTGCTGTTGTTGATGTTCAACTCATATCCTCCTTTCAAGACGCTGTCCATTCCGTTCAACTGCTCTTCCAAGTCCTTTGCTGTCTCTGACAGAATTACAATGTCATCGGTGAACCTCAAAGTTTTTATTTATTCTCCATGGATTTTAATACCTACTCTGAGTTTTTCTTTTTTTTTTTTTTTGTTTACTGCTTGCTCAATATACAGATTGAACAACATTGGGGAGAGGCTACAAATCTGTCTCAGTCCCTTGCCAATCACTGTTTCCTTTCATGTCTGTCAACTCTTATAACTGCCATCTGGTTTCTGTAGAAATTGTATATAGCCTTTCGCTCCCTGTATTTTACCCCTGCCACCTTTAGAAATACAGATAAAACGGACTAGAATATGTTTTGAAGCGCTCTCTCCACGATAACTAGAAAGCAGTGTCGAGTGCTGAAGTGGTCATTCGTGCGAAGATCAACTCGGAGAAAGGGAAGCAGCTGTCTGTTTCGGAATGTGCATGCTCTGTAGTGACGTCATTCCTTCCGACACGATGAGTGCTACGTTGCTCACAGCACCAGGTCAGTATGTTTCTTTCAAAGCGCATATAGCGCAGATATAGAGTATGAGGAACACTGCGTGTTACAGCGCCGCGGTCGAAAACTCAGGGCCACTGACAGGCAACTTCTCAGTCGGATTCGATTCTCGCTGCTACAATCATACCTTTTTTCATTTTATTTTATTTCTCTCAATATTAAACGATTAATTATAAAATTTAAATATATCTATAATACGTAAAATTGATATATTCATTTTTCTTAAGTTTACTACACTTGTGAGTCAAAAGACTATAGGTGACCACATTATAGCAAAATGGTAAAATTTTGCGCTGCTTCTGCCTATACCGCTCCATTCTGCAAGATACACAGAAGAAATGGCGACTGCGATTACTATATTCTGTGGGACGGAAAACCAGATATTTTCCAATTGGAGCTGCATAGTTTGCACTCTGTATGGCAGTTAATTCATACAAATGTCACCAAAGTGGTTACGAATTGTGGTGATAGTAAGTTCCAGTGGGATCAAACTGCTGAGGTCATCGGTACTTAGGGTTACACACTACTTAATATAACTTTAACTTGCTCTAAGGACAACACTTACACCCATGCCCGAGGGAGAACTCGAACCTCAGACTGGATGGTGGCGAGGGGGATGGGGGGGGGGGGGGGGGAGCCTCGCGAACCGTGGCAAGACACAGAAGACCACGCGGTTATCCTGCCCGTCTACGAATTGTGTCTGATATCCTAATTAGCTATGCTATCTATTACAATACCTCACAAAGAAGTGCGTAGCGCTCAGAAAAAATAATCGTATGTCAGTGCAGCTTCATACACTGGCGGGTAATTAAACAATTACTGTGTCAGTTGTCTCTAACGAGCAGACAGGCCACCAGGAAGCATTAGTTTTGTACGTGTTTAGTGTTGTACCCAGGCTTTGTAGCAAATGTAAGGGACGTGGACAGCGTCGGGTGTTGAGTGATCACTATGAATGACACAGAAATGCTAAGTTCTCTTGTGAGACAGCGCGGTGAGCAAGTGACAGAGTAAGCTTCAAAGCACAGAACGTTCACACAATCCTGTAAAACTGCCATAAAAGTCCTCTTTGGGATATCTTCAACTCGCGTATCGCATTTCCGCGAATTTCGGTTATCTTGTCAAGGCATTGACTCCCCCATGTGAAGTTCTGCCCTTTGTCGTTATGTGGTAGCTTCCCACTCACAACACTATCCAGAAAATATGTTTCCGTCTTGGATTTCGAACAAGTCGAAGCAGGCATCCACATGCTGTCATTATTGATCGGGGATCAAGACCTATGGGGTAAATTTGCACACAGTTTCCCCTTCTTCAAACACTCTGCAAATGTCTTCACCACTTGACTTAGAAATGGTGTTTGTAACACCACAACTCTAATGCCGTACTGATTTATTTTGGTTTTTGTTTCGTTTAATGTTACATCACTGAGCTTCTGTAAATGTGTTTGTTTGAATCGATAACATAAAACTGTATACTCATTTCTTTGTAAGAACTTCGATGTCATGATATGATTCTATGCAATCTAGTGTATGTTTCATTTAAATTCTTTGTCCCATTTGGAGGGAACAAAACTTACTGTATATGATTGTAATTTTGTGTGAATAATTTTTGGTAGAAATGTCAATATGTGCAAATGTTTTGTTTTATTTAATGTATTTTATTATTGTTATGTAAACTGCTGATCCTCACTTAGGGTTCTTAGTTCTTTAGTATATAAAAGGTGTAGTGGTTCCCCTCGGGAACGGAACTGTGTAGCGCGCGCAAATTGTGGTTGACCTAGGTAGAAAAGGTGGAACAAGAGTCAGTCGGGGACGAGCCACCAGTCTGGGACGAGCTACGAGTCGGGGACGAGCTACCAAACTGTGCACTGCCACGTAAATGTTGCATACTGTGCTGGTCCCGAGAGAGGCTTTTTCTGCTACTTTCCAATGCCTCGGATGGATGGATAAATAGCTGGAACTATTCTGGATTTTGTATCTATCATCGCCACCAAGAGATGACAAGAGTCCAGCAATTCTACCTGCAATTCCAACTACCGACATACAATCGCCACCACATTGCGCAATCACTGTAATGGAGCACTATAGTAATGTCAGTGAAGGATCAGCTTAATGGATGTGTTGGTGTGGTCAAATATAAGGTAATTTATAACTGAGTTTATGTACCTACCTTGATTTTTCTCCTTATCATAACACCTCTCAGGTTCCTCTCCGTTTGAACTAAAGTGATTTCCGAGTGTCCCTACTGAAAGAACATTAAAGACCAGTGTTTTTGCTAATTAATGCCTCTTGAACATAAAAAAAGAAAGTTAATGAAAGTAATTTTCCTAATAAAACTGCTTATTAATGTATTGTTGCCAAATTCAAATTAAGAGTTCGTAAGACTGAGGCTTATAAAGTTTTGCTTCGTAAATGATCTCATTACTGCCTATTGTAAATCACAGAAGGTGAGTCAGTATCTTACATATATGTTAATTTTGTCTCTCAATGTAGTAAGAGTGGAAAACTGCAGTATGAAACGTTATATACTCATGTTTGCTAAGTGTTTGTCTCTCTTGTGTATTAGAAGTGCATATGAGTAGTATACCAGGATCCACAATCTGTCTATTGCGTTAATGATCGGTAACAAGTAACGGAAAGACCATTAATTATGAAAACCATAATTTCTTTATTGAAATGATTGTGAGAAGCAACTTGTTAGTGGACTCCAATTAACTTTCATTTTAAATAGTAAAGTATTTAACTGAGAGAGACTTAACCTATATCCAATTAATGATTCTGCAGTGAATAGTAATAATAACGTTATAAAGACCATCCAGTTTGTGTAACCATTAAAGTAATAGTGTGTTCCGGTATCAGTTACAATTTTGCAAATAGTTTGTGCTGCTCCAGTTGTTAGCTTCAATCTGAAACATACGTATGTGTCAAGAGTTCACTGCACTCACGTGTGTCAAAGTATAGGTTGTGTTTATCCATTAAAGTTACTGATAACTATTTTCTTGAACAAGAATGTTAATCATTCTCTTGCCTAGTTAGGCAGGCGACCGTTTTCTTTACCCGTTAAACACTACAGATAGGCATAATTTTGTTTGTTACTGTTCAAACATTTCCGTAATTCTGACTTTCACTTCCGATAAGCCACCTCCTTTAGGTACTACACGGTCAACTCTACAAAATTCCTCTCAGAGGGTAACAATGCTCTGTTGCGTTATACCATAATTGCTTTAATAAGATTGTTTTATTTCACAACCTGCTTTAAGGTTATGGTACAACAGTGACAGACATAAGTGTTATATGCTCCATTGCAACGTTCACACACCACAGCCCCACGTCCATTCCTTGACACTGCCTGCTCACAACTGACTTTTCGAATTCACATTTATTCTTTACAGATGTTATTTCAAGCTGCCACTGTTGGAATGCGCTCTCTTCGCTTACACAACAGGATTAAAATTAGTTCAAAATGGTTCAAATGGCTCTGACCACTATGGGACTTAACATCTGAGGTCATCAATCCCCTAGAACTTAGAACTACTTAAACCTAACTAACCTAAGGACATCACACACATTCATGCCCGAGGCAGGATTCGAACCTGCGACCGTAGCGGTCGAGCGGTTGCAGACAGAAGCGCCTAGAACCGCTCGGCCACACCGGCTGGCATTAAAATTAGTCTCGGGAAGGCAGTGTATGGCTCATGGATAAACGAAAAAAAAAAGGAATGTGTTGAAGAATACTAGAAAGGAGAACAGCGACTTTCAACATGAAAATTCGGAAAGCTACAGTAAAATAACGCGTGACAGTACTCAAATATCTAGAGAGCAAGACTACACAGGTTGACAGAAGCAAGGAAAATGCCGGAAAGAGAGTGTCACTGGTGAGGCACGGTTTATTTTTTAGAGGAGGATTGCAGGTGCGATTTTGACAAGGAAATGGGGAAGAAGTTATAGGTAACGTACGCCTGAAGCACAAAATTGTATAGATGTGAAGCGTGCACTGTGGAAAAATGGAAGCAAACAAACTGAAATAATTGTAAATGAAGTGCTATTCAAGAAAGACGAACATTAATTGGATCGATAAGGAACGAAATGAGGAACTACTGAAAAGAAAAGGTGAAAGTAGTATTTAGTGGGCCATTACGAAGATAAGGGGAAGATTGGTAGTAAAGGATGACACGAAAGTCCGATAACATTTGAAAATGCACTAATTTACGGAATAATGTAGGTAGAAAGGTGAAACTTGACAGACATGCCTGAAATGACATGAGGTTTTCTTGAAACCAAAAACGAGTTCAAACCGACCATCATATGCCGCTGGACAGGAACACGGCCGTGACGCCACATACGAATAGCGTATGAAATGAGCGGTAGTGAGAGAGGGTGTCAGATGCACCAGCAGTTGCGGCGTGTTGCCTTTACCGGAAAACGCCTTGTTAGTTAAGGTTTGCTATTACATTGGAGAATCTTTAAGATCGTATCGCCATAAGAAAGTTACACTATGTGATCAAAAGTATCCGGACACCTGACTGAAAAAGCCTTACAAGTTGGTGGCGCCCTCCATCGGTAATGCTGGAATTCAGTACGGTGTTGGCCCACCCTTAGCCTTGATGACAACTTCCACTCTCGCAGGCGTTCGTTCAATCAGTTGCTGGAAGGTCACTTGGGGAATGGCAGCCCATTCTTCAGTGCCGCACTGAGGAAAGGTATCGTTGTCGGTCGGTGAGGCCTGGCACGAAGTCGGCATTCCGAAACATCCCAGAGATGTTCTATAGGATACAGGTCAGGATTCTCTGCTGGTCAGTCCATTTCAGGAATGTTATTGTCGTGTAACCACTCCGCCAGACGCCGTGCATTATGAACAGGTGCTCGATCGTGTTAAAAGATCGAATCGCCATCCCCGAACTGCTGTTCAACATTAGGAAGCACGAGGGTGCCAAAAACTTTAATGTAGGCCTGTGCTGTGATAATGCCACGTAAAACAACAAGGGGTGATAGTTCCCTTCACGAAAATCAGGACCACACAATAACACAACTGCCTCCGAATTTTACTGTTGGCACTGCACACGCTGGCAGATGACGTTCACTGGGCATTAGCCATACCCATACCCTGCCATTGGATGGACACATTGTGTATCGTGGTTCGTCCTCGGCATAAGTTTTTCCACTATTAAATCGTCCAATGTTTACGATCCTTACAGCAAACGAGGCTTCGTTTGGCATTTACCGGCGTGATGTGTGGCTTATGAGCAGCCGCTCGACCATGAAATCCAAGTTTTCTCACCTCCCGCTCAACTGTCACAGTAGTTGCAGTGGGTCCTGATGCAGTTTGGAATACCAGTGTGATAGTCTGTATAGACGTCTGTCTATTACGCTTTACGACCATCTTCAGCTGTCGGCGGTCTGTCAGTCAACAGACGAGGTCGGCCTGTACGCTTTTCTGCTGAACGTGTCCCTTCACGTTTCCTCTCCACTATCACATCGGAAACTGTGGATCTAAGGATGTTTAGGAGTGTGGAAATCTCGTGTACAGACGTATGACACAAGTGACACCCAATCACATGAGCACGTTCTAAGTACTTGAGTTCCGCGGAGCGCCCCATTCTGCTCTGTCACGATGTCTACTGAATCGCTGATATGGAGTATCTGGCAGTAGGTCCCCGCACAATGCACCTAATATGAAAAACGTGCATTAAGACGTGCTCCCTAATCCTATCCGCACCAAATCCAGCCCCATCATGAACTGTTACCCATCGATTTTGTGACGCGGAGAACATTTGCAGTGTGGGCGCTTTAAAAAATGTGGGAAGATGACGATTGGTCGTCTAACGTGTTGTGGACCGACGAAGTCGATTTCAACACTCCAAAGGTCCGTCAACACCCGTAACTGCAGAATATGGGCTACAAAAAATCCGAGAACTGTTGTGGGAACCCATCTCATGGCGAGAAGGTCACAGTGTGATTTGTGTTGACATAAATGGACCCTTGATCTCCGAGGAAACGCGGAACGCTGCTTTTCAAATTGTCGGCGTGACGGATGCGAGATAAGCCGATATGTTAAAGAACCGCATCATCTCTAGCCTGGCTAACAAACATCTGCTCGAAATTCCGACCTTTATGCAGGACGGCGCTATATCCCATTCTGATTACATGTATGAAAGATCTTCGGCGCAAATCTTTTGGTGAGGATCACGTACTGAGCCGCCACTTTCGTCATTCTTCTCCTCTCAGGTCCCCAGAATTCAGTTCGTGTTTATTGGTTGTGGGATTACCAGACATCGCATGTCTTCTGCAGTCGTCCTAACTACTTAGGGATGCTAACAGGTAACACCCGACGGCAATTTCTCACCGTACCTACTGATCTGCTGGACAGTGCTGTTCATGACATTGTCCCTCGACAGGAGGTATGGTTGATATGTCGAGCATTTGTTTTAAAGAAGATAATCTTTGCGAAAAATCAATTGTTACGCTGATTAGATTAGATTTGCTTTCATTCCAATTGATCCGTAGTGAGGAGTTCCTCCAGGATGTGGAACATGTCAGAAAAACAACAATAAATGACAAATATTTGAAACTAAAACAAATAAGCTAATGCACCATTCCACAGGTCCGAAGTGCAATGATCGTCGTTTTTCATGAACACTATATGAAAGAGTCATTTTACAAATACTAATGCACTGAATTTAAAATAAGAAGTTTTTTATTTATTTATAAGGTAATAAACATGTAATACGACTACTACAACAACTTCTGCACCATATTATATATATATTCACCTCTCTACCTATGTTATTCCGTGAAGTATTCAATTCTCAAATGTGAACGGACTTTTGGGTCACCCTGTGTATCTGATATGGCCTCCCGCTTCCAGAGACAGTTAGCAAGGTGCTGGAAGGAGCAGCAGAGGGCACAGACAGTACAGGCAGACAGAGATTTGAATACACAAAACACAATTAAGAGCAACCTTGTGATATTCCTGGCTGTGACCGCCAGTATTTTATTTTGGTAGAAGATCGCTTTGATGCAGCTTGAGACACATGAAGTAGCGTATGGTACAAAAGTTGAGTGAGGTGCAAACAACAGATGGTGCAGTATGTACTAGACTCGTGGGAAAGTACGCCAATTGTACTGAACTTGTTTCTGATTGGTCGGCACGTTCGGATGCTAGGCGCCAAAATGTCCAACTTCTCTTATCAATTATTTATATAGTTTTCTCTGTATTTAACTTAGTTTTTAGTAAGAGAATATATCATGACTACCCTACGAGTTTATCGTTTTTGTTTATTAAATTTCACTAGTTTTGTGAAACATAAGAGTAACGATACTGCATCCGAAGTGCTTCGGACACCTTCGGGTCGTTTTGGCGCGCCTGGGAGACGAAGTACTTCGGCTGCGCTTGCCACTCTGTTTCGGGCGCTATGGAGGGCAGGAAACCCATCTCTGTTTCGGGCATTCTGGAGCGTCGGACACGTATCGCAGTATCTTGTGTGACTTACAATGTTAAAATGTAATAGTCACTCTGTTTCTGGTGTTTTTCAGAGCATGTTGTACTCTACATCTAGCCTAATTTAGTTGTGAATATGTAATACTAGTGAGAACCGGAGAGCCTGGCATTTGTATCATACTTAGGAAGTTGGATGTAGAAGTTACCATACAATTAAGAAAGCTGTGCCGAGTGCTATAAAATACATTATAAATGTGCGAATATTTGAATAATAACCAAACAGCATAGGCATTAACGAGAAGTGTCGCCTGTCAGTACTATAGATCTTGCTCTCTGTAGATACAGAGACTAACCTGGATAAGTGGGATCCCACAAAAAGCACAATCACAGATTAGAACTGATAACGTAGCAGTCTCCGCCTCAGAAGATCCCACGACCGACGAACTGTCTTCTGCGCTGGGGATAAAACTTTACATGACGACAGGTTGGTGCAAAGAACGGTCAGAGACTCTTATTCAATCGCTCCAGATCTCTCCAGCTTCCAGATGTAACTTCCAAAGGGATACATAATTTATATCCTGTAGTAGTTACATAGAAGTGAAAACATCAGCACTAGATAGAAATAGGTGGAGATGAGTTGAAAGCCAGAAAAGGTACTGATAATTAAAAGAAGTAAATATAAATTTAAAAAATCTGCAATTTATGTGACACAAAGTAAGCGATGTTCTCTATGACAACACACCGCAATACCGCCAACGTGGTGCAAACGCAGTTGAAAATATCGACGTTCAGATTTCATTGCGACCCCTTCTAAGTCTATTTTGAAAGCTCAACGAGAACAATGGGGGAAGATAAAGCAGGCACCAGTAGGGGAGGCAACGGAATGGAGGAGCAAAGCAGGGGTTTTGTTGCGCGACCCCGGCGAACAGCAGGTGCTCGCCTTTTATTGCCTGAGGAGGGGTGAGGCGGCAGAAACGCTGCGCAGCCCGCTGTCGAGAGTTTGTGCGCGACGTGGACTCCCACTTAGCGGCCAGCCCGCAGGAGTTGTCGCACTGTGGCACAAAATTAGCTCTCCCTGTCTAAAGGTCGCTCTCCCTCCGAAAAGCAAGCTTTGTTTCCCTTTCACGAGTGCGCGCGCCGACTGATACTGGGTACAATTTTCCTGGTGCTCTGCGTTCTCTTCGCACAAAGTCGTTACAACAGAAATTCATTCCGCGACACCTTGTTACGTGAGTTTTATTTTCTCTGTTGTTGCGTTTCTTGCCGAATGATATCAGCAAATAAGCACATTGCAACAGCAGCATGCTGTGCGTAATGTTCAAGATATTCTCTGGAATTATCACCAACTGCATAGAAAAAAATATTTTAGTCAGTCAAACGTACAAGCTGGCTTTACAATTAGATGTAGTGCAGTCGGCCATTATCAGGTTGTAATCTTAGTTACATAACGGAGCAATTGCTATACACTACATCATTATGAAATGGATTCTCAAAATTCGAATACGATTACACAACAGCTATACGATTTAATTTGTGCCGGAATGGGACTCTGACCTGGATTCCCCGCTTTACACTAGCGATCGCCCTACCACATCGGCCATCCGATCACGTCTCTAGGTTTGGGAAAGTTATTTTACTTACGCAACCATTTTCGACTTCTAAAGAACGCCATCTTCATGCCCCTATGCACTCAATGTGCAGACAGTCTGGTTTATCGGCAGATGCACACTGGAACCATCAGTATCTGGATTTTCTGAATTCGTTTTTGGGGTGTTTACTTCGAATACTGAACAACAAGTGAACTCAGTTCAGTTCAGCTGTTGTCAGCCCCTCGAAGTAAATAATCCAAAAACGAATTCATCCAGATATTGACGGCTCAAACGTGCAAGCATCTGATTGTCTGTACATAGGGTGCATCGAGGCCTGAAGATGGCATTATTTAGGCGCCGAAACTGATTGTCTAACTTCTCACAACATACGGCTGTTTGGTGATTTTCCTTGGTAAATATCTGACCGGCCGCTGTCCCAATTCCACAGTGGATCAACAGAGATCAAACTTCCGTATGTCATAGTGTCTACGTCCCACAGCGTCCCCACACACATCGTGTGAGCTCCAGAGAGGGAGAGATATTATTTTACTCGTGAGATTGCCTTATTTTAGCGTAGAGTGCAGTAGGGAAATTTTTGCATGCATGTTCGAAGGAACAGACACTACTGACGATTGACAGTCGTATTAAATTAGGAAATGCATTCGCAATTTTCGAATACGATTGTACAAGAGCTAAACAGTTTACTAGCAACGTACGAAAATTTGTGCCGACAGAGACACGAACCTGGATTTCCTGCTTTACTCGACTGGTAGCCTTAACTGCCTCGTCCAGCCCCGCTCGCCTCAAGGAACGGCTGAAACTTCTGTACGTCCTAATGTCTGCGTCTCATAGTGCTCACAGATGCATGCTTGTATGTCGAAAGGAACACTGCATTGAACTATGCATACACTGTAAAATACAGGCACTGCTTTAATGACGTACAGATTTGTCTGGGATTCATAAATTTTTTGAGTAAGTTTAAAAACTCGATTATCCTAACTGGACTGGTGCTCTTCGAAATGTTACAGCCTCTATTAGATTTCATGACAACGAGGAAGGCAAGGACAATGAGATTTGATATCAACAAAACTATACACACAGGCGCTTGAAGACGTTTACACTACTATAAACGCAGAAATTAAGAAGAAATTAATGCTAATAGAACATACCTGAACCACGTTCGTTCGTTCGGCTGACTACATTGTGCAATTCGCCTCGAGTATGGATAAACTTAAAGAACTTCTATAAATTCATGATTCAAGTTTGAAAATTTGCTTGAAAATAATTGCAACCAGAGGTAAGGTTTCATACTTCGTGGCTCATTCAAAATAACCTACAATAAGGAAAGAGATTTTACCTGGATTAGGTTTTCCTGGGTATCCCTTGGTCTAGGGATAACGTCTTCCACTTCTGATGAAAACGTAGTGCGTTTGAACCAAACCACAGCTTAAATGTTTGAACCAAACCACAGCTTAAATTAGCGGAGTGAGGATGCTAAATTGACAGAAAACTACTGCGTTGAAGATACGTAATTGGCATTCAGAGAAAATGAGTCCTGCAATGGGTAAGTGTAATGATCATCTCTCCATTGGCTAAAGATTCTGAATTACTCTCCTATCGGAAATCTGGGAATGAACTGCTAAGTGGGAGGTGATCATGGTACTAAGCCTTATTAATCAGCGAAGGGGTAACAGTCTATGAATCGGACCATGGAATGTCTACAGTCTAAATGTGGAAGAGAAGCTAAAAAATCGAAAAAGGACATGTAAAGACCGAGTCTAGGTGTGAGTCAGTGAAGTGAAATGGAAAGAAGATTAGGTTTCCTGGCCAGATTAACCATAGCTGATATAAATAGGAGATTAATTGGTATGATCGGAGCCGTATTCGTTACCAACAAAAAGGTAGGGCAGAGAGCGAGTAAGCGTGAACACAATGATATAATTATTCTCATCACAGCAGGACCACGCCAGCTATATAATATATACACACTCATGTTCACAAAAAGCACAGCACCTTGAACGACTAGCTACAGGACGATTGTATTCACAGGACATGTACGTTAAGACGTTCGCAGAGTCAGATGATTAGTATTTCACTGAAACAGGGAATTTTTCCGGACAGACTGAAGTATGCTATTGTTAAACCATTGCATAAAAGAGGCGATAGATCTGATGCTAACAACTACCATCCAATCTCACTTCTGACAGCTTTATCCAAAATGCTTGAAAAAGTAATGTATTCAAGAGTGGCATCACATATTTGTAAAAATGAAATACTAACAAAATGTCAGTTTGGTTTTCAGAAAGGCTTGTCAACAGAAAATGCTATATATGCTTTCACTGATCAAATATTAAATGCAAAGAATAACCGAACATCACCCATTGGGATATTTTGTGATCTCTGAAAGGCTTTTGACTGTGTGAATCATTAAATTCATGTCGATAAGCTGAAGTATTGTGGTATGAGTGGGACAGTGCACAAATGGTTTAATTCATACATAACTGGAAGAATGCAGAAGGTTGAAATCAACAGTACAGATTATCTATAAAAACTAGCAGAGGCCTCTAACTGGGGAGGTATCAAGAATGGTGTCCCACAGGGTTTAGTCTTGGGTTCCTTATTGTTCTTAATATATATTAACGACTTGCCATTCTATATTCATGAAGATGCAAAGTTAGCTCTTTTTCTGATGATACAAGTACAGTAATCACACACAAGAAGAAAGAATCAGCTGAAGAAATCGCAAATAATGTCTTTCAGAAAATTATTAAGTGGTTCTCTGCAAATAGACTCTCACTAAATTTTGAGAAAAAACAGTTTAAACAATTCTGTACAGTAATTGGCATAAGAGCATTGATTAATATAGACTATGAACGGAAGTCCGTTGCTAAGGTAGAATGCTCAAATTCTCTGGGTGTGTGCGTTGATGAGAAACTGAATTAGGAGAAAAACATCGATGACCTGCTGAAATGGGTAGGTTCAGCTGCTTAAACTATCAGGGTTATTGCAAATTTTGGTGATAAACATATCAGTAAATTAGCCTACTATGGCTGTTGTCATTCACTGCCTTCATATGGCATCATATTTTGGGGCAATTCGTCATTAAGAGAGAAAGTATTGATTGCACAAAAGCGTATAATCAGAATAACAGCTGGAGCCCACTGAAGATCACCTTGCAGACATTTATTTAAGGAAATCGGGATATTCACAGTACCTTCGCAATACATATATTCACTTATGGAGTTTGTCATTAATAACCCATTACAGTTCAAAAATAACAGCGAAGTGTGTAGCTACAACACTAGCAGAAAAGATGATATCCAGTATTCTGGATTAAATCTCACTTTGGCTCAGAAAGGGGTGAATTATGCTGCCACAAAAATCTTTGTTCATTTGCCAAATAGTATTAAAAGTCTGACAGATAGCCAAACAACATTTAAAAGCAAGTTAAAAGAATTTCTGAATGACAGCTCCTTCTACTCAATAGATGAATTCTTAGATATGAAGTAATAACAGCACAAAAATTAATTAATTAATTACTTTGTGTAAAGAAAACTTATGTTTGTTAAAGTGACATTTTCCACATCATGACGAAATGTCGTATTGATGATATATGGAACAAGCATTAATGTATGTATGTATGTATGTATGTAGTCACCGCGGTTCAGCAAGGGGCCTTTTGCCGTGGGTCCTGAGGACTTGTTCTATGCGTGGTGACATCAAGGCGTATAAGGCGCGAATGGTGTCCTGTCGTATAGCAATCCATGCTGCATTCACCTCGTCCCAAAGTTCATCTGTGGTGAATAGGATTTAATCACAGCACTGCACCCTTCGTTACACCATATCTCAGTAATTTTTGATTGGTAACAAGTCTGGGGATCTGACAGGCCAGGGCAAAACGCTGACATCCTGTGACACCAAGCAGGCACATATATGTGCAGCAACATGTGGCCATGCGTTGTTTTGCTGAAAAATGACGTGTGGGGTGTTGTGCAGAAAGGGTATGGCTACGGGTTGCAGGATGTGATTCACGTACGTCACACTCGTCACAGTGACCTGGACACACACCAACTGTGATCTGTCGTTGTACCCAATACCACCCCACATCGTAAGGCGTTGAACCGGCACTGTGTGTCCTGTGCGAATGCAGTCACTGTGACGTAGCTCCTCCTGTCTGCGGCGAACCAAAATGCGGCCATAATTTTCAAACAAAAGAACCGGGATTCACTCGAAAACGCTGTCTGAAGCCATTCCTGTCCCCAGTGACGTCGTTCCGTACTCCTTTGCAGTCTAGCATGTTTCTGCACATTCGTCGAAGGTAGGCGCAAAAGCGAACGACACGCATGTAACCCATTCCGTAATAAACAGCGACGGACTGTCACCCCTGATGGTGTACGATGTGTTCCACTGTTACACTGTTGCGCCAGAGCCGAGGAGGACGTAGATCTGTCATGCAATGCCATTCGGTTGAGGTGTCTATCTTCTCGGAGGTAGATCTCGGTGCTGCGACCTGACCCATTTCGTCGGGTTCTGGCGCCTTCCGTGGACCATTATGCATAAATACGTTGCACTGCCGAAACACTTCGTCCCACACGAGCAGCAATTTCCCGGATGGATATTAAGTCCCATAGTGCTCACAGCCATTTGAGCCAGCCGGATGGATGCTTCACATTCTCTCATGCCAATAATGCGCCCTCTTTCAAACTCACTGATTTGGCGGTTCGGTTCGAGCGTACGTCTGGGAAGCTTCGTACATATCTACTCGAGTCACACTGATCCTTTACGTTCGGTATACAGGGTGGTCCACTGATCGTGACCGGGCCAAATATCTCACGAAATAAGAGTCAAACGAAAAAACTACAAAGATCGAAAATTGTCTAGTTGGAAGGGAGAAACCACATGGCACTATCGTTGCCACACTAGATGGTGCTGCCATAGGTGAAAAAGATATCAACTGCGTTTTTTAAAATAGGAACCACCATTTTTTGTTACATATTCGTGTAGCACGTAAAGAAATATGAATGTTTTAGTTGGTCCACTTTTTTCGCTTTGTGATAGATGGTGCTGTAATAGTCACAAACATATGGCTCACAATTTTAGACGAACAGCTGACAGGTAGGTTCTTTAAATTAAAATACAGAACGTAGGTACGTTTGAACATTTTATTTCGGTTGTTCCAATGCGATACATGTGTCTCTGTGAACTTATCATTTCTCAGAACGCATGCTGTTACAGCGTGATTACCTGTAAATACCACATTAATGCAATAAATGCTCTAAATGATGTCCGTCAAACTCAATACATTTGGCAACGCGTGTAACGACATTCATCTCAACAGCGAGTAGTTCGCCTTCCGCATTGACAATGCGCTGACTCATGTTGTCAGGAGTTGTCGGTGGATCACGATTGCAAATATCCTTCAACTCTCCCCACAGAAAGAAATCCGGAGACGTCAGACTCGGTGAACGTGCGGTCCATGGTATGGCGCTTTGACGATCAATCCACCTGTCCTGAAATATGCTATTTAGTACCGTTTCAACCGCACGTAAGCTATTGACGAACATCCATCGTGTTGGAAGTACATCGCCATTCTACAATGCAGTGAAACATCTAGTAATAACATCGGTAGTACATTACGTAGGAAATCAGCATACATTGCACCATTTAGATCGCCATCGATAAAATGGGAGTCAGTTATCCTTCCTCCCATAATGCCGCACCATACATTAACCCGCCAAGGTGGCTTATGTTCCACTTGTCGCAGCCATAGCGGATTTTCCTTTGCCCAATAGTGCATATTATGCCGGTTTACGTTACAATTGTTGGTGAGTGACGCTTCGCCGCTAAATAGAACGCCTGCAAAAAATCTCTCATCGTCCCGTAATTTCTCTTGTGCCCAGTGGCAGAACTGTACACGACATTCAAAGTCGTCGCCATGCAATTCCTGGTGCATAGAAATATGGTACGGGTGCAATCGATGTTGATGTAGCATTCTCAACGCCGACGTTTTTGAGATTCCCGATTCTCGCGCAATTTGTCTGCTACTGATGTGCGTATTAGCCGCGACAGCAGCTAAAGCACCTACTTGGCCATCATCATTTGTTGCAGGCCGTGGCTGACGTTTCACATGTGGCTCAACACTTCCTGTTTCCTTAAATAGCGTAACTATCCGGCGAACGGTCCGGACACTTGGCTGATGTCGTCTAGGATACCGACCAGCATACATAGTCCACGCCCGTTGGGTATTTTGATCACAATAGCCATACATCAACACGATATCGACCTTTTACGCAATTGGTAAACGGTCCATTTTAACACGGGTAATGTATCACGAAGCAAATACCGTCTGCTTTGGCGGAATGTTACGTGATACCACGTACTTATACGTTTGTGACTATTACAGCGCCATCTATCACAAAGCGAGAAAAGTGGTCGAACTATAACATTCATATTTCTTTACGTACTACACGAATATGTAATAAAAAAGGGGGTTTCTATGTAAAAAAAATGCAGTTGATATCCGTTTGACCTATGGCAGCGCTATCTAGCGGGCCAACCATAGCGCCACCTGGTTTCCCCCTTGAAGCTAGACGAGTTTCGTTCTTTGTAGTTTTTTTCGTTTGACGCTTATTTCGTGAGATACTTGCCCCTATCAATGGACCACCCTGTATAGCGACAACGAGAGCCGTAGGCACGTTTTACCAGTAGGTGATGTTGCGGCCTGATATCGATGTTGACCTTGAACCCGCGGGCCGACATGGTAGTCATTTCTGCAGAAGAAAATAATGTACATGTACTGTGAATATGGACGTCCTGTTTCTACTCGTCCAAGGTGTTCTGTTTTTTTTTCTGAACATGAGTGTACGTTCCGACATCTCAAGCGTAAGACGAAGAGAGAGAGTGTGGACATGGAACAGGCAACACAGTATGTCAAGTGAGAGGGAAATGTAATGTTCATCGATATTTAAACAGCTGAACAGGAAAAATTTTAGAGAAGGAATTATGGATTCGGTAATAGGAATGAGAGAGGAGAAAAATATAATCGAATTATGCAATAAATTTCTGCTGGTAATAGCGAATACACGTGTTAAGGAAATTTAGAAGAGAAGAAGATATACATCGTCAAGAAGTGAAGTGACAGGAACATGCCAGATGGATTACATCATGGTGAGACAGAGATTAAGAAATTAATAAGATATTTGATTGTAAGACGCATTCAAGAGAACTGATGTCCCTTATACCCTTCCCGCCCTCGCCCCCTTCAAAATTGTTGTTTTCTTGACAGCTGAACAGAAATGTCCTATTTCCAACAGCACTTCAGTAAAATTAAAAATGCAAGTAAGGGGCCACATATTTTCAAAGTTATTTCGAAACCCTCTCTTGTCGTACACTAATTTTATTCTGAACCAGAGTTTCTGGAAGTATTTTAGAGCTTTACATTTGCGTTAATTGTAAAGTTCGCGGTTTCGGTTGCAGATTTATGTAGCACAAATTACAGAAACAAAGGAAAAAAAACCTATTCGGATTGATGGATGAGATTAGTAACTGTTCACTCTTCGACACCAATAGCCCTATGAAACCCAGAAACTTACTGTTTTGGGCACTTCGCATTTAAGCGCACGTCCCAAGTTAATCCGCTCTAGCAAATGTGTCGTAATACTAGGAAAGCGTCATGATGTTCGGAAATACCGAGTCCTACTCGATATCACAGGTGTTTAACGCGCCATTGCGATATGTAAAATTCAGCAAGCAATAGTCGTTTGGCTCGAACGCAGGCGACGGCGTTATAATCAGCGAGTGTGGGCGAACGCTAACGGTTATCGTCCACAGCCGCTGACTCTGTGGGAATGCAGGCGAGCCGAAAAGAGAGTAGTGGCCACATTTATAGTGGCGTGTGCGTCCGTGTGGCGAGACCAAAACTGGATTTTCCGCCTTTACAATTAGTGGCAACGTTAATGGCATTCCGAACGTGCCGTTCGCCGCTGGAGTTGGCTTACGCTGCACCGAACGGAATAATGAGCACGCGACACTGTAAACATACGTAATCACGTCTGCAGGCCAGGAAATTACTCGGGATGTATTACTGCAAGCGTTTATAACCCTACAACCAAAATTTCATTTATCATTACAGATGCTTACAGTTTACCCCTCTCTTTCTTACTACCGATATGCCCTATAAATTGTGATGCAGAAAGGGGAAAGCCCATCTACGTCTACATCTGTCATCTACGTCTGTGTTCTGCAGTTCACCATGTGGTGTGTGGTGGAGAGTACTTCTCCTGCCTGTTACATTTTCCATTCGTCCCATTGCATTCGCGGTCGGTACGTGGACCGAAGATATCCAACATTAAACTACGCAAGGGGTGTGTTGAAAGAAGCAGCGTGTTTTTGCTGTCTCGTTTTGGAACGTAGACTCGCGACAGTTTATGAATGAGGATCTATGCGATTCACGTCTTTGTAGTAGCATCTGCCACAGCAATATGTTGAGCATTTCTGTGACCTTGCTACTTTTCAGTGTGATCCGTAAATGAGGTTTTTTGTCGGCATCAGGGCTGCTGGAGCCATGTTTCGCCACCAAATTGTCCTTTTGTTGGACGTCTAGGCGCAATGTTGCATTTTGCTTCACACATATACCAAGTTTCTCCTTTTAACGCCTGCGATTTTTAAGAGCTAGGAGGTGAATAATCAATATATGTAAGCGACAAATAAGAATTTGTTTGATATTGCGTTTAATCAACAGGATTCTGCAATAGGTATCGAGAGCATATTTCACACAGTAGACACATGACTGCCTAGTTCATATGGCTCAAATGGCTCTAAGCGCTATGGGACTTAACAGCTGAGGTCATCAGTCCCCTAAACTTGGAACTACTTAAACCTAACTAAACTAAGGACATCACACACATCCATGCCCGAGGCAGGATTCGAGCCTGCGACCTTAGCAGCCACATGGTTCCGGGCTGAAGCGAACGTGATGTTGCCTTTCAGATCTAAGCTGCAGATATTCAGCAAATAATTTCTCAGATTTCAGCAGTACCTATATAACCACATCTCCATTATGTCGCCAAATTAAGTACTTTAACCGCCTAAATATGAAAAATGAAGATAAATGTTTTTAAAAATGGGCTTACAACCCGAAATCTAGGTTATGCAATGAACACAATGAAATTTATGAAACAAGGCAGTGAACAGTATTTGTTTAGTTACTTTGCTATGTTTCACCAAGTTCCAACACTTGATTCAATTTTAAAAAACTTCATACTATAACTTGCATTAAAATTACTGACAGTACACTATGCCGCTATCAAGCTACATCCACCGACACCAGACATGATAGTGTTTGCATTTATTGCTCGGCTTCAGCAATAATTTATTAGATATATAGTGTCATAAGTTGCTGTAATTTGAAAAAATTTAAAATAAATCATAGAAACTAAGCATGAGCCCATTTATATTCAAACTATTTTTTCCTAATATTTCCACTAATTATGACCATATCCCCCAAAATTTTAAATTTTTACTGAATACAAATATTAATTACATCTGTGGCATAAAATGTAATTTACTATAGTGAATAGGATTCACCCAGTGTCTTTACTGACATATAATGTTTATCATTACCATTCTCTACGATATTCTAAAGTTTTGTGCTGTGTTTTGTTGTTGGTTTATTATCAGTGACTTAACTATCAATATTAAAGCAGGTGATCGTTCTAAATTTGAATATAAGTCATGCTTTACACGTTTGGATTGCTGCCATGTGAAGTCACTAAAAGACACCTTCATTAAACGTTTGTCTTTTTGTATGGGAGTTATTAATTTTCAAAGCAAATATTAAAATTTGCGCTTTACTGCTGTCAAGAACACATCATTGACTGTCCAGTTGAAGGTACTCCTGCTTTAAACAATTTATGTATTTTTTTTCAGAATCGATGAGTGTTTAGGCTACAATGGTGGAGATATCGTGATTGTGTAGTGATAAACATATTGAAATGGTGACAGTTTCTGGCCGCAGCCAGAGACATCCATCAGGAACAATCCTGGACAGCAACTTTCTGGGAATTTCCCCAGATGCGCCTTCCTGACACTCTTGTCAGTGCCGACGATCAAGCTCCACGGTCGACGGCCATTGACTCTGACTTGTGTTGTCAACCTTGCCCCATCATCCCGCAGGGTTCATCTACAACCTGTAACGCAGAACGAGGTGGCGTAGTGGTTGGCACACTGGTCTCGCATTCGGAATGGCGACAGGTTCAAACCCGCGTCCGGCCATCCTGATTTACGTTTTTCGTGATTTCCCTAAATCGCTTCAGGCAAATGCCGGGATGGTTCCTTTGAAAGGGCACGGCCGATTTCCTCCTCCTGCCCCTCCTGTACCATTCGGCTATGTCTCAACACTCTCATGCTTCCTGAACGAATCCGTGATAAATCGGGCAGCTCCTTCTGAAGCTTTATTTTAGGCACTAATCAGATTTGGTAAGGGCCTCAGACCGACGAACAGTACTCATGAATGGGTTGAAGAAGGATTTTGTAAGCTATTTATTTCGTGTGTGAATGAGCACCATGTTACAGGAATATCCAGAAAATTAAGCATGGTGATTAGATAAGCTTCTCTTCATAGTAGTTGAGGGGTTTACAGAACACAGTAATTAGAACAAAGACCAGAATAATATAACATCAGGGAACTGCTTTCGTTGTGCTGTCTCCTCAGACATGGATGGCAATGTGGTTCTTGGATCGTTGGAATGCTGTGACGTACCAGTTTGGAAAGGATAACGCCTAACAGAGGTTTATGAGTCTTGAAGCAAGTTCCATACTGCTGACTGCTTTTCTATGTTTGCAGAATATCTCTGCATTACATCTGAAGCTACATGCGTGCGTGCGCGCGCGCGCTTGCACACACACACACACACACACACACACACACACACACACACACACACATAATCAAATCACTGAGAAGAGAGTGCCGAAGGTTACTTATTATCGTAGAACATAATGAAATTTCTCCTCGCTCCATAAGCGAATGGTACGTGAGAAGAATTACTGCTTGTATGCATCTCTGAAATTCTTATTTGCCTAATTTTACTTGTTGTGTACAGAGTATCATTGTCTCCGAAATAGACAAACTGGTTCGAGACAGTAAGGTAAATATTTTCTATCAACAGAGACGTTATTGCTAGTTTCCGACGAAGTGTGGATGAAATATGTTTCCAGATTTCTTATTTCAGACAGTGTGCGTCATGGAGAACCACATCCTATGTATTAGAAAGACATTAGCTAATTATGAGGTGCTGAGGAATGAGCAAGCCTTGTCAAATCATGCTCATAGTAACACTTATTTAATAATGCTTCATGAAGAAAGGTATAGGCTGTACATCAGTTGGAAGACTTTTTTCAGTATATTTAAATAACAGTGTGAGAGATGTGCTTAGGACATCATGATTGTCCAGTTAGGCTCGCCATGTGTAATAGTAGCACTTTCCAGTACGTATTTGAGTGAGGTATTGGCACTGATCAAGTGTTAAATGAGGTGAAAATCGTAAGTGTTACCACTAATGACGCCAACTGTGTATCCCCTTGGCGCTAGCTTTGGAGTGATAAGACCATGTAGGCTCAAGGCAGCGGAAGGAGCTGTGCGAATCAAGGCACAGAAAGGAGAGTTGGTAAGCACGTGCACCATCAA
Source organism: Schistocerca gregaria (assembly GCF_023897955.1). Taxonomy (NCBI): domain Eukaryota; kingdom Metazoa; phylum Arthropoda; class Insecta; order Orthoptera; family Acrididae; genus Schistocerca; species Schistocerca gregaria. The sequence goes on from NC_064920.1 coordinate 1,198,397,529, forward strand.
AGATCTCACTTACTTGTGGAAGAGTCCAAAAATTTAGTCTGTGGATGTTAAGTCCTAGCTGCGAAGGACAATTAAGAGATGGTAGGAGAGGGGCGGAGGGGGGAAGAGGGGGACACACAGGTCTCCATTACCAGTGTTGGCATCCAATGGCTTATCCTCTGGTTTAGAATTCTGGCTCCAGAGATAAAGCAACTGATAGGATTCAGAATGAGATTTTCACTCTGCAGCGGAGTGTGCGCGGATATGAAACTTACTGGCAGATTAAAACTGCGTGTCGGGCCGAGACTCGAATCGGGACCTTTGCCTTTCGCGGGCAAGTGCTCTACCAACTGAGCTACCCAAGCACGACTCACGCCGGGTACTCACTGCTTTACTTCTGCCAGTACCTCGTCTCCGCAATATCCTTTCTTTCAGGAGTGCTGGTTCTGCACGGTTCACAGGAGAGCTTCTGTAAAGTTTGGAAGGTAGGAGACGAGGTACTGGCAGAACTAAAGCTGTGAGGAGGGGGCGTGAGTCGTGCTTGGGTAGCTCAGTTGGTAGAGCACTTGCCCGCGAAAGCAAAGGTCCCGAGTTCGAGTCTCGGTCCGGCACGCAGTTTTACTCTGCCAGGAAGTTTCAACTGATAGGATTGTTGTGTCAGTAGCCATATGTCCTATTCGTAATATCAATGATGTGTGTCTTTTTTTCTTTATTGAGTTTCGATCCTCCCCCCCCCCCCCCCCCCCCCCCCGCTCTGGCAGCACCTTAGTGCAGAATTTGTTTTAAAAACATGAAGATAAGAAATAATAAAAACAGGCGATAACATTGGAGACTTAAATGGTAACATATCGGAAAAATCGAGGAACTTAAAACATAGAAAGACGGGATGATGATGCTAATAAAATACATATGAAGCAGACAGGTAAAATAGTAGAAAGACAATTTAAAAAACACAGTAGAAGTCTGGTTTCTGTTCACACTCTTACATCCAGTGGCAGCATGATTTCTGTTCGCAACACTTTGGAAAGACGAACAATACTGAACATTCACTTGAACACTGCACTAAAAAGTAGGCAAATATGACATACCACAGCCGAGGGCAGGTGGGGGGAACCTGGACAGATGATGGTAAAATAAAAAGGAGGGATGGAGAGGAAAAACGAAGGGGGGAAGGGGGGAAAGGAGCCGATGGAGGATGAGGACCCATAAGAAGGGGGCAGGGACTGCTGGGCAGATGTGACAGGGAGTAGGGAAAGGCAGAGGAGGGGAATACAAAAGGACTCAGGGGGGGGGGGGGGGAGAAGGGAGGTAGGGAGGGGTTGGGCAGGGAGGAAAAAGGATGGAAGGGGGGAAGAGGGAGCCCAGAGAAAGGACAGAGGAAAGGAGGGGGCGAGGATCAGAGTTGATAGGAGGGATAAACGGAGGGAGGGGCACTTGATGGAAGCCACCTTGGGAAAGGAGATTCAGGGTGTAGAGATGGAGGGTAGAGGGGACACAACAGTGAAGGCATGGCAGAGGGTAGGGATGAGAGAGCAACCAGGGGGTGATGGGGATCAAAGCGGCGGGAGGTGTAGAGTATGTGGATATATTCGAGCAATAGGGGCAGATGGGGGAAAGGAATCAGGTTGTAGAGGATGCACCTGGAGGACGGAAGGCATATACAGAAGGTGAGGCAGAGTGCATGAGGCTCAAGGATCTGGAGGCACATAGAATTTGGGAGGGGGGGGGGGGAGGCAGATATCCAGGCGGGACTGGCATAACAGAGGATGGGACAGATTAAGAATTTGTAGGTGTGGAGGAAGGTAGAGGGGTGCAACCCCCATGCGGGGCCAGAGAGGAGTTAGAGGAGTCGGACGTGGTTGTGGGCTTTGGATTGGATGGCATGTGTGCTGTACCTACATAGATGTAGATCCGCACAGCAGAGATCATCCAGTGAAAACAGATAGTAGGTCAGCAAGGCTGTCAGTAGGAGAGGACCTCACGAGTGCAATCGATAGAATATACATCAATCTCTCTTGCCGGTGGAAGTATTAGACAGGACAACGCCTCGTTGGAGTACAGTCAATAGTAGCACAGTCTAATAAATACAGTTGTGACATTCTCTGCTGTGAAAGCTGTTACCGTTTGGCTGCTGGAGCGACATTAGCGTTCAAAGCGGTGAAAAAGCAGACACTTACGTGTGTCTTAAGGATAATGTTTTTGATCCCTTTTCTACGTGATTTTAAAAAAAATATTTATTTTATTCTTTTGCCTCCGAGAGTTTGCGCTTGTTTTAGAATCGTCCATTTCTTTTGATATCACACAAATGGGGCTTAAAGCCATAAATCCGCCGACTAGCTACAACATAGTCGTGAAGAAATGCACGTGACGTGGGACAGAAATGTAACCTACCATGTTGATATTAAAAGAATATAAACACACAGATTTATAGGTGAAAAGCAAAGACATGTAGGGCTACGTGCAAAAGAGATTGACACCCCATCTGCTTGTGTAGCAAAGGACGGTTTTATTGCTTCTAACGGTTTCTTACGTCTTTGAGGCAGTTTTCTCTTCATAAACTGGTTCGCTTTGAAACGTAGCGAGTATATAGGTAAACAGTCTTTCTTCGTGAGGCCTTCTGCTATTCAGTAGCCATTTTCTACTCCTAAAAATAAACATTAATCATGGATACATGCATGTAGATTACAAGCGAATCCTCACGACACGTTTGGGTAATGTGATGTTCTAAGCCTCTCAGACTCCTTAAAAATATGAAATTTCGTGCTTTCTTCTTGCTGGTGGTGCAGTTTATTGAGCTATGAACGCTCCCATTTGTAAAAACCATTTTGCGACCAATATTAACAAGATCCCGACAAATTCAACAGTACCACGTGCTTGCCAATAGGCCACACTCAGTAAGAAAAACAGAAGCCGCGCTGTCTCGGGCACCTTGTCACGCTTCGCGAGGCTGGCCACGTGAGAGGTCTGAGCCTCGGGCACGGGTCTGTGCGTTGTCCATAGCGTAAAATAGCTTAAGTAAGATTAAGTAGTGTGTAAGCCTAGGGAGCGATGACATCAGCAGTTTGGACCCATAGGAACTTACCACCAAGCACACACACACACACACACACACACACACACACACACACACAAAACAAGATGCAATGTCGCTACTTTTAGAACTGTCACACAGCTTAACAGCTCATGCGTCCAAGTTGCTGACAAGACTAACATACGGGAGACCGAAATTGAAAACTAAGGGATGTGTCACACGACGAGTTTGGCTTTTGAAGAGGTACAGACATAAGAGAGGCAGTTCTGACATTGCGGTTAACTATGGAAACAAGACTCATAAAACTCAAGGTGAATTCTTAGGATTTGTTGACCTGGAAAAAACGTTGGACAATGTCAAATGATGCAAGACGTTCGGAATTCTGAGAAGAATAAAGCTAAGTTTTAGGGAATGACGGGTAATACGCAATGTGTACAATAATCATGAGGGAACAATAAGACTGGAAGAACAAAAACGAAGTGATCGGATTAAGAAGGGGCTGAGACAACATCCGTAGCCTTTTGCTCGTACTGATCAATCTATATATCGAAGAAACACTGACGTAAATAAAAGAAAGTGAGTGGGATTAAAATTCAGGATGAAAGGATACCAGTGATACGATACAGTGATGGCGTTGCTATCCTCAGCGAAAGTGAAGAATAATTATAAGAATTGTTGAATAGAATGAACAATCAAATGAGTACAGTATAAGGGTTGAGTGTAAATCGAAGGAAGGTGAAGGTGAAAGTGAAAGTGACTAGAAGTAGCAGAAATGACGGCAACGAGGAACGTAACTTCAGGATTGGGGATCACGAGGTTATGAAATGCTGCTAGCTAGGCAGCAAAATAACCCACGAGGGACGGAGCAAGGACGACATAAACAGCAGACTGGCAAAATGGCCATTCCTGGGCAAGGGGAGTCTACTGGTATCAAGCATAGGCCTCAGTCTGAGGAAGAAATTTCTTAATGTACGTTTGAAGCACAGCATTGTATGGTAGTAAAACATGGACTGTGGGAAAATCGGAACAGAAGAAAATAGAAATATTTGAGACGTCAATGCCAATTATTCACCAACAGCCATATACTTTAAGGTATTATTTTATTTTATTCTGAAAGCACCAAGTTTCGGCATTTCATTGTACCACCTTCAGGCCCCGTACGTTACAAATGAAATGCTGAAACTGACTGCTTTCAGACTAAAACAAAATAATAAAGTAATCGGCTGTTGGTGAACTACTGACAATGAAGATTAGATACGAGCCGATGGCCCCTGGCCGTAAAAACTTCAGAGGAATATAGAGACTGGAATACGTTCAGGAAGTAGCTGAGTACATAGGTTGCTACTCTGGGATGAAGAGAGTGTCATACGAGACGAGTGGCGAGACGCTTGAAACCATTCAGAAAACTTACGATTCAATAGAGCAGCAACCGCCCAGCACTGAGGTGAGCAGTTGTGAGCGTGTGGGTGCTATTCTGTCATTCTGCGCAACAGATTAATCTGAGATGTACCCTTTACCGCGTGGCTCCTGAAAGATGCAATTTCCACCCCCACACTACTACAGAAGTCAGACAGATGCTCCTAACGTTCTAAAGAGAAATGCCTGAAAAACTTTCAGCAACAAACATCTTCTGGAGTCGTCTGCTGTAAGGAAATGACACAAAAATTCGCAAAATTTCTTACGTAACTAGTGGGATACTTGGGTACTGGAGTAGTGCTAGTTAGTGTAAGAAAAACAGGAAACTAACGGGAATTATTACTTATTTTGCAAAAATTCTGAGAAATCACAATGACACTATTAGTTATGAACTGAACAAGTTATTTCCAGGTTCCTTTCGGAGTGTGAAGTTACCTCTTAAGAATACGATTCGCTAATGAATTTTCTATACAAAGTTTAAGATTGTTATCGACTTGGCAGAATGGCTGAGAGGCGCTCCTACTCAACTTGAATAATTACCTTTAGAATGTTGCTAGGTACGGCCGAGGCTGTCGCGTGTGAAATGCAGTGATGTGTACTGTTGTGGAGGAAATATGGGGCTCGCAATAGCTGTAGCGCACAATACCTTAAGCTGCGATAAATGCTGTTTGCGCCGCTCGCTGCTGACAAATAAGATAACTCTCGTTCTATCTGCATTGACCTTCGCCGATCAAACTCTCCCTACGCCTTGAAGTCAAGGACTCCTATTCGCCCCTAGCCTAACTATTGACTTGGGACACCGGTCAGATAACCAGTTTATCGCATTGCCACTCAAAAATTCGCTCGCAGGCGTTTAACTATAAATCTGTCCATTGACACCAAACAATAAGTGTGGCAGCAAACACAGTGAACAACGCTTAATCGGAAGGACTCAATATAGAGTCGCACTCCGATTCACTCTCGACAGAGGTGCTTTCCCAGTGAAGTACCTAGGAGAGGCTTGTTCGTCGCTCTTTGAGTACACGTACGAACGCACACGCTCTCGTTACGTGTTCTCGCTCCAAGAGCGACAACAGAACGGCCCCTCTACACGCCAGCCGTGAAGGGGTATATATTTCGGTCTGTTTCATTACTCCTTCAGCTCAAGGCGTCAGGAATATCGTCTGCCAATCGGCATTGCTCTTCTAAAACGGGAGAATGACGTTTAAGGCGACCAATCCGGAAACTTTAGCGTTGGCGTTTGGCGTTTGCTGTCCCCCTGTGAAAACCTCTGAAACTGCTTGCTGTGTTTGTAAAGAATGCATAGGCGGGGCGCTCCCACACAACGTAGCGGAATTTGCTTTCAAGCCGAACACGGGGTTGTTCTGCCTTTCACTCAGGCAAATGCTGTCCGCTCCACGTGCTGAACCGTCCTCTGAAGGGACCGGCCTCTCGGCGTGCGGTCCGCCTCTCCCGAACTAAAAGCTCTTGTGACCATCGTGTCTTGAATGTGTGTGTGTGTATGCTAGCCTCGTGTAGCTGAACTGCAGCGCGCACTTGTTATTTGCATATCGTTTGCACGAATTCATACGACAGTGGCTTCATGTTATCGAGTTCGGGTTCGATTTAAGCGTCTTGATGTGAGGAATATGATTGTGAGGGCGGAATATGTAAGCATTGAAGGCGAGGAGACCGCGACGTCTTGCACAGTGACGGCTGGCGCAGCGCGGCGCGGCGCGGCTTACCTGTGGAGGGGTCCGGCAGCGCCGCCTCCTGCTGCAGGTCGAGGTTGCAGCGGCCCAGCAGCAGCAGCGACAGCAGGCTCAGCGAGCAGACCACCAGCAGCAGGCGCGTGCCCGCCAGCAGACGGGCCGGCACCAGTCGCGGCCGACGCCTGGCGCACACAAGGGGCGCTGCCTTACCGACACGGCACTGGCAAGGGGCTGACAGCACCCATCTACATACACTACTGGCCATTAAAATTGCTACACGACGAAGATGACGTGCTACAGACGCGAAATTTAGCCGACAGGAAGAAGCTGCTGTGATATGCAAATGATTAGCTTCTCAGGGCATTCACACGAGGTTGGCGCTGGTGGCTACACCTACAACGTGCTGACACGAGGAAAGTTGCCAACCGATTTCTCATACACAAACAGCAGTTGACCAGCTTTGCGTGGTGAAACGTTGTTGCGATGCCTGATGTAGGGAGGACAAATGGGTACCATTACGCTTCCGACTTTGATAAAGGTCGGATTGTAGCCAATCGCGATTGCGGTTTATCGTATAGCGACATTGCTGCTCGCGTTGGTCGATATCCAATGACTGTTAGCAGAATATGGAATCGGCGGGTTCATGAGAGTAATACGGAACGCCGTGCTGGATCACAACGGCCTCGTATCACTAGCAGTCGAGATGGCAGGCGTCTTATTCGCATGGCTGTAACGGTTCGTACAGCCACATCTCTATCCCTGAGTCAACAGACGTTTGCAAGACAACACCCATCTGCACGAACAGTTTGACGACGTTTGCAGCAGCATGGACTATCAGCTCGGAGGTCGTGGCTGCGTTTACCCTTGACGCTGTATCACAGACAGGAGCACCTGCGATGGCGTACTGAATGACAAACCTGGGCGCACAAATGGGAAAACGTCATTTTTTCGGATGAATCCAGGTTCTGCTTACAGCGTCATGATGGTCGCATCCGTGTTTGGCGACATCGCGGTGAACGCACATTGGAAGCGCGTATTCGTCATCGCCATACTGGTGTATCACCCGACATGATGGTATGGGGTGCCATTGATTACACTTCTCGGTCACTTTTTTTTTGCATTGACGGCACTTCGAACAGTGGACGTTACATTTCAGATGTGTTACGATCCGTGGCTCTACTCTTCATTCGATCCCTGAGAAACCCTACATTTCAGCAGGATAATGATCGACCGCATATTGCGGGTCCTCTACAGGTCTTCCTGGATACAGAAAATGTTCTACCACTGCCCTGGCCAGCACATTCTCCAGATCTCTCACCAATTGAAAACGTCTGGTGAATGGTGGCCGAGCAACTGGCTCGTCACAATACGCCAGTCACTACTCTTGATGAACTGTGTTGAAGCTGCGTGGGCAGCTGTACCTGTACAAGCCATCCAAGCTCTGTTTGACTCAATGCCCAGGCGTATAAAGGCCGTTATTACGGCCAGAGGTGGTTGTTGTGGGTACTGATTTCTCAGGATCTATGCACCCAAATTTCGTGAAAATGCTATCATATGTCATTTATAGTATAATATATTTGTCCAATGAATACCCGTTTATCATTTTCATTTCTTCTTGGTGTAGCAATTTTAATGGCCAGTGTAGCAAAGTGTGTTCAATATACATTATGTGATTAAAAGCGCCCGGTCACCCCAAAACATACGTTTTTCTTATAAGGTACATTGTGGTGCCACCTACTGCCAGGTACTCCACATCAGCGACCTCAGTAATCAGTAGACATCTTGAGAGAGCAGAATGGAGCGCTCCGCGGAACTCACAGACTTCGAATGTGGTCAGGTGACTGGGTGTCACTTGTATCATACATCTGTACGTCAGATTTCTACACTCGTAAACATCCCTAGGTCCACTGTTTCCTATGTGATAATGAAGTGGAAACCTGAAGGGACACGTACAGGACAAAAGCGTACACAGCCCGACCTCGCCTACATAAACCGCTGACAGTTGAACACAGTCGTAACGTGTAATAGGCAGACATCTATCCAGACCATCACACAGGAATCCAAAACTGCATCAGGATACACTGTAAGTACTATGACAGTTAGGCGGGAGGTGAAAAAACTTGGATTTTACGGTCGAGCGGCTGCTCATAAGCCACACATCACGCTGATAAATGCCAAACGACGCCTCGCCTCGCGTCGTATAAGGATCGTAAACATTGCACGATTTAACTTTTTTTTCATTTGAAGACTACAGAGTAGCCCACCACGTGGGTTACTAAGGTGGGCCGTGTGCTACTTAAGACAAGTAACAAGCCGGGCAGCGTGTTGGTCTCCTAGCCGTAATGGCTGCTCGCAAGTTAGGTTAACTTGACAGGTCCCCATTCCGTTGGCGTCCCTGCCGCCTGGAGGCGGACCTTCTTCTAATATTTCTGCCCTGGCCGTTGATCTGTGTGTTGGTACACTCTTTGATACAGTAAGTGATGTTTTAATGCAAAATAATTAATAAAACCGATATAATTATGTAAGTATAAAGTAAAACAAGATAGAAATGAAAATATATAAACAAAAAACAAAGAAAATAATTCTAAACTATACGGTATCTACAAAGAACCAAGTTCTCACTGATGCAATTTCAGAGTGCAAGGCTATACATGTGCCCCAAAATGTAACTGAACTAGATTTCTCTATATGAGATTATAAATGATGTTAAAATTTCACATGAAACATAACATAATGAATATTAAGATATAATGGTATTGGTAAATCCTTGCATAAACAATCTTAGATGCAGGAAGTATTCAGGTAGCTATGTTTAAACATAACAAGATTCCCCTATTCAAAATTTAAAAATTAAATTTAAAGTTAACATTACAAATCATCAATTGTTAGAGACAAGTGGTTACCAAAGCTAAAATAATTAATAAAAAGAATATAATTGTACTTAGTATAAAATAAAATGAGTATAAACAGTGAATTTTTAAAATACATGGTGTCTCCTGAAACCTGATTCTCGCACATGCAATTCCTGAGTGTGGAGGCTGTGTATGTGCCTGTGGATTGAACATAACTAGATTTCTCTATATGATATTATAAATAAGGTATCAAATTTCACGTGAATAATAAAACAACATGAATATTAACATATAACAATACAGTTATACCTTTGCAGGCTATTAATCATAACTGATACCAAAGTTATCCCCAACACAAATAAAAATACAAAACTATTCACGTAGCTAAAACTTGTACATGATCAATTCCTCTATACAAGATTTTATTTGGGACAATAGATTACTAAAGTAGAAACAATGTTAATATATCTTAAAAGCTAGCAGTGTCTATAGTAGACAAATCAAACATTAAGTTTCATAGAAGTCTAAAATGTGATTATTCAAGCGTAAAATTACTTAAGTTGATTACAACTAAATCCAGTACATGTGGCAAGACAAGTGACAAGGTTGTGAGCCAGGAAGGGGGATCTGCATGAATGTTCAATGAAATCTCAGATATTCTGTGGGCCAAAATTGAACACTGGAAAAACGTTGTGTGGAGTGACGAATCACGGGACACGATCTGTCAGGGTGGGGGTATGGCAAATGCCCGATGAACGCCATCTGCCAGCATGTGTAGTGCCAACAGTAAAATTCGGAGGCGATGGTGTTATGGGGTGGTCGTCTTTTTCATGGAGGGGCCGTGCATCCCTTGTTTTGCGTGGCACTATCACAGCACAGGTCTACAGAGATGTTTTAACCACCTTCTTGCTTCCCATTGTTCCAGAGCAATTCGGTAACGGCGATTGCATCTTCCAACGCAACCGAGCACCTATTCATTATGCACAGTGTGTGGCAGAGTGGTTACACGACAATAACACAGAGTCCTGATCTAAATCCTACATAACACATTTGGGATGTTTTGTAACGCCGACTTTGTTCCAGGCCTCACCGACCGACATAAATCCTCTCCTCAGTGCAGTACTCCGTGAATAATAGGCTGCCATTCCCCAAGAAACCTTCCAGCACCTCATTGAACTTATGTATGGGAGAGTGGAAGCTGTCATCAAGGTTAAGGGTGGGCCAACACCATGTCGAATTCCAGCATTACCGATGGAGGGTGCCACGAACTTGTAAGTCATTTTCAGTCAGGTGTTCGGCTACTTTTGATCATATAGTGTACTTTATAAGGCAGAAAAAACGATGCACCACAAAACGATTGAAATCGGTAGATGTGATGTACATGTACAGACCAGCAACTGATTACAGTTTCAGAAAAACGGGATGATTTGTTCAAGAGAAAGAACTTCACGAATTGAGCAAGTCTACAAAACGCAATAATCACAATCAAAACAATTGGACGACAATGATACTGAAGATATGAATATTCCGACTTAGAGACATAGATACCTACATAACATGTGGACCTTACTCTTGGCGTTGACTGACAGGGTTACTGGATGTCTTCCTCAGGGATAGCATGCCAAAGTCTTGCCAATAGACCGGTTAGATCGTCAAAACTTTGAGATGGTTGGAAGGCCCCTACCAAAAAACTTCCAGATAATCTCGGAAGGTGACGTCAGTGGTAACTAGCGTTCTCTTTTTATTGCCATTTGCAGGACATTTAAAAAATAAAATGGAATGTAATAGCTTCACATAAAATTACAAAAGCATCCTTAAATACTAAAATACATTCAGTAAATATGTTAAAGCCAGAAGGAAGAATCTACACGTAGGTGGCGCAGATTGAAATACAACACTGAAGCGGCGAAGAAACTGTTACACTCATCCGTATTCAAATACAGAGATATGTAAACAGGCAAAGCCTTTGTCAGGCAGCAAGTGTCTGGCGCAGCCGCTAGATCGGATACTGGTGCTACAATAGCAGGTTATTCAGATTTGAGTGAGTTTGAACGTGGCGTTACAGACTGTGCACGAGCAATGGAACACAGCATCTCCGAGGTAGCGATGAAGTGGAGATTTCACGAGTGTACCGTGAATATCAGGAATCCGGTAAAACGTCAAATCTCCGACCTCGCTGTGGCCGGGAAAGATCCTACAAATTTATGTGAAATCTTATGGGACCTAACTGCTAAGGTCATCAGTCCCTAAGCTTACACACTACTTAATCTAAATTATCCGAAGGAGAAACACACGCACCCATGCCCGAGGGAGGACTCGAACCTCCGCCGGGACCAGCCGCGCAGTCCGTGACTGCAGCGCCGCAGACCGCTCGGCTAATCCCGCGCGGCGAAGATCCTGCAAGTACAGGCCAACGACCTTTGAAGAGAATCGTTCAGTGTGACAGTAATGCAACCCTTTCGCAAATTTCTACAGATTTAGACGCTGGACAATCAACAAGTGTGAGCTTGCGACACTCAACGAAACATTCGGAGCCGAAGGCCCACTCGTGTACCCTTGATGCTGCACGACACAAAGATTTACGCCTCGCCTGTGCCCGTCAACACCGACATTGGACTATTGATGACTGGAAATATTTTGCCTTGTCGGATGTTTCAAATTTTATAGATCGGATGGATGTGTACGGGAATGGAGACAGCCTCATGAATCCCTGGACCCTGCATGCCAGCAGGAATCTGTTCGAGCTGGTGGAGGCTCTGTGATGGTGTGGGGCGTATGCAGTTGGAGTGATATGGGACCCGTGATATGTCTAGATAAGAATCTACACATAAGGTGACACATACTTAAGCATCCTGTCTGATCACCTGCATCCAGAAGAACACCCGATATTCACGAAATCAGGGAGAGGGGGCATTAAGAATCTGCGTTTCTCGAAGAACCCAGAATAAGAGAAAACAACCTATTGTATTTCTGGCAGGTGACTGTAACATCTGTTGGAATCCACTGGATTATTGTGTGGCCATTGTCCAGGTTAGATATAAAGAAGCCGAGAGGAGTAATCTCACCAGGTCAGTGGTCGTCAACGACGAGGATTGGGTGACATCCATGAAAACTGGATCTGATTCAGAACGAGGAGGTGGTGACAAAACCACCTGAGATGCTGGGGAAGCTTCGTCTTTGAACGTGCGCTGCTTCTTCTTCTCCATCAAAAATGGTTCTGAGCACTATGGGACTTAAAAGCTTGCTCTTCTCCCTCAGATGGGGAGGGGATGTTATCTGTAAGAGCACTAATGTGTGGATCGGACGGAGTGTGAACGGATTTGAGGGTTTCGGAATGTGAGTCCCTTGTCCAACCCGATGTTGCAGCCTTCCTGGCTTGAGAACGCCAGGGAGTGTATTCCGAGAAGGAGCTCCTTCTCTAGCAGGAACTAGAGAAGACGATTTCCTCTCTATTAAACGCCTACAGCCGTCCTTATGATATTATCTATTGTGCACCTACCAGTTTTGTCGCTTCAGTGCGCCATCTTCAGGGCTTAGTCGATTGTGAAGGGATTATCACGATCCATATACATGATGCATCAGTGGCCAACATAACTGGTTTAAGCAGACTATCTTTAACTGTGATATGGTGCACAAGGTGCATTGTTCTTTCGCACAACAGCAGTGTGACTTCATTCTACTGGTTGGAGGTATCCAACGCTGAAATCTCTGCCCTCATGAGTTCACCAGAAAAATGTGTTAGTAAAGTGCTCCCCTGCATCCAACCACCATACACTTTGAAGTCTGAATTGTCTTCGATGATGAAATTTAAACCTGAATTTTGGGGAGAGAAGTAATTAGGAGCTGCCAGCCTTCCCTTTATCGACTTATAGAACTTTCCTCCACGTTCGGGCATCCCTAGCACAGTATCGTGGCCAACTATCGCAGCTTTATTCTGAAACTTCCTACTACGTGAGATTTGGGACTTTTGCCATTTTTATGATCTAATTATTATTCTAGTTAAACGCTTAGGAATTTGATGTATCCGATCAGAAGTTTGCCAACAAGAAGTGAATGTCATTTAAAAGTGTTCAGCTGTCCTCCTTCAGTACCAAAGAACTCTGATTATTAGTAACGTCATTGTTAATAAAGCTCATGGTTTCCATCTACTGGGGAGCCTATACATTTTGGCATGTGCCTCCACGGCCATTGCAAGATTCTACGTAATTGAAGTGGGAGACTCATTTCGAAAATTTTCTGATTAATTACTATACTCGATCTGACTGGATTCTTCCCACTGAAAGTCATTAGCTTTTTCTTATTTGCGATGTAGATAATTGTAATATATTGCTCTTTGTAAATTTTCTTCTGTTTTCCGTATAATTATGTGGTCATCAACATATACTAGAGTATTTAATCCTATATTAGATAGTATTTTAATTCGTAATTGTATTTCACCTTCCTACTTCATAACTAACTTGTAAATATATACTAAAGAGCCAAGGAAACTGATTCACCTGCCCGATATCATGTAGGGCCTCCGCGAGTACGGAGAAGTGATACAACACGACGTGACTTGGACTCGATTAATGTCTAAAGTAGTGTTGAAGGGGGCGTGACACCATGAATCCTGCAGGGCTGTCCATAAATCCGTAAGAGTACGAGCGGGTGGGAATCTCTTCTGAACAGCATGTTCCAAGGCATCCCAGGTAATGTTCATGCCTAGGGAGTTTGGTGGACAGCGGATGTGTTTACACTCAGAAGAGTGTTTCTGGAGTCACTCTGTACCAATTCTGGACGTATGGAGTGTCCCATTGTCCTGCTGGAATGGCACACGTCCCTCGGAATGCACAATTGTCATGAAAGGATACATGTGATCAGACAGGATGCTTACGTACGTGTCCCCCGCCAGAGACGTATCTAGACGTCTCAGAGGTCCCAATTCACTCAAACTGCAAATGCCCCACTCCTTTACAAACATTTACATTATCTTGAACAGTCCCCTGCTTATAAGCAGGATCAATGGATTAATGAGGCTTTCTCCATGCCCGTAAACGTTCATCCGCTCCACATAATTTGAAATGTCCGACCAGGCAAAATGTTTCCAGTCATTAAGAGTCCAATGTCGTTGTTGACGGGTCCAGGCGGGGCGTAAAGTTTTGTGTCGTGCAGCATCAAGGGTACACGTTTGGGCCTTCTGCTCCGAAAACCCATATCGATGATGTTTCGTTGAATGGATCGTACGCTGACACTTGTTGATGGCCCAGTATTGACATCTGCAGCAGTTTGCGGAAGGGTTGCACTTCCGCCACGTTGAACGAGTCTCTTGAGTCCTCATTGGTCCCGTCCTTGCAGGATATTTTTCCGGCCTCAGCGATGTCGGGGATTTGATGTTTTACCGAATTCCTGATAATCACGGCACACTCGTGAAATGGTTGTATGGGAATGAGCCGTGGAAAAAATTGCTGTTTTAAAGAGCGCGCCGCAGCGGGTAGTGCGAAGCAGTCGTCCTCCGTTTCTGGCGGTGGCGCCGCTGTGGCACTCGCAGCTTTGGTGTCTCCCTCTGGTGGGAAAGGGAAAAGATTGCCTGTTCACGTGCATTTAAGGGGCGCTATGAGCTCGCCAGTCTGTCAGTCTCGGCGAGTCTGGTCAGTTGGTCAGCCGGGTCAGTGTGGGGAAGTCAGTGTCCGTCTGTTGTCCGGAGTGCTAGTATGTGTTAGGCCGCCAGTCTGCTCGAGTTGGCCGGACAACGGTCATTGGGGACTGGATCGGTCGGTGGCGCACTGGGACACAAGATGACTTGTCCGCCTTAAGCGTCGGCGCATGTGAGGTCGCCATGTGAGTCCAGGGGGCCGCGCCGTATAGAAAGGGGTAGCGGCTTCACGGCCGACACGAGAGAACAGGAGTCAACCCGCGACATCGGTCTGGCCGGCGCGAGCTGCGACGCCGTGAGACGGGAGATCGGCGCGCCTTCCTGCGTCCGTGGAAGCGGCTGGCAGCGGACGGTTCGGGAGAGCGATTTGGGGGTGCTGCGCCAGGTCTTCGCCAGGCATCGCTGTTTATTAGAAGTTAAGTGATTCGTGATATGTTGTTTCATTTACTTGTTAAATTCTACTTGTGTTCTTGGTCAGTCTCTCGTCCCCAGCCTGCTCGTCTGTCACTCGTCCGCAGTTGTTAGGCAGTTAGTGTCTGTCTGTCGGTCTGCCGTACGTTAACAGCTGCCTCTATCATGTTTGTCGGATTCGGTGTTACCGAATGTAATGCTTAAGGTGTAAAGGCCGAATTTCTGAAATATGTTTTTATCTTGCCTATAATTTTGAGAGGCGGTATATATGTCATGTAGAGCATGTTTGTACAGTTTATGTAAGATTGCATTTCATGGGTTTTTATTTAAATGGTCATTTTAGTATATAAGGTTGCCACCCTTCCACCGTAAAAGGTTTCTTTTTAGAAACAAGTTGCACTTTTGGTGGAAAGTATTTTTTTAATGTGAGTGTTTTGTACCGTTTCCATCCCTCCTACAGGGTGCATAATGTGTGTGTTGTTCAAATTTTTAGTTTAAAGTAATCTGATGTGTTGCAGATTTGCACCAGTGTAGTCTTTCAGAGGTGGTTGTGAACGGTCGTCACTACAGCCGTGTTAAAAGGGAACGTCAAGGATCTCAGCCCGAAAACTCATATGTATATATATTTCTGCCTCTGAATAAATTGTAACTTATTATTTAGAGGGTGCTTTCTGATTATAATTTTTAGTTTTTTTGGAAAAAGGAAAGGTATTTAGGAACAAAAAATAGCTCTGAGCACTACGGGACTTAACTTCTGAGGTCATCAGTCCCCTAGAACTTAGAACTACTTAAACCTAACTAACCTAAGGACATCACACACATCCATGCCCGAGGCAGGATTCGAACCTGCGACCGTACTGGTCGCGTGGTTCCAGACTGTAGCTTCTAGAATCGCTCGGCCACTCCTGCCGGCTTTTAGGAACAAAATTTCCATTTGTTGAAGAAACATGTTTTCATCAGTTACCCGCTGGCAACTACTTCCATGCTCACATATTATGATTAAATGTGTTAATTTTGTTGATGAATCGCTAGTAAATAAAGGAAATTCTTTAAGAAAAGATTTTGAAAGTAAATCTACTGTTCAGGGAAAATCCCCACTTTATCTCTATCTTGAAGATGCTGCGTCCCATCGCCAGTGAGCCGACTATATCACCACGTTCAGACTCACTTAAAGCTTGATAACCTGCGATTGCAGCAGCAGTAACCGATCTAACAACTGCGCCAGACACTTGTTATCTTATATAGGCGTTGCCGTCTTCAGATTCGTTGTCTGCCTGTTTACATATCTCTGTATCTGAAAACGCATGCCTATACGAGTTTCTCTGGTGCTTTATTTGTATTAATCAAATGAAGTGGGTTATGGATTGCACCCTTGTCGAACACATTGGTTTATTAAAATTTCATCTGACATTTTCAAGCCTGGACTTATAACTAATTGCGTAGTCACAGATAGACTCGTTATAGTGTTTCTAATATGTTTAGGAAACCATTTATTTCTAAACTTTTTCCACAAAAGGGGTCTCAGAACCTTAGCACAGGCTTTTTCGCAATCAATAAATGCTAAACGCGTTTCGAAAATGAATTCCTGAACTTTTCCAATAATTTGTCCTGTTACAAATAATCACTACACGAGCTTCCCTTCTTGACGCCTCAATCTTCTTTTGAAATTATTGCGTCAGCTTGTACGTTTTACTGAGTATCTTCTTAATTAGAATCAGTGTTGATTCCCAATAGTCGCTGAGACTTGTCACTGTCCCGCTTGGTGGTACATTTTCTCCGGAGGGCATTTAGACAGCCTCTGTAACGACGCTGTTCCAGTATGTCGACTATGTTCTTAAATCGTGGTGCGTTCCTTTTCCACCGCGTGGGTTCGGGACAAAGAGAGTTCTTCGACTGTCGACTTGTTGGGATACGTCAGTCAAATGTGCTCCTCGTGTTCTTGGCAGCGATCTTCGATGGTGAGATCCATTTGCCCAGTATGTGTCTTGCTACAGTGGCATGGAATGTAGGACATCCCGGAATCCCGTAAACCGACGTGACCTCTGAGGCTTGTCAATGATGCCTCCATTTTATTGGGTGGAAAGAAGACAGTTCTTACTCGATGACTGTTCGGTACGCGCCAATTTTTCTGGAAAGCGCGCTGCTGAATGATACAGAGGCTACAGTTGCCTCGTTCTCCGTGGTTGCGTTTTTTTCCACAGGTTGCACTGTAGTTGTGCGGCACAGAGCGCGCCTAGTCTGCTATTCCCAGCAAACCGTTTTTTCTGGAACCCCGTTCTAAAATGTTCCAGTTTCCGATGGAGACTCTGTGCACCTGAGATAGTGCACGCCCTGTGTTGTAGCGTTTTTAGAAACACAGTCATCTGCGCTGGGCGTTGGCAGCTGTCTGCGTACAAGTAGAGGCCAGTGTGCGTTTTCGTGCGACCACTGTGTGGCTCAAGGTGCCATCCGCTCTTTTCGTGACCATGATGTCCAGGAATGGAAGTCTTCCCTCTGCCTCGGTCTCCATGGTGAATTTGATAGTGGGATGTATGAGATTTAGTTTGTTAACAAGATGAGTATAGTGTTCATAAGACAGAAACATAGTGGTACAGGTAATCAACATTGTGTGTCTGATTGAGATTGAAACATACAAGTTTCTAACATATACCAATAGACGCTTAGTCCACACTTCGATATATTTTGTGTGGTATATTTAAAAGCTGCCGTGTTCACCGATCTGCTCATAAGAGTTGCCTCACGCCACAGAAATGAGCAACCGGCTGGCTCAAAGCGACTATACTTGGGAGTCGCGAAGATTTGGTTTTCCGAAAGGCTTTTAAACAGAAAATGCTATATACTCGTCCACTGATCAAATATTAAATGCTCTGAATAACTGGACATCACCCATTGGTATTTTTTGTGATCTCTCAAAGGCCTTTGATTGTGTAAATAATGGAATTCTTTTAGATAAGCTAAATCATTATGGTTTGAGGGGGACAGTGCATAAATGGTTTAATTCATACTTAACTGGAAGAATGCAGAAAGTTGAAATAAGTGGTTCATGTAATGTTAAAACAACAGCTGATTCCTCAAACTGGAGTGCTACCAAGTACAGGGTCCCACATGGTTCGGTCTTAGGTCCTTTACTGTTCTTGATATACATTAATGACTTACCATTCCATGTTGATGAAGATGCAAAGTTAGTTCTTTTTGCTGATGATACAAGTATAGTAATAACATCCAAAAACCAAGAACTAAGTGATGTAGTTGTAAATGATGTTTTTCACTAAATTATTAAGTGGTTCTCAGCAAACGGACTCTCTTTAAATTTTGATAAAACACAGTATATACAGTTCCGTGCAGTAAATGGCACAACTCCAGTAATAAATATAGACTTTCAACAGAAGTCTGCAAGGTAGAATTTTCAAAATTTTTAGGTGTGGCCATTGATGAGAGGTTAAACTGGAAGCAATACATTGATGGTCTGCTGAAACGTCTGAGTTCAGCTACGTATGCTATTAGGGTTATTGCAAATTTTGGTGATAAGAATCTCAGTAAATTAGCTTACTATGCCTACTTTAATTTGCTGCTTTCGTATGGTATCATATTCTGGGGTAATTCATCGTTTAGTAGAAAAGTATTCATTGCTCAAAAACGTGTAATCAGAATAATTGCTGGAGCCCACCCACGGTCATCCTGCAGACATCTATTTAAGGATCTAGGAATCCTCACAGTAACCTCACAGTATATATATTCACTTATGAAATTGGTTGTTAATAATCCAACCCAGTTCAAAAGTAATAGCAGTGTGCATACCTATAACACCAGGAGAAAAAGGATGATCTTCACAATGCAGGGTTAAATCTGACTTTGGCACAGAAAGGGGTAAATTATGCTGCCAAAAAAGTCTTCGGTCACCTACCAAACAGCATCAAAAGCCTGACAGATAGCCAACCAACATTTAAAAATTAATTAAAAGAATTTCTAGATGAAAACTCCTTCTACTCATTGGCTGAATTTTTAGATATAAATTAAGGTAGGGAAAAAAACCAACTTAAACATTAGTGTCATGCACTATTTTGTGTAATGTAATATCTTGTACAGACATCTTTCATTACCCTGACAAGTTCCACATCATTACGAAGTGTCGTATTCATGATGTATGGAACAAGCATTAATCTGAAACTTCCTGGCAGATTAAAACTGTGTGCCCGACCGAGACTCGAACTCGGGACCTTTGCCTTTCGCGGGCAAGTACTCTACCATCTGAGCTACCGAAGCACGACTCACGCCCGGTACTCACAGCTTTACTTCTGCCAGTATCCATCTCCTACCTTTCAAACTTTACAGAAGCTCTCCTGCGAAACTTGCAGAACTAGCACTCCTGAAA
Source organism: Schistocerca gregaria (assembly GCF_023897955.1). Taxonomy (NCBI): domain Eukaryota; kingdom Metazoa; phylum Arthropoda; class Insecta; order Orthoptera; family Acrididae; genus Schistocerca; species Schistocerca gregaria. The sequence goes on from NC_064920.1 coordinate 1,198,416,913, forward strand.
GAAAGGATATGCGGAGACTTGGCTTAGCCACAGCCTGGGGGATGTTTCCAGAATGAGATTTTCACTCTGCAGCGGAGTGTGCGCTGATATGAAACTTCCTGGCAGATTAAAACTGTGTGCCCGACCGAGACTCGAACTAGGGATGGTAGAGCACTTGCCCGCGAAAGGCAAAGGTCCCGAGTTCGAGTCTCGGTCGGGCACACAGTTTTAATCTGCCAGGAAGTTTCATATCAGCGCACACTCCACTGCAGAGTGAAAATCTCATTCAAGCATTAATCTAATCTAATCTGATGGCGGTCTAGTTTAGGCTTGTTCTGCGCACCTACGTCACGCATTCTCCGACAGGCAATCAGCGTACAGTTGTCTTCTGAGCGCTATGCTGCGCATGCCGTAGCCAATGCGAGTATTTAACGTGGTCGTACCGCGTTATTAACTGAATTTTTATTCCATCTGTTGTGAGTTGTCATGGCTGATGGTGGTTGTAAGCGGCGAATACTACTCAAGCAAGTGAGGGGCTTAATTTCGCGCACACAAGCTTTCATGAAGAGCAAGGCGCGTGCACGTGCGTACCGCGACTGCCGCTTGGAACAGCCGACCGCGCAGTCGTCCTACGTATCTGACCTGCGCGAGGGGCCACCGCCCGTGGAGCGGACTGTACCGGCGAGGGAAGCCCGGGGCAACCAAGGAAGCGGGGCACGGTGCCTTCGCACGAGGCACTGCTCTTAAGGATTGTTCTCTACAACCGCGAACATAAATTCTACAGACATGTATTGTCTCTTGGTGGATAATTAATGTCTTCTGCGGTTGACGAAGCCTGATCGCCAATTTGATCTTCATACGAAGTTTAAACGACATCATCTTACATTTCGTGTCCATTTTATTCATTTGTTAAACATGACAGATCTTGATGTGAACGAATATTACGTATGTTCCTTCTCCCTAAAGCATCGTTGTCTGGTACCTCTTCCTAAGCACTGCTAATTCGAAGACAAGCTATTAAACTGAAGTCTGTCAGTAAGATTCTATGAGTAGTTCTCATCTCTTCATTACGGAAAAATATTTACTCGCACACATATCTATGTCCAAATGCGGGCATAGCCGTAACTGAAGACTTATAAAGGCTTGAAAATTTATGTCGCGGAAATTTTTTATACAAATCTCTCATACATATTATAAACCTTATCACCCAACTGCCTGAAACACTGTAGAGCCGTAAGTTCTAACTGTAGCTAGGTTTCTTGCACTGACATGTTGGATATTGGTGATGATGTGTCTAACCTATACTCTGAAGTTCCCAACCCGCCTAAAGTGCGGGTTTTCATCGTATAAAACGAATTACTCTCTACTTTGAGTACTGCGCTCTAAGGACATACATTCGTGTCTAACGGGCTCCTCAATACGCGATCAGTACTTGTTTTTGTGGTCTTCAGTCCTGAGACTGGTTTGATGCAGCTCTCCATGCTACTCTATCCTGTGCAAGCTTCATCATCTCCCAGCACCTACTGCAACCTACATCCTTCTGAATCTGCTTAGTGTATTCATCTCTTGGTCTCCCTCTACGATTTTTACCCTCCACGCTGCCCTCCAATACTAAATTGGTGATTCCTTGATGCGTCAGAACATGTCCTACCAACCGACCCCTTCTTCTAGTGAAGAAGTGCCACAAACTTCTCTTCTCCCCAATCCTATTCAACACTTCCTCATTAGTTATGTGGTCTACCCATCTAATCTTCAGCATTCTTCTGTAGCACCACATTTCGAAAGCTTCTATTCTCTTCTTGTCCAAACTATTTATCGTCCATGTTTCACATCCATACATGGCTGCACTACATACAAAAACTTTCAGAAACGACTTCCTGACACTTAAATCTATACTCGATGTAACAAATTTCTCTTCTTCAGAAACGCTTTCCTTGCCATTGCCAGTCTACATTTTATATCCTCTCTACTTCGACCATCATCAGTTATTTTGCTACCCAAATGGCAAAACTCCTTTACTACTTTCAGCGTCTCATTTCCTAATCTAATTCCCTCAGCATCACCCGACTTAATTCGACTACATTCTATTATCCTCGTTTTGCTTTTGTTGATGTTCATCTTATATCCTCCTTTCAAGACCCTATCCATTCCGTTCCACTGCTCTTCCAAGTACTTTGCTGTCTCTGACAGAATTACAAAGTCATTGGCTAACCTCAAAGTTTTTATTTTTTTCCATGGACTTTAATACCTACTCCCAATTTTTCTTTTGTTTCCTTCACTGCTTGCTCAATATACAGATTGAATAACATCGGGGAGAGACTACAACCCTGTCTCACTCCCTTCCCAACCACTGCTTTCCTTTCATGTCCCTCGACTCATAACTGCAATCTGGTTTCTGTACAAATTGTAAATAGCCTTTCGCTCCCTGTATTTTACCCCTGCCACCTTCAGAATTTGAAAGAGAGTATTCCAATGAACATTGTCTAAAGCTTTCTCTAAGTCTACAAATGCTAGAAATACAGGTTTGCCCTTCCTTAATCTAGCTTCTAAAATAAGTCGTAGGGTCAGTATTGCCTCACGTGTTCCAATATTTCCACGGAATCCAAACTGATCTTCCCCGAGGTCGGCTTTTACTAGTTTTTCCATTCGTCTGTAAAGAATTCGCGTTAGTATTTTGCAGCTGTGACTTATTAAACTGATAGTTCGATAATTTTCACATTTGTCAACACCTGCTTTCTTTGGGATTGCAATGATTATATTCTTCTTGAAGTCTGAGGGTATTTCGACTGTTTCATACATCTTGCTCACGAGATGTTAAAGTTTTGTCAGGACTGGCTCTCCCAAGGCCGTCAGTAGTTCCAATGGAATGTTGCCTACTCAGGGGGCCTTGTTTCAACTCAGGTCTTTTAGTGCTCTGTCAAACTCTTCACGCAGTATCGTATCTCCCATTTCAACTTCATCTACATCCTCTTCCATTTCCATAATATTGTCCTCAAGTACATCGCCCTTGTATAGACCCTCTATATACTCCTTCCACCTACCTGCTTTCCCTTCTCTGCTTAGAACTGTGTTTCCATCAGAGCTCTTGATATTCATACAACTCGATCTCTTTTTCCAAAAGGTCTCTTTAATTTTCCTATATACAGTATCTATCTTACCCCTAATGAGATAAGCCTCTACATCCTTACATTTGTCCTCTAGCCATCCCTGCTTAGCCATTTTGCACTTCCTGGCGATATAATTTTTGAGACGTTTGTATTCCTTTCTGCCTGCTTCATTTACTGCATTTTTATATTTTCTTCTTTCATCAATTAAATTCAATATTTCTTCTGTCACCCAAGGATTTCTACTAGCCCCGTCTTTTTACCCACTTGATCCTCTGCTGCCTTCACTACTTCATCCCTCACAGCTACCCATTCTTCTTCTACTGTATTTCTTTCCCCCATTCCTGTCAATTGTTCCCTTATGCTCTCCCTGAAACTCTCTACAACCTCTGGTTCTTTCAGGTTATCCACTCCCCATTTCCTTATATTCCCACCTTTTTGCAGTTTCTTCAGTTTTAATATACAGGTCATAACCTATAGATTGTGGTCAGAGTCCACATCTGCCCCTGGAAATGTTTTACAATTTAAAACCTGGTTCCTAAATCTCTGTCTTACCATTATATAATCTATCTGAAACCTGTCAGTATCTCCAGGCTTCTTCCATGTATACAGCCTTCTTTTATGAGGTGCTATATTAAGTACTACTAAATAATATTCTCCGTCTGAGAGCTGTATTGACGGTTTGCGAAATATATTTACCTACTGCAGAGCTTTAAATATATTGACGCTCGGTCAATATATTGTGCAATATATTGTATACTGTAAAGATGACAGTGTGCAGTACACGACAGTTCCTGCCGAGACTTCTCTATTTGCTGACATGCAAACAACAAACAGCGACGCCGTATGAGTATGAAAGCATCAGAAAAGACATATGAAAGGAATAATCTGTTGAAGTGTATTCAGGAGAGAAGTTTGCTTACACATTGAATACTGATTCAGTATTCAGCTCTAGAAGTATTCTGCAGAAGTGTTTAAGTGCAGGGAAGTGAGACTCCTACTGCTCATTTGTTCGTTTCTGAAGCGTGAATTATTTATTGCAGAAATATATAACAGCACTACCTACTTAACCTCTAAAGTAATGTATCTTACCCTTTTTATGTTTATACATAGCTTGTAGCATTGTGGGAAGTGAAATCCGACGACTACATGAACGGTATCTTTTCTGTGTGCGTAAGGTGTAACGAAGTTCACCAATTCGTTGAAAGATTCTTTTTCTATCTCTAAAAATTCCGATAGTCATATGATTCTACTTCAGGTTCCCGTAGTACGATAGAATTTCCGTATGTCGAACGCCTTCCAGTCCACTTTTTGACCCATCACTGCTTCCGACTGATTTTCTTTTTGCACTTTGCAGCGACCTGACTCGCAATACACACAATCCCTCAATTCCGTCGTGTTCGCTAAGAAGACGGCGTTGTAACTGCCGCATCTCGGGTATAAACATTACTCAACAATAAGGTGTCTTTCCTGGCCTCGCACTATCGTGCAATATATCATATCGTTGATTTCCAAAATAAACATTCCATTTTCTCATTTTGTACTAACAGAACATGGGCGAACGAGGTATCCTTAAAAAGGTTTTCTAACCACATTTTGACACTGCATACCGTTTTGGTGCTTAAACGTACCATTTGTGGAAACTTTTAACGTAAAAGAGACGTTTTTAACTATCATAGGGAAAAGGACGGTATGAATGCCCGGCCTCATACCCATATCTTACGAAACTAATCAAAAATAAGAGACTTCCCTTTCACATTGTTTTATTACAAACACCATTTTATTTCCTTTAAACACCATAATACCTGGATAATTTGCATAACGAGTTGTCCATAGCGGTAGTCCTTTATCTCTGCTTGTAGTACGACTTTTCTAAACGAATATAATTTCCAACAGCAGATATCCTGTGGAATTCATATATTCATTAGATCCGTCAGGAATACCGCCACATAAGCTTATACTAAAGAAAAACGTTGCTGTCATTTTGATAAGAAGCCTGAACGCTAAGCAGTGCTTAGTCAACGGAGCACACAAGGCTGTAACCAAAGTCAATGAATTTATAGTTAATGTTCAGTTGACTGACACCGCGGAAACTGTTGTAATATCCCGGATAAACTTAGCACCATCTGATCCAAGCATGCCTTTTCAATTGACGACAAGACAAAATTCCATTTGCGGTCAAAACAAGTCATAGGAACAATAACTCCAAACAGCTGTGTTATATATATCAAATCCTGCCTTATCCTTGGACAACTGCATGTAATCTTTCGAAGGACCGAGCGAAGAGGGTGAGGACGGTGGTTCAAACTAGCATACGGCCACCCTCATTTAGGTTTTCCGTGATTTCCCTGAATCGCTTCCGGCAAATGCCGGAATGGTTCCTTTGAAAGGGCACGGCCGACTTCTTTCCCCACCCTTCCCTAACCTGATGGGTCTAAAAACGTCACTGTTTGGTCGTCTCCCCCAAATCAAACAACCAACCTTTTCAAGTCTAACTTAATATACTATGTTTATGTCCCTTAAAGAAAGTTAAAAACAAAAAATACACGAAAACTTACATTCTGTAATGCTCTGTAAATAATGGTTTTCAATATTATGTACATGGAAATGTACAAACAAGGATGTTCTTACTGTTTCACTTCGTTTGATTCATTTTTCAAGAGGTTTCTCTCGATTCCCACAACTGATCTTACCCCAACGACTACACTTACTCCAAATACTTGCTGACAGAATATTGAGTGTATGAGAGCCCGTTAAGGCTGTGACGGACCTCACGTGGTCATTCCCCTACAGAGAGCACACAGTTTGCACTTTGACAGAGCTAAGTAACGACGCCTGACAGCCCCATTTTAACGCGGATGCTGCTCCCGGCACCCCTCCTGAACAGGACAGTTTAAAAGCATGTTTTGCCTTCCGCTTTTGACGATTTGCACACCACTCACGCAGAAGCAGATGTAAAGCGGCACTGTTGGGGTCACACAGCACATGCCACCTCTACCTCGACGCCCCCCACTTTCCCAGCAGGCACTGAGGACTGCAGTTCCCTTGAGGTGCAGCCCGGCGGGTTATTTCGCCCGGCCACAGCGCCATATCCCGTCCCGCTACCGAGGCTCCTGTCCCCGGCGCGGCTTGCAGATGAATGCCCGGTCGTTAGCCACCGACTCTGCGGCTGCCACTGTTGCTACGGCTGGTAGTGGTTGTTAGCGCTTTGTGGTTAGTGGTTTGGTGGTTGGAGTTTGGGAAGGGGGGGGGGGGGGCAGGGGACGCCACGGCCTCCTTTTCAGTGCGGCACAAGCACGTCTAACGAGGCGACGCGAGGCGGCAGAACGGCCGACGCCGTTGTTCTCTGTACACCCCGCCTCACTCACTTGTCTGGTGGCACATGTCGCCCGCCTGACTGCTTCTGTTAGGTCCTCACAGGCGCGATGCGTGCCCTCTACACGTACCGATTGTGCGCAACTCCTACGATGCTGTCACTTTGTAGACACAGGGAGAGCTCACGTAAGCCGACATGGCGGTGTGGCTACGTCACTTCCGTAGAAGCCCGAAACATACACACACACACACACACACACACACAACTCGTACATCCAGCGTCCCTCACAACTTGGAACAGATTACATTAGATCTACTTTCATTCCAATTGAGGAGGTCCTCCAGGATGTAGAACATGTCAGAAAAACAATAATACATGACAAATATTTACAACTGAAACAAGTAAGCTAATGTACCTTCCACCTGCAAAATACTAACGCGAATTCTTTACAGACGAATGGAAAAACTAGTAGAAGCCAACCTTGGGGAAGATCAGTTTAGATTCCTTAGAAATATTGGAACACGTGAGGCAATATTGACCTTACGACTTATATTAGAAGAGAGATTAAGGAAAGGCAAACCTACGTATCTAGCATTTGTAGACTTAGAGAAAGCTTCTGACAATGTTGACTGGAATACCCTCTTTCAAATTCTGAAGGTGGCAGGGGTAAAATACAGGGAGCGAAAGGCTATTTACAATTGTACAGAAACCAGATGGCAGTTATAAGAGTCGAGGGACATGAAAGGGAAGCAGTGGTTGAGAAGGGAGTGAGACAGGGTTGCAGCCGCTCCCCGATGTTATTCAATCTGTATATTGAGCAATCAGTGAAGGAAACAAAAGAAAAATTCAGAGTAGGTATTAAAATCCATGGAGAAGAAGTAAAAACTTTGATGATATTGTAATTCTGTCAGAGACAGCAAAGGACTTGGAAGAGCAGTTGAATGGAATGCACAGTGTCTTGAAAGGAGGATATAAGATGAATGTCAACAAAAGCAGAACGAGGATAATGGAATGTAGTCAAATTAAGTCGGCTGATGCTGAGGGAATTAGATTGGGAAATGAGATACTTAAAGTAGTAAAGGAGTTTTGCTATTTGGGGAGCAAAATAACTGATGATGGTCGAAGTAGAGAGGATATAAAATGTAGACTGGCAATGGCAAGGGAAGCGCTTCTGAAGAAGAAAAATTTGTTAACATCGAGTATAGATTTAAGTGTCAGGAAGTCGTTTCTGAAAGTATTTGTACAAAGTGTTGCCATGTATGGAAGCGAAACGTGGACCATAAATAGTTTGGACAAGAAGAGAATAGAATCTTTCGAAATGTGGTGCTACAGACGAATGCTGAAGATTAGATAGGTAGATCACATAACTAATGAGGAGGTATTGAATTGAATTGGGGAGAAGAGGAGTTTGTGGCACAACTTGATAAGAAGAAGGGACTGGTTGATAGGACATGTTCTGAGGCATCAAGGGATAACAAATTTAGCATTGGAGGGCAGTGTGGAGGGTAAAAATCATAGAGGGAGACCAAGAGATGAATACACTAAGCAGATTTAGAAGGACGTAGGTTGCAGTAAGTACTGGGAGATGAAGAAGCTTGCACAGGATAGAGTAGCATGGAAAGCTGCATCAAACCAGTCTCAGGACTGAAGCCCACAACAACAACAACCTTCCACAGGTCCCAAGTAGAATGATCGTCATTTTTTTAATGAAAACTATATGAAGGAATCTTTTAGAAACACTAATGCACAGAATTTAAAATATTTTATTTATTTAGAAGGTAATAAACATGTAATAGAACTACTACTATACTTATTTACAATGCACACCTTACTGCACTGAAATAGTGCATAAGTTATATTGGACTTATATACACACAAATCAGTTGGTTCTACTGAGAAAGTCATCAATATTTTGCAGCAGTGACTTATTAAACTGATATTTCGGTAATTTTCACATCTGTCAACACCTGCTATCTTTGGGATTGCAATTATTATATTCTTCTTGAAGTCTGAGGGTATTTCTCCTGTCTCATACATCTTGCTCACCAGATGGTAGTTTTGTCAGGACTAGCTCTCCCAAGGCCGTCAGTAGTTCTAATGGAATGTTGTCTACTCCGGGGGCCTTGTTTCGACTCAGGTCTTTCAGTGCTCTGTCAAACTCTTCACGCAGTATCTTATCTCCCATTTCGTCTTCATCTACATCCTCTTCCATTTCCATAATATTGTCCTCAAGTACATCGCCCTTGTATAAACCTTCTATATACTCCTGAGGACAGCTGTTGAGGACAGCAAAGCCAAAGCTGAAGTTTTAAATTTCACGTTTAAGAAATTGTTCGTGCAGGAGAACCATACAAACCTACAGTCTTTTGACCATCGAACAGGTTCCCTTACGGACGATATAGTAATAACCATCCCTGGCGTAGAGAAGCAAGCGCAAGACCTGAAAACAAGTACGTCACCATTTTCGAATGGAGTCTCAGTTTAGTTCTTAGCCCAACCTGGAATGAGCGCAGGGGACTCATATATACGAATGGTGAAAGAACGGACCCGCAAAATTACAATGCAGTATCACAGACATCGTGTGGCTATCTTTTGCTATTCAACTATAACAAACTTCCTGGTCACCGAGAAGCTGATGTTTACGAATGAGCACGATTTTAAAAAGCAACGTTCATACGAAACTCAGCTTGCCATTTTCTCACTTGGTATACTGTGGACTACGGTTGAAGGGCAACAGGCAGATTCCATATTTCTAGATTTCCGGGAAGTATTTGACTCGCTGCCCGACTGAAGACTGTTAATGTATGGTTCAAATGTCTCTGAGCACTATGGGACTTAACATCTGAGGTCTTCAGTCCCATAGACTTATAACTACTTAAACCTAAATAACCTAAGAACATCATGCACATCCGTGCCCGAGGCAGGATTCGAACCTGCGACCGTAGCAACAGCATGGTTCGCGACTGAAGCACCCAGAACCGTTCGACCACAGCGGCCAGCCTATTAATGTTGTCGAGGGCGATTGTTCATCACAGACAAGGATATCGTCAGGCGTGTCCCAGGGAAGTGTGATAGGACCGCTGTTATTTTCCATGTACATAAATGATCTGGAGGACAGTGTGTGCAGCAGACTGCAGTTGTTTGCTGATGATGCCGTGGTGTACGGTAAGATGCCCAAGTCGAGTAACTGTAGGAGGGTACAAGTTGACTCAGATAAAAAGGATAGTTGGTTGTATGAATGGCAGCTAGCTCTAAATGTCAAAAGAGAAAAAAAAGAAAAAGGGAAAGGAAAAGTAAGGTAATGCGGAAAAGTGGGAAAAACTAATCCGAAATGTTGGAACAAATCATTAGTAGTGTCCTGCTTGAGAAAGTCCCTTCTTTTAAGCATCTGGACATAACGCTGCAAAGCGATATGAAATGGAACGAGTATGTGAGGACAGTGGTAGAGTAGACGAATGGTTGACTTGTGTTTCTTGAGAGAATTTGGGAAAGTGTGGTTCATCTATAAAGGAGACCGCATATACACTGGTGCGACCTATTCTAGAGTACTGTTAGAGAGTTTGGGATGTTTGTCAAGTCGGACTAATGGAAGATATCGACGTAGTTCAGAAGTTGACTGCTACATTTGTTAATGGCAGGTTCTAACAACACGCAATGTTGCGGAGATGCTTCTAGAACTGAAATGGGACTCCTTGGAGGGAAGTTGATGTTCTTTTCGAGGAATAATATTGAGAAAATTTAGAGCACCGTCATTTGAAGCTGACTGCAGAAATATTCTACAGCCGCCAACATGCATTTCACGTAAGAACCACGAAGATAACAATGAGAAGTTAGAGCTCATACGGAGGCATATAGATAGTCATTTTTCCCTCACTGTATTTGCGAGTGGAACGTGAATGGAAATCACTAGTAGCTGTACAGGTACCTTTCTGCACGCACCGTACTTTGGCTTGCGGAGTATGTATGTAGATGTAGATGATGGAAACGATAGTTATACTGTGCAGGAGAATTTGAAACTAGATGCTTACATTTGTGCAGAGCTATTTTTTAATTACAGTTCAGTGATTCGCGGCACAGATGACCTGACGCAGCGGTTAGGCGTAGAGCGAATTTCGATTCCCCGCCCTGTCATTCTGTTTTCGGTGCTCAGGGGCGTTGAAACATCAGTCCAGCTGGACGCCAAAAGGCTTCATGTGAAGAGGACCAAGCCTAGGGTGGTGTGATCTTGCGCTGCCTCACTGACTACCTCGACAGACACGTGGCGTCCAGTCCTCCTCGCCCCCCCCCCCCCCCCCCCTTCAGCTGTAGCTCAGACGTCTCGAATGCAGGTTCGGAAGGTCAAGAGCGACGTGTTCGTTACGGACAAGCCGACACATCCACGGTGTCAGGTTTGCTAATCAGCTTCGAGTTCTACAGCGAGGAACAGCGAACCCCACGCATCATACTGAATGATGATGGCTGACGACAGTGTTTCACTGCATGGTCCAGACCCTGTGGAGAGAGCTCACCAGTAATTTAATCTGACTCATTGCGGGGAGGGCGGGTGGTGTAGGGTACTGTTCTAAATAAACGACACCGACGTCTGCTTTTGCTGGTCAACTTTATGTTTACGTCATATGGACGTGCATAGTTCCACCTATTTCTAATTGAACCATGAATGCATCACTTGTAAATGATCATCATCTAGCCATGTTATAAAATATGTGTTTTGTATATAAAATGACTCGCACTCACATCATTATGATATATTTTGCAAATGGTCCTTAGAACACGAAACTGTCTAACTACCTTAACAACTTAATCATTGCCTTTGAATGTAAAGAACATTGCCAATGACGAAAAATATCCAAATGTGCAGGCTCATTACCACTGTCATATCATTAGATAGTTATGAGACGGCATCGGCCGGCTGGAGTGGCCGTGCTGTTCTGGGCGCTACAGTCTGGAACCAAGCGACCGCTACGGTCGCAGGTTCGAATCCTGCCTCGGGCATGGATGTGTGTGATGTCCTTACGTTAGTTAGGTTTAATTCGTTCTAAGTTCTAGGCGACTGATGACCTCAGAATTTAAGTCACACAGTGCTCAGAGCCATTTAAACCATTTTGAACCAGACTGGCATCAGTAAACGTCTTTGACACGTCAAGTGCTAATGACGCAGTATGCACTACCGGACTTAAAAGATGACGTCGATTTCGATTTCTACGTCGTCCACCAACAGATAGCGTCGTTGCTTAGCTACCAGAACCCCATCTGCGTCTGCCCTTTAATGAGGACTGCTCACAGGCTGAAGGCTCAGTGTGGCGCAAAGCTGTGATGCAAGCAGGCGATCGGGCCACGGAGACGCACTTCCTTCAGCCAACCGAACCATTCGAAAGGGGTCAAATTGTGACCTTCCGATTGGCGAGTGTTCCTTCCGGAGAACTGTAACACACGTTCGACGTCCTGCGTCAGCTGTACAACGATGCTGGTGTAAGTGGTCACGTGAACAATCTCACCTCTGTAGATGAGGTACTGGACGTCGAAACGGCACGGACGCCCATCAAGATCGTATTATCTTAAGGGTAGATCATACAGCTACCACAGCGCTATTAGGACGGCTTCTGAGCCCACATGTTTCGACACAAGCTGTTGCGAACCGGTTGTTAGCAGTGGAACTGCAGGCACGCACGCCTCTAGCCCGTCTTCCGCTCGCACCACAACATCGACGGGCGTGGCTTGAATGATGGCGTCACAGGTTCAGTTGCAATGCGCACTTTGTTGTGTTCTTCGAAGAAATCAGATTCTGCCTGCTCGAAACTGATGGTACTTTGGACGTACCACGTAGACTGGTAAGCGCTGTTTCGTTGAATGCATTCATGCAACATACACTACTGGCCATTAAGATCGCTACACTAAGAAGAAATGCAGATGATGAAAGGGTATTCATTGGGCAAACATATTATACGAGAACTGACATGTGATTATATTTTTACGCAATTTGGGTGCATAGATCCTGAGAAATCAGTACCAGAACAACGACCTCTGGCCGTAATAAAGGCCTTGATACGCCTGGGCATTGAGTCAAACAGAGCTTGGATGGCGTGTACAGGTACAGCTGCCCATGCAGCTTCAACACAATACCACAATTCATCCACAGTACTGACTGGCGTATTGTGACGACCCAGTTGCTCGGCCACCATTGATCAGACGTTTTCAATTGGCGAGAGATCTCGAGAATGTGCTGTCCAGGGCAGCAATCCAACATTTTCTGTATCTAGAAAGGCCCGTACAGGACTTGGAACATGCGGTCGTGTATTATCCTTCTGAAATGCAGGGTTTCACAGGGATCGAATGAAGAGTAGAGCCACGGGTCGTAAAACATCTGAAATGTAACGTCCACTGTTCAAAGTGCCGTCATTGCGGACAGGAGGTGACCAAGACGTGTAATCAATGGCACCCCATACCATCATGCCGGGTTATGCGCCACCATAGTGATGACGAATACACGCTTCCAATGTGCATTCACGGCGATGTCGCCAAACACGGCTGCGACCATCATGATGCTGCAAACAAAACCTGCATTCAAACGAAAAAATGACGTTTTGCCATTCGTGCACCCAGGTTCGTCGTTGAGTACACCATTTCAGGTGTTCCTGTCTGTGATGCAGCGTCAAGGGTAACCGCAGCCATGGTCTCCGAGCTGATAGCTTATGCTGCCGTTTCAAGAACATCAAAAGAATGGGCTTCACAACATTTCGCCTGTATCGAGCGCTGGCTGGCGTTCCCTCTAGAAACGCTAAGGGAGAACGAGAGTTGTAGCTTATCGCATCCCTTACCATGAGATGTGGGACGTGGCCAACGTACACTACTGGCCATTAAAATTGCTACACCACGAAGATGACGTGCTACAAACGCGAAGTTTAACGGACAGGAGTAAGATGCTGTGATATGCTAATGATTAGCTTTTCAGACGATTCAGACAAAGTTGGCGCCGGTGGCGACACCTACAAGGTGCTGACATGAGGAAAGTTTCGAAATGATTTCTCGTACACAAACAGCAGTTAACCGAAGTTGCCTGGTGAAACGTTGTTGTGATGCCTCGTGTAAGTACGAGAAATGCGTACCACCACGTTTCCGACTTTGATAAACGTCGTATTGTAGCCTATCGCGATTGCGGTTTATCGAATCGCGACATTGCTGCTCACGTTGGTCGAGATCCAATGACTGTTAGCAGAATATGGAATCGGTGGGTTCAGGAGGGTAATACGGAACGCCGTGCTGGATCCCAACGCTCTCGTATCACTAGCAGTCGAGATGGCAGGCATCTTATCCGCATGGCTGTAACGGATCGTGCAGTCACATCTCGATCCCTGAGTCACAGATGAGGACGTTTGCAAGACAACAACTATCTGCACGAATAGTTCGACAACGTTTGCAGCAGCATGGACTATCAGCTTGGAGACCGTGGCTGCGATTACCCTTGACGCTGCATCACAGACAGGAGCGCCTGCGATGGTGTACTCAACGAGGAACCTGGTTGCACGAATGGCAAAACGACATTTTTTCGGATGAATCCTGGTTCTGTGTACAGCATCAGGATGGTCGCATCAGTGTTTGACGACATCGCTGTGTACGCACATTGGAAGTGTGTATTCGTCATCGCCATACTGGCGGGTCACCCGGCTGTGATGGTATGGGGTGCCAATGGTTACACATCTCGGTCACCTCTTATTCGCATGGACGGCATTTGGTACAGTGGACGTTACATTTCAGATATATTACGACCGGTAGCTCTACCCTACATTCGATCCCCGCGAAACCTTACATTTCAGCGGGATAATGGTCGACCGCATGTTGCAGGTCCTGTATGGGCCTTTCTGGATACAGAAATTGTTAGACCGCTGCCAGCACATTCTCCAGATCTCTCACCAATTGAAAACGTCTGGTGGCCGAGCAACTGGCTGGACACGATACGCCAGTCACTACTCTTGATGAACTGTGGTATCGCGCTGAAGCTGCATGGACAGCTGTACCTGTACACGCCATCCAAGCTCTGTTTAACTCAATGCCCAGGCGTATGAAGGCCGTTATTACGGCCAGAGGTGGTTGTTCTGGGTACTGATTTCTCAGGATCTATCCACCCAAATTGCGTGAAAATTTAATCACATATCAGTTATAGTATAATATATTTGTCCAATGAATACCCGTTTATCATCTGCATTTCTTCTTGGTGCAGCAATGTTAATGGCCAGTAGTGTACTGCATAGTAGCAAACAATGCATAGATTTATATAACGCAGTGTACGTATGTTTACTGGGAGTAGCTGCCTTCAAGCAATATACCAAAAAGTTATCGTATTACCATTCCAGGCCAATCTGTACCAATAGGGTTTAAACGCTGCTAAACGTTGCACAAACACGAAGCTGCAGCTCGCCTCGGATGCCCAGACGATCTCTGACGGGGCTATTGCAGTAGCGGACCTTGTAGTCGTACGATTTCAGAACGCTGTGTGTTTCACTTTCAGTGCCCATTAGCGTAAGCTGTTGCTGTCGAATGCGATAATGACGAGCGTTTAACCGCACGCTATTTTTGTTTTTTGTGGTTAACGCGGCACACGTAATGGCCAGCAGAGCTGACCATTTGCTGTCAAAAATCGTTTGTTATTATTGTTATTTTAATTAATTGGCGGTGACCCGGGTGCGGTTCCAGCAGCTTATACGAGAAAATTCTGAAATTGATTTCGCATTGGTCTTTTAAGGGTTTTAATAATTACATGAATTACTGCTGACAGTGGATATGGGAAAGAGTGTTTCGCATGAATGCTGAAAGCATTGGTAAATGTTCACCATCGTGCCAGTAATCTTGGATACTTCTTCAGTTACATCATGTTCAGGAAGGTAATTTTTTTCTCGTCACCAGTATATGCTTCAGTACAAATCCATTGTCACATCAGACGTGACAATATGCAGAACTAAAAAAGTGTATGTATGGGCGTCATATTACAATTTTTACGTCTAGCTGTTGCTAGCTGCTGGCCGGTCTGGCCGAGCGGTTCTAGGCGCTTCAGTCTGGAACCGCGTGACCGCTACGGTTGCAGGTTCGAATCCTGTCTCGGGCATGGATGTGTGTGATGTCCTTAGGTTAGTTAGGTTTAAGTAGTTCTAAGTTCTAGGGGACTGATGACCACAGATGTTAGTCATAGTGTTCAGAGCCATTTGAACAATTTTTGTTGAAAGTGCGTTTTCTCCAAAACAGTTTCAGGGTGGATAAATCAAATTTTGGTGCAGAGGTGTGGTGAATCTGAAGCCACACAGTAATGCTATTAGCGTGGAGACGAACCAGAAGACTTTGCTCGTTACTTGGCTCTTCACCATCAGTTTAGCTCTGCAAACGAGAGCATCCTGCGATATGAATCCTCGAAGCTTCAAATAGTCCTGAGCGTGGTTTGGAATTTTTGGCGTGGTGTCATCAGGGCGACGAATATCTCAAGATGCTCTAGCTGGCCGAGCAAAACAAGTAATAATAAAGGAATTAAAGTTCGACTGTTGTGGTGGGAGTTTACATTAATTCCTGACGGGCGCTGTACTGATGCCTCTTGTTACTAAATTACAGAAGACGTGGTCCTCAGAGAACGTTTGACCTTTGGTAGTTGCTACTCTGAAAGCGTTTCTTCTCACAACTGAATAATTTCCTTAAAATACACAACACAATAAGCGTATGAGTTCACAGGAATGTTAGTGACATTGGGCATAAAATTCTAACATTGGGCACATTCACAGATAAATTCAGTTTCACGGTCAGTTCTATTTATGACTCGAAACACAAGCCACCCAACCTTCATTCGATGTTGAATATAAATAGTTGTAGTAAAGACACTCAATGTCCATCCAGTCTGCTCCACTTTCTACTTTTGCTTTATTCTTTCTTGAATTTTTCATGTTCCTTTCCCTTTCCTCAGGAATGAATTTCTGTCTCTTTTTGGCGTTTTCATCCTTTTCCTGCCTTCTTTTGTTGTTAAAACTTTCTACAGCTGCCTGAAGTTATTTCTTGTAGGGAGAAGAAGTCAGGGTTACAGCATGCCTTTTTTTACTTTTTGTAGCTTTCATTCGCATCAACTTTTGGAATGGCAACAACGTGCTGTGGAGAAATAAGAGAAAAAACTGTGGAACTAGAAGAGGAAGCTGTTCCTTCATCAGGCCTATTTCTCTCTTCTCGTGCACTCTGTTTCGGCTAATTATCAGAATGAAGAGTCATTGCTGGTTCTACGACAGTGTCAGACGAAGCTGATGGACTTGATGTCTTGTCTCCCAAAGGTCCATCAGTTGGTGCTGATGGTAAGAAGTCTGCATCGGCGAAAACACCCGCGCCAACAGGCCAAATTCCTGCAGCCTAAAACCCTTTGATTGTAGGTTTCATGGCACCAACATTCAGAAACGTTGACCCAAAAACGAGATGATACTTGTTACAGAGTGATAAGTGTGTCAGGATGTTTTATGGGCCACTTTCGAGGGATCATTAGGTATACATCAAGAGGCTGCAGCCTATGAGGAGAATGGGGCGGAAGACATAACATAACCACATGATATTCTATCGCCAAGCCATTGACGTTAGCACAAAGTATTGTTTGGTTGAGCTGGAAAACATTACGAATTTCTTGAACCATTTTGTAAAATCCTCGGTGTTCATTCATTTTGATTCATTACACTCCGTCCAAACACTCCTTCTGGATTCTTTTACTGGGGAAGGTAAGCACGGAAGGCAAGCAGGCACCGGAAAGTGAACGCGTATTGAAACTGTTACGGTTTTTCCCTCTCCAGTGGCGTGCCTACTCGACGCTTTCATAAGACAGCAATTATCTTCGAATGCCCCTTTCGATTGGCAAATATCCCAGTCTCGTCACAGTTATAAATGCAATCTGCAGAAAGCTCGAAAAACTTGGAAACGTTGCATAGCTGAAGCCTGTTGCTCGAGTAAGAGAGCTAGCCTCCGTCTTTCGATTAATTAAGTCCTGATTCCTCGAAAGAAACTGAGTCATCCGGTCTTCACCTGTCATTTTTAATTCCTCATTAAACGAGTGCTTCAGTATACTTTCTTGTGTCAATCGAAAAGCCAAAGCTGTGAACTCATTCATTGACACTCCAGACAGTCTATAGTCCATGTTAAATAACTGACAAGCTATGACTCTTGAATTCGAAAGACGACAACGAGCTGGCCCGGTCTTGTATAGTTTTCGAGGGAATGTCATAATTATCTTTCTGCAAACTAGTGACAAGTTGAGGTAACGGCTGTGAGGGTGAAGAGAGAGTACGTAGCCTCCAAAATAGACTACAAAGGTCAATAATACTGAAGTCTTGTCAGGGGAGATGCGACAGTTCAACCTCATACTCTCAGACCAGACCTGGACGACTTGTGTTCTGTGAACAGGGGTCCCGTCACACTCGAAAAGAACATTATCACTGGGGAACAATCATTGAAATATGTGGTGGGGCTAGTAGGCAAAAGGATCTCACATCCTTGGTAGTCTGCGACCTTAAAGAGCAACTTTGCGGCCTATGGAGTACCACGATATGTCTGCCCACATAATGTACGGGGCCCGCCATATTTCACTCTTGGGACGTAAACTTGACCGTTATTTGAAACAATGTGAAAAAAAGACGCATCCGAGCAAATGACTTTCTTCTACTGCTCCGAAGTCCATGGTTTACGGCATCACTGCCACGGCTCAATCTTAATACAACAGGGGCCAGTGAAGTGAAATTAGATTAGATTAGTACTTGTTCCATACATCATGAATAGGACACTTCGTAATTATATGGAACGTGTCAGGTTAATAAAAAGTGTCTATACAAGGTATTACATTACACAGAATATTATTTGACACTTAGTATTATTTATTTTTTATTTTTTTGTGGGTGTTGGGGAAATTACACACTTGCTATATCCAAAAATTCATCTAATGAGTAGAAGGAGTTGCCATTAAGAAATTCTTTTAATTTCCTTTTAAATGATATATGAGTATCTGTCAGACTTTTGATGCTATTAGATAAGTGACCAAAGACCTTTGTGGCAGCATAATTTACCCTCTTCTGAGCCAAAGTTAGATTTAACCTTGAGTAGTACAGATAATCCTTTCTCCTAGTGTTGTAGCTATGTATACTGCTATTACTTTTGAATTAGTTCAGATTGTTAATAACAAATTTCATAAGTGAATATGTAAGTGAATATATATATTGTGAGGCTACAGTGAAGATCTCTAGCTCTCTAAAAAGTGTATGCAGGATGATCTTGCATGAGCTCCAGCAATTATTCTGATTACACGCTTTTGTGCAATGAACACTCTTTTACTCAATGATGAGTTACCCCAGAATATGATGCCACACAAAAGCACAGAATAAAAATGGGCATGGTAAGCTAACTTACTCAGATGTATATCGTCAAAATTTGCAATGACCCTAATAGCATAAGTATCAGAACTGAAACATTTCAGCAAATCCTCAGTGTGTTTTTTCCAGTTCAACCCCTCACCTATGCATACACCCAAAAGTTTTGAATATTCTATCTTAGCTACCGATTTCTGATTGAAGTTTATATTTATTAATGGTGTCATTCCATTTACTGTGTGGAACTGTATATAAACAGTATATACTGTGTTTTGTCAAAGTTTAATGAGAGCCCATTTGCAGAGAACCACTTAATGATTTTCTGACAAACATAGTTTACAATTTCAGCAGTTAATTCTTGTCTGTTGGGTGTGATAGCTATACTTGTATCATCGGTAAAAAGTACCAGCTTTGCATCTTCGTGAATACAGAATGGCAAGTCATTAATATATATTAAGAACAACAGATGACCCAAGACCGAACCTTGTGAAACTCCATTCTTGATTGTTCCCCAGATTGAAAATCAGCAGTTTTTTGCATATTATCTGAACTGCTTATTTCAACTTTCTGCACTCTTCCAGTTAGGTATGATTTAAACCATTTGAGCACTGTCCCATTCATACCACAGTACTTCAGCTTATCTAGAAGTATTCCATGATTCACACAATCAAAAACCTTTGATAGATCACAAAAAATCCCAACAGGTGACTTCCGGTTAATCAGAGTATTTAATATTTCATTAGCGAAAGTATATATAGCATTTTCTGTTGAAAAACCCTTCTGGAAACCAAACTGACATTTTGTTAAGTCTTTATTTTTACAAAGGTGTGAAGCTGCTCTAAAATATATTACTTTTTCAAGAATTTTGGATAAGGCAGTCAGAAGAGAGATTGCGTGGTAGTTGTTGGCATCAGACGTATCCCCATTTTTATGCAGTAGTTTAACAATGGCATACTTCAGTCTATCTGGGAAAATACCTTGCTTCAGAGAGCTATTACACATATGGCTAAGAATCCCACTTGTTTCTTGGGAACAAACTTTTATTATCCTGCTGGCAAAGCCATCAATTCCGTGTGAGCTTTTATTCTTGAGAGAGTTTATTATCTTCCTAATTTCAGAAGGGGAGGTGGGTGGAATGTCAACTGTATCAGATTGTGTGGGTAAGGCCTCTTCCATTAACTGCCATGCTTCTTCTAATGAACATTTAGATTCTGTTTTCTCTACAACATTTAAAAAATGATTATTCATAATGTTTTCGACTTCGAGCTTGTTATTTATCAAGTTTCCATTCTCTTTGATGGTGATGCTGTCATCCTGTACTCTTGGTTGCCATATCTCCCTTGTAATAATATTCCAAATTGTTTGATTTCGTTATCAAAGGTATTAAACTGAGACATGATGCACATGCTTCTGGACTTTTTATTAACTTTTCTTAATGTAACACAGTAGTTTTTATAATATTTGGCTGTTTCTGGGTCATTACTCTTCCTTGTTGTTAGATACCGTTCCCTTTTGTGGTTAGAAGATATTTTTATTCCTTTAGTAAGCCAAGGTTTTTTGCATGGTTTCTTATAATTAGATTTAACTACTTTCTTAGGGAAACAGTTTTCAAATTCTCTTACAAGTGTATCATGAAATAATTTATATTTTAAATTAGCATTGGGTTCCTTGTACACCTCATCCCAGTCTAACTACTCAAGATTTTCTCTTAGAGAGAGAGAGAGAGAGAGAGAGAGAGAGAGAGAGAGAGAGAGAGAGAGAGAGAGAGAGAGAGAGGCAATGTCAAATTACCCAGACTGGTTAACAGGGGTCGACTAGAGATTTGCGAACTTACACCACTGATTGCCCGAATCGCCCGTTTAGGAGCCAAAAATTTCCTTTTAGAATGGGAAGAGTTACCTCAAAATATAATACCATACGACAGAAACGAATGAAAATAAGCAAAGTAGACTAATTTTCGTGTCGAACGATCACTTACTTCAGATACCTTTCGAATAGTAAAAATGGCAGCATTTAGTCTTTGAACAAGAACCTGAACGTGGGCTTTCCACGACAGTTTACTATCTATCAGTACACCTAGAAATTTGAATTGTTCAGTTTCACTAAATCATATGCCAGTTCCGGGAAACTGAAACGTCCATTTTCTTGAATTGCGTGTTAGAAACTGTAAAAACTGAGTCTTACTGTGATTCAGTGTTAGTTTAGTTTCTACAAGCCATGAACTTAGGTCATGAACTGCACTATTTGAAAGCGAGCCATTGTTGCACACAACATCCTTTACTACCAAGCTAGTGTCATCAGCAAAAAAAATATTTACAGTTACCCATAATACGAGAGGGCAAATCATTTACGTAGATAAGGAACAGGGGTGGCCCCAACACTGATCCCTGGGGCACCCCGCATTCGACCGATCCCCATTTGTACCCCACACTGTTAATAATGACCTTTTGCTGTCTGTTTTTAAAAAAGAGGTGAACCAATTGTGAGGTACTCCCCGATTCCAACTTCTGCAGCGATATTTTGTGATCAACACAATCAAATGCCTTCGTTAAATCAAAAAATATGCCTAGCGTTCGAAACCCTTTGTTCCACCCATCCAGTACCTCACAGAGAAAAGAGATATACCAATTTCATTTCTTCAACTACTTCTAAAGCCGAAGTGTATATCTGATAGCGAATCATGTGATACAAAATGATCAATCTTCCTTACATACACAGCCTTTTCAATAACTTTAGCAAACACTGATGGAGTAGAAATAGGTCTAAAATTGTCAGCATTATCCTTTCCTCCATTGTTATAGGCCGGCTTTACTACTGAGTACTTTAATCGTTCAGGGTGTATTCCGCATTGCCTGTATGCGGTATAAATCTTCGATAACAAGGACTTGGGCTCCCTTGGTTACAGAAGTACCCACCATACGAACACTAGCGAGTTGCCCACGTTCGAATTTGTTTAGCTCCGAAACAACGCACTAAAAATTACACAGAACAGTGTTTTGACGACGACTCAGACTTGCGACGTACTGAGGACATGTTACCGGTGCCGTTTGTGGTCAAACGCAACAGCCCTACCTGCAAGCTTTGCTGTTATTTGCATTTATGTTCATCCATGCACTTCTGGCGCTGTTTTCATATTTTTGTCGCACCCCATATTTATCATATTGCCCGTTAAGTCTTTCTATAAAAGTAATACCAGTACTGATTGTGAAGAATTAGCTACCCTATTTAGATAGTATACAGTAAAAATTAGGTGGCATAGTGTTACTGACTGTAATAACAGTTTTTAAGAAAATCTACATTACAGCGAGAGTCAAAACTTTTTTACAGCCGCCCCCAGCAATGCTCAAACGCTCGTGTCCGTTAGTAGATGAAGATCTGATTTAGCTGTGACTCTCCCTTTGTATTTCCACTTCACAACCGTAAGTCGACTTAGTCAGCTCCAGACGGGTTGAAATGTCGCTGATGGATTTGTTACTCATATGACATCCAATGAGTGGTGCACGTTCGGAGGCAGTGAGCTGCCCTGACCGACCCATTCGGCTGATACCAAGTCTCTAATGACAGCACGATACTCCTCGCCTTCTTTCTACTCGCAGGTTCACCTCTCGGACATTTGATGGTCAATTACACACGAGATAGCGGTATCCGGATACATTTGATCAGATAGTGTGTACCTACATCTACATCTACGTTATTGCTATTCACAATAAAGTGCCTGGCAGAGGGTTCAATGAGCTACCTTCAAGCTGTCTCTCTACCGTTCCGCTGTCGAACGGCACGCGGGAAAAACGAACACTTTTCTGTGCGAGCCCTGATTTCTCCTATTTTATCGTGATGATCATTTCTCCCTGTCTATATCGACACTACATGAAGCACGGAGGACAGGTCTGGTAGAAGTATCCTATCATGCTGCCCTCCCCAACCGCTCCATTCATTCTGGGACAGTGTGTGTTAAGAACGACTGTCGGTTAGCCGCTGAGAGTACGTGGGAAGAGTGATCCGTTGCTCGATTTTTCTTCTATCTCTATTTCACTTTTACCAACAAATACGAAACATCTGAAGAAGAGCAGCACATTTCGTTCTGGAAGCATTTACTAAGTACGACAGCGTTTAGGAGGCTTAGTGTTTTCCAAGCAATTGGGAAGCATGCTACTTCCTCCCACATACGAGCCGTGAAATGACCACCACGAGAAAATTAGAGGTCATGCGGAGACTTGTGACCAGTCGCTCTTCCCACGCGTTATCCACAAATGGAGCACAGAAGAATGGAAACGATACTGGAACACGAAAAACGTTTCGGAATGTGAACGTACACCTGCCTACACACTAGACTGGTCGTAATGAAAGTGAATGTGCGAGTTTGGGGAACGTACTACCAATGCCTCACGCCGCCTCAGAAACCAGTCCAGAAAAAGCACACTCAAAAAAGTACCGCTTTCAGCATTAGAGCCTGCCATAGAAACCTTCGGCCACCAGTATGATGTGGCTTGACGAATAGATCCACACGGCCCATTGCCATATATCAATATTGTGGGTCCTCATCTTCTTCTTGAATGCGTCATCAAATTTACGTAGACAGACTGTGTTGACCTTGGTAAGCTTTATTTGATATGTACACTGAGGTTCAACGTATCTACGCCAGATGTAGCCTTGCCTCAGTCCGGTTCCCGTGAGATCACCGAAGTTGAGCACTATCGGGCTGGGCTGGCACTTGGATGGGTGACCATCCGGTCTGCCGAGCGAGAGCTGTTGGCAAGCGGGGAGCACACAGCCCTTGTGAGGAAAACTGAAGAGCTACATGATTGAGAAGTAGTGGCTCCGGTTTCGGAAACTGACATAAGGCCGGGAGAGCGGTGGGCTGACCACATGCCCCTCCGTATCCGCATCCAGTGACGCCTTTGGCTGAGGATGACACGGAGGCTGGTCAGTACCTTTGGGCCTTCATGGCCTATGCGGGAGGAATTTACCCCAGCTGTACTGACTTATTTCTTGTTTCAATAATTCAAAGTTTCTTTTGTCTGTTCTGAAACACAGATTCCACTTCTTTTCAATTTTCCAAAAGGCAGCAGTTCATTTCATATACTACTGCTACTGAGATGTGCAGTGTGCAATCCGACGATATTATATCTTCAAAGCAGGCTTAACGATATCTCGAAAACAAACGAACAAGTCCGAAAAGCCCTTGAAGGCCCAACGGTTCCGACCGGCCGCCGTGTCATCCTCAGCCCTGAGGCGTCACCGGATGTGTATATGGAGCAGCATGTGTTCAGCACACTCCTCTCCTGGCCGTTGTCAGTTTTCGTGACCGTTGCCGCTACTTCTCAGTCAAGTAGCTCCTCAACTGGTCTCACAAGGGCTGAGTGCACTCCGCTTGCCTAGGGGTCTCGGCAGATCAGGACGGTGATCCATCCAAGTGCTAGCCAAGCCCGACAGCGCTTAACTTCGGTGATCTGACAGCATCCGTTATTAGCTCTGCGGCAAGGCTGTTGGCTTCTGGATCTCTCACTCCCCCGTTTTCACATCCCCGTCTCGTTGAACCAACGACGCTCTTCGATGAGGTCAGCCTCATTATCGTCACCGTCATCCCCTAACAAATACCCAGCGAACGTTAGTTCTCCATTATGCTGTGACTAGCACGTCTCCCTTCGTGAAGTAGTCTGCGATTTCTGCAATAAAATTTGAAGATACAAATAATATCACAAAATAACAGAGTATTCAGCTGCCCTTCTCTATGTTGTTTTATGCAACCCGCACTGCATCTGTATCAGGAACAGTATACAGACAGGCGACAGACATGTAATCGGTTTAAGTCCCCTTCCAGAGCTTTGGTGACTGTTAGCAAACGGAATCATACTATAAGAAATAGAATTGAGGATTGGTGATGAGTTACGCAATATGTCTGCACCAAGAAACACCTTACTTCGCCCATATTTACCCAAGTGTCTCCATTCTTCCTGTGTGTAATTATCGGTGTAGTCATACAGGTTTTGGATGAGTCTGAGAGTTTATTCGGTTTATAGAATTTAATCTTTTGTAAATGGTTCAGAAACGTTGCTTTGTACAGTCTGTTTCCCATCGGTAACAGCGAAATTAGCAGGACATATTAAAACGGAAGCGTGAAAGTAATAACTCTCTGGTACATAATCCAGTGAAAAGACCAGTGTAGGATTCGCCGCTTTAATGTGCTAAAGTAGTTTCTCGAACAAAGTTTGTACAGTAGGTTGAAGATGGCTTGGTATACTTAACCAGTTTGTCTGGGATATCTTGACAATGCGTTTCACATCTCCAGACCGAAATGGCAACAGCACTGTTCTGTCATGTCGGGTTCCACAGCACGACACCGGTAGAAGCAGATGAACCAACCTGTATAAAACACAGTTGAGCAGACACATACAGAAATGACACTTCTATTCATAGACAATAATTCCACTGGAGTCACCAAGAGTCATGGCGGTTCCCTGGACATTACCAAAGTGCGGATATGATGTGATCATCACGGATTAGAGTGATGCTTTCCAGTCAGGACATTCGTGAGCTCTCTTTCTTTGACGTTCAAACAGTGATTCCGTACCTCTCCTTGAGATGCCGCAGTATCGCTTGCTGGTTCACATTCATTAGAAACGGAAACCTCTGACCAGTTCACTGTACAACACGTCCCGCCCAGGCATTTAGCAGGCGCAGTGGGGCGGAACGAATGACAAGTGATGCGCGTGTGTGTTGTACTTTCTGAAGGTCATAACAGCGTACTGACAGTTTAACTGCCGAATGTTTTGCACGGAATCGATTTCTGGAGCCGATAACCTGCACGTGTGCTTTTTTCTCTTTAAAATACGAGGTGTAGTTGCGGATGTTTCCTTGTTAATGGAACATCCACAACAGTTACTTGCACAGTTCGCAGGGAATAAAATACGCAGTAATTTCAGAGTTCCTTTATTTAGATCAAGGCATGTACCCTACCCAGGTTTCAGGACACTAATTTCGTATTCGTGTGCTACTTAACTATGTACGAACAAAACTGCACAAGTCACTAGAAAAATTATGATATTTATCCAATAATATGAGAGCCTGTGCGGGTGAGGCACAAAAATATGGGGTCGACCTGCAAAAGTGGAGGAAAACAGGATCGTATAAGCAATCAGGCAGCCACATTTTGACAACGCGCAGCACTAACCTCCATGTTGTGTGTGTGTGTGTACTGTGCGGGCCTTCAAATAAAGAAAATGAGGTGGCCCTCAACTATGTACCCTCACACTCAGAGTTGAAATATTAAAAAGTTTTGGCTGGTTTCGCTGTCTAGGGGCTAGGATACGTAGTGGCTGCATTACAAGCCAAACACTGCTGAGTATACAGTATGTTGTTGTTGTGGTCTTCAGTCCTGAGACTGGTTTGATGCAACTCTCCACGCTACTCTATCCTGTTCAAGCTTCATCTCCCACTACCTACTGCAGCCTGCATCCTTCTGAATCTGCTTAGTGTATTCATCTCTTTGTCTCCCTCTACGATTTTTAACCTCCACGCTGCCCTCCAATACTAAACTCGTGATCCCTCATTGTCTCAGAATATGTCCTACCAAACGGATCCCTTCTTCTGGTCAAGTTGTGCCACAAACTCCTCTTCTCCCCAATTCTATTCAATACCTCCTCATTAGATATGTGATCTACTCATCTAATCTTCGGCATTCTTCTGTAGCACTACATTTCGAAAGCTTCTATTCTCTTCTTGTCCAAACTATTTATCGTCCACGTTTCACTTCCATACATGGCTACACTCCATACAAATACTTTCAGAAACGACTTCCTGACACTTAAATCTATTCTCGATGTTAACAAATTTCTCTTCTTCAGAAAAGCTTTCCTTGCCATTGCCAGTCTACATTATATCGTCTCTACTTCGACCATCATCAGTCATTTTGCTTCCCAAATAGCAAAACTCATTTACTACTTTAAGCATCTCATTTCCTAATCTAATTCTCACAGCTTCAGCCGATTTAATTCGACTACATTCCATTATCCTCGTTTTGCTATTGTTGATGTTCATCTTACATCCTCCTTTCAAGACACTGTCCATTCCGTTCAGACGCTCTTTGAGGTCCTTTGCTGTCTCTGACAGAATTACAATGTCATTGGCGAAGCTCAAAAGTTTTTATTATTTCTCCATGGATTTTAATTCCTACTCCGAATTTTTCTTTTGTTTCCTTTACTGTTTGCTCAATATACAGATTGAATAACATCGGGGATAGGCTACAACCCTGTCTCACTCCCTTCCCAACCAATGCTGCAATATGTTCAAATGTATGTGACATTGTATGGGACTTACCTGCTAAGGGCCGGCCGCAGTGGTCTCGCGGTTCTAGGCGCGCAGTCTCGAACCGTGCGTCTGCTACGGTCGCAGGTTCGAATCCTGCCTCGGGCATGGATGTGTGTAATGTCCTTAGGTTAGTTAGGTTTAAGTAGTTCTGAGTTCTAGGGGACTGATGACCACAGCAGTTGAGTCCCATAGTGCTGAGCCATTTGAACCATTTTTGAACTGCTAAGGTCATCAGTCCCTAACCCTACACATTACTTAACGTACATTATCCTAAGGACAAACACACACACTGATGCCTGAGGGAGGACTCGAACATCCTCCAGGACCAGCCGCACAGTGCACGACTGCAGTGCCCTAGACCGCTCGGCTAACCCCGCGTTTCACCACTGCTCCCCCCCCCCCTTCCCCTTCGACCCTTATAATTTCCTTCTGGTGTCTGTACAAATTCGCTTCCTGTATTTTACCCCTGCCACCTTCAGAATTTGAAATGAGTATTCCAGTCAACATTGTCAAAAGCTTTCTCTAAGTCTACAAATGCTATAAACGTAGGTTTGCCTTTCCTTAATCTATTTTCTAAGATAAGTTGTAGGGTTCGTACTGCCTCACGTGTTCCAACATTTCTACGGAATCCAAACTGATCTTCCTCGAGGTTGGCTTCTACCAGTTTTTCCATTCGTCTGTAAAGAATTCCTGTTAGTATTTTGCAGCCATGGCTTATTAACCCTGTAGTCACCTGACCAGAAGTCTTGTTCCTCCTGCCACCGAACTTCACTGATTCCCACTATACCTAACTTTAACCTATCCATTTCCCTTTTTAAATTTTCTAACCTACCTTCCCGATTATGGGATCTGTCATTCCACGCTCCGATCCGTAGAACGCCAGTTTTCTTTCTCCTGATAACAACGTCCTCCTGAGTAGTCCCCACCCGGAGATCCGAATGGGGGATTATTTAACCTCTGGAATATTTTACCCAAGAGGACGCCATCATCATTTAATCATATAGTAAAGCTGCATGACCTCGGGAAAAATTACGGCTGTAGCTTCCCCTTGCTTTCAGCTGTTCGCAGTACCAGAACAGCAAGGCCGTTTTGGTTAGTGTTACAAGGCCAGATCAGTCAATCATCCAGACTGTTGCCCCTGCAACTACTGAAAAGGCTGTTGCCCGTCTTCAGGAACCACACGTTTGTCTGGCCTCTCAACAGATACCCCTCCGTTGTGGTTGCACCTACGGTACGGCTATCTGTATGGTTGAGGCACGCAAGCCTCCCCACCAACGGCGAGGTCTGCGGTCCAGGGGGAGGGGTAAATAAACATATATCAAAGGAATAGAACCAAAAGCAAGCCAGTAGCTTAATGTCTTTGTGCTTTCTAAAACACAGTAAATAGTTGACCAATTTCTTCATGAATAGTATATATCGGATATAAACAAAGATATAGACGGATAAACCATGTAATTCATACCAGTTTAGGTTTACACTAATGGATTTCTATATAAACGTCGATCGATAAAATCATATGAACTGTTTAGATTTTCGAAATTCGTTACTGGGTGCTACTTGTATAATTTAAAGTCAGGTACTAAAGTTTAAACTAATAAAGATATTGAAAATATGATTACACCATCACAATCGTCAAGCAATTTATGGTAATGTAAATATTTCTTTTTAAGGTGTCATGATAACTCTGGTATTATTAGTTTCGACATGAGCTGTGAAATGTCTGCCATTAGGGTTTCACGAAGTCCACTACCTTTGGCCCTCCCGTCATACAAATCTTCTTCGAGACAAACCGAAGTACCCGTCGCAGCGTCAACATGGAATTCCCAGCCACGCAGTCGGCCTGGACCACGTGCTGGGGTTACCCCACTTGCTAAAGTTCGGCATCACGTGGTTGGTTGCCCGTGCGGCCATGCAAACTGCGAACTTACAACATTTTCAGGGCGCCACAACTCGCCCGTTAACTCACAACAGGAACGCCTCCCTGTGCTTCAGTTCGAGTCACGATGGCTGTACTAGACATGCAGAAAACATTTTCAGGGCGCCACAACTCGCCCGTTAACTCACAACAGGAACGCCTCCCTGTGCTTCAGTTCGAGTCACGATGGCTGTACTACACATGCAGAAAACATTTTCAGGGCGCCACAACTCGCCCGTTAACTCACAACAGGAACGCCTCCCTGTGCTTCAGTTCGAGTCACGATGGCTGTACTAGACATGCAGAAAACAATTTCAGGGCGCCACAACTCGCCCGTTAACTAACAACAGGAACGCCTTCCTGTGCTTCAGTTCGAGTCACGATGGCTGTACTACACATGCAGAAAACATTTTCAGGGCGCCACAACTCGCCCGTTAACTCACAACAGGAACGCCTCCCTGTGCTTCAGTTCGAGTCACGATGGCTGTACTAGACATGCAGAAAACAATTTCAGGGTGCCACAACTCGCCCGTTAACTAACAACAGGAACGCCTCCCTGTGCTTCAGTTCGAGTCACGATGGCTGTACTACACATGCAGAAAACATTTTCAGGGCGCCACAACTCGCCCGTTAACTCACAACAGGAACGCCTCCCTGTGCTTCAGTTCCAGTCACGATGGCTGTACTAGACATGCAGAAAACAATTTCAGGGCGCCACAACTCGCCCGTTAACTAACAACAGGAACGCCTCCCTGTGCTTCAGTTCGAGTCACGATGGCTGCACTAGACATTCAGATAACATTTTCAGGGCGCCACAAGTCGCCCGTTAACTCACAACAGGAACGCCTCCCTGTGCTTCAGTTCGAGTCACGATGGCTGTACTGGACATGCAGATAACATTTTCAGGGCGCCACAACTCGCCCGTTAACTAACAACAGGAACGCCTCCCTGTGCTTCAGTTCGAGTCACGATGGCTGTACTAGACATGCAGATAACATTTTCAGGGCGCCACAACTCGCATGTTAGCTAACAACAGGAACGCCTCCCTGTGCTTCAGTTCGAGTCACGATGGCTACACTAGACATGCAGATAACATTTCAGGGCGCCACAACTCGCCCGTTAACTAACAACAGGAACGCCTCCCTGTGCTTCAGTTCGAGTCACGATGGCAATACTGGACATGCAGATAACATTTTCAGGGCGCCACAACTCGCCCGTTAACTAACAACAAGAACGACTCCCTGTGCTTCAGTTCGAGTCACGATGGCAGTACTAGACATGCAGAAAACATTTTCAGGGCGCCACAACTCGCATGTTAGCTAACAACAGGAACGCCTCCCTGTGCTTCAGTTCGAGTCACGATGGCTGTACTAGATATGCAGATAACATTTTCAGGGCGCCACAACTCGCCCGTTAACTAACAAGAAAGCCTCCCTGTGCTTCAGTTCGAGTCACGATAGCTGCACTAGACATGCAGATAACATTTTCAGGGCGCCACAACTCGCCCGTTAACTAACAACAAGAAAGCCTCCCTGTGCTTCAGTTCGAGTCACGATGGCAATACTGGACATGCAGATAACATTTTCAGGGCGCCACAACTCGCCCGTTAACTAACAACAAGAACGCCTCCCTGTGCTTCAGTTCGAGTCACGATGGCAGTACTAGACATGCAGAAAACATTTTCAGGGCGCCACAACTCGCATGTTAGCTAACAACAGGAACACCTCCCTGTGCTTCAGTTCGAGTCACGATGGCTGCACTAGACATGCAGATAACATTTTCAGGGCGCCCCAACTCGCTCGTTAACTAACAACAGGAACGCCTCCCTGTGCTTCAGTTCGAGTCACGATGGCTGTACTAGACATAAAGCTGCCTGATCCCTTATAAGGCCCTGTTTATTTACAATTTTAGCGGTCGACCTCAATTTTTCACGACAGAATATGGGCTGTTTCTTATTACTGGATAAATTTGTCAATACTTATACCACCTTTCTACGGACGTTTCTGCTGTACGCAATTAACTAGCACCTGAATATGAGACTAGTGTTCTGAAACCCGGGTAGCGTAGTAATTCCTACAACCGATATGATTTCCAAAAAGCTTAGAGAACCCTGAAAGCTGTATTACCGCCGACAGGTTCGGTAGCTGCTATGCCGGAAAACACATTGAAATTCATTATTGTCGGGAGCTCTTGGGCGCGCTCTCTACTGGCCCTGAAATTAAATGAAAGTCGTTAATAACTCATTAATGTGCCGAAATCGCTTGGCTGCTGCTTCAGGCTTTGCAGAGAGGGAAAAAAGATCCTGGTGCTCGAATTAGTGTGGAATACATTACACACGGAAATAACCATGCTAAAAAAATGCCGCTTTACACACGTATCGACGGAGAGGGGTGATCATTCGAGCCCTCTAATTAGTCCTCTTCTGCTGGAATCGTTTGCGAGTAATTACGCTCGTATAATGTCGACTTCGGTGTAGAATACCCTTTGTCCATTCCAGAGAAGGGGGAACGAGTTTACTCTGAAACATCACCAACTCAGCCTCCTGTTAAATAGCGTATGTGTGAGTATGTTGGCTACTGTTTATACAATTTCTCTCTCGGAAAAATTCCGGAGCGTTTTATTATGGTAACAGGAAGGCTTCAGGTTTTGTTACGTATGTAGTGTAGTTCTGACGAAAAGTGACAGTTGACTGCTATAAGTATATCCTGTCACCAGGGCACACCCATGCTTGGTGTTTCGTGCAAGTTTCTTCTCGACGTCTTCAGAGGTTTTCAGCTAAGTCCCGTCAAGCTGGGTAGAATAAACTGTGTGCTCTGAGAGACGATAGCAAGATTTCAGAGTACATTACGCCGCTCAATATGTTGTACAGAATAACTAGAACCGTATAAACACAACAATACGCGGTGCACAACCACGAACCACCAATAATCAAACAACACATTTTACTATCGCTGTCCATATATTATGATAAACATTTAAATGAAGTTTAACTAATTGTTTTCGACTTGTGTTCTCTTACACATTATTTCTTCGTGAACGAAGGCAGTAATACCTACTATCTACATTTACACCCCGCAAGCGGCCTTACGGTGTGTGGCGGAGGTTACTTTGGGTACAAACATCACCACCCTCTTTCCGTGTCCCTGTCGTGAATGGTGTCTGAGAAGAATGATATTTGTCCAGACCGGGCCGCCTCGAATTTCGCTCAATTTTCCTGTTGCGACCACTTCGCGAGACGTATGAGGCAGGAAGAAATGTGTTCCTCCGACGCTTCTTGAACACACACTCTCGAAACTTCAGCAATAACCCTCTCCGTCACCTACAACTCCACTCCCGTAGCTTTCGCCACTTTCGTTCGTTGAGTATCTTCGTGACGTCCTCACCTTTACTGAACGGCTCCGTAACGCAACGCTCTTCTTTGAGAAGTCTCTGTCTTTTCTGTTAATGCACCTATTACAGGCCTCAGATTAACGTGCAATACTCATGAATGATTATTCAACAAAAATTTGTAGTTCCTTCTCAGTTTTGGCTCAATAAAGTATGGGTTAGAGGTGAGGCTTCGTATCTTCTAAATAAGAAGCCTTCTTTCTGTATGTTGAACTGACTTTTGTTTTAGATGACTTGCTCCGTCCGTCATTGGTTACTTTGCTGCCTAGGTAGCAGAATTCTTTAACTTCATCTACTTTATGATCATCAATCCTGATGTTAAGTGTCTCGCTGATGTCATTTCTGCTACTTCTAATTACTTTCGTCTTTATTCGCTACGCTCTCAGTCCATATTGTGGAATTCATTAGACTATCCGTTCCATTCAGCACACCACGTAATTATTTTTCACTTTCACTCAGGATAGCAATGTCATCAGCGAGTCGTAATGTTGATGTCCTTTTACCTTGAATTTTAATTCCACTTTGAACCTTCTTTTATTTCCATCCTTACTTTTGCGATGTGCAGATTAAACAGTAGGGGTGAAAGACTACGTCCCTGTCTTACACCCTCTTTAATGCGACCTCTCCGTTTTGGTCGTCAACTCTTGTATATATTGCACGTTACCCGTCTCTCTCTACAGCTTACCACTATTTTTCTCAGAGTTTCGAACACCTTGTACCATTTTACATTGTCGGACGCTTTTTCCACGTCGACAAATCCTATGAACGTGTCTTAACCTATCTTTAGTCTTGGTTCCGTTATGAGCCACAACGTCAGAATTGCCACAATGGTGCCTTAACGTTTCCCTAAAGACAAACTGATCGTCATCTAACACATCAATTTTTTTATATTATTCTGTGTATTATTCCCGTCAGCAACTTGGATATATGAGCTGTTAAGCTGATTCTGCGATGATTCTCGCACTTGTCAGCTCTTGCTACCTTCGGAATTGTGTGGATGATATTTTTCCGGACGTCACATGGTATATCGCCATACTCATACATTCTATACACCAAAGTGAATAGTCGTTTTGTTGCCACTTCCCCCAATGATTTTAGACATTCTGATGAAATGTTGTCTGTCCCTTCTGACTTATTTGACCTTATAAATCCTCCAAAGTTCTCTTAAATTCCGATCCTTATACTGGATCCCTGTATGATCTAAATCAACTACTGTTTCTCGTTCTGTCACGTAATAAAAATCTTCACCTCATATAGGCCTTCAATTTGCTCTCTACAGAGTAGTACTGTCAAGAAGGGCATTCCATGCCAAGAGAAATCTACTAGTATCAAGCATTCGCCTTACTATGAGGAAGAAATTTCTTAGAATGTACGTTCGGAGCGCATGGACTGTGGGAAAACCGAAACAGAAAACAATCGAAGCATTTGAGATGTGGTGCTACAGACAAAGGTTGAAAATTAGGATGACTGAGAGGGTAACGAATGAGGAGGTTCTGCGCAAAATCGGAGAGGTAAGGAATATGTGACAAACACTGACAGGGAGAAGGGACATCTGTGAAGACATCAAGGAATGACTTCCATGGTACTAGAGGAAGCTGTAGAGGGGGAAACCTTTAGAGGAAGACAGAGATTTGAATACACACAGCAAATAAGTGAGGACGTGGGTTGCAAGTGCTAGTCTGAGGTGAAGGAGTTGGAACAGGAAAGGAAGGGATTCGTGGCGGGCCAGAAGACCGATGAAAAATAAATAAATAAATAAATAAAAGTTGCATGCCCTGTGTGACATAAGTGGTCGCATCTTTAGAGTGAATTGACTTAGAGGCTTGAATGTTTTACACCACCAAGTGACCATAGACCTCTATATGTGGCATATATACTTCAACTTGATAAATGTATCCGTTCGTTAGAAAGAGACTCTCTAGCGGCCGAGCGGGAAGACGAAGAGCACATCGATCCTAAAACGGTTCCGCTATTACCCTCTGAGGCGCGAAACCCTAAAAATAATGAGAAAAATAAGGAAGTATATACTTTACTACGATCGTTTTAAGTGCTGTACCAGGAAATGTATTGGTATGGCGCCAAGTGGTTGATTCTTGCAAAGAACAAAATAGAAACCACCCATTGTTACTGTAATCGTAAATTCAGCAGATTGTAGCGCAGTCGTTAGGCATTTGTACAGGTTAGTTGATACATTCTTTGCGTGTTTCGCTTGCGTTATCTAGGCACGGACTCGTGTTTCGGTAACTGTTGTTCAACATCGATTAGAATGGACAGGGACTGCGATTGCTGTGTTCGGATGAGGGCTGACTTGGCATCCCTTCGCTCACAGCTGCAATCTGCGCTGACTTCGGTCGCGCAGCTTGAGGCTGTTGCCAATGGGCACCACTGTGGGGAGCCGGACTCGGGTATCACGGGGATGTCAACCTCGTCCCGTCTGTCCCCAGATCGGTCTGCCGCTGTGGTTGCCCCGGTTGCTGCCCGCAGTGGGGCTGAGCCCTCGCCTGTGGTTGATTGGGAAGTCGTTCCAAGGCGTGGCAGGCAGCGAAAGGCGTCCCCGGAGGCTGATAAGAAAGCCTCCCCGGTGCGTCTGACAAACCGGTTTCAGGCACTGTCTCTGGCTGAGCCAGATGCAGCTGGCTGCCCTGTTTCAGAGGATCATTCTCAGTCTTCAAGGTCCGGGAAATCGCAGAGGGTAGGCTTACTGGTAGTTGGGAGCTCCAATGTTAGGCGTGTAATGGGGCCCCTTAGGGATACGGCGGCTAAGGAGGGGAAGAAATCCAGTGTGCACTCCGTGTGCATTCCGGGAGGAGTCATTCCTGATGTGGAAAGGGTCCTTCCGGATGTCATGAAGAGCACAGGGTGCAGCCAGCTGCAGGTGGTGGCACATGTCGGCACTAATGACGTGTGTCGCTTTGGATCTGAAGAAATTCTCTCTGGATTCCAGCGGCTATCTGATTTGGTGAAGGCTGCCGGTCTTGCTTACGAGATGAAGGCAGAGCTCACCATCTGCAGCATCGTTGACAGAACCGACTGCGGACCTTTGGTGCAGAGCCGGGTCGAGTGTCTGAATCAGAGGCTCAGACGGTTTTGCGACAGTATTGGCTGCAGATTCCTTGACTTGCGCCATAGGGTGGTAGGGTTTCGGGTTCCGCTGAATAGGTCAGGAGCTCACTACACTCAGCTGGCGGCTACTCGGGTAGCGGAGGTTGTGTGGCGTGGACTGGGCGGTTTTTTAGGTTAGAAGGCCTCGGGAAAGTGCGGGATGGGCTGCAATGTCAAAGGGTGCTTGGCAATTACAGGACGTGCTTGGATCAAGGAACAGTCGGAATTATAGTTGTAAATTGTTGTAGTTGCGCTGGAAAAGTCCCTGAGCTTCAAGCGCTAATAGAAAGCACAGAAGCTGATATCGTTATAGGTACAGAAAGCTGGCTAAAGCCTGAAATAAGTTCTGCAGAAATTTTTACGAAGTCTCAGACGGTGTTCAGGAAAGATAGATTAGGCAGAATTGGTGGTGGAGTATTTGTGTCTGTCAGTAGTGGTTTATCTTGTAGTGAAGTCGAAGTAGATACTCCGTGCGAATTGGTATGGGTGGAGGTTATACTTAACAGCCGAATTAAATTAATAATTGGCTCCTTCTACCGACCCCCAGACTCCGATGATACAGTTGCGGAACAGTTCAGAGAAAGTTTGAGTCTCGTAACAAATAAATACCCCACTCATACGGTTATAGTTGGTGGGGACTTCAACCTACCCTCGGTATGTTGGCAAAAATACTTGTTCAAAACCGGTGGTAGGCAGAAAACGTCTTCCGAGATTGTGCTAAATGCTTTCTCCGAAAATTATTTCGAGCAGTTAGTCCACGAACCCACGCGAATTGTAAATGGTTGCGAAAACACACTTGACCTCTTAGCCACAAACAATCCAGAGCTGATAGAGAGCATCATGACTGATACAGGGATTAGTGATCACAAGGTCATTGTAGATAGGCTCAATACCATTTCTTCCAAATCCATCAGAAACAAACGCAAAATAATTTTATTTATAAAAGCGGATGAAGTGCCACTAGAAGCCTTCCTAAAAGACAATTTCCATTCCTTCCGAACTGACTATGCGAATGTAGACGAGATGTGGCTCAAATTCAAAGATATAGTAGCAACAGCAATTGAGATATTCATACCTCATAAATTGATAAGAGATGGAACGGATCCCCCGTGGTACACAAAACAGGTCCGAACGCTGTTGCAGAGGCAACGGAAAAAGCATGCGATGTTCAGAAGAACGCGAAATCCCGAAGATGGGCTAAAATTTACAGACGCGCGAAATTTGGCACGTACTTCGATGCGAGATGCCTTTAATAGTTTCCACAACGAAACATTGTCTCGAAATTTGGTAGAAAATCCGAAGAAATTCTGGTTGTATGTAAAGTACACAAGCGGCAAGACGCAGTCAATACCTTCGCTGCGCAGTGCCGATGGTACTGTTATCGACGACTGTGCCGCTAAAGCGGAGTTATTGAACGCAGTTTTCCGAAATTCCTTCACCAGGGAAGACGAATGGAATATTCCAGAATTTGAAACACGAACATCTGCTAGCATGAGTTTCTTAGAAGTAGATACCTTAGGGGTTGCGAAGCAACTC
Source organism: Schistocerca gregaria (assembly GCF_023897955.1). NCBI lineage: Eukaryota > Metazoa > Arthropoda > Insecta > Orthoptera > Acrididae > Schistocerca > Schistocerca gregaria. Next base: position 1,198,453,918 of record NC_064920.1, read on the forward strand.
AAATCGCTTGATACGAGCAAGTCTTCCGGTCCAGATTGTATACCGATCAGGTTCCTTTCAGATTACGCTGATACTATAGCTCCCTACTAAGCACTCATATACAACCGCTCGCTCACCGATAGATCTGTACCTACAGATTGGAAAATTGCGCAGGTCGCACCAGTGTTCAAGAAGGGTAGTAGGAGTAATCCATTTAACTATAGACCTATATCATTGACGTCGGTTTGCAGTAGGGTTTTGGAGCATATACTGTATTCAAACATTATGAATCACCTCGAAGGGAACGATCTATTGACACGTAATCAGCATGGCTTCAGAAAACATCTTTCTTGTGCAATGCAGCTAGCTCTTTATTCGCACGAAGTAATGGCCGCTATCGACAGGGGATGTCAAGTTATCAGGTGGCAGTTGACGCTAAATAACGAAAAGTGTGAGATGATCCACATGAGTTCCAAAAGAAATCCGTTGGAATTCGATTACTCGATAAATAGTACAATTCTCAAGGCTGTCAATTCAACTAAGTACCTGGGTGTTAAAATTACGAACAACTTCAGTTGGAAGGACCACATAGATAATATTGTCGGGAAGGCGAGCCAAAGGTTGCGTTTCATTGGCAGGACACTTAAAAGATGCAACAAGTCCACTAAGGAGACAGCTTACACTACACTCGTTCGTCCTCTGTTAGAATATTGCTGCGCGGTGTGGGATCCTTATCAGGTGGGATTGACGGAGGACATCGAAAGGGTGCAAAAAAGAGCAGCTCGTTTTGTATTATCACGTTATAGGGGAGATAGTGTGGCAGATATGATTCACGAGTTGGGATGGAAGTCATTACAGCATAGACGTTTTTCGTCGCGGCGAGACCTTTTTACGAAATTTCAGTCACCAACATTCTCTTCCGAATGCGAAAATATTTTGTTGAACCCAACCTACATAGGTAGGAATGATCATCAAAATAAAATAAGAGAAATCAGAGCTCGAACAGAAAGGTTTAGGTGTTCGTTTTTCCCGCTCGCTGTTCGGGAGTGGAATAGTAGAGAGATACTATGATTGTGGTTCGATGAACCCTCTGCCAAGCACTTAAATGTGAATTGCAGAGTAGTCATGTAGATGTAGATTGTTAATAATTCTATTTATTCAAACAAATAGCACCGTTAGTGCTTCCGAACTGACAGGTTCATCATTAGACGATTGTTTACGTCTATTGTTCTTTACATCTGTTGTTGACTTTTCTTTCAAATAATGTAAACAACAACAAATTTAATATAAACATGAACAGCAGTCTGATGATGAACCTGTCGGTTTGAAACCGGTAAAGGCACTACTTGTGCAAATAAATAACATTATTAAGACTGGCTGGTTGCTTTTTTCTTCTCTGAAAGAATCAAACTATATTGCGTACACTGCTACGTCTCAAAATGTTAGTTTTGGAAAAGCACGACGAAGATAGTTTTCCTTCAAAGTGCCATTAACACTGAGGCACTACGTTTTGACCACGATAATTCAAGTAAAGGAATACAGCTTTAGGTTTTTAACTAGTAGATTTGGGACCAACAAAACACACTTCCCCTATTTTCTAAATTTATGAATTCCTGTGGGGAGGACAACTTGGCGCAAAGGCTATGGGCGTTCTACAAACACAGATTTGAAGGACATTTTCCGTGGTTTGGCACCTGGATCAATCTATGCACATGTAACAGAGTACCTAGTACATCAACGCCTGACATTTTATATCCATTTTCGGTTGATCGAATTACTGGAACCCTAAACATAAACGTAGCCAATTACGTTTACTAGCACAGACAGTGATTCTGTGTAGTGTATGTCAAACTTCCGTAATTTTTTTCTATCATTTCTGTGTGAGAAACATAACCGTAACAATCTGAAGGCTAAAACTGCATTTCGAACCTTGTTACAGCGATAAAAATTTAATTTTTTCGAATTGATTTAAGGCTAGTTTAAAGGCTTTGCCGCAGCGGTAACACCGGTCGCGCTGGCCAAGCACCTGGATGGGTGACCATCCAGTCTGCCGAGCGCTGTTGGCAAGCTGGGTGCACTCAGCCCTTGTGAGGCAAACTGAGGAGCTACTTTATTGAGAAGTAGCGTCTCTGGTCTCAGAAACTGATATATGGCCGGGAGAGCAGAGTGCAGACCACATGCCCCTCCATATCCGCATCCAGAGACTCGTGTAATCTGAGAATGACACGGCGGCCAGACGGTACCACTGGGCCTTCATGGCCCGTGCGGGAGGAGTTTAGTTTATGGCTAGTTTGGTGTGTATATATATATATCGTAGGCGCTATGAAATTGAAACAAGTTGATTTTAACCTTCCAAATCCTTGTATCTAACGACTTCTGCAGTTTCTCCTCAGTGGACGCAAACTGATGCAATAGGTGGCGGCTTTCTTTTGAATACGCAACGTGTGACGTGGTGTCCTGTTAGTGAACGTTTGACGAGTGTAAATGGAGGGTGTACATGCGCTTATCGTGACGCGTCAGCTTTCTGTGCGTGTAACTGAGAGTCTTCAGCGTGGGTCGCAGAACCCACGACGCACGTCGCTGAGAAGAGGAAATGGAGTTACCTCTCCACACGAAGATGTAAGGGGAGATGAAGGCTACCCCATCTTTGCAACCAGAACGCGTCGCTTCCCTCTATATGGGCTGCACGGATAATACGGAGCCTGTAACTCGAGTTACATATCAGTGTTGTAGAGTAGAATGTAAGGCAATCAGAGGTAGTACATACTACAGACTGAAGCCCAGCTGACGCTTTGAATAAGCTGGTAGAGACCTTTATATCTGAACAAGTGTACTTAGTAAGGCAAGCCGACTACAACAGGCGAGATTCGACTTTCTTACGAAGTCAGTTGCTTAACCAAAGGCAGTTTAGTTTAGCATCAACATCTTTTCTTTCTCTGTCTTTTGCACAGTTTCGCAGTTTCAGTTCTACATGACAGCATAAACAATCGATTACTTGACCAAATATTTTTGTTCTGAACTACTCCATGCGCTTCACAAATCTAAACAAAACCATGTCATCATTAACTTTTCTTCAGAAATACAAGAATATTTATTTCTTAAGTTTGTTCTATTCATTTGGTAGAAGTGTCCAAAGATTAACCTTCGCTTTGTCACTACGTTTGATGTTTCTGGATGTTTGGTTTCTTACTTTCTGTCTCATTATTTTTCTAATTATCTATTTTTCAAGTCACTCGGCTCTCTCAAGCTTAAAGATCATATTTAAGTGTTCGCATTCATAAAAGTCTCATAAAGATACTGCCTACACTTCTCTTGTCCGCCGTCTTCTGGAGTGTTGCTGTGCAGTGTGGGATACATCTCGTTTTGTATTATCGCGAAATAGGGGAGAGAGACTCATTGATATGATACACGAATTGGAGTGGCAATCATTAAAACAAAGGTAAAGAAATTAAACATCCTTTACGCAACTGGTTGCTTATAATATCTTTATATACGACTACGGTTGGTGAGCATGGATAAAATTCTAAAAGAAGTGTGGCTCTCGTTGTGGCAGGACTTTCTTATGAAACCTCGGACACCAACTTTTAGAGAGTGGAATAGTAGAGAAGTAGGTTGAAGGTGGTTTGATGAATCCTCTTCCAGGAGCTTTAGTGTGAATTTTAGAGTAATATGCAGATGTAGATATAAATAACTACTATCTTAGCACTGCGGTGTAATGGTATAGTATCCTGTTTTTACAGATGAATTTCTTATTATCATCATTTTTTGTTAAACCAAGCGCTGCTTCCATTTTGATGCCTGTTACGTCTATTACAAATATTTGTGGTTCATTCTCCTGTAAGATGCCTAAATTTACTACCTTATTCTACTTTTCTACCATACGACCAACTACTATTAGGGACAGTCAAATAAAAACAAGACAGATGAAAGAAATTAAGTGAACTGTTTATTATTTCAAAAGTATTCTCCACAGCTGTTGACATATTTTTCGCACTGTGAAGCAAGACGGTAAATGTCTTCATGTAAAACCGTTTGCGGATGTCTACAGTATCTTGATTACACCCAGGCGTGCACATCGTCGTCCGAAGCAAATCGACGGTCACGATTGTTTTACTCGTTGGCTCCAAAAATATGTATAGAGCACGGGGAGAGATCGGGACTCCATGGAAGACGCGTAAGGACTTCCCAGGGAAGCTTCTGCAACGTAAGCGAAAGCGGACACACAAGCTGCCAATGTCGGCAGACGTTCTGCTGAGAATACCTCACACTCTTCCATAAAGTCCCGGACTCTCCCCATGCGATTTCCACATTTGTAGAGCAATGAACAAAAACATTCATGGCCGTCGATTTTCTTCGGACGAAGAGGTGCATGCCGTTTGCAACCGCAAACATTTCTCCACAAAGGCACTGATCGTTTTTCATCACAGTGGGATAAAATTATTAACAGTTTTGGCGATTACTTTTGAAATAATAAGCAGTTTGCTTACTTTTTTCCTTCTGCCTTGTTTTCATTTGACAGTCCCTTATATAATATCGATACCATTTTTATGCCGCAGTTAAGATAAATTTCAACTTTGGCACATCAAACACTGTGGTAACGAATGAGTCGGTCAATCACGCAGAGCTGAGGCAATTCAGTTACCTAATATGAGAGAAGCTGGAGGTTAGAAAACATAGATTCAGCCATTGCCAACATCTTTCAACAGAAAACCGCCGATACGATGTAGAGCGGGAAGTTTTCCATTCTGGCAAGAAAAGCAGAAAGGTGGCCCTATTGGAAATACTGGAAATCAACAAACATGACACTGCTTGAATACTGCTCACCGGTGTGGGATCCGTACCAGATAGGGTTGATAGAAGAGATAGAGAAGATCCAACGTTGATAGAAGAGATAGAGAAGATCCAACGGAGAACAGCGCGCTTCTTTACAGGATCATTTAGTAATCGCGAAAGCGTTACAGAGATGATAAACTTCAGTGGAAGAGTCTGCAGGAGAGACGCTCAGTAGCTCTGTACGGGATTTTGTTGAAGTTTTTAGCACATACCTTCACCGAAGTATCAAGCAGAACATTGCTCCCTCCTACGCATATCTCGCGAAGAGACCATGAGGATAAAATCAGAGAGATTAGAGCCCACACAGAGGCATACCGACAATATTTCTTTCCACGAACAATAAGAGAATAGAACAGAAGGGAGAACCGATAGCGGTACTCAAGGTACCCTCCGCCACACACCGTCAGGTGGCTTGCGGAGTATGGATATAGATGTAGAATTTCAGCTTAGCATTAAATGACCAAGCTCAATTTCATTTCTTGCCCTGTGTTAGATTTCGGTTACAAATACTAAATTAAACTGCAAATTCAACTTTAATTTTTTAGATTTAGCTCCATATTAACTTTATATTTCATTTCATTTAAACATAACTGTTTCTGAGTGACATAAATACATTATAATTTCTTAGACGCTCTAGACATCGTCATTTATGTATTTTTAGTATAAATAATATCTCTGTTTGCGGCATTCAGTCGTAACCTGACAATGGCCTAAGAAGACGGGTCGCGACCAAATAAATATAATTTTGCAGAATGTTATGGCCGGCCGATGTGGCCGAGCGTTTCTAGGGGCTGCAGTCTGGAACCGCGCGACCGCTATGGACGCAGGTTCGAATCCTGCCTCGGGCTTGGATGTGTGTGATGTCCTTAGATTAGTTAGGTTTTAGTAGTTCTAAGTTGTAGGGGACTGATGACCACAGCAGTTAAGTCGCATAGTTCTCACAGCCATTTGAACCATATGATCCAGCAGTCAAATTTTCTCTGCATTTGGGATTTACTAACATATACAGAAATATAAATTACAATACAAATGAATTAATATGAAGGATTCCATTCTAACACCTGAAATTGATGTAGACGGCAGATAATTATTTTTGATAATGTCTATTCAAGAAAAGACATCTCAAACATGCGGCAAGTGGTTTTGCGATATTCGGTTAAAATAAAGACAGAAAATACACTTTTCCAATGAAGTAAATTTGGCGGTGATTCGAGAATAGCAGCAAAATCCCCAAACTAAATAGTCATCGTAGGCGCGCTGAAACTAAGTCCATTTCGTGATTGCAATACACGAAAGATCTGACAGTTCAAAACAGTTTAAAGTTCAACATGAAGATTCACAAATCAACACATGTGATACGAAGAACAGTAACTCACACTCTGTCTACTCTCACTTCCGTAAATGAAGTGTCAAAAGCTACACTCCTATTCTGGCACACATTCAGTCCTCTCGAAATATGAAGTCCCTTCAGAAGCTAAGTCATGGTAGCGGCCGTTCACCACCCAGAATCAATCACCTATATGAATGAATCACGCTCTTTACCTCAGGCATGTCCCCTTCCACAACTCGCCACAAAAGGCCCCCCTCTTCAGTTCAGAAGTCCCAGCCTCCATTTGACACTAGAAATGCTCAGCCACTGACAACTCTCATTCTTTTAAGTTTATCCTGTGCTGAAGTAAGCAATAGCTGGATAAAGTGCGCCTACCGTAAGAGGGGCCAGAGACACACAAACAAGCAACGTGCCACCTACGCCCTCTCGACAGCAAGTATTTACGCTGCCGCCGGTGGCCGGAGGACTTCACTCAATCATCCAGTTTCGCGTCTGTCAGTTACTTGCAGTGTGGGCTTAGTTCGTCACAAGCTACGACAGTACACAGCGACCAGATCAGCGACTATAGGGGGACTAGTTTTTCTGAACCGAAGTTGTATTGTACTAGCAGTGAGAAAATGAAATTTGTAATAGCAAGATTACTGATATGCACTTCAGTCTGCAAGAGGACTAGCTTGTACCACAAAGCATGGACTTTATTGAAGTTAAGTAAATATTTCAAGTTCATGTAACTAAGAACCTTACTGTTGTAGAAAGAGGATATTGGCCACCTATAACAAAATCCTCTCCCTTGCTTTTTTTGCGGTACAAAACTCTACACATCCCCAACTAACATTCATCGTCCTTAAGCTCTAAAGACATGACTTGATTCAAGCTGAACTCTTCCCGAAATAAACTGAAACATCACAATATTTAAATAAAAATATATCCGTTACAGTCAGATCATTCAAAATACAAAGAAAGGATTGTTAATAACTAGGTAAGCTAGTATTCTTGCGCAAGAGCGATCTCTCTACGTGACAGCGAATTTTCATTAAATATTATTTAAACAATTGCTTAAACTTTCTTGACAGAAGCGTCTTTTGCTCTTCGTTTCAATTGTGGTGCCAGCTAACACATGCGACTGACCACTTGTAAATTAGCACAACTATTAATAGCACTTACAATCAAAATTTAAGTAAAGATAGTGCCAAAAGAGGAAACTATTAATTAGATGAAAACACATACGAGAAAACATGGGGTACTGATGCAGTGTAAATGTGGAGAATACGATGTTCCGACAAACAGTTGCATAGTGAAAAAGATGTAAAGAAGTGGTAAATAAATAAAAAAGTACAGTACTGGCCATTAAATTGCTACACCAAAAAGAAATGCAGATGATAAACGGGTATTCAGTGGACAAATATATTATACTAGAACTGACATGTGATTACATTTTCACGCAATTTGGGTGGATAGATCCTGAGAAATCAGTACCCAGAACAACCACCTCTGGCCGTAATAACGGCCTTGATACGCCTGGGCATTCAGTCAAACAGAGCTTGGATGGCGTATACAAGTACAGCTTCCCATGCAGCTTCAACGCGATACAACAGTTCATCAAGAGTAGTGACTGGCGTGTTGTGATGAGCCAGTTGCTCGGCCACCAGACGTTTTCAATTGGTGAGAGATCTGGAGAATGTGCTGGCAGCAGTCGAACATTTTCTGTATCCAGAAAGGCCCGTACAGGACCTGCAACACGCAGTCGTGCATTATCCTGCTGAAATGTAGAGTTTCGCAGGCATCAAATGAAGGGTAGAGCCAGCGGTCGTAACACATTTGGAATGTAACGTCAACTGTTTCAAATGCCGTCAATGCGAATAAGATGTGACTGAGACGTGTAACCAGTGGCACCCCATACCATCACACCGAGTGATACACCAGTATGGCGATGGCGAATACACGCTTCCAATATGCGTTCACCGCGATGTCGCCAAACATGGATGCGACCATCATAATCCTGTAAAGAGAACCTGGATTCATCCGAAAAAATGACGTTTTGCCATTCGTGCATCCAGGTTCGTCGTTGAGTACCTCATCGCAGGCGCTCCTGTCTGTGGTTGCAGCGTCATGGGTAACAGCAGCCATGGTCTCCGAGCTGATAGTCCATGCCGCTGTAAACGTCGTCGAACTGTTCACGCAGATGCTTGTCGTTTTGCAAACGTTCCCATCTGTTGACTCAGGGATTAAGACGTGGCTGCACGATCCGTTATAGCCATTCTGATAGATGCCTGTCATCTCGACTGCTAGTGATACGAGGCTGTTGGCATCCAGCACGGCGTTCAGTATTACCCTCCTGAACCCAGCGATTCCATATTCTGCTAACAGTCATTGGATCTCGAACAACGGGAGCAGCAATGTCGCGATACGATAAACCGCAATCACGATAGGCTACAGTCCGACCTTTATCAAAGCCGGAAACGTGATGGTACGCATTCCTCCTCCTTACACGAGGCATCACAACAACGTTTCACCAGGCAACGCCGGTCAACTGCTTTTTATATAGAAGAAATCGGTTTTAGACTTACCTTATGTCAGCACCTTGTAGGTGTCGTCACCGGCGCCAACCTTGTTTGAATGCTCTGAAAAGCAAATCATTTGCATTAGCATGTTCTTCCTGTCGGTTAAATTTAGAGTCTGTAGCACGTCATCTTCGTGGTGTAGGAATTTTAATGGCCAGCATTGTAGATACAGATACGTAGCTTTCAGGGATGAGAGCAATTGTACACTTCTAACATGTGAGATACCACTTGTTGCAATAGCATGAAGCGTTTAGAAGTTGTTAATTCAGAGGTTCATTGTGTAAATGTTTATTCGCTGTGAAGTATTAAATTCTATAGTTCTAAAGGTATTGAAATTTTGTCATTACATACGCCTCATTTATCTGAGATCGCCAATGACTTCAGATATTTACTGTCGCAGTTCAGAGAGCTGTAATTTAGCCATCTTTACGGTCGCCTGACAGTCTGCTATTTCCTGTAGCAGTGTCTGTCCTCCTGAGCGACCGTCTGCCGCCTACATTCCCAGTACTAGGATCAACCTGATTCCGGTCAAGTCCAGCTACCCGGGCTGACCCTGACCCTGTAGTCCGCTGGCGTTCAGGCGTGCAGCAAATCCACCTCTCCTCGTAGCAGTTCCTGGCGGCCGATTAGGTTGCCTAGATACGTGTAACGTTACATTCCTCTGCATAGTCACTACAACCTGAATCTGTTTGAACCTGCTTACTCTGTAACTTCTAGCCCCAATCTTCTCCCATTACTAAACTAACGATTCATTACTGCCTCAGGGAGTTTCGTAACAACCATTCTTTTAAATTGTGTCATAAATTTATGTTTTCCCTTATTCAGTTCAGCACCTCACATTAGTTACCCGTCGTACTCATTTAATTATCAGCGTTTTTCTGAATCACCTGGTTTCAAAATCCTCTCTTGTCTTCTTACCAACCTCTTAGCACCTGTGATCACTCTGAAATAAAGCTACATCCCAGTAAAATATGATAAGAATAGACTTCCTAACCTATTTATATTCTAAGTGATAATAAATATTTTTAACCTCGATGCCTTTCCGTAATTGTTTGCCATTTTGTATTTCACATCCTCTTTGCTTCTGTCGTCGTCAGTTATTTTGCTGGCCGAAGAATAAAAGTTATCCACGACTTTGTGTTTCATTTCTTAATCTAGCTAACCCAGAATCAGCGTTACCACTCCATTACCTACCTTTTTACATTTATTAATAAAAGGAGCACTCCATCCCGTTCACCTCATATTCCAAGCCCTTTCCTGTCTCCGACGGAATTACAATTTCTCCGGCAAAATAAGTCTCCATTTTATTAATGAAACAAAACACTTTTCTAGCCTTGTTTGCCAAATTTTATTATTTTACGACACAGGTTTCATGTTATAAGCCCATTTTCTAATACACAACTGATCCCCACAATGACAACCAAGCAATTATAAACATGTCAACTTCTTAATCTATTGATTCTTTTTTGCAGTGAGCACATTGTGCTGATGTGGTAGCGATCTAGATGGTTGTAAAACAATAAACTGGTAGCCAAGATCGCAGGAATTCCAGAATGAATGGTAGAGCACTTGCCCGCGAAAGGCAAAGGTCCCGAGTTCGACTCTCGGTCGGGCACACAGTTTTAATCTGCCAGGAAGTTTCATCGCAGGAATTCTTTTTATTCCATGATTACCGGTTTCGGCAAAACTAGAGCCAGCATCATCGGATCTTAGGACACATACAGGTTACAACATCAAGTCAAACAATGACGATATTAATAGTTGCTTATCACACGTAGGCCTTACAAAATTGTCGTAAGTAGCACATAGGCGTCCAAGAGAGATGACAAAAATGTTAAGTATCTCCATCACATACAAGCGCAGCTCAGTACCTAGCTTGCTCTTGTATGTGATGGAGACACTTGGACGCCTATGTGCTACTTACGACAATTTCGTAAGGCCTGCGTGCTATAGGCAACTATTACGAGGGTCACCCCAAAAGAAATGCACACTATTTTTGTAAAAATACAGTTTTTATAGTGTGTAGATATATTCTTCCCGCTTGTTTTCAAACTTAGTTCAACCTGTTCGCGTGAGTGGCACCGTCACAGCATGTCTTCAAGAAAAAAATGGTTCAAATGGCTGTGAGCACTATGGGACTCAACTGCTGTGGCCATCAGTCCCCTAGAACTTAGAACTACTTAAACCTAACTAACCTAAGAACACCACACACATCCATGTCCGAGGCAGGATTCGAACCTGCGACCGTAGCAGTCCCACGGTTCCGGACTGCGCGCCTAGAACCGCGAGATCACCGCGGCCGGCTGTCTTCAAGATGGCTGCTACACTTGACGTTCGTCAGAAGCAACGTGCTGTTATAGAATTTTTGTGCTGTGAAAACGAGACGGTGGGAAACATCCACAGGAGGTTGAGAAAGTTGTACGGAGATGCTGCTGTCGATCGCAGTACAGTTAGTCGGTGGGCAAGCAGGTTACGTGATGAAAGCGGGCACCGCAATATTGAGGATTGTCCTCGCAGTGGCAGACCTCGTACTGCACACACTCCAGACAATGTGCAGAGCGTTAACGAATTGGTAACTGTTGACAGACGCATCACAGTGAACGAATTGTCACTCTCAGTACTCTGCAAACACTTCAGTCCCCTATCCCAACTTAAAGTGTTAGCGTTAAAAAAGGTTTGTGTCATGTGCGTTCCGAAGATGTTGACAGTGGCTCACAAAGAAACAAGAAAAACGGTATGCAGCAAACTTTTGGAACAGTACCATAATGGTGGAGATGAATTTCTTGGATGAATTGTGACAGGTGATGAAGAATGGCTCCATCATTTTTCACCAAAGACGAAGAGGCAATCAAATAAGTGGTATTATGTAAATTCACCCAAGAAAAAGAAATTCAAAACCACACCTACGGCTGCGGTGGTTTTCGATTCCGAAGGACTCTTGCTTGTGGACATCATGCCAAGTGGAACCACCATAAATTCTGATGCATATGTGACGACACTGAAGAAACTTCAAGCTCGACTGAGTCGTGTTCGACCACATCGGCAAAATCAGGATGTTTTGCTGTTGCACGACAATGCACGGCCACATGTCAGTCAAACAACTATGGAAACGATCACAAAACTCGAATGGACAACACTGAAACGCCCGCCTTACAGTCCTGACCTTGCTCCACGTGACTATCATCTCTTTAGGAAACTGAAAGACTCTCTTCGCGGAACAAGGTTCGAAGACGACGACTCTCTTGTACACGCTGCCAAACAGTGGCTCCAACAGGTTGGTCCAGGATTTTACCGTGCGGATATACAGGCGCTGGTTCCAAGATGGCGTAAGGTAGTTGAGAGGGATTATGTGGAGAAATGAAAATATTGTTCCTAAAGGATGTACCTACACACTGTAAAACTTTCGAACATGTACAAAAACAGGTGGATTTAAAAAAAATAGTGTGCATTTCTTTTATAGTGACCCTCGTAACATCACCATTGTTTGTCTGTATGTGTCCTAAGATCCGATGATGGTGGCTTTAGTTTCACCGAAACCGGTAGTCATGGAATAAAAAGAATTCCCGCGATCTTGGCTACCAATTTATTGTTTTACAACTATTGATTCTTGACTTAAATTGTAAACGTTATCTGTGTTAACAATTTTGACACATCTATAATAATTGCCTGCAGCATTCATTAAGACAGCATATACAATACTTATGAATAGCGTCCACTGGAGTAGAGCTATATTCACAGGAGTTGTGCTACAAACTGTTCATGAATGAAAGTGTGGAGCGTTGCATTGTCCTGCTGGAATTTCCCAACTCCGTCGGAATGCACAATGGACAGGAATGGATGCAGGTGATTAGACAGGATGCTTACGTACGTGTCACCTGTCAGAGTCGTATCCAGACGTATCAGGGGTCCCTCATCACTCCAACCGCACACGCCGCACACCATTACAGACCCTCCAGCAGCTTCAACAGCCCCCTGCTGACATTCAGGGCCCATGGATTCACACGTGGATTCTCCTCCTATATAAAGGTTGTAACATGTTTTGGAAGGGGGTGCATAATTCAACTAAGTCTGCTCACTCAAAAGCACATATTGAGCGTCTATCCTCATTTGCCATTGAACGAATAGAAGCAGCTCAGTTATTCACCCTGTTTGAAAAGTTCCATAACCTTCACATTGGAGGAAAGAACCTGGGTGCCTACATTCGTAGTTCTTTTAAAAGCTGTTGTAATGAATGTTGGGAAAAACAATTGTAGCTGTGTCGAAATTTTCATCGAAGAAAATTTATGTAATTTAAGGCATGAATCTATAGATTAAGACGATGACATGTTTATATTTGCTAGTTTGCACCTTTTGCATCAACTGTCAACTAACGCATCAACGTATAATCCGAAACATTGTACAGTATAATACAGTTTGGGAAAGAAGGCAAAATAAGTGTTACGTTTAATTAATACAATTTACAAGTTTCACTAAGAACCCACTGCTGATTCAGTTTAACAAATGTACTCACATCAACCCGCTTTCCAGAATTCCTGGATAGAGGCTGTCTGTGGCTACTGTATTACAGACAGTCCATTTGACTGTTCAGAGATGTCACTAAACCCGCACAAAGATGTAAACAACCTTGGATGAACCTATTAGACGGAGGGGGTTCCAGTCATTCCACCCTTTATGGCTGCATAACACAAAGCTTTACGCCTCGCGTGGGCCGGCAACACCGCCATTGGACTGTTGACAATTGGAAATATGTTGCTCGGTAGAACGAGTCTCGTATTGTATTGAGCGGATGGACGTGTACGGGTATGGAGACTATCTCGTGAATCCATGGGCCCTGAATGTCAAAAGGGGGCTGTTGAAGCTGCTGGAGGGTCTGTAATGGTGTGCGGCGTGTGCGGTTGGAGTGATGAGGGACCCCTGATACGTCTGGATACGACTCTGACAGGTGACACGTACGTAAGCATCCTGTCTAATCACCTGCATCCACTGACGTCGACTGTGGATTCCGACGGAGTTGGGCAATTCCAGCAGGACAATGCGACGCTCCACACGTTCAGCAGTGCTACAGAGTGGCTCCAGTAACACTCTTCTGAGTTTAAGCACTTCGGCTGGCCCCAAAACCCCCCCAGATATGAACATTACTGAGCATACCTGGAATACATTGCAACGTGCTGTTCAGAAGAGAACTCCATCCCGTCTTACTCTCACGGATTTATCAGCAGACCTGCAGGATTCATGGTGTCCATTCTCTCCAGCGCTACTTCAGACATTAGTCGAGTCAGTGCCACATCGTGTTGCGATATTTATGCGTTCTCGCTAGGGCCCTACACGATATTCGGCAGGCGTAGCACTTTCTTTGGCTCTCCAGTGTAGTTGTACCTAGAAGAACACTACAAAGAGGTTGGGTGGGTAGCACACACGTGTGCACCACTGTCCCAAAAATGTACATTTAATGTGTTATATCCCGGCAGCCATTCGGTTGTTGTTGTTGTTGTTGTTGTTATTGTTGTTGTCTTCAGTCCCTGTCTGCTTTACCCTGTGCAAGCTTATTCATCTCTCAGTACCTACTGCAACCTACATCCCTCTGAATCTGCTTACTGTATTCATCTCTTGGTCTCCTTCTACGACTTTTTCTCTCCAAGCTGCCGTCCAGTACTAAACTGGTGATCCCTTGACGCCTCAGAATATGTCCTACCAAAGCGATCCCTTCTTCTGGTCAAGTTGTGCCACAAACTCCTCTTCTCCCCAATTCTATTCAATACCTCCTCATTAGATATGTGATCTACCCATCTAATCTTCGGCATTCTTCTGTAGCACTACATTTCGAAAGCTTCTATTCTCTTCCTGTCCAAACTATTTATCGTCCACGTTTCACTTCCATACATGGCTACACTCCATACAAATACTTCGAGAAACGACTTCCTGACACTTAAATCTATACTCGATGTTAACAAATTTCTCTTCTTCAGAAACGCTTTTCTTGCCATTGCCAGTCTACATTTTATATCCTCTTTACTTCGACCATCATCAGTTATTTTGCTCCCCAAATAGCAAAACTCCTTTACTACTTTAAGTGTCTCATTTCTTAATCTAATTCCCTCAGCATCACCTGACTTAGTTCGACTACATTCCATTATCATCGTTCTGCTTTTGTTGACATTCATCTTATATCCTCCTTTCAAGATACTGTCCATTCCGTTCAACTGCTCTTTCAAGTCCTTTGCTTTCTGTGACAGAATTACAATGTCATCGGCTAACCTTAAAGTTTTTATTTCTTCTCCATGGATTTTAATACCTATTCCTAATTTTTCTTTTGTTTTCTTCACTGCTTGCTCAACATACAGATACTCCCTTCCCAACCACAGCTTCCCTTTCATGTCCCTCGACTCTTATAACTGCCATCTGGTTTCTGTACAAATTGTAAATAGCCTTTCGATCCCTGTATTTTACCCCTGCCACCTTTATAATTTGAAAGAGAGTATTCCAGTCAACATTGTCAAACGATTTCTATAAGTCTACAAATGCTAGAAACGTAGGTTTGCCTTTCCTTAGTCTTTCTTCTACGATAAGTCGTAGGGTCAGTATTGCCTCACGTGTTCCAATATCTCTACGGAATCCTAACTGATCTTCCCCGAGGTCGGCTCTACCCGTTTTCCCAGTCGTCTGTAAAGAATTCGCGTTAGTATTTTGCAACTGTGACTTATTAAACTGATAGTTCGGTAATTTTCACATCTGTCAACACCTGCCATTCGGAATAGGGCATATTCCCACATGAAGCTTTTTGCTCCTAACAGTGCTCTTGTTGTATCTCTGAACATTGACCATCCCCCCTGGAGCACACTGTATTACACTGTACAGAACTGCGCCATGTGGTTAGACACGCTCGACGGCTCACCTGTGTGGGGAGGCCACGGCGCGGGGCTGCAGCCGGGCGCGAACCCAGGACCAGAGGCCGCGCGCCGGGGACACCATCGCATCACTGCGGCCGCCGCATCTGACGGAAGACAAAGGCATCGTGTTACATACAACACCCTGATGTTTACTGCTTTTACAACAAGTTGTTCACCAACGAGCTAAGGTAGGGCGGGATTGTGTTTAATTAGAAAGTATGCTGGAATGATAGCAGACAGTTGAATTTTTTGATAAATATACTCGTAGTGTGTTAATGTATAATGCGGCTGCAGCCTGAAATGCTCATTTCTATTGTTTAAATTATTACTGACATTTTATGCGGATTGAACAAACTACTGCTGAAGTACTTGATCGTTTATCCTTACACCAAAAGTTACGAAAATTGCACCGACCAATGATAATAGTCAGTGACAGTAAATTTTGGGCGTCATTTATATAGTGATATTCGTATCCTGTCAGTAGGGACAGAAGAAAGTCAATTTTTTTTATCAATTTCGAAGTTATTACCTGATAGCTTATTTTTCAAGTCGGCTTTTTATTTTTGTAGTATTTCACTGTTTGTCAGCTTTATGTTGAAAATGAAAACATACAAATTACATTACACTTATGGACATCACCCATCTAATTTATTCCATCACAAATAGAAACCTTTCCCACGTAATCATTAATAGAGTTCATCAACATCATCCTAGGGTTGAAACCATAACTTACGGTTGTGAAGGCAGACTTCCATGTATGTGTGATGATAAGGAGTTGCTAGTCTCCCATCGGGCTTTTCCCTGGGTGGCGGATAGGGGAACGCTCGCCAGATATGGTGGGTAGTGCGGAAATAAAATACCCAGGGTGGACCAAAACTAGCAAGCCTCCGCCCTCTGACAAGGGAAGGGGTTTGGCGGCAGGAAGGGCATCCGTCTGTAAAAACATTGCCAAAACAAGAGGAATGAGGGATGCTTCTCAAGATAAATGTTCCAAAGTAATAGCCTCCCCATTCGGATCTCCGGGGGCGGCGTTTTGCGAAGGAAGCAAAGGTGTTCAAGATCAGAGTGGGAACTCTAAACGTGGGAACGATGACGGGAAAGGGAAGAGAGATAGTAGACGTGATGCAGAGCAGGAAGATAAAGGCTTTGTGCGTGCAAGAGACAAGGTGGAAGGGCAATAAGGCACAGTCTTAGCTGAAGGCTATAAGCTACTTTATAGTAGTGCAAGCCCAGAATCAGGAAATGGAGTTATTCTGCACAGAGAGCTTCAAGAAGAGGTATGTGAAGTCAGCAGATGATAGGATCATGTATGTTAAGATGATGTTTGGCGGATAAATGGTAACAGTGCTGACACCCTATGTACCCCAAGCGGGATGTTCGGAGGACGAGAAGGATAATTTTTGGAGAAATTTGGATGGAGTAATGGTCGGAATACCAGAGAATGAAAGAGTGACAGTCAGAAGGGATCTAAATGGATATGTTGGCGGAAGGAAAGGTGGGGAGAAGAGAGGTGGCATGGAGGATGGGGGTCTGGCGAGAGAAATGAGGAAGGAAAAAAGATAGTGGAGTTTCCAATGGCTTTTGATCTAGTGATTACGAATACCTACTTCCAAAGAAAAAGAGAAAAACTAATAACATACAGGAGTGGAGAAAATAAAAGCCAAATTGTTTACATATAATGTAGAAGGAAAAATAGTGGGGAGGTGTGAAATACTAAGGTCATATACGGTGAAGGAATAGCAACACAACACAAGTTGACTGTAGCGGATTGTGAGATGAAAGTATGTAAAAGACAGAGGCACATAAATCAATGTGAAAGGAAAATTAAGTGGGGGAGATTAAAGGATAAAAATTTGAGAGAAGTTTAGTGAAAAAGTACTGGGAAAGGTAAAATTTGCAGAGAGGGTGCAGGAGTGGTTGAAAATAAATAGTGCTGTTATAAGTAAGACCGGGGAGGAAGTGTTTGGGTTAACATCTGGGAGAGCGGTGCCAAAAGATAAGGAAGCAAGGTGGTGGAATGAAGAGGTGCAGAAGGTTGTGAAGGAAAAGAAAGACGCTAAGAGGAAGTGGGATATGTCCGGAAGTGCTGAAGATGGGCAAGCATACAAAAGTGCAAAGAAGGAGGCAAAACGAGCCGTGGCTAAAGCTAAAGCTAAATCAGTAAGGGAGGCATACGAGCAACTACAGAAAAATCAGGATATGAGACAACTGATACGGATAGGCAAATCAAGAGATAAATCTTCTGAGGATCTAACAGCAATAAACGAAAGAAAGATGAAACAGGAATAATTCTGCACAACCATGGAAAAATAATCAAAGGTAGTTGAATTATTTTGAGAAATTGCTGAATGAAGAAAATGTAAGAGTGAAAACTGAGGAAGGAGTGGCAAACGATGGATTAACGATGGATATAAGTAGAGATGAAGTCGAACGGGCAGTTGAAAAGATGAAAAATGGGAAGGCAGTTGTCCCAGACCAGATCCCCGTTAAGGTATGGAAGTGTCTCGGTAAAAAGGGAATTAAGCTCATTTGGGATTTAATGAAGATGATTTGGCGACAGGAGGAGATGCCAGACGAGTGGAGAAAGGTGATGTGCCGGACTGCAGTAACGACGGAGGTATTACACTAATGGCGCACACAATGAAAATTTGGGAATAGTTATAGAAGCAAGATTACGCATGCAGACTGTGGTGTGTGAAGAACAGTTTGGGTTCATGCCTGGAAGAGGAACGGCTGATGCAATACGTGCTTTAAGGGGGATAGTGGAGAGACACGGGGAGCTACAAGCCGATCTACATATGACTTCCATTGATTTGGACAAAGCATATGACAGAGTTCCAAGGGACGAAATATGGAGGACCATGAGAGAGCAGTGCGTGCCAGAGAAGTAGGTGAGGTTAGTGAAGGAGTAGGAGCAACGACACTGGTGAGAAGTAGTGTGGGCATGACAAAGGAGTTTCCAGTAAAAGTAGGGTTACATCGAGGGTCTGCGCTTAGTCCCTACCTCTCTGATTATGGATGTGCTGGTGAAAGATGTGAAGGAGGAAGCACCGTGGAATACGATGTTTGCGGATAATGTGGTTCTTTGTCAGCAGAGCATCGACAGACTCGAGGAAAAGCTGGAGGACTGGAAGAAGGCACTAGAAGAATGAGGGATGAAAATTAGCACGACAAAGTCAGAATATTTAGCACTGAAGGATGTGCAGATGAGGTCTTGCAAGATCCAGGATGATGAGCTGAAATCGGTCTGCAAATTTAAATACTTGGGATCTTACATACAGAGGGATGGAGGTCTAGAAAGAGAGATACACCACCAAAATAATTTCGGTTTGAACAACTGCAGGAAAATGAGTGTTGTGTGACAAGAAGGTGAGCATTGGGTTGAAAGGGAAAGTGTACAAGTCGGTAGTAAGGCCTGCTGTGGTACACGGGGCACAGACGTGGCCAATCACAGTAGCCCAGGAAAGGAAGATGGAAGTGGCGGAAATGAGGATGCTGATGTGGATGTGTGGGGTAACAAGGAAGGACAGGATTACAAATGAATTTTTTAGAGGAGCTGTGAAAGTGGGCCCCATGGGGAAAAAAGATACAAAAGAGCAGACTAAGGTGGTAGGGACACTTACAGAGTAAAGTGGAAGAGTATATCGGAAACAGAGTAGAAGATGTAAAGATTGAAAGAGCGAGAAGGAGAGGAAGACCGAAGATGAGGTGGAAGGATAAGATATCCGGGGACGTAAGGGAGAAAGGATGGAAGAAGGAAGAGGCAATGGATAGAGAACTATGGAGGAGAAGGGTCCAGAAGAGCAACACCGACCCTACGTGACGTGGGACCAGGCGACGATAAAGAAGTGATGATAAGGATTAGCAGTCCAGTCTGAAGGTGCAGCCCAGCGCTTTCCAGTCTTTCTTTCATCCCTCTCTGAAGTATTAGCGTGTAACTGGAATCGAAGAAGAATGAAGGATACAACGTTATACACGTTTGTGGTCTAGTAACTCCATGGAAAAAAGAAGAAAATGAAGAATATGTGTGGAAATGTACATTATGGAAATGTACATTCTATTACCTCCGAGGAATTAGAATCAGCATAAAAAGAAATGAAGAATAGGAGGGTTTCAGGAGGAGATGGAATAAATACAGAATTATGGCTATATGGGGAAGTACTGCAAGGTTCACAGGAAGGCGTCTGTGAAGTTTGGAAAGTAGGAAACGAGGTACTGACGGATGTAAAGCTGTGAGGACGGGGCGTGAGTCGTGATTGGGTAGCTCAGATGGTAGAGCACTTGCCCGGGAAAGGTAAAAGTCCCGAGTTCGAGTCTCGGTCCGGGGCACAGTTTTAATTTGCCAGGAAGTTTCATATCAATGCATACTCCGCTGTAGAGTGAAAATCTCATTCTGGACATTATCCTATGTCTAGTAATTTATGAACAAATAAATAAAACATAAAATTTGTGCAGACAAGCATACGAAAAATTATAAACTAATTGTTGTCAAAATATGGGAAAGAAAAGATTTGCTGTTCACTAGAAGCGTCTCTTTGCGCTCTATTCAGTAGTAGTCTGAAATATTAGAATTCAATTACCTTCTAAAATATGATGATCGCCAAATTTAATATTCAATTAAACAAACTAGAAGTAATTTAGACATGTTACATATGGGCACATGGGTGTACAATGAAAGTTAAGCTACATTCATTTTTTGTGTGTGGGAAATACAACGAGCTGACACATTTACATATTTAAAACATATAAAGGATTTAATGAATCAATATATATATATATATATATATATATATATATATATATATATATATATAAGATGTGGGAATTTTAATGACGACAGCAGGTGTCCTACACCACCATTTAACACCTAGTTTGTCAAGAACACAGGAAGCATACACGTGTTTCTAATTTTTAATGTTTATTATAAGAGTAGACCACTACTGCTGCGAATGAACAAAAAATGGCTTTGAGCACTATGGGAGTTAACATCTGAGGTCATCAGTCCCATAGACTTAAAACTACTTAAACCTAACTAACCTAAGGACATGACTCACGTCCACACCTGAGGCAGGATTCGAAACTGTGACGGTAGCAGCCGCTTGATTCCGGACTCAAGCGCTTAGAACCTCTCGGTCACAACGGCTAGCGGGAATTGAGATCTGTAGTTATTGTGATACACACAACATTAAAGTCTCAGGATGTCAAACCGTGTACTCTGATGTGATAGGTTTTTCTGTACATAGAAACTATGAGATATTGTTTACTTTTAATGCATACACCAAAAAAACGTTGCATCACCTCGGTTCTAGAACTTGTACAGAAACGTGGAACAGTGATCAACATAAACATCATTTCCGCTCCTTTTTTTCTCACGAAAACCCCGCATTGCATGTTGTACCACCACACAGCGAGACCTTCAGAGATGGTGGTCCTGATTGCTGTACACACCGGTACCTCCAATACCCAGCAGCAAGACGCTTGCCAGTATTCGTCGTCCCAACTACCTGTAAGTTCAACAAGGTACTGTTAGTCCAGATTGTCCCACATTCGGCATAGATCCGTCGGAGTGGTTGGTGGGTCACGTCGCCCTAAGAGGCCCATTTCAAAGTATCTCAGGCATGTTCGATAGGCTTCAAGTCTGGAGAACGTGCTGGCCACTCTTCTCGAGCGGTGTCGTTATCCTGACGGAAGTCATTCACAAGATGTGCACGATAGGAGAACGAATTTTCGTCCATGAAGACGAATGCCTGGCCAATATGCTGCCGATATGGTTGCTCTATCGGTCGGAGGATGTCGTGCAGCCGTTACGGCGCCTGCAGTGACCACCAGCGCCTTTCGTCGGCCCCACATAATGACACCCCGAAACAGCAGGGAACCTCCATCTTGCTGGACACTGTGTCTAAGCCTATTGCGCACAGTTTGAATCGTAACACGACACGACATCCTGTGGCAGCACGAAAAGCATTATTCAACATGGTGGCGTTGCTGTCAGAATTCCCCCGAGCCATAATCCGTAGGTAGCGGTCATCCAGTGCAGTAGTAGCCCTTGGGCGCCCTGAGCGAGGCATGTCATCGACAGTTCGTGTCTTCCATGTCCGATCAACATCCGTTTGGTTCACTCCGAGGCACCTCGATGCTTCCCTTGTTGAAAGCCCTTCCTGGCAAAAAGTAACAATGCGGACGCATCGAACCAAGGTATTTACGTTCTAGGCATGGTTGAACTACAGACAACACGAGTCGTGAATAAAATGTTCTCGGGTTTCCAACCGCGTCAACAAGCCGGACCGAGCAACAAACACTAAGAAAGAATCCGAACAGCATTGTTGAGACAGTAGTGTACCTGCTGCCCTGTGGCGTGGTCTGTTTGATGGTACACGCTTACACAGTGTGTGCAAGGTGTGCCTCCATCCATTCTACACTTTATTTTTCCGTTGTCGTTCTCAGACATCGCTTGTACTGCAGAGTGGCACATTCCTAGTTTGGTAGTATTTTACAGTGCTGCAGCAATGAAGTACAGTTCGTCATTTGTTTTGAAAGATTAAAAATGGGAGGAAGTACAACAACCTTACGTCATAATATAACGAGAAAGTATCTACAATGTTCCTTGAAGGAGCAGGTAAATTTGAATGCTACACAGATAATTTTATTGACACGCTGTTGACTTGGGACAATAGCTGATCTCTTAATTTTGTGGCTTCTTCACGCCGAAAAACTGAAATTCCCCATAAGTAACGATTCAAGGAAGTCATGAACGTTTGACTCTTGGCTCACGCCATCGCCGCGCCTGTCTCTTTTTCACCTTCGCCATGTTTTCTGGAGACAATGAGACCAATTTCCGCCACAGTCTGAACACTGTCGATCGAGATCTTTTACTCCTTCACCGTCATCAGAATTTTTCAAACTTTTTTCGAAGTCTTCGTTTATTAGTGGAAATAATATCAATTAAAATGGGCAGTTTAAAATGGATACGAAAAAAAACGGTATAACCGAAAACCAATAACCACCGTTCCTAGTTTGCCCACAAACTTCACGTATCCGAATCGTTTGCAAAATAAATCGTACGAAACACGACAGCTTTTGAACCTTAAAGTGGAGCCTCGACTAAACTGCGTACTTTTGTAGTACGCTCGTGTATATACGTAAACGAAATACGACGCTTCAAATTCGCAAATTAGTAAATCATTATGGCGCCTATCTGGTTTACTGCTGTCAGCCAATTACAACACAACATAGGTAGCACAGTGAAGAAATGCTTGCACCAATCGAATGCGGTCACAGTTTGTGCCCACTGCAAAATTCGCTCTGCTTATTTATGCTTTCTCTGTGTTATCACAGACAGCATGTAAATGTTCCCATTCCTATTGGAAACGCAATACGTCTCATGGGCCTATTTGCATTCTGCCGCAACAAAGCAGGACGTTGAGATTCTGTAATTACCCACCCACCTGGTGTCTTCTAAAGAGACTATGAAATTGCTAGTAAATTGGCAAACACACTCTACGCTACTAAATGAGTATCCAAAGTTAATGGGGATGCCAATGGCTTTTTTATTGCATTATCACACACGGAGCAGCTGAAAGCATATACTGCCTGCAACAGAAATAATATAAGTGACGCTTAAAATCCTGGTGCGTTAGACACATTGTAGAAATTTCATCCACAAATAAAAGTAGACCTTCTATACTCCGATCTTCTCTGCATTGCTTCTAGAATCGCGATTACTTAAGATGATTCTACACCGCACTCGACTCACATCTTAGTAGTGCCGCCCACAGACCAAACTGTATCAACTTACAGTTTTGCAGACTGTTTTGTCAGCACGAATCAGCTCTCTGGATACGCATGTTTTGGCGGGAGGCGATGACGTATGAACTGCTTCGTATGCTTATCGTTATTGTTGTGTTACTCAAGGTGGTGGTTATTATAATAAAATATAAAGTGGGTGGCTGATCGTATGATTGTCAATCCTGAGTTATATGTTTAAAATTATTAATAAATGTAAAATAGAGATTTGACGTGCTGGTCCAAGGTTAATCTCTACATCTTCAGTTGTGTTGGCCAATCAGGTTATGAGACTAATAAATTGACACAGATTCTCACGAAATCGTTACCCACTGGACGTGTGTTCTCTACACCTCACTCTATTTCTTACGTCACACCTCAGCTAATGCAATCTCGGCTAAATTAGAAGCCAATGTTGGGGATTAGTATTAGGGCTCTTGAAACCAGAAATGTTACATGACATCACACACATTGTTTATCTCAATATAATTCTATTTCGTGGAATGACCTCTGTAATGACAACTTGAAGTGTAGCGTAGCCAGGTGTCTGGTTGGTTGATAGCGAGAAACCGAACTGATATCACGTTGATTTACATTTTTGCGAAGTTAAAGTGTACTAATTAGTGTTTCTCGTATCTATACTTTCCAAGATACTACTCCAGGCGGGTGTAAAATGAATTTGCGCAACGGAATATACTGAAGGCAAAAATGAAAATTTGGCCCTGTCTGACTACCCCCTGAAGCAGATTTTAGGATCTCTTAATGGTGGTATTATCTTCTCCTTCTTGCTCTTTAACATATAAATTACAACATAAACATAAATTAATGATTAAGGGAAATAGTAACTACAAATGATAAATGCTGTTTCTGCTTATACATTTATTGTAGATTAAAAACCTTTATATATTACAAATGCTTATATATCAATGCCCAAAGGACATAAAGAGATACAAATGAATTTCGTAACTAATACGATTGATCAATTGCCCAAATCTGCCCTTTTTATTCTTACGCTATGTAATATAAATAATGCAAGATGACTGACATCATCTACGTACCAAACACTAGAAGACACTACTTTCAGAGATGAGCTGCAGTGGTGTGTAACATCAATGGAAACAAAGTTTACGCTGTCACTGCTATTTAGCTTTATAGCCCCAATAAGCAGAAGCAATTATCAATATCACCGTATGTACTGCGTCCGGTGCATCGGAGCGATGGTTCTCGTACACGTATGCGACGATGAATGAAGTCCAGCAACAAAATATATAAAAAAAACCTCATTCAAACACTTGGATGGCAGAAAACGGTCCTCTGACTAGTATACTCTAATACTGTTTTCTCCTCTGTGTTCTACAGACAAGAAACGAGAACTCTCAGCTAGAAGGACGGAGTTCAGATAACGTCTCAAAATGAGTATAGGAAGAAGAACTGCTCTCAATCACTGAATGCTGCGTATTGAATGACGACTTGCTACGTGGAGGCGAAGTTCAGAGCCGTGTAACTTCGCAACAGTACAGTGCCTAACTGTTCCAACTATAAAATCTCCTGAGAACAAAGACAGCAACTCCGTCTGTAGCAACAAAGCTGATACTGAGCGACTGTCGAACATGGGTGCTCAAAACGGAAGACTCTTTCTCTCCACCGCAGGCTTCTCGGCAAAGTTCGGCTCCCCTCCCTCGTAACTGCAGAAGGCGAATCATTCTCGAAACCACTGAACATTCTCCCTCTCTACAGATTCTTTCGAACGCAACCAACCATATTTTAATCTTTTGTCGTCCAGCGCGGAAAGTTTGCGAGGAAATACCTATACCCGTTAATTAGGAATTCATACAATAGCACGCTTCTCAGAGCAAAAATACTCAGAAATAACGCAGCCTGCGTGATTTCCCAGGTAACGCTTCCTCGTTCGTCTCTGCTGCGTCCAAAGTTCCGAAGTATTGTCCAGTGTGGTGTGCGTACTGTAAGACCTTCGGTACACACACCATCAGATTATTTGACTTGTCGCTCTAACGAAGTAGGCGAGTGTCAGCAATATGTCTCGTGGTCTTATCGTGGCATATTTATCTTCTGCCGTTAGGTCAGACGATAGAAATGCCACTTGCACGCTTCAAGTAGCAGATTGACGGTGACCAAGTTTAAACAGAACTTGATTAATTTTCACACACCTTTATTAAAATAATAAAAAGCATAGATATTACGTAACTTGAATCTGGATGCTGTTTACAATTGACAATCTGAAGTTTCTTTGGTCGTGGTACGTTAATCTTATTCTCACATATCTCTGATACTTTACAAAGTGTCTATTCAATTATCTTCATGGCTATGTATAGGAATATCATAATCTTATTAGGCGCAGACTGAAACTTGACTATAGACTAATGCAGACTGTTACAGACAAATACAGACTGTTACAGACAAATACAGACTGACTAATGGGAGGTCTGTACACTCGTTATAATAACTCGCGCGTTCATGTATCACTGCGCGAGTGTGATCCGCGAGGAGAAAAGGTTCTACGTTAGCAGCAGTCTCGTTGGCTGCGTTACATATTAATACGCGGATCGGCGGAAGCAGAAGTTGGTCCATGTCTAAGGCAGCGCCATCTCGTAGTGCGGAGACGGACGAGCGCTGCGCCTGCGCTGTTGTGCTTGCCGGGCGCGCTCTAGTGGGAAAGTTGTGTACGCGCTGACTACGCGGAACTATGTACACAACATCCAGTTAGCTTTCCGGCCCTGCTACAACACCAGCCGGCCACCGCTGTATTGTGCTTCACTGCTCACGTGCCCCGACTGTCCGTCTTGGGTTACTTCCTGTGTTAAGCAGGACCAACACACCAGTGTGGGCTTTTCCTGCGAGGGCCTGAGACACGCCAGCAGTTTCATTTCCGCTGGCGTTCCAACCTCTACTAGTATAGGCTATCATACGTTACGCCGTTCACCCTTCATGATATAAGCGTTAAGAGCTATTTACAAGGTGTACGTGACAATGTCAGTGTTTTTTAAATATTCACATATACGGTGTACAACCTATAAAATGGTACCTAATTACAGTTGTAAACCACAGAAAAGTATGTAGACGAGTGCTTTTAAGGTGCGAAATTATAGCCACCTTACAACTTACGTACCAGGAAAAGGGACAATTCAGATGGTGCACTGTATTAAAGATCTCTCAAAAAGGTCTGTTTTGCGGTAGGATTTATTGTACAGAAGCTTCGGAATATTTGACGTCAACAGTTGAAGATGTTACCATTAGACGTCACACGTAGCCATCAGTTCTTTAGGATGGAAGGAAAGGATCATTTCTTACGTTATTCGTATATCTCTGCATTGCAAAAAGAAAACGAATACATAATTTCAGTACCAAATAATTGTCCGTTAGCAGTATTACCATAATTTTGCTTTCAGATCCTCAACATTTTTACACCAGAGCGAGCGAAAACAACGTTTTGTGAACTTCTGCAAAAACTGCTGCTTCTTGATTATGTAGGTACAAAATACATATTGTGCTTTATTTGTCACGTTATTGTTTACGCGAAGTTTTCCCATCCCTACCAGTCAGCCACTTTCAATAGTTTTAACAGTCACTGGGCGCGAAAACAAAGAAGACAGTAGAAAATCACATAGTTCGGTAATTGTTACATGTAGGAAATGCGGCTAATGACGAACCACATACATTTGAAACAAAGAAAAAAATTTTTTTTTCACTGGTGTGCGAAACTTACGGAGGAAAGCAGCTTTCGCGTCTTATTTCACTGACATGTAATACAGCTCTACGAAACTTCGATCGCATATAATAGAAAGAACTGCTACACTACAGTACAGAAGGAAACTGAAAGAACTACGTAATGAGACGAACAGAAATGACACTTTTAATCGAAGACACTAACTGCACTAATTTCACCGCGATTTATGGTGGTTCCCTGGACATTACAGAAGGTGGGACATGGTTCCTAATACAGAGAGTGTGGTCACCATGGACGGAAATGTGTGGTGTACAGCGTGCACCCATGCTGGCCAGAGGCCTAATAAGGATTTATTGTGACAGGTCGTCCCAGTCCTACACCAGTGCGGTGTAGTATATAAACGTTCTTACATCTTTTGCCTTTCAGAGATTATCATAGGGATTCGTGGCAAGATACAAATACTTTGAAAAAGCTTTTTTTCTTGGCTAGTTTCTGATTGGCTGCATCATCACATTCCCAGAGTTACAGTCACATTGCCCTTACCTGACGTTTTGGGTGTTTTCTGAAAGTCAGAAAAAGATATATGTACGTTAGCGTTTGGATATCTTTTCTGAAGGTATTTGCCTCCAGTGCAGGTTTATATGGAAGTGAAACGTGGATGATAATCAGTGCAGGGAAGGACGAAGTAGAAACTTCTAGAATGTGGTGATATAGAAGAGGGAAAACAATTCGACGAGTAGATTAACTGATGAAGAGTGCTGCATCCAATAGTGGAGGAAGTAAGTCTGTGATATAATTTGAATACAAGAAGGGGTAGGTTGAAAGTGCACATTCTGAGGCATTAAGGGGTAGTCAGTTTGGTGACGGAGGAAGATGTAAGGGGTCAAACATTTTAAAGGAAGACCAACGGATGAACACAGTAAGGAGATTCGAATGGATGTAGGTTGTAGTACATACACAGAGATATGATGAGACTTGTACAGAATAGACTAGCGTGGAGATCTGCATCAAACCAGCCATCGGGCTAAAAATCACAACAAGAATGGTGGCATTGATTCTTACAGCACAGGTTAAAACAGAAATTCTTACTCCATCGTGCAACAGGCAGTAACTAAGCACATCGTGTACAATCGTTGAGCTCGCTCCACAAAATTAATGTAATCAGACCCATTTAAGATCCACCATTAAACTCTGGGAGAATAATTCCCGTACAACATATTGTTTTTCGCTGTCAGGATATTGACTTTGTTGTACTACCACAATTACCTCAAGGGAAATACGCAAATCGATGGCTTCTGCTTTCCTATCTTCAACTTTGCTAACACTCTTCAAATGGTTCAAATGGCTCTGAGCACTATGGGACTTAACATCTGAGGTCATCAGTCGCCTAGAACCTAGAACTACTTAAACCTAACTAACCTAAGGACATCACACACATCCATGACCGAGGCAGGATTCGAACCTGCCACCGTAGCGGTCGCGCGGTTCCAGACTGTAGCGCCTAGAATCGCTCGGCCACACCGGCCGGCGCTAACACTCTGAAACGATACACAAAGAATAACGGCTTGTTATCTGAATTAGTGGTACTGCAGTGAGGCGAGAAGAGCTCGCAGATCGTCAACAAGACGAACTGACTAACAGCGAGAAAACTTCCCTTACAAATCACTGACGCGTAGAATAAACAAGAGAGCAAGGAAAAAATTCGGAATAAAATGAAATGTTTTTGTATATTGGACGTATTAATAACGACGTAAATGAGTAGCATTTCCCTTTTCGTTTTTGACTGGCGATTAATGTCCGTTCGAGAGCGAGGTTGTTACAGCGGATTAGCAAAACTGATATCCCTTTCGAAATGGCAAACATGAAATAAATATCTGGCATTAACTTCTCATTATCGGTTATTCAGCAAACATCAAATACTGAGACTGTGGCATTACGGTGCTGGGCAAAATACTAGTCATCTTCTTAAATAGCTCAGCGATCGCTTTGGAGCACTATATTTACTATAGAAATGGCAACAGGGCCATCTGTGGTTCTTCATGGAAGTGTTGGCGTGAAGCGATGTGCCAGTCAGTTGTATGAAATAATCGCACTCAAGTTGGTTGATGTGGAGAGGTGAGAGAATAACAGAAAGGAGATACTGAGTTCGCCCTTTGTCATTGTCTCACCGAGAATGGAGTTGTCCGATTTGTCTGTATCAACGCAGACTGCCCGGAATGACTGCAAGTAATGGCGAAGCACAGGCAGTGATCTACCACGGCGGTAAGATCGGTAGTAATAACAAAATCCTAACGGACAGGGCCTAGAGACGAATGTCATGACTTCTCACTCGCAATAGGTTTCAGATCAGACAGGAATTTATACTATCATTACATGCAGGCCAATCTTATTTACTGTTTCTGACGAAATACTGGGAAGTGAGCCACATGCAATGTCTCACTTTGAGACGTTATCTGAACTCCGTCCTTGTGGCTGGGAGTTCGCGTTTCTCGTCTGTAGAACACAGAGAAGACAGTATTAGAGTATACACAACAAATTCTGCCTCTTTTTCCAGCGAAACTGGCGATGATAAAAAAGTGTTGCTGTACTTATTGAACGCCTCCTTTACATTGCATTGGAACATTCACGAAATTCCTATAGTTGGAGGCGGTATAAGAAACTTCAAAACGGCATCAATTACGGAGGTGCTTTCCGAGCAGAGAGCTGTCACTGAGTTTCTTTTGGCGCAAATCTGGAACATCACAGATATTTACGAGTGCCTGCAGAATGTCTACGGAGACCTGGCAGGGAACAACAGTACGGTGAGTCGTTGGACGAGGCGTCATCGTCACAACAAGATCGTGCGAACCTTCCTGATCTCCCTCATGCCGGCCAGATGCATACAGCTCCTGCGCTTATTATAGGCGAAGCAAGTCTGATTTGTGGCTAGAGTGGGGATATTTTGGTGGGGAGGATACACCGTGATGATCCTCCATCGAAAGACGTGGCAATAACTTCGAGTGTGTCGTAGGAAAGTGTGTTCGGCACCTTGCTGCTCATACTATATAATAATGACCTCGCAGAGAAAATAGTAACCTCAGACTATTTGCAGATGATGCAGTTATCTATAATGCAGTAATGAGTGAAGAAGCTACACAAATATTCAGTCAGATCTTGATAAGATTTCAAAACGATACAAAGATTGACAGCTTTCTTTAAACGTTCGTAAATGTAAAACACTGCACATCACAAAACTATAAAACACAGTATCTTATAACATCAATGACTCACAAATGGAGTCGGTCAATTCGTACAAATACATAGGTCTGACAGTCCGTAGGTATACGCGGTGGAACGATCGCATAATCTCCGTTGTCTATAAAGCAGGCGGCAAACTGCGATTCATTGTAGACTGCTGGCAAAATGCAGGCGGTATACAAAGGAAATTGCATACAAAACGCTTGTTCAAGTGTGTGGAACCAATACCAAATACGATTAACGGCGTGGGTATTGAACGAACGCAGAGGAGAAAGCCACGAATGGTTAACAGGTTACTTTGACCCATACGAGTATGTCACGAAATGCTGAAAAAGTTGTACTAGCAGACACTTGAAGATATATGCAAACCATCCTGTGAAAGCCTACAAAACTAGTGATGATTTAAGAAATATACTACAAACTTCCTACATATCACTCTCATACAGATCGCGAAGACAAGATTAGATTGATTAGAAGGCTCACAGAGGCCTTAATATGTGAAATTAACGGGAAAGATCCCTAATAAATGATACCATGGAATGTACCCTCTGTTATGCACTTAACAGTGGTTTACAGAGTTTAGATGTACATGTCCTTTATCGGAAGCAATAACACAGAGATATGATAGCTAGCCGTTAAAAAGCCACCTCTCACAATTGTGAATTCGCAAGCTTAATGAAACAACTATTGTTGTTGTAAGTATGCTTATTACGCCACAGGCCTGTGTAACTTTGTATACGTGTATATGAAACATGCTGGCACAAGAGGCAGGGCGTGAATGTGTCTTTTAATTGACTTGCAGGTTCTGATCAATCAGAACTGCTTTTTGTTTGTGGTTGGTGATGTAATTTGTTCTGTCTGTCAATGCCTTTTTTTATTTGTGACAATCCGGCTTTTTTACAATTAATAGGACATTTCCGCTTTCATTTTCTGGTCAACATTATCACACTACTACGACGAGTAAAAAGTCGGGTGTTGCAATTATATCCTTTTATAGCAGTTTTTTATAGTGAAATGATCCATTGTATTTCTTGGTCTATCAAAGTAGGCTCATGTGTAAAGTTTTAATGAAACACAAGAGACTTAGAGCCTTAACGGCGTAATAATTTGTGGAAAGCCTGTGACATTATGCTTATTAGGTTATTTTGTATGGAGTAAATGTGTTAACGTCACCAGTCACGTCATAGGTGTTATTTTACTAAACACAAATTACGAAAATAGATAGGAATACGTAAGAAAATTGTAACAATATACACTTGCAAATGAGCATATATTCCCGAAGCGCGAAGTACTTGTTTGGCGTCTCGAGAATTTCTGCTCTTTTCAAATGCATATTTCTATTAGTTATTTGTTGAGATTTTCCTCTATACAAAGGTTTCTCTCCAACATAACAAATACCCGGAAATTATTACATCTTTTACATAAGATCTTAATTTATCTCCTCAGGATGTTCCTCCAGATGATTCGATCTTGAGTATCTTCTTCCTCCGCGCCAAGTCTTTCTTCTCTTCTTTCCCTCTGGTTGCCAATCCAGGATCATTTTCGGAATTTTTGCTTCTTCCATGTATATTTTTACGTATTACCGTGTATTATCGTTGGTTGTGTTTTGGATCCAGTCGCGGTGCTACATATTACATCTATCTTCCTTGTAATATAGATAAGGCGCTGCGGTAGCTTGTTGTGTCACATTGTGAGAAAAACAGTGCCTGAAAATAAGCATAAATTCTCGAAACTGGCCGTGCTTAAGAAAATGAAACAACATTATTTAACTTACTAGTAGCAAAACCTCATTTTCTTGATCAGAAACAGTGACGATAAGTTGAGCAAAGGAATGTTGCAGTCGGGGTACCGAGTTCTATCGTTCCTCTTCCTGCTGCTCTTTCGCTGACACTCGACCGCGTGTCGGCGTAGCTAGGGAGTGGGAGACAGCTGGCAGACTGGCGGAGCTCAGCGGTGATTGCAGCGTACACACACCGCGTGCGGGGCTGTCTGGGCGCAGCAGGAAGGATGTGGTGCCGGCAGCGGTCTATTTAATTTCCTCGCGCAAACTTAGGGGCGCAGCCGCAGAGCAGCCTTGGGGTACGCGCGGAGCCACGGGAGGGAGAGAGTGGGGTGGGCTGGGGTGGGGTGAGGTAAGCACAGGCCAGGCGCGCTGATCGATAACGGCCCCAGGGTCGACTACACTCGACTCAACTCGACGCGACGGTTCTCGACTGGCGCGTTAGCGGCGCGCTGGCAGCCGGTGAGCACCCCACAGGGGTGCGTGCTGGGGCCATCAGAGAGTCTCGCTTCACACCCGGCGCGCCGGCGTCTTTAGCCAGCAGGAGGCGCCAGAGCCGATCTGACGGAGCGGGAGGCGTAAGGTAACGGAGGCCGAGAAAGACATTCTTTTTCTGTTCGCAGAAAAGGGATGTACACATATAACATTGTTCGCAAACTCAACACTTACCTCTTTCAGCTTATTGGCTAATTACCAAAGACAGGCTAACACTATGTAGGAACGTTACATAGGGGAATTTCGGGTATAATGAACGATGTAAGAGCATATGGACTATCAGACCAATTGTGTGATTGGAATGAAGAGTTCCTAGATAACAGAACGCAGCATGTCATTCTCAATGGAGAGAAGTCTTCCGAAGTAAGAGTGATTTCAGGTGTGCTGCAGGGGAGTGTCGTAGGACCGTTGCTTTTCACGATATACATAAATGACCTGGTGGATGACATCGGAAGTTCACTGAGGCTTTCTGTGGATGATGCTGTTGTGTATCGAGATGTTGTAACAAAGGAAAATTGTACTGAAATGCAGGAGGATCTGCAACGAATTGGCACATGGTGCAGCGTATGGCAGTTGAATCTGATTGTAGACAAGTGTAATGCGCTGTGAATACATAGAAAGAAAGATCCCGTATCATTTAGCTACAATATAGCAGGTCAGCAACTGGAAGCAGTTAATTCCATAAATTATCTGGGAGTACGCATTAGGAGTGATTTAAAATGGAATGATCATATAAAGTTGGTCGTCGGTAAAGCAGATGCCAGACTGAGATTCATTGGAAGAATCCTAAGGAAATGCAAATCGAAAACAAAGAAAGTAGGTTACAGTACGCTTGTTCTCCCACTGCTTGAATACTGATCAGCAGTGTCGGAGCAGTACCAGATAGGATTGATAGAAGAGATAGAGAAGATCCAACGAAGAGCAGCGCGCTTCGTTACAGGATCATTTAGTAATCGCGAAAGCGTTACGGAGATGATAGATAAATTCCAGTGGAAGACTCTGCAGGAGAGACGCTCAGTAGCTCGGTACGGGCTTTTGTTGAAGTTTCGAGAACATACCTTTACCGAGGAGTGAAGCAGTATATTGCTCCCTCCTACGTATGTCTCGCGAAGAGACCATGAGGATAAAATCAGAGAGATTAGAGCCCACACAGAGGCATATCGACAGTCCTCCTTTCCACGAACAATACGAGACTGGAATAGAAGGGAGAACCGATAGAGGTACTCAAGTTACCCTCCGCCGCACACCGTCAGGTGGTTGCGGAGTGTGGATGTATATGTATAATCGGGTAGGTAAGAAGAAAGCTAGATAACAATGGCAATTTTCATTGTTGGGACTTCAAATTTATTTCAGTGAAAGATAAACAAGGCATGAACAGTTTACATGGACTATGAGATCATACTTTTGAGGGTTGAAATTATATTTAATATAAACCAGCACTGTGGAATATACTGTTATACCCCATACCATGGTGTAAAAGCAGGTACTCTGTAGGTCACAAATGGGCAATGTTATATTTTTCTTCTCAGCCATGGCAAACACACCATGCAATTTATCTTCAGTCCATCCTGTACAGTACTCATGGGCTGACTTCTCACACTTTGCCATTCTGAAAAAGTAGGATCTCTGTGAGTCACAAACGGGCAAAATTATACAGGGTGTATGAAAAAGGATCATCGGATCTGGCACGTCTACATTTCTGAAACTACTAAACATATACAATGATTTTTTTTTTATAAACGCGAAACTCAATTTTTTTAAAACCTTTTCATAGGTGTTTAATATGTCTCCCCTGAGATGCACAAAATATGTTTATGCGAACACAAACTGTTCCCACTCTGCAGCGATCATGTCTTGGGTTACAGCTTCCACAGCAGCTGTTTTGCGATGTCTCAGTTCATGAAGAGCCACAAATGATTATCTCAGAAACCGCTCTGCTCCACTACTAATGGCCCCCAA
The DNA here is from genome assembly GCF_023897955.1 of Schistocerca gregaria. Taxonomy (NCBI): domain Eukaryota; kingdom Metazoa; phylum Arthropoda; class Insecta; order Orthoptera; family Acrididae; genus Schistocerca; species Schistocerca gregaria. Next base: position 1,198,488,446 of record NC_064920.1, read on the forward strand.
CACTTTAATCGAATGCCAGAGGCCGGTCGGCATTGTGTGCGCCACTGGACCTAACGGCAGCGTGTGTTTTTCTTTTAGTCATCCACTGATACTGAGAACTCCTTGAAATAAAGCGACACGAATACTGTTTACGTATTTGTTGATTTTTAGGTGCGTGTTGTTACAAACGCATCTTTTCAGCCGCTGTTCTAAATGATTACTCAGTCAGTGGGTATATTAAAGGTAAATTCATCATGGTATCGTAACAGTTACGATACCATTTTTTGGGACCGGATGCTGGAAAAAATAGCGTTTATACAGGCCACATCGTTCGGCAGTGTTTGGCCCAATAACGTAGTGTCAACAGTGCTCCAATATCGCTGCAATGCATGGCAATATTGATGTATGGCCGGAATATATTTCTGATGGGATGGAGTGTTGGTGTATATAGTGAGGTATCCCAGGCCACACCTGCCTTTGCGTGTAAATGCTTCGCTATCACCCTAAGCCTTGCTTCTTCTTTCTAACGCCGAATCACGGAATGTGAGGGGCGAAATAATATTCTTTCGCTTCAGTGAAAAAATGCCGAGCGTCCGTGTGTTTTTATCTGTGGGAACGTGTAAGTGAGTAAACGAGAGAACCTCGAATTCCACAAAAGCGATACGTACACCTGACAACGCAAAAACTGGCCATTGTAAATAGCAGCCAGAAATAAACTCCGGCATAGCACTGGCGTGAATGAAATACAGCATGCCATATTTTTCTGCTTACCTTGGGAACGTGTGGACGAGGAAATACGACATCAAAAAGTAGAGGAAACTGATCTTGTCAGTATTCCAGATCCGCTCCAAGAAACCACAAAACCTTTAGTGAAAATGCTGTCTAAAGACTTAGTGCCCCCCCCCCCCCCCACGAACCATGGACCTTGCCGTTGGTGGGGAGGCATGCGTGCCTCAGCGGTATAGATAGCCCTACCGTAGGTGCAACCACAACGGAGACGTGTCTGTTGAGAGGCCAGGCAAACGTGTGGTTTCTGAAGAGGTGCAGCAGCCTTTTCAGTAGTTGCAGGGGCAACAGTCTGGATGATTGACTGATCTGGCCTTGTAACAATAACCAAAACGGCCTTGCTGTGCTGGTACTGCGAACGGCTGAAAGCAAGGGGAAACTACGGCCGTAACTTTTCCCGAGGGCAAACAGCTTTACTGTACGATTAAATGATGGCGTCCTCTTGGGTAAAATATTCAAGAGGTAAAATAGTCCCCCATTCGGATCTCCGGGCGGGAACTACTCAGGAGGACGTCGTTATCAGGAGAAATTAAACTGACGTTCTACGGATCGGATAGTGGAATGTCAGATCCCTTAATCGGGCAGGTAGATTAGAAAACTTAAAAAGGGAAATGGATAGGTTAAAGATAGATATAGTGGGAATTAGTGAAGTTCGGTGGCAGGAGGAACACGACTTTTGGTCAGGCGAATACAGGGTTATAAATACAAAATCGAATAGGGGTACTGAATAAAAAATAGGAGTGCGGGTAAGATACTACGAACAGCATAGTGAACGCATTATTGTGGCAAAGATAGATACGAAGCCCATGCCTACTACAGTAGTACAAGTTTATATGCCAACTAGCTCTGCTGATGACGAAGAAATTGAAGAAATGTATGATCCAATAAAAGAAATTATTCAGATAGTGAAGGGAGACAAAAATTTAATAGCCATGGGTGACTGGAATTCGAGTGTACGAAAAGGGAGAGAAGGAAACGTAGTAGGTGGATATGGATTTGGGCTAAGGAATGAAAGAGGAAGCCGCCTGGTAGAATTTTGCACAGAGCACAACTTAATCATAGCTAACACATGGTTCCAGAATCATAAAAAAAATGTTGTATACATGGAAGAACCCTGGAGATACTAAAAGGTATCAGATAGATTATATAATGGTAAGACAGACATTTAGGAAGCAGGTTTTAAATTGTAGGACATTTCGAGGGGCAGATGTGGACTCTGACCACAATCTATAGGTTATGACCTGTATATTAAAACTGAAGAAACTGCAAAAAGTTGGGAATTTAAGGAGATGGGACCTGGATAAACTAAAAGAACCAGGGGTTGTACAGAGTTTCAGGGAGAGCATAAGGGGACAATTGACAGGGATAGGGAAAGAAATACAGTAGAAGAAGAATGGGTAGCTCTGAGGGATGAAGTAGTGAAGGCAGCAGAGGATAAAGTAGGTAAAAAGAAGAGGGCTGCTAGAAATCCTTGGGTAACAGAAGAAATATTGAATTTAATTGATGAAAGGAGCAAATATAAAAATGCAGTAAATGAAGCAGGCAAAAAGGAATACAAGCGTCTCAAAAATGAGATCGACAGGAAGTGCAAAATGGCTAAGCAGGGATGGCTAAAGGATAAATGTAAGGATGTGGAGGCTTATCTCACTAGGGGCAAGATAGATACTGCCTACAGGAAAATTACTGAGACCTTTGGAGAAAAGAGAACCACTTGTATGAATATCAAGAGCTCAGATGGCAACCCATTTCTAAGCAAAGAAGGGAAAGCAGAAAGGTGGAAGGAGTATATAGAGGGTCTATACAAGGGCGATGTACTTGAGGACAATATTCTGGAAATGGAAGAGGATGTAGATGAAGATGAAATGGGAGATATGATACTGCGTGAAGAGTTGGACAGGGCACTGAAAGATCTGAGTCGAAACAAGGCCCTGGGAGTAGACAACATTCCATTAGAACTACTGACAGCCTTGGGAGACCCAGTCCTGGAAAAACTCTACCATCTGGTGAGCAAGATGTACGAGACAGGCGAAATACCCTGAGACTTCAAGAAGAATATAGTTATCCCAATCCCAAAGAAAGCAGGTGTTGACAGATGTGAAAATTACCGAACTATCAGTTTAATAAGTCACAGCTGCAAAATACAACACGAATTCTTTACAGACGAATGGAAAAACTAGTAGAAGCCGACCATGGGGAATTCCAGTTTGGATTCCGTAGAAATATTGTAACACGTGAGGCAATACTGACCTTATGACTTATCTTAGAAGCTAGATTAAGGGAAAGCAAACCTACGTTTCTAGCATTTGTAGACTTAGAGATAGCTTTAGACAATGTTGACTGGAATACCCTCTTTCAAATTCTGAAGGTGGCAGGGGTAAAATACAGGGAGCGAAAGGCTATTTACAATTGTACAGAAACCAGATGGCAGTTATAAGAGTCGAGGGACATGAAAGGGAAGCAGTGGTTGAGAAGGGAGTGAGACAGGGTTGCAGCCGCTCCCCGATGTTATTCAATCTGTATATTGAGCAATCAGTGAAGGAAACAAAAGAAAAATTCAGAGTAGGTATTAAAATCCATGGAGAAGAAGTAAAAACTTTGAGGTTCGCCGATGATATTGTAATTCTATCAGAGACAGCAGAGGACTTGGAAGAGCAGTTGAACGGAATGGGCAGTGTCTTGAAAGGAGTATATAAGATGAACATCAACAAAAGCAAAACGAGGATAATGGAATGTAGTCGAATTAAGTCGGGTGATGCTGAGGGAATTAGATTAGGAAATGATACACTTAAAATAGTAAAAGGATTTTGCTATTTGGGGAGCAAAATAACTGATGATGGTCGAAGTAGAGAGGATATAAAATGTAGACTGGCAATGGCAAGGAAAGCGTTTCTGAAGAAGAGAAATTTAACATCGAGTATAGATTCAAGTGTCAGGAAGACGTTTCTGAAAGTATTTGTATGGAGTGTAGCCTTGTATGGAAGTGAAACATGGACGATAAATAGTTTGAACAAGAAGAGAATAGAAGCTTTCGAAATGTGGTGCTACAGAAGAATGCTGAAGATTAGATGGGTAGATCACATAACTAATGAGGAGATATTGAATAAAATTGGGGAGAAGAGGAGTTTGTGGCACAACTTGGCTGGAAGGGATCGGTTGGTAGGACATGTGTTGAGGCATCAAGGGATCACCAATTTAGTATTGAAGGACAGCGTGGAGTGTAAAAATCATAGAGGGAGACCAAGAGATGAATACAGTAAGCAGATTCAGAAGGATGTAGGTTGCAGTAGTTACTGGGAGATGAAGAAGCTTGCACAGGATAGAGTACCATGGACAGCTGCATTAAACCAGTCTCAGGACTGATGACCACAACACAACAACACACTTAGTGCATGTTAACAGAGTACATGTATGTTCGTAGCTGAATAAACCACGTGCAGGCTTTATATGTAAAGTGTCTCATATTCGAACCAAACATAAATTCACTACTTCTCTATCACATACTAGGTGAGAATCATTCACACAGTTTCACTGATGCAACACGGTAACAGACTAACAGTCTGTTACGGCGCGATAGGTCTGCAAGTGCACCATTCGTTCGATAATAGCCAAAGACAGTACAGGAACAAGATCAGCTATCTGCAGCAGCATATCGCTCTCACTTGAGTCACACTATCTATGCACCGTGCCTCATCGTTAACCGGCTATTCGTGACCACTGCGCTGCTCATTTTGAGAAAAGGAATGCGATGGCTTCGGGGAAGGGGGCACTTTATCGTATTCGCGAGTGCAACGCGTGACGATGAATAAGATGTTCTCGAGATACTGCAGAATCCAGTAGGCGTCCGAGAACTTGACTTTGGCCTCTAACGGTACCTGTCCAGGATAATGAACCTATCAATACCAAAATGCTTTTTTAAACACGATGCAGTTGAGACACACTACTGCGTTTCTCGAGTCGGTAGATATACTTTGGCGCCGGCGGCGGGACGCCGGAGTACTTAGCAAACATGCAACCATCAAGGAGAGGCTGCGTGGGGATCATCAGCTCACTGATTAGTGTTTGCTGAGGACACGTCAGTTATGAGTGGCGAAATAGGAGCTGTCCTGGACGAAGGGTGGCCCAGTACGAGTGTACAGGCGGCAAGATGCCAGTTTCTAACCCAATTACAACCACGAGTCATCTTGCAGTGGCCGTGTGTCTCGACGTTTGATGCTGGATGTGTTCACGCGCACTTGGAATGTTTCGGAGGGTAGATAGTCGACTTGATGCTTCCGAGTATGAATGATATTGTAGTAACATCAGTGCGAGAACTACATCTTGACGGAACAATCTAGAGCCAATCTCCCGCAAACATGTCACCATAGTGCAGGAGTGGTTTGCAGAACGTAATGAGATTTCGCTTCTTGATGGGCCTGCTCCTACACCAGACGTAAGTTCTGTTGAAAGTGTATGGGCGGAGACGAAACGCAGCTAGCTGCCTGGGAGGAGGTGGCAGTCCTAGATTCTCTTCCTCTCAGATTGTGCACAGTCATTGAAGTTCAAAGCCTTTGGACGGGAAATTAAATGGTAAAGAGGCCACATGCTGCGACCTTTTGAGGGCCGGAAATATAATGACGGAAAAAAATCTCAGCGCCAAGAAGGAGCTGTGTGACGTAAACGTTAGGTTAGCAGGTGTGTGTCTACGTCTGATAGATGATGTCCTTTCACATTTTGCGCCATTAACATACGAGTGAAGCTGGTAGCACCACTATGTGGATGCAAATCAGGTTCGTTTTAAATACTCACTGTAACTGTGGGTGAGTGTTCGTTATCTTTAAGACTACACTTGGTGACGTAAGTCAAGAATGCCTTTAATGCGACAAAGACACCATTATCAGCATCTCGGTGAGTTCGAACGAGGTCGTGTTATGGAGATACGAGAAGCTGGATGTTGCTTCTGCGTTATCGCAGAAAGACTAGGCAGGGTTGTAGCCACTGTACATGATTGCTAGAAGCTGTGGTCACGAGACAGTGCAGTCGCAAGAAGACGGAGCTCCGGTCACCCGAGCGGCACAACCGAGAGGGAAGACCACCGTGTTCAGCGTATGGCTCTGGCGCGTGGTTGTGCATCTGCAGCAGTTTGCGCCTCAGTGACAAAATGAACTGTTACAAATTGGTTATTTCAAGGACAGGTCACATCCATACGTTCGAAATTACCATCATTTGCGACTTCAGCTGTATCAAGCGAGAACTCATTGGAGGAAAGAAAAGAGCTCTGTTGTATTTTATGGGGAAAACTGATTCTGCCTCGATGCCAGTGACGGCAATGTCAGTTAGGAGGCTAGTTGATTGTCTGGAGCCAACTTGTCTGCGTGCTAGACACACTGCACAAAAAAAAGGCCGTATTCATGATCTATGGAGCAAGTACTAATCTAATATAATGGATGTTGAATGGTTCGCATTCTGGCATTTGTTGATGGACTAACATTGAAATCTGCAGCAATTTTCTGATGGGCTGCAGTCGTCGTTGGTCCCGTTCTTGCAGGATCTTTTTTCCAACCGTAGCGACGTCGGAAATGTACAAAGAAGGTAACTGTGATTAAATAGTGGGTAACAGAAGAAATACTTCGGTTGATCGATGAAAGAAGAAAGTCCAAAAATATTCTGGGAAATTCAGGAATACAGAAATACATGTTGCTGAGGAACGAAATAAATAGGGAGTGCAGGGAAGCTAAGGCGAAATGGCTGCATGAAAAATGTGAATAAATCGAGGAAGAAATGATTCTCAGAAGGACTGCCTCAGCACACAGGGAAGTCAAAACACCCTACGGTGAAATTAAAAGAAAGGACTGTAACATGAAGAGTGGTATATGAATCCCACTGTTTAAGACAGAGGGAAGACCAGATAAGTGGGAAGAGTACACTGAAGGCCTCTACGTTGGGGAAGAATTTTTAATGACATGATAGAAGAAGAAAATGGAGTCGATACATAAAAGATAGGGGATCCAGAATTAGAAACAGGATTTAAAAGAGCTTTGGGCACTTATGGCAGAAGAGATAGATAACATTCCACCCACATTTCTAAAATCATTGGATAAATGGAAACAAAATGACTATCTATGTTGGTGAGTCTGGCGGAATATTCTTTGACTTTAGGAAAAAATATCATCCTCACAATTCCGAAGAGCCCAAGAGCCGACAAGTTTGCGATTTATCGTACAATCAGCTGAACAGCTGATGCATCTAAGTTGCTGACAGGAATAATGTAGAGAAGAGTCGAAAAGTTGACTGAAGATGTGTTGGATGACAGTCAAGATGGCTTTAGGAAAGGTAAAGCTACGGGAGAGGTAGTTTTGACTTTGCGATTGTTAATCGTATCAAGACTCAAGAAAAATCCTCACACGTTCATAGGATTTGTCCACCTGGAAGAAAAGCGTTCGACCAGGTGAAATGGTGCAGTATGTTCGAAATTCTGAGAAAAATAGTGATAAGCTGTAGGGGGAGACGGGTAACATGCTGTACAATGTGTACAAGAGGCAAGAGGGAAGAATAAGATGGGGCGATCGACAACGAAGTGCTCGGATTACAAATGGTGTAACACAGGGGTCTATTCTTTCCCCCGTACTGTTCAACATGCACATCGAAGAATCAACGACGGAAATAAAAGAAAGGTTCAACTGTGGGATTAAAATTTAAGGTGAAATGATATCAATGATAAGATTCGCTGATGACATTGCTACTCTCTAATGAGTACAGAATATGGATTGAGAATAAATCGAAGAAAGACGGAAGTAATGAGAAGTAGCAGAAATGAGAAATGCGAGAAACTTAAAATCAGTATTGGTTATCACGAGGTAAATGAAGTTACAGATGCTCAGTTCATGGCAGCAAAATGTGCACTGAATAATTTTGTATTCAAGGTATCGACATCTTATTTGAATACGGAAACACAATTTCAGAAGAATTTTAGGGTACCTGAGGAATCATCGTGCTACCTGCAATGTAGTGTTTCTATAAACATGTCATATTTGTGAAACTAGCATTTATGTACGAGGGTAATCCCAACAGTAAGGTCTATTTTTTTTCTAAGTATATAGACCTGCTTATTTCTACAATGATTTACATCAGTTTACAGCTTGAACATTTAGCTATTTTTCGGCATAATCACCATTTCTGTCGATACATTTTTGTAGACGCTGTGGCAGTTTTTGTATGCCCATGTCATACCAGTTCGCAGCCATGCTGTTCAGAAAGTTGTGAACCTCTTCTTTCACTTCGTCGTCGGAGCTGAATCGCTTTCCGGCCGAATGTTCTTTTAACCTAGGGAACAGGTGATAGCCACAGGGCGCCAAGTCAGGACTATAGGGTGGGTGTCTGGCTGTTTATGTTCCACTAAACTATTGCTGGAGAGCAATGGTTTGCCGAGCGATGTGTGGGCGAGCGTTGTCATGCAGAATGTGTACGCCCTAACTCAACATTTCTCTTCTCGTGTTCTGAATAGCCCGTTTGAGTTTTTTGGGAGTCTCAAAGTAGCTGTCAGCATTAATTGTGGCTCCAGTGGGCATGAAGTCGACCAACATACTCCTTTCCGATCCGAAAAAAAAAAAACGGTTGTCATGACTTTACTGGCAGACCGCGGCTTTGGCGAAGAAGGATATCGCCACTGGCGTGATTGTTACTTGGTCTCAGGTGTAAAGTGGTATACCCAGGTTTCGTCACCCGTGGCAATGGAGTCCAGAAAGTTGTCCTGTTCGGCTGCAAGGCGGTGAAGAAATGCTCGGGAAGCATCAGCTCGCTGCCGCATGTGGTCCTCCGTCAGCATGCGTGGCACCCATCTTGCGCACACTTTCCGGTAGTTCAATGTTTCCGTTCAAATTCTGTGAGCGGCGCTGAGGGAAACCTCAGGAACGAACGGGCAGGGATTATCCAGGGTGATCTGCCGATCTTCGCGCATGCTTTGCTCAACCTTCACACTGTCTCCTCAGAAACTGACGGTCTCTTGCTCCTTTGTTCGTCGTGAATTTCGGTCCGACCAGCTGCAAACTCTCTACACCACTTACGAACATTTTTGTCATCCATCCACGACTTACCATAAAATTTTTTCAAATGGCGATGGATTGTAATCGGTGCAGTGTCTTTTGCGTTCAAAAACCGAATAACTGCGAGCAATTCGCACTTGGCGGTAACATCCAACGGGAGCTCTATTCTCTAACGGCTGCCAAGCCAAGACTGAGCGCCTCAGCGGGGGGTGCGCATGTTAACACACAGCACTTGAAGCACTCTTCATAACAGTGTGACCAACTGTCATACAAACTGAGTTCTGTACTTACAAAAAATAGGAGGCCTTACTTTTGGGATTACCCTCGTAATATCAGTTTAGGATAGGGTCAAAGATTATGTTTCTAGTAGTCGTCGTCAGCGACTTTGTTTTAATTCTGGTAGAGCTAATATAAACCCAAAAGCATATAGGAAACATGTACGTCCCTTGTTTCCAAAGCAAAAATTTGCAAAATGCACGACTTCAGTATCTGATCAATTGTATCAAATGATTATTTATTCTGTTTTTTATTTGCAAGGTACTAAAATTTATAATAGTGAATTAAGGATGGGTGCGCCTTTTTGCAAGTACACAAATTATTTTTCTATTTTATCGTGCAAACATGGCTCACGACGATTGTGGCATCTTCAGTGGGTTTATTTCTTATGTTTTCCTGCAGTATATATGTATGAATTATGTTTAGGTTAGGGAATATGATACATAAGATTTTGTTGTTACTCGAAGTATATTTCTGCACTTTACTTTTTATTTTACATTGTATGTGTCCTACGGCTATCAACCAAAATAAGCCACTGGCCTAAATTACACTCCTGGAAATGGAAAAAAGAACACATTGACACCGGTGTGTCAGACCCACCATACTTGCTCCGGACACTGCGAGAGGGCTGTACAAGCAATGATCACACGCACGGCACAGCGGACACACCAGGAACCCCGGTGTTGGCCGTCGAATGGCGCTAGCTGCGTAGCATTTGTGCACCGCCGCCGTCAGTGTCAGCCAGTTTGCCGTGGCATACGGAGCTCCATCGCAGTCTTTAACACTGGTAGCATGCCGCGACAGCGTGGACGTGAACCGTATGTGCAGTTGACGGACTTTGAGCGAGGGCGTATAGTGGGCATGCGGGAGGCCGGGTAGACGTACCGCCGAATTGCTCAACACGTGGGGCGTGAGGTCTCCACAGTACATCGATGTTGTCGCCAGTGGTCGGCGGAAGGTGCACGTGCCCGTCGACCTGGGACCGGACCGCAGCGACGCACGGATGCACGCCAAGACCGTAGGATCCTACGCAGTGCCGTAGGGGACCGCACCGCCACTTCCCAGCAAATTAGGGACACTGTTGCTCCTGGGGTATCGGCGAGGACCATTCGCAACCGTCTCCATGAAGCTGGGCTACGGTCCCGCACACCGTTAGGCCGTCTTCCGCTCACGCCCCAACATCGTGCAGCCCGCCTCCAGTGGTGTCGCGACAGGCGTGAATGGAGGGACGAATGGAGACGTGTCGTCTTCAGCGATGAGAGTCGCTTCTGCCTTGGTGCCAATGCGTGTTTGGCGCCGTGCAGGTGAGCGCCACAATCAGGACTGCATACGACCGAGGCACACAGGGCCAACACCCGGCATCATGGTGTGGGGAGCGATCTCCTACACTGGCCGTACACCTCTGGTGATCGTCAAGGGGACACTGAATAGTGCATGGTACATCCAAACCGTCATCGAACCCATCGTTCTACCATTCCTACACCGGCAAGGGAACTTGCTGTTCCAACAGGACAATGCACGTCCGCATGTATCCCGTGCCACCGAACGTGCTCTAGAAGGTGTAAGTCAACTACCCTGGCCAGCAAGATCTCCGGATCTGTCCCCCATTGAGCATGTTTGGGACTGGATTAAGCGTCGTCTCACGCGGTCTGCACGTCCAGCACGAACGCTGGTCCAACTGAAGCGCCAGGTGGAAATGGCATGGCAAGCCGTTCCACAGGACTACATCCAGCATCTCTACGATCGTCTCCATGGGAGAATAGCAGCCTGCATTGCTGCGAAAGGTGGATATACACTGTACTAGTGCCGACATTGTGCATGCTCTGTTGCCTGTGTCTATGTGCATGTGGTTCTGTCAGTGTGATCATGTGACGTATCTGACCCCAGGAATGTGTCAATAAAGTTTCCTGTTCCTGGGACAATGAATTCACGGTGTTCTTATTTCAATTTCCAGGAGTGTATGTATTCTAGGAAAATAAAAGAAAATGACCACTTAGGATGAGAAAATTGCGGTGAAAAATGATTCGGTGATAAATCGAAACAAAAGTCTGTGTACTTGCAAAAAGGTGGACCTATTCTAAATTTATTAATTTTCTTAAAAGCACAGGAACTGAGCTGAAAAATCCAATATGATACTAAAATTTACTTCATAGTTTTTAGTACACAGTTCCACTGCGGTCAATATGATCTAAACCTACATTTCTTTTCCTTTCTCGAGTGTATCATTTATGAAAATAGAAAGCGGACTGTTATGTTTAACAGCTGTAATGCATGTTTCTACGTTATTACATCGAAATACTACCAATATTACCCCTCTAAATAACTTTGGGTATTTATGACCAAAAACAAAAAAAATTGTGGTATTAAGGTCAATAATCGATAACAGACTATGAAATTATATCACAGGCAAAGATAAAAATGAAACCCGTTGTGCGTTGTAGTGTTTCCTTTCCTCGCTGTTCTGCCGTGAAAATATAGAATAGAAAATCGGATTGGGTTTTGAATTTTGATGGAATAAGTTACGGATAAGGCGGACTTGGTATTACTGATTGAGATCGTGCTGTAATTTGACCGTGCATGGCAGACCGGGTCGGGAACATTACAAAAGCGGCTGTAAGGAAATAGCATCAGAAATAAGTTGAAATTTACCTTATAATTCTGTTAGAAACGTAGTATTTATTCTAATATAGTCGTCGTGGCTGCGTCTGGAATACTTAATTTTCTTGTAGGATGTCCTTTTTTTCATTGTTCACTAGTCCTCTTGTTCTCCGTCTGATGAAAATTTCTTGAAGTTGTTACTGTTAGCATTAACTTATAAATTTGGCGATAACCATTGCGAATCACTACTGAAGTAACTTCGTTTCGTAATATAGCTTTAATTTCCACTTAAAAGCATATTTAACACAGCGCCGAAAAATACACATATTGAATGTATGAAGACAAGAGAGTAATCAACTAGTTGTTAAAAAAAAAAAAAAAAAAAAAAAAATCAAAATTACTTATTAAAAATCTGTCGCTGGCGCAGCGCTCTTCTGCATGTGCGATCGTCAATCATATCTTTGTACTGGCGGAGGCGCGGTAGTCAAAGTACCGTTACAGCGTCGTTTGTTACCAGAGTGGTTAAATTCGAGGAGGCACGGCTTGCATTGCACCAACACTTTGCGACAGCTGTTTGTTGACGCATCCACCAGGTTGCCGTGGTGGTCTCCACAGGCATGCTTGTCCTTGTGTGTGTGTGTGTGGGGGGGGGGGGGGGCGAGAGAGAGAGAGAGAGAGAGAGAGAGAGAGAGAGAGAGAGAGAGAGAGAGAGAGAGAGAGAGCGCCCCTGTGGGTTGCGGCGCCAGGTCGGCTTGAAAGTCGTAACGTAATTCTGGTGCTCGATCAAAGGGCAGTTAGGCGCTCTGGTTGCGGCACCACCAGCGCCCCACGCAACACACCATAGCACGAGTACTCCCGCCAATTATTGCGGGCTGGCAGCTGTGGAGTAGGAGGGGGTGCAAAAATACAGGGGTAGAAGGCGGAAGGGAGGCGCGAGTGCAGGCCGTGATAGCAGGGGAGGGGGAGACCGAGACAGGACAGGCGTTTGATGTCGCCGGCCTTCATTAAAGAATCGGGTTTCTCGGCAGCGCGGCGTGGCGTCCAACCCGAGCGTGGGTGTGCTCGTTACTCGCACTTTGCTTTGTGACGGCGACGGGAAAACAAAAGCGCGCCTCTCTAGCCGGCGGCGCTCCGGCGTGTCGGCTTAGCTCAAAGCAGGCTCCGCCAGGAAGGCGAAACTTCAACACTTTTAAACCGTGATCCTCCTGATTTTGTTCAAGAGCCGCAAGAAACTTACAGTTTACACCTCAGCGGTGGTTACCGCCTTCTGCGCTTTAGATATACATTTATAAACACTAGTACGGCCTGTGGTCGAAATTCGACCAACTGAGTCAGTGAACCTGATACTTGATAAAAAAAAAAAAGTTATCTATCTTAAAGTGAAATTGAGATCTTAGACCTGACACATGGCAAACGATGCATTGTAACTACCATATTTCTTGAAGTAATTCTTTGATTTCTCTTTAACTGTTAGTAACACCATAGCTTTAATGTACTGATTTATTTTGCCTTTTGTTTTGTTTAGTGTTATTTCGTTGAGTTTCTGTAAATGTTGTTGGATTGAATCGATACCATGAGAGTGTTTATTCTTTTCTGTTAAAAACTTTGATGTCTCTTAGAGCGTAGGAAGTGCAATCCTTGTAATGTGTACAATATGAGCAAATTATATGTTTTGTCTTCCTCATATAATCGCTTTGGTTATCTTTAAAATTAAATAATTTTATTTAAATAATTCTGTGTAGAACTACCAATATATGCAAATGTTCTGCTTTATTTAAAATGTTTGTTTGCTGTTATGTAAACAGCTGACCTTCACTTAGGGTTCTTAGTTATTATGTATGTAAAAGGTGTTGTGGTTCCCCTGGGGAACGGAACTGCGTAGCGCACGCAAATTGTGGCTGGCCTAGGTAGAAAAGGTGGAACCAAGTGTTAGTCGGGGACGAGTTACCAAAATGTGCACTGCCCGTGTAAGAGTTGTATATTGTGCTGGTGCTGAGAGAGGCTTCCATGCTGCTGTCCAATGCCTCGGATGAATGGGTAAAGAGCTCGAACTATTCTGGAATTGATACTTATCATCGCCACCAATGAATGACAGAGTCCAGCAATTCTACCTGCAAATCCACATACTAACGTGCAATCGCCACCACATTGCGCAATCACTGTAATGGAACACTATAGTAATGTACAGTGAAGGATCAGCTCATAGGATGTTATAGTGTACTCAAATATAAGGTAATTTATAACTGAATTTATGTACCTACCTTGATTTTTTTCCTTGTCGCAACACCTATCAGGTTCCTCTCCGATTGAACTAAAGTGATTACCCAGTGTCCTTTATTGAAAGCATATTAAAATTAATATGGCAATAGAGTGTGCTAAATTTAATATTGTTTGTTGAAAGGATCTCACAAATATCTGAAATTCGTGTTTCACTGTAGTAAAAGTTCCGAACTGCCACTGTTGAAAGGTATACGTTCATGCTTGCTAAGTACTTGTTTCTCTAGTGTATTGAAATGGTGTTTAGTTTCCTATGCTACAGTGGTCAAGATTAAGGGCCCCCCTCCATTGAAAGTAGTTCAAATGCACAAAATTCCTTAATTATAGAAAGTTTTAATTACTCTTGCTATTCAAGTCAAATTCTGTACAATATTCGGTTCCTCTTGTGTATTAAAAGTGCATATTAATGTTGTAACAGGGTCGATAGTTTGTCTATTGTGGTCATGCTACATAACGATTAATAGAAAGACAACTATCTATGGAAACAGTTACTTTTTTTTTCAAAAGACAGTGAGAAGTAATCTGTTAGTGAATTCCACTTAACGTTCATTCTAAATAGAAAAGTATTTACCTGAGGGAGACTTAACCTATGACCAGTTAGTAATTTTGCAGTGAGCTACATTTACAATTTTATGTCAGTTAGGAAAATGTTTGAAAAGTAATACTGAACTTATGTCCAAGCTATGATTCTACAGTGAATATTAATAGTCATGTTATAAAAACCATTCAGTTTGAATAAGCCCTGAAAGTAATAGTGTGTACTGTTATAAGGTTATAATGATGCAAATAGTTTGTTCTGATGTGGTAGCTCCAACCTTAACGTGAACATACTGTATTCAGGTGCCAGAGTTCATTGCACTCGCATGTGGCACAGTATAGGTCGTGTTCTTGAACAAGAATGTCAGTCATTCTCTTACCTACTACCGTCTGCTACTGCTATACCATAACCTTAAAGTTGGAGGCAGGTCGTGAAATAAAACTATCTATTTAAAGCAATTATGGTACGAAGCAACAGAGCAGTGTTACCCTCTGACAGGAATTTTGTTGTGTTGACCGTGTTGTACCTAACGGAGAATTACGTACATATTTAAACAGTAACAAACAATATTTTACCTATCTACACTGTTCAAAGAGTAAGGAAAACGGTCGCCAGCCTAATTAGGCAAGAGAAAGATTAACGTTCTCGTTTAAGAAAGTAGGTATGAGTAACTTTAACGGACAACCACAAGCTAGACTTGGCCACACGCGAGTGCAATGAACTCTGACCCATACATATGTTTACGGTAAGATTGAGGCTAACAGCTAGAGCAGCACAAAATTTTGCATAAATATAACAAATAACGAAATACACTATTACTTTCAGTGCTTATTCAAACTGAATGGTCTTTATAACATTACAATTAAGATTCACTGCACAATCATTCATTGGACATAGGTTCAGTATTATTGTTCAAATATTTTCCTAGCTGACGTAAAATTATAAATGCAGTTCACTGTATTTTTATGAACTGATCACAGGTTAGATATCTCTCACCTAAATACTATTCTATTTAGAATGAAAGTTAAGTGGAATTCACTAACAGGTTACTTCTCACTGTCTTTTGAATAAATAAACTATGGTTTTCCTAAATAGTGGTCTTCCCGTTACTTGTTACCTAGCATTAGCACAATAGACAAACTGTGGACCCTGTTATACTATTAATATGCACTTCCAATACACAAGAGAGACAAACACTTAGCAAATATGAACATATAACTTTCCACAACTGCAGTTTTCCACTTTGACTGCAGTGAGACACTAAATTAACATATTTGTAAGATACTGACTCACCTTCTCCGATTTACAACAGGCAGTAATGTGTTCAATTGCTAAGCAAAACTTTATAAGCCTCAGTTTTAAGAATTTTAATTTTTAAAAGAAATTGCAAGTTATCTTTATTACCAGTCTTCTACTTTCAAGTAAATGATTAAATAGGTGACTTTGAAACATCACAAAACTACATTTACTGCTTCCCACAATTTCACTAAATCCCCAGTAAACCTGAATATTCCCTTCTCATCAAAGATCACACAACGTTATGTACTTAACTGTCTAATTTTGAGGCTTTAATTTTTTCCACAAAATAGGACACTTGGTAATCATAGTTTAAATGGAGAGGAACCTGAGAGGTGTTGTGATAGAGAAAAAATCAAGGTAGGTACATAAATTCAGTTATAAGTTACCTTATATTTGTGTATACTATATCGCCCAATAAACTCATCCTTCACTGTACATTATTATAGCATTCCGGTACAGTGATTGCACAAGGTGGTGGCAACTGCATGTTGGTAGGCGGATTTGCAGACAGAATTGCTGGACTCTGTCTCTTCTTGGTGGCGATGATGAATACCAGTTCCAGAATCGTTCCAGCAATTTATCCATCTATCCGAGGCATTGGAAAGTAGCAGAAAAAGCCTCTCTCGGAACCAGTACAATATGCAACATTAACATGCCAGTGCACAGTTTGGTAGCTCGTCCCCGACTGACTCTTGGTTCCACCTTTTCTACTTAGGCCAGCCACAATTTGCGAGCGCTACACAGTTCCATTCCCGAGGGGAACCACAACAACTTTTACATACAGAATAACTAAGAACCCTAAGCGAGGATCAGCAGTTTACTTAACAGTAACCAAATACATTACATAAAACAGAACATTTGCACATATTGACATTTCTACATAAAATTATTCACACAGAAATTGCAATTATATACAGTAAGTTTTGTTCCTTCCAAATGGGACAAAGATTTTAAATTACAGATACATGACTTTGCATAGAACCAAACCATGACATCAAAGTTTTTACAAAGAAAGGGGTAACATTAAATAAAACAAGGCAAAATAAATCAGTAGTGTATTAGAGATATCGTGTTATAGTTACTGTTTAAATATTTACGTAATTCTGAGTTTCACTTCCGATAAGCCACCCCCGTTAGGTACAACACGGTCAACATAACAAAATTCCTATCAGAGGGTAACACTGCTCTGTTGCTTTATACCATAATTGCTTGAATAAAAATAATTTCATTGTACGAACTGCCTCCAACTTTAAGGTTATAGTATAGCAGTAGCGGAAAGTTGTGTTATACTATTATTTGTTATATTATCATTTGAAGTGAATCCTTGATATCGTGTGTTGAAAAATAAATTGTGTGTTAACAGCGGCAGATTAACTTATGACAACGCAATGTGAATGCCGTTATTTCGTGTAAACTAACCTCAGGTGCTTACTAGTTTGAATTACAGAATCTAGACAGTAAACCGCAATTATAACTCTCAAAGTTGTTTTGAATTACGTTCAGTGCAGTTTCAGTGTATCTTTCAAGGCAACGATATAACCTTATCAATGTAAACATTATTCCTGCAACTTTGTCTGCATAAAAATTGTCTCTCTCTAGCTCATCGTCTTTCAGCCTAATCCGACAGTATTCTTCTTCGAGGCACAACCTAAAACAAATATAGTTTCCGTGAAATAAAGTAAGTCTTTGCTATTCAAACTGAAGAAACTGGAAATTTTGAACATTTCAGATTTTGTGCTGACGACGTCAGACGAATATAAAGTTCATTCCGTTCACTCTTAGACGAAAGTAAGGCAAATATTGACGCTAATAAACAAAGTTGTTTGCCCCCGACTATTTGGTTACTAAATTTCGTTTTCTACTGCTGACAGCATCGACGACGAAGCAGTTGCGGCATTGTAGCTGCCCGTTAAGCGTATGTTACTGTACGTGAACCATCTGCTACATTGAAACATGATCGCGGCAAGAATGCGATTTCACGAAGCGTTGTTACTTTCAGCTGCTGTTTGTACGAGAGCAGAAGTTGGTAGGAATGTGAAAGACAAGGGAAAACTTTTATCATGTGCCTGTGTCCACTTCCTTTTCACTCTCTTATGCCTTTGTACACACAGCCACGCGGGCTAGCCGCGCTGTCTTGGGCGCCCTGTCACGGTCCGTGCGGCTTCCCCCGTCGGAGGTTCGAGCCCTCCCTCGGGAATGGGTGTGTGTGTCGTCATTAGTATAGGTTATGTTAAGTAGTTCGTAAGCTTAGGGACCTATAACCACAGTAGTTTAGACCCATAAGCCCTTAAGACGAATTTCCAAAATTTTCTTTTCTACACACACGTTTCTCTTTTTCCTGCGAAACTATGGCAGAGTGCGTTTCGAATTATGCAAGTTTCATTGGCCTCTTTGTAAAACTAATTTTAAAAACCGATACTTCAGTTTTCGATGTTCACCTGCTAATATTAGGATTATTTAATAAAACAGATACATTGTCATTTTGAATGTACACATTCCTCTTCCTTTCTCTACGCATAAGTTGGCTGTTTAGCTGTCTGTCTTTCACTGAGGCCTGTTAGCGTTTTTCTTCCAGTCATAGCCGAAAACAAATATAGTTTCCGTATAATAATGAAATCGGAACTCATAGTTATTTAAAACGAATAAATTAAAAATGAGGAACTTACTTCAAACTTTCTGGTGAGTGTGGCAAATGACGACAAAGTCACTCTTACAGAAAAGTAAGCTTGGTAACGATACCAGTATACAATGTTATTTACAGACTTCGTTACTACGATATTTTCATTTCTACTGCTGACATTATCATCGATCTAGCAGTTGTCGCATTGCAGCTGACCGGTGTGTGTGCTTTAGTGCAAATGAATCAACTAAACATGAACGTCCTTAGAATGGGATTCTATGAAACGTTGTGTGTTGGATCCGTGTGTCACTTCCACCATAGCACTTGATTGGTACGCAGTGCAGAAGTGGGCAGTACTTCAGCTGTCGATGTTCACGTACTGGAGACTAATGCGTGATAGAGAAGATATCATCAGAGTTATGAATGTAGAAATATCTACTTCCATTTGCCACTCTTAACGGATACGTACAGAAATGATTTTTTTTCCTTGTGCACATCTGTGCCTTTCGAATTTTATAAGTTTCATTGGCCTCCTTGTGTAATTAGTACTGAAAATCAGTTCTTCAGTTTTTGTGTTCACGTTTTAATATTACGATACTTCGCAAATCTTCAGTTCGTTGCAAAGAGAACTTACTGTAGTAGCATATTTTACAGTTTCTTTGCCGTTCCATTCACGACTGAGTGTGGGGCGAACCCATAATTGTCTGTGCAAGTTCTTGTTGCAATCTGATTCTGCCTACACCGTATCAACGGAAGAGACACGTTGGGAGTCGTGGAATATAAAGACCCCGGTTGTGAACAGTGGCAAGGTGCGTTAGATGAGAAACAGAGCTACTGGAGGTAAAACATTATATACTGCATTCATATTGGTTGATAGTTCCGCAGTAAACGGGGAATAAGGCAACTCTGTCTCAAATTGGCACCAATTGCAACTTCGTTAGTATGTGTATGTGTAAGCTGTTGTAAGTGCCAAAAATACAACTGCAAGCAGTCGTCCCAGGAGCCGGGTGTGCTGTGAACACGATCTCTTCCTCATCAGGTGCTCTGCGCATGTGCAGATTAGTCTGACGTTGAATCTGTCACCGCAGATCGTGTAATGTAATAGATTACCCCCATGAAGCTGACAGACTGATGCAAAAATCAACTCCCGCGCACATCCCAACATGTTATTTGATAAGTTCCTGAACTCATTAGGAGCCTCACCTATTGATTATGGTTGGAGGACCTGGACATTTCAGTTACTTCAATTGTTGCTGAATGGTAGCATTCGATCTGGTAAAATAAGATTTATTCAAATAACGTGCAACAGTACCCAGGACACATAAACGTTGAGGTTACAAAACAATTTGAGAATGAATTTACGTAATTAAACTAGAACAATGATGAGACAGGAATTGATTATTACGGTCGGATGCTGGACACTTACAGGTGAGATGGTGTCCAGACACATAAAGGACACGAATTACACATTTAAGCCGGCCGTAGTGGCCGAGCGGTTCTAGGCGCTACAATGTGGAACCGCGCTACCGCTACGGTCGCTGGTTCGAATCCTGCCTCGGGCATGGATGTGTGTGATGTCCTTAGGTTAGTTAGGTTTAAGTAGTTCTAAGTCCTAGGGGACTGATGAGCTCAGAAGTTAAGTCCCATAGTGCTCAGAGCCATTTGAACCATTTTTTTTTTTTACACATTCAACCGTGACTGCAAAACTCTAAAATTACTCAGAAAAAGTATGCACTCGAACAGAGCACACTACAGATTAATGAATAAAGGAAGAATTAGAAAGAAACATCATCGGGTGGGTGAGCTCTAATGAATTAAAACGATAGAAAAAACAACTGGTTAAAGAAAAACATCCGCTTTGAAGTAAGATTTAGACTGCAGTAAAACTTGCATGACGTGCGTAGGCCAAATTTGGAAGACTAAAAATAGAAACCAGCGATGAACTACACTTTCCTCAATATATTGCGAGCTTTGAAGTCGGAAGTGCACAGTGCAAACGTTGTCTTAACCAAGAGTGCCGTCGAGGAGGCTGCGGAGAAGCCGTGGAGCGCCAGCCGCTGCTCATCTGTTGCTGGGCTGAGCCCATGCCAACTGCGATACCGTCATACTCCTTAATACTCTTCACAGCTCAAAGTGAAACTTAGAAGACTCGGCTGAAGGCCGGAGTCAATGAAAAACACGTAAGAGTGCGGAGTCCAGAGTAAAATCACGAAGTAGAAGTTTGAATTAGAATGCCTCTCTGAACTTTGATAGCCTTCCTTCAGACCTCGGAAAGGCAACTGGCATAATCTTTTCTAACCAGACCCAGAAAGGGCCTAAGTGCTATTCAAATCAGGGATCTGTAAGTCCGTTCACTGGCGTCCACAATAAATGGACATGGACATGGAAAAGGAAGAGAAGTGTCACCCCATTCCCACGTACAGACTTGTCAGAAACTTTGCAAATTTTGTTAGGCTACGCACAGTATTCCCATGGGAACGGAAAAGTTTGGAAATTTGCAGACGCTATACATTTTATATATTTTTCATAAGGTTACGCGTCTGAAGAACACACACAGCAGTGTAGTGGCAAATGGACAGCTGAAAATCCCACGCAAAGTTTACTAACAAGCAGAGTTGCCACCCCCTTCCCCCTGTGGTTTCCCGTTCTGCTACTGAGGACACGTCTCCTGTTGCGTCGCTCATTGTACGCGGAGGCTGAGCCAGCGGGATAATCCCCGAAAAGCTCGCCCGACTATCTGTGCTGTTCGCTAGGACCCTGCAGTCTCAGTGACCGGTAGCTTTTCCAGAACGTGCGCAAGCTCCGCCTGTTTTCTATCCAGCGCTCCTGGTCAAGACCAAATGTATTTTATGGAAAAGACTGCAACAAGAATGAAATGTCAGGTACACAGAGGTCCGTAACTACGTAGCAAGATACCCCCTAAACACTCATGTAATCACCGTGCAAAAGTCGACAAGTAACAACTAAATCGAACATCAAATGAAAAAAGAAAATCTCGTAAGCAATTTCAATATGCAAATAGGATAAAATGTGCCGTCACCTCGCAGTAGTAATTCAAGCTATGCTCGTGCCAGGAAAACGGTTTCCAGGGACGTTTTGTACGAATCTGACGATGATGTGGATGACTAAGACTCAGACAAAAAGATCCTAAATATGTTATAGGACTTTGTGTTCCAAGAATTGTTCCAATTAGATAAATATAAACAAAACATTGTTTATATTTATCTAATCTAATATCTAAACGTTAAGTTGTGCGCCTTAACATAGTTTACTTGAATTTACGTGACATAGTGGTAGTAGAAATGTTAAGGGCCATAATTAACATGGCTGACACACTTTAGTAAGGTGCTTGCTAAAATTAATTTAGTATTGTGCTGAATCATAGAATAACATTTCAGGAATTTATATTTTATTATTCCAATGGCTCATGAAGATTTTAGTATCAACCGCAGAAACAATTCGGACCTTTTAAATTCGTATTTTTGACAGGTTTTGCAGTAAAAGTTCATTATTTCCCGAGCAAGCAAACAGTGGTAAGTCAATCCTACCCTATGTTAAGTGCACTAATTTTGGAAGTAAATGATGTTAAGTACCCTTCCATGAATATTTTAGGAATAAAATTTTGGTAAGAAATTAGCATTTTAAGAAGATGTTTTTATGTAGATACATTTACATTTACAAAGAAAGACTTAACCCAATAAAAAATCATAGTACATATACTTGAAATACTTTATTTATGAGTTAATACCAAACCTTTACTGCCAGCCGGCGTGGCCGAGCGGTTCTAGGCGCTACAGTCTGGAACTGCGCGACCGCTACAGTCGCAGCTTCGAATCCTGCCTCGGGCATGGATGTGTGTGCTTAGGTTACTTAGGTTTAAGAAGTTCTAAGTTCTAGGGGACTGATGACCTCAGTAGTTGAGTCCCATAGTGCTCAGAGCCATTTGAACCATAAACCTTTACTGTTGAGTATTTCAAAACATCAAACTCACTCCTTACCACTATTTTTAGCCAAGGTTTCATATTCGTAATTGTTGCCCTGAAAGGCGCATTTTCAAATGTTCGGAGCAATTCCACGCTATACGTATGGCGTCTGTCAATCAGTGTCTGCCAGTTAAGATTTAATAACGGCGAGAAGGACTTTTCACTCCGCAGTGGAGGGTACGTTGATTTGAGATTGCCTAGCAGATTAAAACTGTGTGACGGGTTGGGTTAAGAGCCCGGAACCATTGCCATTCACGGGCAAATGCTCCGCCCATATCCCAGACATCTAGACGTAGATGAGATTAACGACCCCCATTCACAGCTTGACTTCTGCTGATAACTTTCTTTTACCGGTAGAGCTGTAGCCTGTATCTCGGTTGGCAGAGCTTTCGCTCACGAATGGGAAACGCTCTGGGTTCGACAACCGGCCCGGCACACGTTTTAACATGCCCGAACGTTTTTACAAGTCTGATACACTATCCAGCCACTCAACAAGTCTGCGACCATTCACGCCATCCTTCCTTTCTCTACACTCGATGTCTCCTTACCGATAACCGTCACTTGAGCTGTATTCATGTACGAACTGTATGAGTACTTTACGTACAATTTTTTTTTTCAAGACAACCTGCAGTTTCCTGTAATGAAATGAAATGTCGTGTGACTAGGGCCTCCCGTCGGGTAGACCGATCACCTGATGAAAGTCTTTTTATTTGACGCCACTTCGGCGACTTGCGCGTCGATGGGGATGAGATGACGAAGACTACGCAGCACCCAGTCCCTAGGGGGAGAAAATCTCCGACCCAGTCTGGAATCGAACTGGTGCCCCTTCGCATGGCATTCCGTAGCTCTGACCACTCAGCTTATCGAGGCTGACTTATCCGATTAATGAATTGTAGCCTTAAAATTGCGTTACCTATTACAGCACCTTCATATGATTAAATTTTATTTCCTTCTAATATCCGTATAACATGGCTGATTCTAGTTGTGACTCATCAGTCTTGTACTCACTATTTGCACAACGTTACATTTATCTACTTTAAGAGCTAGTCGCTAATCTCTACCTCTGGATGATAGAAAATAGGCAAAGAAAGAAGTTTTTGAATTGTTGTGCTACAGAATAATATCGAGAATTATATGTATATATCGAGTAACTAAAAATACTGAAAATTATATTCGTAGATCGACTAAGTAATGAGGAAGTCTGAATCGAATTTGGGGAAAAATGAAAGTTATGACATGACCTGACTACAAGAAAGGATCGGTTGATAATAGACATCCTGATGCGTGAAACAATGTTTAGTGTCGTAGTGGTGGGAAGTGTGTAATGTAAAAACTGTACACAGACACCAAACAGTTTAATATGGACATAGGCTGCAGTAGTTATTTGGAGATGAATAGACGGGCACGCAATTTTTGCTGAATACGTTTTCCTCATAGACAACTACACCATATGTGAAGATCTCAGACTACAACTAATTATATCCGCTTCATGTATATTTACAGTGACAAAGCAAAAAATGTGGAACATCCGGAATGGGAGGAGGAAACGAAATATGGCTTCCCGGGTTGGCAGGAGATGTGATGTTTTTTGCATTTATTTCTATATCGGGTGAAATTTACAAAGAGCTTAGCAATATGAGCCAACTCATCGTTACGTCTTTGCTCTCCGTCTGGCATTGATGCACGCGCTGATTTGGTACCAAGTGATGTCCTAATGCCTTCTGTCCTCTCCAGAGGCAAAATGGCGCACATCTGTCGTATCTGGTACTTAATATCCTCTATACTGACACTGGGTCGCAGTTGACGTCAGACATAGCCCCCTGACAGTACGGGACTCTTGTTGACCGCGGAAGTGGCTCAACAGTTACGGACTATATGTGCACGAGCACTGTCCTGTTGAAGAATGCTACCAGAATTCTGTCGCATGGGAGGTAACACGTGAGAACACAAGACAACCGTGACGTACCGCCGTGACGTCGTCACTTCCCTGACGTTCAGCCCCCGCACCATGACACCGGGCTGCCACCTGTGCACATCTCCAGAACAAAGGGGCCGCTCCTCGGATCGCCGTCACACCCACCGAAACTTGTCGTCCGCGATAGTGCCGTAGCAGTGAACTGCGATTCGTCGCTGACGCCATTCATCGTCAGTCCCTGATTTCCGCTGCGACATCACTCCAAACACAGCTGTGTGTTAACAGCTGCCTACACATGGGGCAGTAATTCCCTATTCGGGCTGCAGTGCTGCGGAATGACGCAGAGTGTTGCAGGGAGTTCTCAGATGTGAGGCGTAGATGCGAAGGCGCTACGATATACTTTCTTTGGTCAGATGTGATCGAGCGAAACCCTGACGGCCCGCATCTCGTGGTCGTGCGGTAGCGTTCTCGCTTCTCACGCCCGGGTTCCCGGGTTCGATACCTGGCGGGGCCAGGGATTTTCTCTGCCTCGTGATGGCTGGGTGTTGTGCGCTGTCCTTAGGTTAGTTAGGTATAAGTAGTTCTACGTTCTAGGGGACTGATGACCATAGATGTTAAGTCCCATAGTGCTCAGAGCCATTTGAACCATTTTTTTTTTTTTTGAAACCCTGACGTCGAGGGTGCCTACTATCATGTTCCCATGCAGGCCAACACAGGGTCGCTGCCACCTCTGGGTACCCAAATAATCTGGATACTGCAGTCAGCCAAATGGAGACCCACACTGAGGCCTCTTTCAACCTGTCAGGTGCTGATAATGCTGTCTCCTACGAATACGCGGGCCGGCCGCTGTGACCGAGCGGTTCTCGGCGCTTCAGTTTGGAACCGCGCGACCGCTACCGTCGCAGGTTCGAATCCTGCATCGGGCATGGATGTGTGTGATGTCCTTAGGTTTAAGTAGTTTTAAGTTCTTGGCGACTGATGACCTCAGAAGTTAAGTCCATAATGCTCAGAGCCATTTGAACCATTTTGAACGAATACGCGGTATCTCGGTGTCCTTCACAGTCTAAAGCTCAACGTCTGAGGATGTTCACGCTCCTTATGTACTCCACTGGGCCTTGTAACAGCACTAAACACTAACAACACGATTGAGCTCTGGTGGCCGTTGCTCCTGTCACACAGAATTACAGCTCACACACCATGTACATACAAGGTTATTCTAAATGATGGACCCATTTTCAAAATTTCATATTTATTTAAATTCAAATCCAAAATGCACAAGATTTCTCCCAATGAAAAGAGGAAATTTCAAAGTTTTTTTTCATAATGTTTGATATCAATTTAATAAATTTAATAATTTGTAATTAATTAGTTCCTAATATTATTTAATAATTACGAATGCTATAACTGTTCAATGTGACCACCGTTGGCTTCATGGCAAACAGACACAGTAGCGAAACTCGTCCCACACGCGCAAAGGCGTATTTGCTATTACTGGGTGCGCGATAGTAATATCCGGTTCCGCAGAGCGTTCAGAACAGTTGGTACAGGTCGGACGTAAGCAGCTTCCTTCACATAACCCCGTAAGAAATGGTCGCGGGGTGTGAGGTCAGCAGATCTCAGTGGCCAGAAGTGCAGAGCCAGGTTCTCAAGTCCTGTGGAACCGATCCAGCGCTGAGGAAGGATTCAAAAAGCCTCGTACATCATGGTGCCAATGGGGCGGAGATCCATCGTTTTGGAAAACGAAGTCCTGGGAATCTTCAATGACCTGAGGGAACAGCCATTATTCCAAAATGTCCAGTTACTTGATACCCGTTACAGTTCTTACCGCAAAGAAAAATGGTCCATAAACCTTTCTACGGAATACGGCACAGAACACTTTGGTCCTCGATGAATCTCTTCCGTGTTGCAATGGTGAACGTCGAATTCCCAAACCCCATATGCGGACATTGGGTCTGATGACTTTTCCACTAAAGTGAACGTCGCTTCATCGCAAAAATGACACGCTGTAGAAATGCGTCATCCTCCATCTTTTCTAGCGTATAACCACAAAATGGAAAACGCTTCTCTTTGTCATTTGGGCTGAGACCCTGCACAAGTTGTAACTGGTAGGGCTTGTACAGCAAACGCCGTCTCAGAGCTTTCCATACAGTTAGTTGGGGTATTACAAGTTCTCGACTGGCTCTATTGGTAGACTTAGTGGGACTGCGAACAAAATTTTCTCGAATCCGTCGGACATCATCCTCTGACACACGAGTCGGTCTGTGCTTTTTCCTGTGCACACGCTCCCAGTCTGTTTGAATTGCTTAAACCAACGACTAATGCTTTTGCGAATGGTGGTTGAACACCGAATTTCGTACTCAATGCCTGCTGCACTGCAATTTGCGACTCACTTTTCGTCAACTCAAGAACGCAGAAAACATTGTGCTCCACAGTCGCCATCTCACTTACAGCTGACAGTGAAACGGAAGGACGGCCCTATTGCCAAGCGAACTCTGCCGACCACTTCTGAAACCATCACAGCCCGCCCGCCAAAAACCTTTGAAACTTCTTTTCATTGGTATAAAGGTTGTTCATTTTGGATTTGTACTTGAATACATGCGAATTTTTGAAAATGGGTCCATCATTTAGGATAACCCTGTACCTGCCAATTGCGTGTTCTGAGTGTTTCACTTTCTTGTCAGACTGTGTACATACACTCCACAAGCCACCGTGCAGTTCATCGCGGTATGTATATGGCACCAGTGCTATCGATTATCTTTTGTATTACCTACATATAATAAGCGACAGAGAAATAAATGTATGCTATTTACGAGGGGCGATTGAAAAGTCCGTGCAAAAATAAAAACTAATTACCTGTTCGGGGAAAAACATTTTTTTTTCGACATAGTCCCCTTTTAGATTTATACTCTTCGTCCAACGCTGTTCTTCTTTGTTGATCCCTTCTGAATAGCTGGAATTGTCCAAAGCTGCAAAATAGCTATTAGTTGCTGTAATCACCTCCGCGTTTGAATAAAATCATTGTCCCACCAAATATTTCTTCAATTTGGGGAACAAACAGTAGTCCGAGGGAACCAAGTCTGGAGAACAGGGGGGATGTGAAACGAGTTGGAATCCTATTTCTATTAATTTTGCGACCACAGCTGAGGTGTGTGCTGGTACATTGGAAAAGGAATTTTTTGCGGTCCAGTCGCCGGAATTTTTCTTACAGCTCGGTTTTCAAACGGTCCAATAACTATGAATGATATACACCTGTAATAGTTTCCCCTTTTCCAGGCAGTCGATGAGGATTGTCCCTTGCGAATGCCAAAAGACAGTCACCATAACTTTTCAGGCAGAATGAATGGTTGTCGCCTTTTTTGGTGCAGATTCTCCCTTGGTAACCCATTGTTTAGATTGTTCTTTGGTCTCAGGAGTATAGTAATGGATCCATGCTTCATCCACAGTGACGAAACGATGGTTAAAGTCCTGCAGATTCTTCCTGAACAGCTGCAAACCATCCTTGCAACACCTCACATGATTCCGTTTTTGGTGAAGCGTGAGTAATCGCGGAACCCATCCTGCGGATAGATTTCTGATGTCAAATGTTTATGGAAAATATTATGTACCCGTTCATTCCAGATGCCCAAAGCACTACCAATGTCACGCACCTTAATTCTTCTGTCATCCATCACCATATCATGGATTTCATCAATGATTTCTGGAGTCGTTCTATGTTAAAACTTTGCAGCACAGATGGAAACATACAAATTTGCTCTAAAACTAAAACTTGATTTACGGGCGATAGATAGTGAATGAGATGTACTTTTTAGTGCGTTTCCGATGGTGTTCTTATTTCTATCAAGGGACGTATGTATCAAAATTTGTAACCTGTAACCTTAACTGTTGAGATTGGTACTTTCGTAACAGGGGGGGTTGACGTCCGAGCCTATATAAGCGAGCTGCCCTCTTGGCCAGGGTTCAGTCGTTGGTCAGAGTCATTTTGGAGGGTGGGTGGCGAGCAAGCCCCACTTGAGGCTGGCCCAATTGGTCGTTTGAGAATCCTTTTTCGCGCCGATTTAATTCGACAAAGAGTATTGTTTAAGAGTGCAGATGTGCAAGCATATATTTGGTGAACAGGAAGTGCTGTGAAGTGAAGACGTCATTAGATCGCCGGGAAAGCCTGAAGAGTTACAGTGCTGCTATTATTTGAGTGTGTACGATTTACGAGGTATACATCGGCGTAAGTGAACATGTGGCGATCTGTGATTTCGCGCCAAAACTGTTAGAACAAAGAGGACAGTGGGACTTGTAGTTCTGTTCGAAATGATTGAGTAATATTGAGTGCTATTGGGGGCTCAGGGTCAAATAATTATTAAAGTAAAATTGTAAACCATCTCACCAGTGCTAATTTCATTGTGTGAAAGAAAAGAACAACGCCAATAAATAGTGATTGAACTGTGTCGTGAAAAACTGATTTTAGTATAATAATCGCCCAATTCTTGTTCCCTATAATAAACTGTACTTATCTCTGAGTGAATAATCTGTTCAAAAACTATGATAAATGCACCGGTGTGGAAGTGTACTAATGCACCAAGTATGGAAATCATCCCCCTGAGACTTACGTGAGAGCCAAAATTTTTGAAATAACATTTTTAACAAACATTTGTATATGCACATTTTGTGTGAAAACGCTTCAACCGCACTTCTTTATTTTTACCGCCCCGGCGCAATACAGAGCAGATATAGTTGATAATAGATCATATAGCGGGTACTTTTGATTGACATCTGTATTTCCTAGACACTCATCGAGTATGATATCGCAATAGGGGGTTCCCCCTCTCCCCGTTGGCAGGTTGACCACCCTGCCAAATTTCCCCACACCGGGCGCAGCAGCGCCATCTGCATTGCAGATTGGGGCCAGGTGCTGCGCAGAAATATTCAGAGTGAATAATCACGAAGGGGTCCTCCTCACACCTTTGCACGAAGCTGGCTTAAGACGTTTCCCCGCTAACTTAAATAAACCACGCTGAGCGCGAATATGAAATATAAATAATGGAAGAGACAATTTCCACAGATTCTATCTTTCCTTTCTCGCAAAGTTATGCATTATAGGTTAATTAAATTAATCTGTATTATCTCAGAGCGCCTCCTTGTGCCCACCTTAAAATGTAGAAAGCGGCGTCGCTGCGTGCGGCAGGTATAATTCTGCCTCTTAATAAGACGCAAAGAAAGGCGCTCGTTATAAATTCTCTAGTCGAGAACGAGGAGACCTCTTCAGGTGCGCCTTCTGGACTCGCCTTAGTGCATACGGAGAGGTTTGTGAATTAAGTATGGTCAGGGGGTAATGGCAGTGACGGTATCAATATTTTTATATTTCTTAATATCCGTAGCACGTCACATTTCACGTGGTACTTTTTATTGTACTATGAACACCATCATGGTTATAATGCTATTCTTTTACGTCCTGCACAAGCTTCCCGTTTTCCTACACCGTTCTCTTCATCAAAAGACCAATTAAATTAATACAGGGTGTTTCAAAAATGACCGGTATATTTGAAACAGCAATACAAACTAAACGAGCAGCTATAGAAATACACCATTTGTTGCAATATGCTTGGGACAACAGTACATTTTCAGGCAGACAAACTTTCGAAATTACAGTAGTTACAATTGTCAACAACAGATGGCGCTGCGTTCTGAGAAACTCTATAGTACGATATTTTCCACATATCCACCACGTGTAGCAATAATATGGCGTAGTCTAAGAATGAAATTACCCGAAACCTTCGACAACGTGTCTGGCGGAATGGCTTCACATGAAGATGAGATGTACTGTTTAAGCTGTTCAATTGTTTCTGGATTCTGGCGGTACACCTGGTCTTTCAAGTGTCCCCACAGAAAGAAGTCACAGGGGTTCATGTATGGCGA
This sequence comes from Schistocerca gregaria, assembly GCF_023897955.1. Taxonomy (NCBI): domain Eukaryota; kingdom Metazoa; phylum Arthropoda; class Insecta; order Orthoptera; family Acrididae; genus Schistocerca; species Schistocerca gregaria. The sequence continues at coordinate 1,198,518,642 of NC_064920.1, forward strand.
ATAGGGAGGCCAATCCACGCCGCCTCCTGTATGTTTCGGATAGCTCAAAGCAATCACACGATCATCGAAATATTCATTCATGAAATTAAAGACGTCGGCCGTGCGATGTGGCCGGGCACCATCTTGCATAAACCAGGTGTTCACAGTGTCGTCTAAGGCAGTTTGTACCGCCACAAATTCACGAAGAATTTCCATATAGCGTGATGCAGTAATCGTTTCGGATCTGACAAATGGGCCAATGATTCCTTTGGAAGAAATGGCGGCCAAGACCAGTACTTTTTGAGGATGCAGGGACGATGGGACTGCAACATGGGGCTTTTCGGTTCCCCATATGCGCCAGTTCTGTTTATTGACGAAGCCGTCCAGGTAAAAATAAGCTTCGTCAGTAAACCAAATGCTGCCCACATGCATATCGCCGTCATCAATCCTGTGCACTATATCGTTAGCGAATGTGTCTCGTGCAGCAATGGTAGCGGCGCTGAGGGGTTGCCGCGTTTGAATTTTGTATGGATAGAGGTGTAAACTCAGGCGCGTGAGACGATTCGTGGACGTTGGCGTCATTTGGACCGCAGCCGCAACACGGCGTACGGAAACCCGAGGCCGCTGTTGGATCACCTGATGCACTAGCTGCACGTTGCCCTCTGTGGTTGCCGTACGCGGTTGCCCTACCTTTCCAGCACGTTCATCTGTTACGTTCCCAGTCCGTTGAAATTTTTCAAACAGATCCTTTATTGTATCGCTTTTCGGTCCTTTGGTTACATTAAACCTCCGTTGAAAACTTCGTCTTGTTGCAACAACACTGTGTTCTAGGCGGTGGAATTCCAACACCAGAAAAATCCTCTGTTCTAAGGAATAAACCATGTTGTCCACAGCACACTTGCACGTTGTGAACAGAACACGCTTACAGCAGAAAGACGACGTACAGAATGGCGCACCCACAGACTGCCTTGTCTTCTATATCTTTCACATCACTTGCAGCGCCATCTGTTGTTGAAAATTGTAACTACCGTAATTTCGAAAGTATGTCCGCCTGAAAATGTACTGTTGTCCCAAGCATATTGCAACAAACGGTGTATTTCTATCGCTGCTCGTTTAGTTTTTATTGCCGTTTCAAATATACGGGTCATATACCGGAAGACAATCCTGGCAGAGTAATACTGAATATTACTGAAAGTTGAATGTAAAAGTACAGTCGTTCAGCTGCAGCATAGCGTGTCTATAGTCTATACACTAATACGCCTATAAATGGTATCATGAAGCTGCATATAATTCTTAAGGAGGTTTGCACATTTTGCTTAGTTACGTCTAATAGAAGGTTCGATGTGTAGGCATTAATCTGCAGATTCAATGGTTCCGAACTCAAGCTGCATTCGATCTGCCACATATGGCTTAATTTACCTTTGCAATAGTTTGTTATTGTGTGCAAATTTCCAAGTTGCACGCTAGTTCGAAATTCACATTAAACTGCAGATACGTATCTAACTGATATTTGCTGGAGGGCATCAGTCGAGACGATTTTCAATTGAATACTGTGTTCGCACTAATAACAACTACAATTTTGTTTTGAGTCATCAGTCTTCTGATTGGTTTGATGTAGTCCATCACGAATTCCTCTCCAACTACCACACGAGGTTACTATTTTGTCTCACTTCTTATTCTTCAACGTGTGTGTGTGTGTGTGTGTGTGTGTGTGTGTGTGTGTGTGTGTGTGTGTGTGTGCGCGCAAAACGTTTCCAAGTCTTGTTGACATGCCCTGCAGACATGGAAGAAGCTCCAAGCAATTACCTCCACATCAGTCTGTGAGGTTCAAAATGGTTCAAATGGCTCTGAGCACTATGGGACTTAACTTCTGAGGTCATCAGTTCCCTAGAACTTAGAACTACTTTAACCTTACTAACCTACGGACATGACACACATCCATGCCCGAGGCAGGATTCGAACCTGCGACCGTAGCGGTCGCGCGGTTCCAGACTGAAGCGCCTACAACCGATCGGCCACTCTGGCCGGCTAAGTCTGTGAGGGCAGCAATGTAGATGCAGATATTGACCACGGTGGGCGGGGAACGTGATTCGGTGTTCCTAGACTTCGGAAAAGCTTTTGTTTCCATATCACTTCCAAAGAAAATATGGTCCCGTCGGATACATAATTTGGTTTCCGACCGGGTCAGAAATTTCCTGTCAGCGAGAACACAACATGGTGTCGTGGATAGTCTAATTAAATAAAAATAAAAGAAAGTATATTTTAAATTTAGTACGTGGTGAGAGATTATAATTACTTTTTTAGCTATAACAATGAAATCCTAAACGAAGCTGGAATGTGATAGTGATATATCTTTCGTTCGTTAATTATTGTCCAGGAAATTTTGTGTCTCTATTAATAAATGCGTTTCTCCAAGCCAAAGGTCTCTGTGAGTTTGGCTTGTGGGACTTGAATAAGATCACTGAAAGTATTTCAACGTGCTGCCCATCAGGAAAAACATCGAAGTTCTTTAGCGTAATGTCGAAAACTGCAGATGGCTACATTGTTTCGTTACTTATATATCAATTGTGAAAAAACATTTTCGTCAAGTTATTACAAAGTTTGTATTGTGTCTTACGATTTGGTTTCCCCTTGATCTTACATAATCAGCCACTGTGCTTCTAAGTTAGCTGTTGTTACTTAAAAGTGACTAAGATACCATAATAACTATTTAAAAACTCTAAACTTAAGAAAAGAGGGGCCACAACGGTGAGTCATCTATCGACTCTGAAGTAACACCTGGTGTGATACAAAGGAATGTAATGGGAGTGTTCCTACTCCTATTATAATCACTCACTGGACAGTATTAGTTGCAATCTTGGTCTTTCTGCAGAAGGTGCACTTCATCTGCTAGCAACGTGTGTCTGATAACAAAAATACGACAACACATTTACGTCTTGTTAAACTTTAAGGATGCTGCAAGAACATGGTGCGGCGCTTAAATCAGGGCTAATGAAATTTTGTTTTACAAGCAAATTGATTAAAACACAATACAAATGAAAATGATAACTTTTAAATGTAAATAGTGGTATTTTTCAAGAGTAACATCACTCGACGTAACGCCCAGCCTCAATGAACTCCTCCAATATTGTTCTGAAACGATTGCACGCTATTTTTAAGACAGCGCTGTCCATATTCGCGAATGCTGCTTCGATAGCGGTGCCTAGGGATGTGACATTATGGTGCCTCGTCTTATTGGTAACTCTTTCGACAACGCTCCATACGAAGTAGTCGAGGAGGTTTAAATCCGGTCTACTCGTGACCAGAACTCCTTTGACCAGAACATTTCAACGTTATCCGAGACACAGTTTTGGATTAAATTCGATAAACCCTCTTCCAGGCGCTTAAATGTGATTTGCAGATTTTATTTTCCATGTAGATGTAGATGAAATGGCTAGCATGAGGTCCTCCTCTGCCATTCGACGCAATGTTCGCTCGCTCGCATTCAATACTGACGCCAGTTTCCCCAGCTATCGCCCAGGGTCCTGCGAATTCAGTACCTTAGGCTTTTCCAGTTCATGACCACGTTTCCTCGAATGATATTTCCTCGCCGGATAAGCGGGACCTTCTCCAGACTTCTTCAAAGCTTTATACTTCGCCACAATATCGTAAAGAGCATTATGATCATACTGTGACGTTTTAAGGTCAGTAGCGGCGCATGCCTTACTGGTTAAATAACATGTATGAGGCGTGAAGCTGTCACAATAGACATTTTTCCACTGTGGAGATGATCCATAATCGAAAGAAATATCGAATAAATATATTGTAACACGTTAGAGTGCGTATGAAGCATTCCTCAAAGTATATCGATGTAGTTGACAGTCGTCTGTAGAAAACTTATGATCTAACAGAAACTTTTAAAAGTCTTAACTTGTAGAAATAAGATGTCATATGTCCCTAGAGACCGTGTTTAAGAGATTTCTAGGAAGAAACTACGAATATTCAGAGAATACGAGTCTATCCTGTATAGGTCGTGGAGATAAAACCAGCCAAATAAAAACTCGCACAGAGTCATACATGCGGTCATTGTATGCCGACTCAAACCGTGAACGGAGTTTGAAGTGATCGCAATATATGGAACAGATTTAGAGAAATCTCTTTACTATGTGACTGGAGTACACTCTTTCAGATTCTGAAGGTAGCAGGAATCAAATAGAGCGAGCGAAAGTTTATCTGTAGCTTATACATAGACCAGAATGCAGTTGTTGGAGTCGAAGGACATATAACGTAAGCAGTAGTTGAGCAGGAAGTGAGAAAAAGTTGTAGCAAATCCTTGATGTTATTCAAACTGTAAAAACTGTACAATGACTGATCCGCGAAGGAAAACAGGCAGAAATCTGAAGAAGAAAGTGAATTTGAACGATAAGCAATAAAAACTCTGAGGTTTATCGATGACATTGTTATTCACTTAGAGGCAGCAGAGGACTTGTAAGGGCAGGACTGCAATAGCATCTCGAAAATAAGTTATAAGATGAACATCCAAAAATGTTAAAGTTTATGAAATGTTGTGAAATGTACTCGCAAACTGAGAATACGACTGTATAACAGCTATACGATTTACTAGAAACATAGTAACATTTGTTCTGTACTGGAACTCCCCTCACGTCGCGAATGGTTGTCTTAAACACTTCCACTGCCCGATCACTCTTCCAGGCCCGCCCCAAACTTTCATATGTATGTCCTAGTGTCTACGTCCCATGGGGCTCGCACACAGTTCTTATAGCAGTGGAGTGTTTGTCTTTTGCAGTGTCTCTATAGTTGGATACATTGTTTCCTTGGACAAGAACACGTGTCCCAAGGAACATAGCATCGAACTATACAGGCACTGTAAAATACAGATACCGCACCACTATACTAATGTTTATGGAATGTACAGGGTGTTTCAAAATGAATATACCGGTTTTAACGTGTTGTAGCATTTATTACGTTCAACGTAAATTCTAAATAATACACCAAATGAAAGAGCAACTTAAACAATTTAATTTGTATAGCGGGAAGAGTGTGGAATGATAAAAAGTGACTGAGAAACGTGTTGAACGAGTGCGAGTTTTACACGCTAAGCCCCAAGGAATATCCCCGCGGCAAGTTTATGAGCTTTTCTTTTTCGGTGAAACAACTGTCCCTCATGTTTCGTGCCTCAATGGGAAGAAGCTGAACAACACATGTTCATTTGGGATCAAGATGGCGCGCCGTCGTGACTCAGTACGCGACTCGTTGTATCCGACCGGTGGATTGGGCGCGAGGAGCTCGTTGACACAGCATTTTATGCGTCACCTCCGCGTTCACACACGATCTGATGCGATCATGTGTATGTGCCTCCGATACCAGATGATCTATCCGAGCCGCGCGGGATTAGCCGAGCGGTCTGGGGCGCTGCAGTCACGGACTGTGCGGCTGGTCCCGGCGGAGGTTCGAGACCTCCCTCGGGCATGGGTGTGTATGTTCGTCCTTAGGCTAATTTAGGTTAAGTACTGTGTAAGCTTAGGGACTGATGACCGTAGCAGTTAAGTCCCATAAGATTTCACACACATTTCAACATTTTTTGATCCATCCGACTTTAGGAACAGTGTTATTGCGACAGTTACTGCTGAAACATTGATCAAGGTTTCGGAATAACTTACCTATCGACTCGATGTTTGATCGGTGTTCACACTGAATAATTCTAAGAAAAATTGTTTGTGTTTCTCTTTGATTTGGTGTATTATTTATCACTGTAAGGTGAATGTGATATGTGCTACAAAACCCGATTATTCATTTTGAAACATCCTGTATTATAATTGAATGTGGCGATACTGAGACAATTAGACTACGAAATGAGACACTAAAAAAATCATTTTGCAAGCAAAATAAGTGATCATGACCGAAGCAGATGGTGTATAAAATTTAGAACGCAGTAGCAAGAAAAGCGTTTCTGGGGAAGTGAAATTGGGTAACATCTGATTTAAATGTTTCGCAATGTGTTTTCTGTAAGTGTCTGTCTAGGTTCTAGCCTTGTACGCAAATAAAACGTGGGCGATTAAAGTTTCAGACAAGAAGAGGAAAAAAGGTTCTGAAATTTGGCGCTACAGAGGGATAATGAAGATGAGGTTGGTACACTACTGGCCATTAAAATTGCTCCACCACGAAGATGACGTGCTGCAGACGCGAGATTTAACTCACAGGAAGAAGATGCTGTAATATGCAAATGATTAGCTTTTCAGAACATTCACACAGGTTTGGCGCCGGTGGCGACACCTACAACTTGCTGACATGAGGAAAGTTTCCAGCCGATTTCTCATACACAAACAGCAATTGACCGGCGTTGGCTGGTGGAACGTTGTTGTGATGCCTCGTGTAAGGAGGAGAAATGCGTACCATCACGTTTCCCACTTTGATAAAGGTCGGATTGTGGTTGATCGTATCTCGACATTACTGCTCGCGTGGGTCGAGATCCAACGACTGTTAGCAGAATATGGAATCGGTGGGTTCAGGAGGGTAACAGGGAACGCCGTGCTGGATCCCAACGGCTTCGTATCACTAGCAGGCGAGATGACAGGCATCTTATCCGCATGGTTGTAACGGATCGTGCAGCCACGTCTCAATCCCTGAGTCAACAGATGGGGACGTTTGCAAGACAACATCAGCACGAACAGTTCGTCGACGTTTGCAGAAGCATGCACTATCAGCTCCGAGACCATGGTTACCCTTGACGCTGCATCACAGACAGAAGCGCCTGCGATGGTGTACTCAGCGACGAACCTGGGCGCACGAACGGCAAAACGTCATTTTTTCGGATGAATCCAGGTTCTGTGTACAGCGTCATTATGGTGGCATCCATGTTTGGCTGCATCGAGGTGAACGCACATTGGAAGCGTGTATTCGTCATCGCCGTACTGGCGTATCAACCGGCGTGACGGTATGGGATGCCATTGGTTACACGTCTCGGCCACCTCCTGTTCGCTTTGACTGCACTTTGAATAGTGGACGTTACATTTCAGATGTGTTACGACCCGTGGCTCAACCTATCATTCGATCTCTGCGAAACCCTACATTTCAGCTGGATAATGCACGAGCGCACGTTGCAGGTCCTGTACGGGCCTTTCAGGGTTCAGAAAATGTTCGACTGCTGCCCTGGCCAGTACATTCTTCAGATCTCTCACCAATTGAAAACGTCTGGTCAATGGTGGCCGAGCAACTGGCTCGTCACAATACGTCATTAACTACTCTTGGTGAACTGTGGTATCGTGTTGAAGCTGCATGGGCAGCTGTACCTGTACACGCCATCCAAGCTCTGTTTGACTCAATACCCAGGCGTATCAAGGCCGTTATTACGGCCAAAGGTGTTTGTTCTGGGTACTGATTTATCAGGATCTATGCACCCAAAATGCGTGAAAATGTAATCACGTGTCAGTTCTAGTATTTGCCGGCCGCGGTGGTCTCGCGGTTCTAGGCGCGCAGTCCGGAACCGTGCGACTGCTACGATCGCAGGTTCGAATCCTGCCTCGGGCATGGATGTGTGTGATGTCCTTAGGTTAGTTAGGTTTAAGTAGTTCTAAGTTCTAGGGGACTAATGACCACAGCAGTTGAGTCCCATAGTGCTCAGAGCCATTTGAACCATAACATGTTTGTCCAATGAATACCATTTTATGATCTGCATTTCTTCTTAGTGTTGCAATTTTAATGGCCAGTAGTGTAGATCGTATAATTAATTAGGAGGTAGCTGAATGGAATTGGAGAGGAAAGGATGTTGTGGCACAACTTGACCGAAGGTGGGCATCGGTTGATGTGACTCATGTTGAGGCATCAAGGAATAATCAGTTTGGTAGTAATTGGAAGTTTAGGGGGGGACGGTAAAATTTGTAGAGGTGACAAAGCCCCGAATGCAGTACAAAGTTCAAATTGATGTAGGATGCCGTAGTTACGTTAAGATGTGTAGCACAAAGTCACGTGTGGAGCTGCCTCAACTAATGTACAGGCTGAAGATCACAACAACAACTTGTGACACAGTACAGAATGTTCTTTGCCACGCACATCGCAACGATTCGTCGATTGCAGATGTAGATGTAGATGAAGACGTAGACGCAATTTTGATGTCGCCGGGCTGCAGGGAGCCGGTATTTCCGCCCTACCACCATGCCCTCACGGGTCTGTGGTGTGTTGCGCGGCTCCATTGTGTATGTGTGTATGGTAGGGACAGGGCTGAGTGACGGCGCGTGGTCGCCGAGCGGAACAATTAAGGGCCGCACGGGGAATCCCCCATAAACAACAGAAACCAGAGGCGCCGAGCGGATTGGCCGCTTTGTCTCACGCTTAGCCGGGGCTGGCAGTTGGAGAGAGCCGCTCTGATGGTGAACCAGCCATCACCCGGCGCAGGCCACAGCGCCCGCTGAATGGCAAATTATGCCGCAAAATTGGTCCGGGGGTGCAGCAGGCGCACAAACGGCGAATTACTCCTCCCAAAACAGGGGACAGAACGTGCAGCACGCAAAACTAGCCGTGTCCAGTAACGAGTATTACCCGGGCACCGTGTGTCTATGAATGGCTTACAAATTCCTGTCTTTTAACGATAGGTAGGATTACGAGGAAATGAGCTCTAGAGGAATGGAACATAGCGGATGCAGCGGTCGCTTTGCATTATGCAATGAAAATCTCTTTAGCAGTGTTTTTCCTGTCTTTAGAGCGAACGTTCATTTGATGCAGTCCCGCATTGCTGTCATTTACCAGCTATAGCATCTGTTTCATTTCAGCAAGACGTGGCAGTGTTATTTAATTTCTCCGACCACGCACATTAGCAAACATTAGATTACATAATAACGTAAGTTACTAGGTTGGGAAATATGCTGTAGAATGTTTCCAAGTAACTGATGCATTCCGCATATAAATCGAATTTATGGCATGATTTTTATGCATTTTTGAAGACGGCAGAACAGTGGAATTCAAGGAGGCGTAACGTAATCATGTTAGCCATTGTTCCGAAAGGCGATGGCAGAACGGCGGAACATGTTTCACGAGGAGGGACCGTAAAGGTAATTACGGCTACGCTGTTCTGTTGGAACACATTTTCAGAGGTTTTTTTATACGATCGCGAATAGCCTTAGGGTGGTGCTTGAGTGAGTAAATGTGTCAGGGCTGGAGAATCCTTTGGTGCACGGTGCCAAGTACCATTTCAACATCCTGGCGTGAATGTGTTGAGTCCCACGTGGTGCAGTATTCTGTACGGCGGAGTTGTCGAATATGTGCGAGTAATGATCGCTTCGGAACAGTTGTAGACTATATTAGGTAAGCGTGAGGTTTTAGGGCGCTCCACTACTAAGGTCATTAGTGATCGTAAGTAAGCGTTAACTGGGGTATTTTCCCCAGTAACTGTTGTCAGTTAAGTTCACAACGATCGGTGTGTTGCATACCTATCGGGCGCTACCTCATTTCGATCGCTTTTTTTTTCGTATGTGATCAGTATATTACCGGGTTTCCCCAGAAACTGTAAGCAGTGAACTGTCTAGAAACTGAGTGAGGATATATAACTGGCTGTGTAACTTCCGGAACATTTTTGTTAAACAGAATTATCCTACCGTCTGTTACTTAAAAATGAACAGTTTTCATACCAAAATTGAAATTGTCAGTGTTTCATTCAGATTTTATTAGAAAATTGTCGATTTGTAACGTGAAACAGTGACGTAGTAGAAACAGAGAAGAAACCAACACAGATTTAGCGTAAGGCGCTAGATAACGGAATTTCTTTTTTTTTTTTTTAAAAAAAAAAAAAAGGCCATATGTATCAGACCGCGCTTGAATACTTTGTCGACCTTGTATAAAACGTGCTTTTGGTTGTTGCTAAACAACTTCCGCACTTATCATTGGCCATAGGGAACTTTTTCCTTCCATAATAATGAAGAATGTTCTAGTGAGTACAAAATATCAACTATAGTTACACACATATTTATCACTTATAAAATGCAGTTTGTATTTTATAAGGCTGTGGAACACACAGTGGACTACCACTCAATGATGATGCGGTACTAAATGTGTGCAAAACAAACAGACAGACAAACAAATAAAAACAAAGAGCAGTCGTTGGCTTTCAGTTCCTCTCATACAGATTCATTTATGTTTCTGTCCCTACCAACGATACCAATCCTTTCGGTAATCCCACCATTTACTATGTCATTTACTACTGAACTCTAGGTTTGAGCGCAACTCTGCCCAATAGTATTGCGAGTTCGTATGGAGTACGTTGAGAAGGAAATTAATCTGAATTTGTGACTCAAGTATAAGGTTCCTGAATTCTGGTGCTAGGTACATATTGCTTTGATTATACGTATGATTCTTATTTGTACAAACTTTATTTGCAGAAAATGGGGCTCAACAACATAATCTATTTTTACCAGACGAGTTTGGTATTTGTTTGCTAGCCAACCTACATCTTCCCTATCCTATCATTTCGTTCAAGGTCTAAGAATCTGCCACCAGATGGAGTGCAACATAAGAGCTTGTGCAGTGGAAGCCAAACGGGGCAGTTTTACAGGTTGTAGCGTTGCTAAACTAGCCGACGCGTCGGACGAAGCAGGTGGGAGCGAGTCAGAAAATGATTGTGCACGCCTGTAGCTTGGCAAGCTATCACTACTGGGAATTCTTTTTGTAGAGACGTAATACTGTAAACTTTTCACTCAACTGCTAGAAACCGTCGCAAATTGAATAAATTACAAACTGATATTTCCCAAATCTGCGACACCTGCCTATAGCACTCATATAAAGGGCCTCCCCTGCGGCTCTTTCCTTCCACCATCTAATCAATTGCAGTTTTCGCAGCGCGTGTCGCAATATGTGCCCAAATCACTTTCTCTCTTCGTTGCATTTTTATTACAATTTTTATCGTTCATTTGCAGTAGAAACGGCTTTACTCCTTACTCCATCAATGTATCAAATCTTCTTTTGTAACACCACATATCGAAGGGCTCTTTCGTTTGATTTCCGTTATCCCCACCATCCAGGTATCAGCCATACGGAGCAATGCTCCAAAACTGGCTCCTCTAGAATACCTTCTGATGGTAAGAGTACAGTTTCCTCCTATAGAAACTCTTATCTCATGCAATGCGTTCTGTCATATGTCCCTTACATATTCCTTCTTCATTTCTTTATCCAGACACCAACATTGCCGGCCGCGGTGGTCTCGCGGTTAAGGCGCTCAGTCCGGAACCGCGTAACTGCTAAGGTCGCAGGTTCGAATCCTGCCTCGGGCATGGATGTGTGTGATGTCGTTAGGTTAGTTAGGTTTAAGTAGTTCTAAGTTCTAGGGGACTGATGACCACAGATGTTAAGTCCCATAGTGCTCAGAGCCACACCAACATTCATCCACTTCTTCGTGAGCGTTTCGTCCTAGTATAACAGTCCTCTAGCGTGCCTTCTTTCTGTTATCTTAGTTTTCCTTTTGTTTATCTGTACATTATAGCCATTAGCTGGCAGAAGTTCCATGTAATTTCGACCCATTTTGACGTTATGTCTATATTACAGCCATTGGCTGGCGAAAGTTCTATGTAATTCAATCCATTTCGACGTGTTCTGGTATCGGCAAAACGTATCGTGCTGTTTTTCCGTCCGGAAAAGAACTTCTATATGGAGACAGTTTAACACATTCTTCATAGCTATTCCTGTATACAAACAAAATATCAGTGGTGGCACAGTATCCTTGCCTTAACCTCACACTTATCCTGATTTTGACCTCCTGAATCACTCTGGTAGTTCGGTAGTTCAGCATAAAGAGAACTGATTTCCAATTTATCCCTGTTGTTGATGCCTTACTTAGCAAACATCACTCACGACTTATGCCTTAGGCCTATTCTAACTGACCAACTCCAGTCTGCATGGTAGTATGAGAGCGATCTATGGCCATGGGACGTCGCCAGTCCATCCAGCCGTTACTGCCAACACATGAATCCTGACGGCGCCACTGCTTCTCTATTCAAGCTTAAAAAGGGGAGAGTAGATCCCATTCCAGACATCCCTAATTGAGGAAACAACTGAGGAGGTGCCGGGAATGGAACCCGGGTCCTTCCTCACCGAAGGCAGAGACGATAAACACTTTTTAATTTGTTTTTATTTTTAAAAATTTTTTTAAACCTCTTCGGCTGCGGAAGCAGTTTGGTAACACGCTTCCTGAGAATAATTAGCAAAATCCTCCTGCAAATCTGCGAAATGCTTAGTTGTTGCAAGGAAGCCGTCACTTGTTGGCCAACACGATGTAATATTTGTTATTCACCAGCTTTGGCATGCTGCTGTTTTCGTTTACGAGTCCGCTGCGGGGATGCCCAGTGTCTTACAGTCACTTCTGTGACACAGGAGAGCATCGAGCTAACTGGTGTTCTAGACTGTGACTAGTGTTTACGGAAGTTTACCTCACTATCAATTTTGATAATAAACGACAATCTTCAGGCATAGAAACCTAAAAGATTCTGAATTCTAAAACGAAAAAGAATGGCTGTGTGCACTATGGGACTTAACATCTATGGCAATAAGTCCCCTAGAACTTAGAACTACTTAAACGTAACTAACCTAAGAACAACACACAACACCCAGACATCACGAGGCAGAGAAAATCCCTGACCCCGCCGGGAATCGGACCCGGGAACCCTGGCGCGGGAAGCGAGAACGCTACCGCACGGCCACGAGATGCGGGCAATTCGACAACGACCACTCTGTACCATATAAGGTATTTTAAGATCAGATCCTGTTATGGTTTGGTTCAAACGGCTGTACAGTGTCAGTAATACGAGTAACGAGTGAGCAAATGGAATACGACAGACTAACACAAGAATGCCTAAAGGCATGTCGTACCTTCCCACCGTGAGACCGACGCAGTTCCGAGGGGAGAAACGAGAACAGAAGCCGAAAGCAGAACCGTGTTAAGCTAGAAGGCCCTACGATAAGGGACGGACTGGACACCCACGTCGCCAGCCTACCTCTAAGACTGCCACCCGCACGTTTTAGCGTGAGACTTTTTCGCGTCTCTGTTACGTCAAGGACCACCCCCCAGCCCATGTGAAAAGCTAGAGCCCTCCAGAAAAACAGTATAGATCTTACGATAACGCTAAAAGGACCACACCAGCTGCAGGTTTTAGCGTGAGACTTTTTCGCGTCTCTGTTACGTTGCGAACTTTAAAAACATTGCCCCACCACGAAAAGTATAACATTTCTCATTGGATAGACAGAATTTTTGTAGGCGGAGCTTAAGGTTAACATTGAGACACTGACTGGTCAGATGAAAACACAGCCAGATAGTTTTTTTTTTTAACCAACTTCGGTAAACTGTAGTAAGGAGAAGTTAGGAGAGGAGAGTTAGTTTCGAGACTGCGAGCTGAATGGCTGCTGCGCCGGCCGCCGCCCCCCTGACGAACACCTACAAGGTAATGAACGCACGCGATGCCGCATAAGAGCGCATAAAGCTTCACTCAGAACTGCAGAAGTCTCATCTGTTACACCCCCTTTTTGCGTAATACTAGCGTCGATCGTCAATTAAAGCTCATGGTGTTCACATTTGCCACTTGAAGAACAGATCTGAAACGAGATGATTTTTCTGCTATATAGTTATTGAGAAGCCACATCAGCCACTGTAATTTACGACAAATTAGATAAGTAATTAAAGATAATTAAGGGTCGTTGTAGACCATTTTGATAGTTTGCTCTTTTGTGAAACTTAATTTAAACCTAGACTATAGATGTGATAGGGCATAGGTCATCTTGGAAACCCATTCAGGGAATATTCGTTCACATTTTTGTTGAATGCAGTTGGTTTTCACCATCTTGTATTAAAACATTTCCTTTTATCAATAGTGCTATATATAAACAATGTTTTGTGAGTAGAATAAAATTTCCAATTGTAGACTTAACTGCTTTTTCGACGTTATTTTACCAGCTAACTAAAAATAGGAAAACCTTGAACCCCTTCCACTAAATTTAGTTAGTATTAAGATTCCTTTACAGGGAGTGCAGTGGAGCTGACGCTGGGATCATTAAGTATTTGGTTATATCATCGCTAGTCCCACTAAACTCTTATGAAATCTACAAGTCATGTGTGGTCTGGCGTCTCCTTACCAGCACCAGGTCCCAGGTTCAAATAGTTAATTCCGTAAAAAACACGCTCAGAGCGTCTTTGCGCGAAAGTGGCAGGGAGACACGATATAGAACAAACAGACACCACCATGAATGTTTAGATGGCTCTGAGCACTATGGGACTTAACAGCTATGGTCATCAGTCCCTTAGAACTACTTAAACCTAACTACCCTAAGGACATCACACAACACCCAGTCATCACGAGGCAGAGAAAATCCCTGACCCCACCGGGAATCGAATCTGGGAACCCTGGCGCTGGAAGCGAGAACGCTACCGCACCACCAAGAGCTGCGGACCATCCCGTTATATCATTATCATCATCATCATCATCATTTAAGACTGATTATGCCTTTCAGAGTTCAGTCTGGAGCATAGCACCCTTATAAATTTCCTCAACGATCCACTATTCAGTGCTAACATTGGTGCCTCTTCTGATGTTAAACCTATTACTTCGAAATCATTCTTAACCGAATCCAGGTACCATCTTCTTGGTCTGCCCCCCCTCCTCCTACCCTCTACTGCTGAACCCATGAGTCTCTTTGGTAACCTTGCTTCTCCCATGCGTGTAACATGACCCCACCATCTAAGCCTGTTCGCCCTGACTGCTACATCTATAGAGTTCATTCCCAGGTTTTCTTTGATTTCCTCATTGTGGACACCCTCCTGCCATTGTTCCCATCTACTAGTACCTGCAATCATCCTAGCTACTTTCATACCCGTAGCCTCAACCTTGTTGATAGGGTAACCTGAATCCACCCATCTTTCGCTCCCATACAACAAAGTTGGTCGAAAGATTCAACGGTGCACAGATAACTTAGTCTTGGTACTGACTTCCTTCTTGCAGAAAAGAGTATATCGTAGCTGAGCGCTCACTTCATTGGCTTTGCTACACCTTGCTTCCAGTTTTTTCACTATGTTGCCATCCTGTGAGAATATGCATCCTAAGTACTTGGAACCGTCCACCTGTTCTAACTTTGTTCCCCCTATTTGGCACTCAATCCGTTTATATTTCTTTCCCACTGACATTACTTTCTTTTTGGAGATGCTCATCTTCATACCATAGTCCTTACATTTCTGATCTAGCTCTGAAATATTACTTTGCAAACTTTCAATCGAATCTGCATCACAACCCAGTCATCCGCATATGCAAGACTGCTTATTTTGTGTTCACATATTTTAATCTCACCCAGCCAGTTTATTGTTTTCAACATATGATCCATAAATAATATCAACAACAGTGGGGACAGGTTGCAGCCTTGTCTTCCCCCTGAAACTGCTCTGAACCATGAACTCAATTTACTGTCAACTTTAACTGCTGCCAGACTATCCATGTAAAGACCTTTAATTGCTTGCAAACGTTTGCTTCCTATTCTATAATCTCGTAGAACAGACAATAACTTTCTCCTAGGAACCCGGACATATGAATTTTCTAGATCTACAAAGCATAGATACAACTCCCTGTTCCACTCATAACACTTCATTATTTGCCGTAAGCTAAAGATCTGGTCCTGACAACCTCTAAGAGGCCTAAACCCACACTAATTTTCATCCAATTGGTCCTCAACTAATACTCGCACTTTCCTTTCAACAATACCTGAGAAGATTTTACTCACAACGCTGATTAAAGAGATACCTCTGTAGTTGTTACAATCTTTTCTTTTTCCATGTTTAAAGATTGGTGTGATTACTGCTTTTGTCCAGTCTGATGGAACCTTTCACGACTCCCAGGCCATTTCAGTTATCCTGTGTAGCCATTTAAGACCTGCCTTTCCTCTGTATTTGATGAGTTCTGACTTAATTTCATCCACCCCAGCTGCTTTATTGCACTGCAGTCTATTGACCCTTTTCTCCACTTCCTCAAATGTGATCCTATTTCCATCATCATTCCTATCCCATTCTACCTCGAAATCTGAAACATTACTGATCGTATTCCCACCTACATTGAGCAACTCTTCAAAATATTCCCTCCATCTGCCCAAGGCATCCACATGATTCACCAGCAGTTCATCCCGTTATAAAGGGTAAAATTTTTTCAGATGTATTCGAGAATATGTTAGCGTATTTCTACACAGAACGGTCATTTTCGAGGCTGTTATTGTTTTGGCGCATTTTAGCAGAGTATGTGTCGTGTTTTCCAACAATATTTTAAATTGAAGAGCATCAATTTTAGAAAATATTAGTTAAAGTTTATTATTTTGATATTAGTTATTTGTACAGTTCCAGCAGTTTCGTGAAGAATCTGTCGACAGATTCCTAGAACGGCGTTCATACCTGGAGCAGGGCAGGGCCGATTGGCTAGAAACACAGACCCCTTCCATGGGAGCAGGCACAAAGGAAACGTGAAAGCTGTCCAGAAACACAGAGAACAAGAATGAATGACGCTTTAAGAATGAACTTGGAGAGGTATGCGAGTCCCACTAACCTCCGCGTTCCTGTCTAGCAGCTGCGAGAACAAGCTTTTCCCTCGGAATGCACTATAAGCGCAAGGTATTGTCACAGTGTCACTTCATTTCCACAGTGTAAAAGCGTTCAAATAGCGTCCCTAAGAAATAGCTTCCATACGTCTATTGTTAACACGGTTTAGGTCAGCGCGCTTGGTTCAGACAGCTACCACCACACAGCTCTCATGTTCCACAATGGGATTCTCGCTGCTACTGCACTACGATACCGCAGGATCTAAGAAGTCCGTTAGCGGGCTGTGGCGTTCGCTGCTTTATTACGTGGTTTGGTGTTTTATTAATTTGTAAATGAAAATGATAGTCTTATTTTATTACATTGAGTAATTACTAAATAATTTTTCTCCCGGCTAAAGATTTAGTCGAGTTGCTAAAGAACTCAAAGTTAACGTCGTGTTAAAGTGATGTCTGTAAGTTGTGTAAGTGTCACTAAATCACAGTTCATACAACAGATTATATACAACTATTGATTAGGATGGAAACAGTTAACTTCAGCAAAATGATCATTAAAACCACCGAATATCACCCGCGACAACACTGACGTATGTTGACTGAAACAATATTCTTGGCAACTCGTGGGTAATTAATTTCGGCTCCATACATCAGCTAGAAACTTTGTTATAAGTATCGTGCTATGAGCACTGTTTTTGAAGAACCAATCTGATTCGAATTATTTTTATTAAAATGAGTTCGGGACCACCGGTGCACTTTTATTTTTACACATTTTTATTACCTTCGGCATTTATGTCTGCAGAGTTGCGTAATTTGAATTTACCGCTGAGTAAATTGTTAAGATGTCGGCAGACAATTCAGAGAGACTTTTTATTGTTAGAGCAAATAAGATAAGTATTTGAAATGCTTATTAAACTATACTTTCGTATTGTGCCCTATTTAGACTTCATCAAGCAAACATTTGATTTTTTTCTAAGGAAAACACAGACAAAATAGTGATACAAATCGCTATCATTAATGGCTGCGCTCCTTGCAACGGAAAGAAATAATTAACACAGATAATGCTTACTGAGAGAGGAATTAAAGTTACAAATAATTATTCACTCATATTTATAATAATAGTGAACTCTACTGTCAAGTAATAATTAACAAATAATTACAATTTCTTAACAGACCTCAGTTCCATATGCGTCCGCCACCTACAAAAGCCATCCAACAAAAGGTAAAAACAAATGTAGACAAACGCAGATCATAAAAGTAATTTACAATTATTATTGTCTTTGTGTGATACATATCTATATGTCCAATTACATCAAAATATTATATAAATAATTAATATTTATCATCGTTTTCACTGTTTTCTCTTATGTCTAATAGATAATGTTGATAGCTGTTACAGGCGTAATTTCCTCTCGTCGCACTGTAGCTAAAATTTATCTCGTGGATGTTACAGGGCTCTGAAGCAAATATGCTATTTATCCGAAGGCTTCCGAGTTCTTCCTATTCCTGCCCACTGAGGATTGGAGCGAGACTAAGCTATAAAGCTTCAAAGTGTTTGATAGGATAATAATTGAAATGGAAAACAAATTTCACGTATTGACACACCATATCATTTGAATTTGGTTTCCTATCAGGAAATGTTTTAAAGCTCTGTATATTACCTTTGAAAAATGCTTAACTGATTTTGGTATCAAATAGAGCAGAGCGTGTAGACGAAATATCTGGTTTAAAGTTTGAGACGAAAGAACTCATGATGAGCACTGACGAGGCTTCCTATATGCATGTTTTCGAGATTCTTTCAAAGCACGGATTACGAGAGAGATATTCAAACACTGAAGTAGCTTTGACAGTATTTGTGACAATGCCAGTGGCTGAAACATCTGTGAATGTCGCTTCAGCAAATTAGAGATGATAAGAAACTAGTTCATGTGGCACATGACTGAAAGCAGACTTAAGCATATCTATCTTGCCGATAGAGTACGACACAGCCGCTAAATTTAACTACATTGTCATATCATGAGTTTGTTTCGCTCAAGGGAAAAAAATACAAATTAGAATTTTAAGAAAAACATTGTTTTTGGAAAAGGATACACTCTTAACTTTTAACCATAGCGCTTTTATTTTATTACTAATTATTAATTTCTGCCGTAATACTAGTTTTGTGAGGATCAAATAAATCTGTTCTCTGCTGTACATTATATTAAAACAAGTATCTAGAAAGGAGGATATAAGATGAGTATCAACAAAAGCAAAATAAGGATAATGGAATGTTCCCGAATTAACTCAGACCATACTGAGAGTATTAGATAAGTATTGTTATTTGGCCATCAAAATAATTTATCATAGCTGAAGCAGATAGGATGTAGAATGTAAATCGATAAGGAAAGCTTTTCTGAAGACAAGGAAATTGTTAACATAGAATACAGATTTAAGTGTTAGGAAGTGTTTTCGGGAAATGTTCGTGTGTGGAGTGTGGCTTTGTGTGGAAGTGAAGCATGGGCGGTAAACAATTTAGACAAGAAGAGAAGAGAAGCTTCTGAAGTGTGGTGTTACAGAAGGTTGCTGAATATTACATGACTAGATCACGTAACTATTTTTTTTTTCATTAGTCTACAGACTGGTTTGATGCGGCCTGCCACGAATTCCTTTCTTGTGCTAACCTCTTCATCTCAGAGTAGCACTTGTAACCTACGTCCTCAATTATTTGCTTGACGTATTCCAATCTCTGTCTTCCTTTACAGTTTTTGCCCTCTACAGCTCCCTCTAGTACCATGGAAGTCATTCCCTCATGTCTTAGCAGATGTCCTATCATCCTGTCCCTTCTCCTTATCAGTGTTTTCCACATATTCCTTTCCTCTCCGATTCTGCGTAGAATCTCCTCATTCCTTACCTTATCAGTCCACCCAATTTTCAACATTCGTCTATAGCACCACATCTCAAATGCTTCGATTCTCTTCTCTTCCGGTTTTCCCACTGTCCATGTTTCACTACCATACAATGCTGTACTCCAGACGTACATCCTCAGAAATTTCTCCCTCAAATTAAGGCCGGTATTTGATATTAGTAGACTCCTCTTGACCAGAAATGCCTCTTTTGCCACAGCGAGTCTGCTTTTGATGTCCTCTTGCTCCGTCCGACATTGGTTATTTTACTGCCTAGGTAGGAGAATTCCTTAACTTCATTGACTTCGTGACCATCAATCCTGATGTTAAGTTTCTCGCTGTTCTCATTTCTACTACTTCTCATTACCTTCGTCTTTCTCCGATTTACTCTCAAACCATACTGTGTACTCATTAGACTGTTCATTCCGTTCAGCAGATCATTTAATTCTTCTTCACTTTTACTCAGGATAGCAATGTCATCAGCGAATCGTATCATTGATATCCTTTCACCTTGTATTTTAATTCCACTCCTCAACCTTTCTTTTATTTCCATCACTGCTTCCTCTATGTACAGATTGAAGCCCTGTCTTACTCCCTTCTTAATACGAGCACTTCGTTGTTTATCGTCCACTCTTATTATTCCCTCTTGGTTGTTGTGCATATTGTATATGACCCGTCTCTCCCTATAGCTTACCCCTATCTCGAACAGCTTGCACCATTTTATATTGTCGAATTCTTTTTCCTGGTCGACAAATCCTATGAACGTGTCTTGATTTTTCTTTAGCCTTGCTTCCATTATTAGCCGTAACGTCAAAATTGCCTCTCTCGTGCCTTTACTTTTCCTAAAGCCAAACTGATCGTCACCTAGCGCATTCTCAATTTTCTTTTCCATTCTTCTGTATATTATTCTTGTAAGCAGCTTCGATGCATGAGCTGTTAAGCTGATTGTGCGATAATTCTCGCACTTTTTTAGCTCTTGCCGTCTTCGGAATTGTGCGGATGATGCTTTTCCGAAAGTCAGATGGTATGTCGCCAGACTCATATATTCTACACACCAACGTGAATAGTCGTTTTGTTGCCACTTCCCCTAATGATTTTAGAAATTCTGATGGAATGTTATCTATCCCTTCTGCCTTATTTGACCGTAAGTCCTCCACAGCTCTTTTAAACTCCGATTCTAATACTGGATCCCCTATCTCTTCTAAATCGACTCCTGTTTCTTCTTCTATCACATCAGACAAATCTTTACCCTCATAGAGGCTTTCAGTGTATTCTTTCCACCTATCTGCTCTCTCCCCTGCATTTAACAGTGGAATTCCCGTTGCACTCTTAATGTTACGACCGTTGCTTTTAATGTCACCAAAGGTTGTTTTGACTTTCCTGTAAGCTGAGTCTGTATTTCCGACAATCATATCTTTTTCGATGTCTTCACATTTTTCCTGCAGCCATTTCGTATTAGCTTCCCTGTACTTCCTATTTATTTAATTCCTCAGGGACTTGTATTTCCGTATTCCTGATTTTCCCGGAAGATGTTTGTACTTCCTCCTTTCATCAATCAACTGAAGTATTTCTTCTGTTACCCATGGTTTCTTCGCAGCTACCTTCTTTGTACCTATGTTTTCCTTCCCAACTTCTGTGATGGCCCTTTTTAGAGACGTCCATTCCTCTTCAACTGTATTACCTACTGCGCTATTCCTTATTGCTGTATCTATAGCGTTAGAGAACTTCAAACGTATCTCGTCATTCCTTAGAACTTCCGTATCCCACTTCTTTGCGTATTGATTTTTCCTGACTAATGTCTTGAACTTCAGCCTACTCTTCATCACTACTATATTGTGATCTGAGTCTATATCTGCTCCTGGGTACGCCTTACAATCCAATATCTGATTTCGGAATCTCTGTCTGACCATGATGTAATCTAATTGAAATCTTCCCCTATCTCCCGGCCTTTTTTAAGTATACCTCCTCCTCTTGTGATTCTTGAACTAACTAACTAAGTAACTAACGAAGAGGTAATGAGTAGAAGTGGGGAGAAAAGAAACATGTGCGACAACCTAACTAAAAGATGGGATCAGTTAGTAGGACACATTCTGAGACATCTAAGGAGCACCAATTTAGTAATGCAGGGAAGTGTGTGTGTGTGTGTGTGTGTGTGTGTGTGTGTGTGTGTGTGTGTGTGTGTGTGTGTGTGTGTGTGTTTTTTTGGGGGGGGGTAGCGTAAAATCTTAGAGGTAGACTAAGAAATGAATAAAGGGAGAAGATTCAGGAGGATGTAGGTTGCACAAGGTATTGGGGGCTTTCACATGATAGAGTAGCATGGAGATCTGCATCAAACCAGTCTTCGGACTGAAGACTACAACAACAGCTTAAACCAATGTACAGCAGCTGCCATAAACAATAAGACACAGTTTTTTTACATTCAATTTCTAATATATTTATTACAATGACATTTAATTTGTTGGTTCCATTATGTTTCATCGACGCAGTTTAGTTAAGCAATACTTTTCAATTATGCTTAATTTTTATTAAACCTACATACAAACCTAAAAAATTTCTTAAGTATGTACAGTTTCAGCAAATTCTGCCAAGGGTTCAGTATCACCTCGCTATAGCTCTAGGTTAGAGTAAGCTGCCAGGGACACTTTTCACACTGTATGTTACTAGGCCAGTGGTACCACATCCAGAGGAATGGACACACGGTTTCCTGCACAATCTTAGAACATAAAACTTATTTTTAGCATTGGATTATTTGATCAGGTCAGTGCTTTCTGGGCTTGGTTAGCACATATGCAAATGGATAGCTGACGCGATTTTCACACGTTCTGCATTTTCACCGGTTTCTTAGTCAATAGTGCCAAAAGATTTATCCTTGCATTTCCAATACCCGCAGTCATTCCATAACTGCAAAACAAGATTAAATATGTACAGCATTTTCACTGCCCCCGTGCTTAAGTTCCTGTCTGCACATTCTCCCCATTTCAACAATGTAACTTTGGAACTTACTATTATCCTAGTAATCTGGCTCTAATGTAAAACCGCTTTTCATTCTGGTCGAGATAAAAAAATTTCGTATTATTGGTGTCGCTCCATCTTTAAGTAGCCCATCTGCCTCCCTTCTGACAAACAGTAAATAAGAATTTCAGCCACACTGACAACACCGTTTACGCTTTCCTCATCCCTTTCTATTCCTTTTTTCTTCCGTCCAACCCATACAATGACCTCAGTGCAATTCTTCTCGCTCTTCCTCTGATCAGCCAATTTTTTCTACACGTTTCTGTTAGATGTCACTACTCATATTCGGCTAGACTGAAAGAAGGAAATTAGTTAATAGAGTGTTAATTAGTCTGATATTTACAGAAATACCATATTTCATTTGTACATCATGCTACTCGTTATCGCTGATACCACCTTGTGAAATACAAAAATGGTTCAAATGGCTCTGAGCACTATGCGATTTAACTTCTGAGGTCATCAGTCGCCTAGAACTTAGAACTAATTAAACCTAACTAACCTAAGGACATCACACACATCCATGCCCGTGGCAGGATTCGAACCTGCGACCGTAGCGGTCGCTCGGTTCCAGATTGTAGCGCCTAGAACCGCACGGTTGTGAAATAAATCAATAAATGAATATTATAAGATTATACGTGACGACATTATTCTAGTACAACAAGTTACTCTCAAGGAAGAAACAAGGTTTCAGAAAACATCACTCATGTTGAACATAGCTCGCTATATTCGCACAGGACATATTTCAAAAAATTGATACATGTGAATAGGTTGACTTCATCCTCCCTCATTTCATCAATTCTGTCCACACTGAAACGATAAAAAAAAGAGCCGATTTTACGAAATCTTATCAAATGTATGGCTCGATGGTTACGAATTTGACATGTTGACAAATGATCCGGCTTATGTTGTTGCATGGAATAAGTATGCGCCTGCAGATAGGCAACCTAATGAACTGATTTGGTAAGCGGGCTCCTGTCATTGCGCCTTTCTGGGCATCATCGGCAGCAGCTGTTACTTCAATGGATGTGCACACACATCGACATTTGCTGTGTCGCCAACGCTACCCACAGACCACTTTTAATATGAATTTTTGAACTTAGAACTTCATCTACTGATGTCTGTCTATTTTCTTTGTGTCTTGTAGTTTACGTGGAGCCATCTTCTGAAATACATAGTGCAAATAGGTATGCAGAAGAAATTCCGTGAGATTTGGAAGATAGGAAAGAGATATTGGCGAAAGTGAAGCTGTTTAAGTGGCTCACTGGTCGTATCTTGTTAGCTGAACTTGTGGACCATTTCTTGTGAAAAGGAAGGTACCAGGACTGAGTCCCTACGGGGCACAAAGTTTTCATATGAAAAAAAAAAAAAAAAACCCAGCAACTTCACAGGTTTGCTTAAAATGGGGTAATTGTTACTGTTTAGCTACCATCTTTATGGGAAGAAATTGGGACTAAAAATATTAAGCGAAGTAAGGTTCATGTGTGTGAAAAATTCCACAGTGTTTCCTTGTATGTCGCCAGTTTCAAAGTAACATATAGAGGAGTTTCAGAGAGATCAAAATAACCTTCCAGCTGTGGTATGTGCTCTCGTGTTCCTCCAACACTTCAAGCTGCGCTGCCCTCCAATCCAGAAGTTTCGTTTCTCTCCATCCTTCTCCAACATCCGGAACAGCGGATCGGTAATGGTGTTCTCAGAACGAAGCGAAATGCCACCCGCTCGCGAGTACATTCCAGAAACTTCCAGCATCTCTTATGGTGGACGTGGGTGCTTCCGCGGAATTTAGTTCACATTACGAAAGTTTGCCGACTCATTGACGTCAAAGAGAACTGTGAGAACGGATAGAGGGGCCGGCCACTCTACGGTGCGATTCCAGGACGTGCAGTGACGGCCTGACTTCAGAATACAGTGACCGCATCTGGCCCGCAGGCAGTGGTTCCTGTGAATACGGGGCCAGCTACTGCCACGCTATTCCTGGAAAACGGACAGACGGTACTACTTATTCAGGGTCGACACTGAACGTTAAAATATTCACAATAACACAGACCAAGACCTGAAAATAAAAATGTTCTACAAGACTGGGAAAACAATATCAGAAGCAGGTCACTTTGTTTAAAGTGGTCAGTGTACTGCTGAAAATTAAATAAGTGGAATAAAATCTGTATTAAGAAAATGAGAAACTTAGGTTTACTGTTCAAATGTGTGTGAAATCTTATGGGACTTGTAACGCCATATCTCTAATACTTTACTGATTTATTTTGCTTTTGCTTTATTTAATGTTACATAATTCAACTTCTGTAAATGTTGTGTGACTGAATCGATAACACAAAATTGTATACTCCTTTCTTTGTAAAAAAAACTTTGGATGTTATAATTTTATTCTATGCATCATAGCATATCTGTCATTTAAATTCTTTGTCCCATTTGGAGGGAACAAAACTTACTGTATAAAATTGTAATTTATGTGTGAATAATTTTTTGTGGAAATGTCAATGTGTGCAAATGTTCTGTTTTATGTAATGTATTTGGTTACTGTTAAGTAAACTGCTGATCCTCGCTTAGGGTTCTTAGTTATTCTGTATGTAAAAGTTGTTGTGGTTCCCCTCGGGAACGGAACTGTGTAGTGCTCGCAAATTGTGGCTGGCCTACGTAGAAAAGGTGGAACCAAGAGTCAGTCGGGGACGCGCTACCAAACTGTGCACTGACCATGTAAAAGTTGTATATTTTGCTGGTTCCGAGAGAGGCTTTTTCTGCTACTTTCCAATGCCTTGGATGGATGGATAAATAACTGGAACTATTCTGGAATTGGTATCCATCATCGCCACCAAGAAGGGACAGAGTACAGCAATTCTGCCTGCAAATCCACCTACCAACATGCAGTTGCCACCACCTTGCGCAATCACTGTAACGGAATGCTATAATAATGTACAGTGAAGGATCAGCTTATTGGATGTTTTAGTGTGCACAAATATAAGGTAACTTATAACTGTATTCATGTACCTACACTGAATTTTTCCTTATCATAACACCTCTCAGGTTCCCCTCCATTTGAACGATTACCGAGTGTCCAAGTCTGTGGAAAAAATGAAAGCTTCAAAGCCAAATAGTTTGTTCTTTGATCTTTGGTAGGAAGGGAATATTCATTTTTACTGTGTATTCATTGAAATTGGGGGAGG
The DNA here is from genome assembly GCF_023897955.1 of Schistocerca gregaria. Classification (NCBI taxonomy): domain Eukaryota; kingdom Metazoa; phylum Arthropoda; class Insecta; order Orthoptera; family Acrididae; genus Schistocerca; species Schistocerca gregaria. The sequence goes on from NC_064920.1 coordinate 1,198,544,218, forward strand.
TAGTAAATCTAGTATTGTGAAGTTTCAGAGACATCTATTTAATCTTTTACTTGAAGGTAGAAGACTATGGTAATAAAGAAAATTTGCTGTTTCTTTTAAAAATTAAAATTCTTGAAACTGAGGTTTATAAAGTTTTGCTTAGTTAATAATCATAGTGCTGCCTGTACCGAATTTAAAAATGTGAGTCAGTTTCTTGTAAATTTGTCAACATTGTGTCTCACTGCAGTAAAAGTAGAAAACTGCAATAGTGGATAGTTATATATTCATATTAGCTAAGTGTTTGTCTCTCTTGTGTATTGGAAGTGCACATTAATAGTATAACAGGATCCACGGTTTGTCTATTGTGCTAATGCTAGATAACAAATAGAAAGACCACTATTTATGAGAACAATAATTTCTTTATTCAAAAGACAGTGAGAAGTAACCTGCTAGTGAATTCCAATTAACTTTCATTTTTAAATAGGAGAGAGACTTAACCTATGTCCAATTTATGATTCTGCAGTGAATGTTAATAGTAATGTTATAAAGACCATCCAGTTTCAACAAAAAAAAAAAAAAAATGGTTCAAATGGCTCTGAGCACTATGGGACTTAACATCTGTGGTCATCAGTCCCCTATAACTTAGAACTACTTAAACCTAACTAACCTAAGGACATTACACACATCCATGCCCGAGGCAGGATTCGAACCTGCGACCGTAGCAGTCGCGCGGTTCCGGACTGAGCGCCTAGAACCGCTAGACCACCGCGGCCAGCTCAGTTTGAACAAACGCTGAAAGTAGTAGTGTGTTTCGGTATCTGTTATATTTTTGCAAATAGTTTGTGCTGCTCTAGCGGTTAGCTTCAGTCTTACCGTAAACATAGGTATGTGTCAGATTTCATTGCACTCGAGTGTGGCAAAGTATAGGTTACTAAAATGTAGACTTTTACGGCCGAATTTATCATGTCCATTATAATTATTGATGGATTTTGTCTCAGTTCCCAACGTTTCGTCTCCGACTGCGGGAGACATCTTCAAGAGGGTACGTAGGTCGATGGAAGGTCCAACGCACCCACTGGCTCGCTACTGACTGCCGCTAAATTCCGTATACTACGAAAGGCTCTGCAGGGAGGCAATCGAAATCGTTAAACACTCAAATAATTTCAATCGAAAGGAGGAGGGCATGAAATTAAACGGTATATGGATGGCGGTGTTAAAGAAGATGTGTACCACCCGTCCACGACTGAGTGATGGCAACGGCGATCGACAAAGGCAGACAGCGGCCAATTGCACTGACGTTGTCAAAACACGTGACGTCACACCGTGGCGAGGGAGCGCGCGGACACGCAACTTAGCGGCAGTCAGAGTAGTGATGGGCTAAACTGCGATTTTCCGATATCAGTGATTTCTGTGAATGCTACTTTTCAGTATCTGTTATTCTTAACTATGATTTGTCGCAGTTTAGAGTCGCAGTTAAGGAACCTACGTCGTGTATCCCTCCGCCACTGCTACTTCCGCGATTTCTGCTACTTCCGCGATTTCTGCTACTTCCGCGATTTCTGCTATTTCCGCGATTTCTGCTACTTCCGCGATTTCTGCTACTTCCGCGATTTCTGCTACTTCCGCGATTTCTGCGACTCCTGCGATTTCTGCGACTCCTGCGATTTCTGCGACTTACCATCGTATGAAAACTTTGCATCTGTCCACACCGAAAACTGCATCTCAACAAACCTGTCATTAGTATGTTTTAACTTTGTTCTTCCGTTGGCTTTAATTATGTATTAAAGAAACAACTGTAAAAATATTTATAGTGTAATTAATATGTAAGTAGCCATACAGTACCGTAGTAGTTCTTGTTTAGAAAATGAATTCTAACATATTGTTATGTTCACAGGTACCCGAACTACATTTAGTCACTCAGTAAACTGATAACTCAAAATATCATTGTCAACAGAACTGCAGAAATTGCCACTGATCATTAGACCGTTTTCTTCGGACAAGAGGTTAGTTTCTAAGTGTTTCGATGGAGATAATTACTTGAGAGAGATCGTTCTTGCAAATGTGAAATATACCCCATTGAATGGCTTTATTACAACAAATATTAGCAATCTACTCTGTCAATTATATTGCTTGTAATTAGTGACAGCAAAAACTGTTTAATAATCCTTGTGATTTTGCAGACACAGTTCTGACTCTTATTACTGGTTGCTGTACGTTATCTATCCACATCAAGGCTGTTAAGAGACTCGTGAAGATTCAAGACAGCTTTTAGAAGATATTTGCAGTTTAAAAGTGACATAATTGTGAAATAAGTGTGCACATGAGTGATTAAACTGTGTTTTATTGAAGATGTTGTGCGATTTTAAAGGAATAATAAATGTTAAATACAGTGAGTCGATAATGAAAATCTATGTTAAGCCGTCTTACACCCGTAATTTTCCGCCACTTATTTACTGGTAAACACTTGTCGGAGAGTTACATGTCGCCCCCCCCCCCCCCTTTCTCCATAATCTTGGTGTGACACTGACCTGTAACATATCCCGAAGTCTACAATATGCGTTTTGAGGCTGTTAGTATGAAAGTGGAAAGTACAGATCTTCCAGTTAAATCAGGAATAGCTTAAGTGCGTTGTATACATGGAAGAATCCTGGAGATACTAATAGGTATCAGATAAATTATATAATGGTAAGACAGACATTTAGGAATCAGGTTTTAAATTGTAGGACATTTCCAGGGGCAGATGTGGACTCTGACCACAATCTATTGGTTATGACGTGTAGATTAAAACTGAAGAAACTGCAAAAAGGTGGGAATTTAAGGACATGGGATCTGCACAAGCTGAAAGAACCAGAGGTTGTACAGAGTTTCAAGGAGAGTATAAGGGAACAATTGACAGGAATGGGGGAAAGAAACACAGTAGAAGAAGAATGGGTAGCCCTGAGGGATGAAGTAGTGAAGGCAGCAGAGGATAAAGTAGGTAAAAAGACGAGGGCTGCTAGAAACCCTTGGGTAACAGAAGAAACATTGAATTTAATTGATGAAAGGAGAAAATATAAAAATGCAGTAAATGAAGCAGGCAAAAAGGAATACAAACTCCTCAAAAATGAAATCGACAGGAAGTGCAAAATGACTAAGCAGGGATGGCTAGAGGACAAATGTAAGGATATAGAAGCGTATCTCACTAGGGGTAATATAGATACTGCCTACAGGAAAATTAAAGAGACCTTTGGAGAGAAGAGAACCACTTGTATGAATATCAAGAGATCAGATGGCAACCCAGTTCTAAGTAAAGAAGGGAAAGCAGAAAGGTGGAAGGAGTATATAGAGGGTTTATACAAGGGCTATGTACTTGACGACAATATTATTGAAAGCGAGGAGGATGTAGATGAAGACGAAATGGGAGATACGATACTGCGTGAAGAGTTTGACAGAGCACTGAAAGACCTGAGTCGAAACAAGGCCCCGGGAGTAGACAACATTCCATTAGAACTACTGCAGACCTTGGGAGAGACAGTGATGACAAAACTCTACCATCTGGTGAGCAAGATGTATGAGAGAGGCGAAATACCCTCAGACTTCAAGAAGAATATATTAATTCCTATCCCAAAAAAAAAGCAGGTGCTGGAAGATGTGAAAATTACCGAACTATCAGTTTAATAAGTCACAGCTGCAAAATACTAACGCGAATTCTTTACAGACGAATGGAAAAACTGGTAGATGCAGACCTCGGGGAGGATCAGTTTGGATTCCGTAGAAATGTTGGAACACGTGAGGCAATACTGACCTTACGGCTTACCTTAGAAGAAAGATTAAGAAAAGGGAAACCTACATTTCTAGCGTTTGTAGACTTGGAGAAAGCTTTTTACAATGTTGACTGGAATACTCTCTTTCAAATTCTGAAGGTGGCAGGGGTAAAGTACAGGGAGGGAAAGGCTATTTACAATTTGTACAGAAACCAGATGGCAGTCATAAGAATAGAGGGGCATGAAAGAAAAGCAGTGGTTGGGAAAGGAGTGAGACAGGGTTGTAGCCTCACCCCGATGTTATTCAATCTGTATATTGAGCAAGCGGTAAAGGAAACGAAAGAAAACTTTGGAGTAGGGATTAAAATTCATGGAGAAGAAGTAAAAACTTTGAGGTTCGCCGATGACATTGTAATTCTGTCAGAGACAGCAAAGGACCTGGAAGAGCAGTTGAAGGGAATGGACAGTGTCTTAGAAGAAGGATATAAGATGAACATCAAAAAAAGCAAAACGTGGATAATGGAATGTAGTCAAATTAAATCGGGTGATGCTGATGGAATTAGATTAGGAAATGAGACACTTAAAGTAGTAAAGGAGTTTTGCTATTTAGGAAGTAAAGTAACTGATGATGGTCGAAGAAGAGAGGATATAAAATGTAGACTGGCAATGGCAAGGAAAGCGTTTCTGAAGAAGAGAAATTTGGTAACATCGAGTATAGATTTATGTATCAGGAAGTCGTTTCTGAAAGTAGTTGTATGGAGTGTAGCCATGTATGGAAGTGAAACATGGACGATAACTAGTTTGGACAAGAAGAGAACAGAAGCTTTCGAAATGTGGTGTTACAGAAGAATGCTGAAGATAAGGTGGATAGATCATGTAACTAATGAGGAGGTATTGAATATTATTGGGGAGAAGAGAAGTTTGTGGGAAAACTTGACTAGATGAAGGGATCGGTTGGTAGGACATGTTTTGAGGCATCAAGGGATCACAAATTTAGCATTGGAGGGCAGCGTGGAGGGTAAAAATCGTAGAGGGAGACCAAGAGATGAATCACTAAGCAGATTCAGAAGGACGTAGGTTGCAGTAGGTACTGGGAGATGAAGAAGCTTGCACAGGATAGAGTAGCATGGCGAGCTGCATCAAACCAGTCTCAGGACTGAAGACCACAACAACAACAGCTTAAGTGGATTACTTGAAAGTAACACAGGAAAAGCTTACTTATGTAGGTGGTAGTAGTGTCGGCAAAAAGTTGCCATGTAGAACACCAGGTGTGAAACTTTTCTCCCGAGTCTTGAACTGTGTCGGAACAAAAATGAGTCATTCATATGACTCAATAATACTGTTTTCATTTCACTACACTTATACAGATGTCTGAGTTCTGCTCTGCTGACATTGCAAAGTCCTGTAGGCATGTGGAGTATTAACCAAAACTGTCATATTGGAAGCAGAATCAAACACATTTGTTACGTTACTTGATATTTTCAGGAGAAAAAGGCAATGTTGCTTCTCATTAATATAATTCATTCAGACTGACAGCTGTGTTTGACCAACCAGAACTGATGCTGAATGTGCATGTCGTCATATAATATGAAGGGCTTATTTCAATAGTGGTACAAGTCCATTACCTGCTCTTTTCTGTCTATAATGCCTTTGAAATTAATGATCCAAACAAACATAAATAAAGGTTCATCTCTAGCAAGAAGCCAATGCTTGAATATTTGTGGTATCTCAACTACAGGTTTTTTAGCGCTCATTTAACTTTACGACTCTGTATCTCAAAATGAACAAAAATAGACTTGTACCACTATTGAAATAAACCATATGCACACACAGAGCATCGATCTCGTGAGGCACAAGGCTCTCATAACGAAGTACGTACGTTGCTCAACAGATGGCACTAGGAAAAGAATGTTAACAGCGCTCTTCAGTTGCTACTTGCGACTCTTAGTTGCGATTTGTCACAGAAATCGCAGTTTGACTCGGTAGCGAATAGCGTAGTATGAACTTTGCTCAACAGATGGCACTGCTAACTGAGCTTTTTAGTTGCTACTTGCGACTCTTAGTTGTGACTTGTCACGGAAATCGCAGTTGGACTCGATAGCGTGTCGCAGAGATGAGAGTAGTACGAACTTTGGCCAACAGATGGCACCGTTAACTGCGCTTTTTAGTTGTTACTTGCGACTCTTAGTTGCGACTTGTCACTGAAATCGCAGAAAGCAGTACGGAATTCGGCTAACAGATGGCTCACAGCGTTGAATGTGAAATGCTACTTGCGACTGCTAACTGTGACTGAAATAGCAGTTAGATTTTGTAAAGTCGTTATTGTGATATCTGTGACTTCTCAATCACTGTGATTTCTAACAGATACGCGATTTCCTGCCCACCACTAGTCAGTAGCGAGCCATTGGGTGTGTTGGACCTTCCATCGACCTACGGACCCCCTTGAAGATGTCTCCCGCAGTCGGAGACGAAACGTTGGGAATTGAGACAAAACTCATCAACCGACCACGGCATAACAGCCCGGATAACTATAATGGACAAAGTGTAGGTTGTGTTTGTCCGTTGAAGTTACTGATACCTACTTTCTTAAACAAGAACCTTAATCTTTCTCTTGCCTAATTAGACTGGCGACCGTTTTCATTATTCTCTAAACAGTGTAGCTAAGTAAAACATTATTTGTTACTGTCTGAACGTCAACGTAATTCTGACTTTCACTTCCGATAAGCCACCTCCGTTAGGTAAAACGCGAAAAATATAACAAAATTCCTCTCAAAGATTAACACTGATCTGTTGCGTTATGCCATAATTTCTTTAACAAAATAGCTTTATTTCACAACCTGCTTCCAACTTTAAGGTTATGGTACAGTAGTGGCAGACAGAAGTGTTATAGACTTCATCAAAATGTCCACGGGTGTACTGCCGGTCTATAGTGTCCAATGGGCACAATATTTCGGCGATCAAACATGTCGCCATCATCAGGTGAACTGACGGACTGAGCTCCTGTGAACGTGCCGGCACGGAGATCCGTACGCTATGGCTGCTCAGGGGGAACTGGGTTCGGTCGCGGCGGCGGCCGATTTAAATACCCTCCGCCCGCGGCGCACTCCCTCCGCCGTCCGCGGATTGTGACGGCGTCTGAGATGGCGTCGGTGTGATGGCTCTGTCCGCCGTGGTCGTCACAACTAGAGGTTTGCTCGATTTACTCTTGATTAACCGAAACTGGAATCCTTATGAATCAGAGATGAGAGCAGATACTGAACGAATCCGGAACGCACTACTAGAAAGAAATTGTGGCAGTACGTACTGAAGTGTACCACAAATTCTCGGGGAACTTAAACAGACATCTTAGGGGGAAGACGGGTTTTGTCTTGTCGAACCGTCTTGGGTGAATGTATTCGACGAAGAATCCTCGATAATACTGCAGCCACGATTTTTTATTCCAAGCAGAAATCATAATAATGAAAGATAGTAGGGGACGTAGAAATGGGTACAGCCTGTTTTCCCTCGTTCGCTACCCGAACAGGACAGAAAATCGCAAATATTGGAATGAAGTACCCTGCACTGTGTGCTACACAGCTGACAGCAGTGTGCAAACATGTGTGTAGATTTCTAGATGGAACTTATACCGGGTGAATCATAATTAATGGTGTAAATGCAAAAGCTGAAAGTACGCTATACCAAAAGGACAAAAGTCTTAGTAAACGTGGGCTCTGAAACGAATATCTTAAGAGCTATGAGCACAGCCGGCCCGAGTGGCCGTGCGGTTCTAGGCGCTACGGTCTGGAATCGAGCGACCGCTACGGTCGCAGGTTCGAATCCTGCCTCGGGCGTGGATGTGTGTGATGTCCTTAGGTTAGTTAGGTTTAATTAGTTCTAAGTTCTAGGCGACTAATGATCGCAGAAGTTAAGTTGCGTAGTGCTCAGAGCCAGCTATGAGCACATCTTCGATAAGAAGTCTCTTCTACTAAAAGCTCTTTGCCTTCCATATTTTCGGAGGAGGTAGTACGGACCGAAACAAGAAAGAGTCCAGTAAACATGCGTGCCTTAAGAGCAATGAGTACTTGTTCAGTAGAAGAGATGTTCACCCTAGTGAAGATGAACAAGTTTTCAGAGCTCGTAAGGTACACATTTTAGAGCCCATGTTTATTGGACACCTTTTTCCTTGTTTAAGTCCATACTATGTTCTATCAAAATTTGGAAAGCAAAGAGTTGCAGTGGAAGAGATTTGTTTCATTGTAACGACGATGAAGAGGTGCGCATAGCTCTGTAGATATGGTTTTTAGGGCCCATGTTTACTGAGACCTTTTTGCTTGTATTCTCGTGTTTTCGGCCTTTGCGCCGTTAATTATGATCTATATTGTATGAAGCGAAAAATCATCATAACGATCTGTTTGTAGTAACTATTGTATATAGTGTTTAAGTACTGCCAGCACTTACGCATAGGAGCGGAATGTGGATATTAAAAGCTCAGATCGTTCAAAAATTGATAGCTGCAAAACCAGCAATGGCAAGAGGCGTGTTTCGCAAACCAATAAAGCCAACAATACAAACAGTCATGAGAAAAAAATCTGAACATCATGTTTACTGCTATTAAACTTCAATGGAAATTCGGCGAGCACATAGCGGCATGAAATGATGGCTTAAGGAGCTTCTGTGGTGGATTTTTCGTGACGGAAATAGTTATTAAAAGACGGAGTAACGAAACAGAAAAACGTCGAAGATCGTAATGTATGGAAACGCTTGTACCCTGGAGACGTCTTAAAAAATTTTCAAAAATATTCAGTCACACCTTGAAACGTTTTCAGAGTGGTTCAAAGATTGACAACATCATTTAAATGCACAGAAATGTAGAACTATACAACTCACAAAAGGGACAGAACAAAGTGTCTTATGGTAGCAATACCAATAATTCACAATTAGAATCAGTGAGCTCCTGTAAATATCTGGCCGTAATGGTTTCGAAGGATACGAAACGAAATGAGAGCTTTGGGTTGGTCGCAGTTAACCAGGTGGTACACTATGGTTCATTTACAAATCAATTGCGCGTCTCATCCTACAACATTGCATGAATCCACGGTTCCCTACCGAATAGGATTAACAGAAAAATGTAACTCAAGAACTCCTCATTTTTCCACATAAGGTACCTGAAGGATACCAACCTAAAGACTAGAGAACCGCAACTGACTGGAAAATTATTGCCGCGTAACGGAGATTACATCTTTTCTGGCAGTACGATGTCCACGCCACACCGTACTCTTTTCGCAACGGGTTCTACTTCTGTAGTCGTTACATTCTTTAACCTCCAGACAACTTGGAAAAGGGCGCACAACTTAAAAAATACAGGGTGGTCCATTGATAGTGACCGGACCAAACATCTCACGAAAAAAAACTACAAAGAACGAAACTCGTCTGGCTTCAAGGGGGAAACCAGGTGGCGCTATGGTTGGCCCGCTAAATGGCGCCGCCATAGGTCAAACGGATATCAACTGTTTTTCTTTTTTTAAATATGAACCGCCACTTTTTATTACATACTCGTGTAGTACGTAAATAAATATGAATGTTTTAGTTGGACCACTTTTCTCGCTTTGTAATAGATGGCGCTGTAATAGTAACAAACGTATTAGTACGTGGTATCACGTAACATTCCGCCAGTGCGGGCGGTATTTGCTTCGTGATACATTACCCGTGTTAAAATGGACCGTTTACCAATTGCGGAAAAGGTCGACATCGTGTTGATGTATGGGTATTGTAATCAAACTGCCCAACGGGCGTGTGCTATGTATGCTGCTCAATATCCTGGACGGCATCATCCACGTGTCCGGACCTTTCGCCGGATAGTTACGTTATTGAAGGAAACAGGCAGTGTTCAGCCACATGTGAAACGTCAACCACGAACTGCAAGATATTAGATGCCCAAGTAGGTGTTTTAGCTGCTGTCTCGGCTAATCTGCACATCAGTAGCAGACAAATTGTGCGAGAATCGGGAATCTCAAGAACGTCGGTGTTGAGAATGCTACATCAACATCGATTGCACCCGTACCATATTTCTATGCACCAGGAATTGCGTGGCGACGACTATGAACGTCGTGTACAGTTCTGCCACTGGGCACAAGAGAAATTACCTGACGATGACATATTTCTGCACGCGTTCTATTTAGCGACAAAGCGTCATTCACCAACAGTGGTAACGTAAACCGGATTAATATGCACTACTGGGCAACGGAAAATCCACGATGGCTGCGACAAGTGGGACATCAGCGACATTGGCGGGTTAATGTATGGTGCGGCATTATGGGAGGAAGGATAATCGGCCCCCATTTTATCGATGGCAATCTAAATGATGCAATGTATGCTGATTTCCTACGTAATGTTCTACCGATGTTACTACTAGATGTTTCACTGCATGACAGAATGGCGATGTACTTCCAACATGATGGATGACCAGCACATAGCACGCGTGGGGTTGAAGCGATATTGAACAGCATATTTCATGACAGGTGGATTGGTCGTCAAAGGTCGATGGACGTATTTACAGGTAATCACGCTCTAACAGCATGCACTCACAGAAATTATAAGTTAACAAAGGTACATGTATCACACCGGAACAACCGAAATAAAATGTTCAGACGTACCTACGTTCTGTATTTTAATTTAAAAAACCTAACTGTCATCAACTGTTCGTCAAAAATTGTGAGCCATATGTTTGTGACTATTACAGCGCCAACTATCACAAAGCAAAAAGAGTGGTCCAACTAAAACATTCATATTTCTTTTCGTACTGCACGAATATGTAATAAACAATGGGGATTCCTATTTAAAAAAACGCAATTGATATCCGTTTGAGCTATAGCAGGGCCATCTAGCGGGCCAACCGTAGTGCCGTCTAGTTTCCCCCTTCAAGCTAGACGAGTTTCGTTCTTTGCAGTTTTTTCGTTTGACGCTTGTTTCGTGAGATAATTGGCTGTGTATATGACCTTGAAATTACAACGAAATCCAGACAATTAGCTTCTTACATTCGTTGGTAAGTATCAACGAGGACAGTTGAAAATGTGTGCCCTGACCGGGAGTCGAACTCGGAACCTCTTGCTTGAAGGCAGACGCTCTATCCGACTGAGCCATCGAGGACACAGATAATAGTGCGACTCAGGGACTTGTCTCTGGCACGCCCCCCGTGAGGCCCGCCCACACACTACACTTTGAATGCCCCTGGCCACTATACTCATTACTCACGGCAGTCAGTCTACCGATTCCCGTAAGAGTTGGAGCAATGTGGCTGCATCCGCACTCAAGAAGATTATTCGTCGGTAACCCTTATGTTCTTTCGAACATGTCCGAAAGTACAGGTACCATCTTCATATATAGGACATTGGTGGGTGACAAAAGTGACACAGCTCCGCGTTTTAAAATTGTTTTCATTTGGTTTAGGCGTTCGAATTTGTTATAATTCTTTTGTGAGGAATCTTTTATTGTGTGTAGTACGGATTTTTTTACGAATAGAAAAATCGTAGAAGCATCTGTGGCAATGATCCGTTCTACCTCCATTTATGTAGAGTGACACTACCCATTGTTTTCGTTTGTACATATTTTATTTCACAAACAAAAAACAATTATGCAGTTAAATCAAAATAACAGAAAATACACTCAAATTATTAATTCGAGGTTGTGCTGAAATGTAATGGCAGTAAATTTTTTATGTAAATACTCTTAAAGATTTTTTTAAAAATAATACTAACGTTGTTAACTTTCTGCACATCTATTCTCCATTTTACATAATCACCCTGGCGACGAATACGTTTCTCTCAATGAGAGATGCAGTCACTGTAGAACGTTTGACACTGATGACGGAGCCACAACCGCATTTCTGCTTGCACCTCCTCATCACTATCAAAGCGAAGCCATCGTAGTTGTTCTTAAGGTTTTGGAAACACATGAAAATCGTATGGATCCTAGTCGGGACTACAACGGGGACGGTCGATGACAGCGAATCCAAGGCGTCGGACTGTTGCAGGTGTCGCAGAGCTCGTGTGTGGTTGGGCGTTGTCGTACTGAAGGAGCGGTGCCTCAAGTGTGGACGAACTCTTCGCATCCGTGCTTTCAGTCTTCTAAGGGTTTTCTCACGCACCGACTACTGTTTGGAAGACATTGCTATCTGTTTTGATCTTGGTTAGCATCACTCTGCAGCACATTGGATGAGCACTTCACCTGATCAGCCGGACGAGGAGATTGGAGTTTAACGTCCCGTCGACAACGAGATCATTAGAGACGTAGCACAAGCTCGGATTAGGGAAGGATGTGGAAGGAAATCGGCCGTGTCCTTTCACAAATGGTTCAAATGGCTCTGAGGACTATGGGACTTAACTTCTGAGGTCATCAGTCTCCTAGAACTTAGAACTACTTAAACCTAACTAACTTTAAGGATATCACACACATCCATGCCTGAGGCAGGATTCGAACCTGCGACCGTAGCGGTCTCGCGGTTCCAGACTGTAGCGCCTAGAACCGCTCGGCCACTCCAGCCGGCGTGCCCTTTCACAGGAACCATCCCCAGACATGAACATTGGTGAGCATATATGGGATGCCTTGCAACGTGCTGTTCAGGAGGAATCTCCATCCACTCGCACTCTTACGCATTTATGGACATCTCTGCAGGATTCATGGTGTCATTTCCCTATAACACTACTTCAGACATTAGTCGAGTCAATGCCACGTCGTGTTGCGACACTTCTGCGTACTTGCGGGGGCCCTACACGATATTAGGCAGGTGTACCAGCTTCTTTGTCTCTTCAGTGTAGAAGAAGGTAGATAAAGGTGGCTGAAACGTGATATACTGTGTTCAGATAGATGTTCTAGTGGCAGAACGTTCATTTAAACGAGGCGTTCAATTGAATGTCCATTTTCCTGGGTGCACAACTCGGTCTGCGTTCTAAACGATGTGCGGGTGAGACGTAAAGTTTCTGGTGTCACAGACAACAGCTGAAACCAATCACTTCGGCCCTTCTATATCCTTACTTCTTCCTCGTCTTCATCTGTTACAGCCACGCCTTCCCACTTTTCCAGCACTGAAAACTAGTGGCTAATGGAGATCTTCAACCAGATAACCAGCTATCTCTCGACATGAACCATGGCTGCTACATTGGCATCGCGTCGATATTCACCGAGCATCAGCAGCATGGCAACTTATTCGTTAGAGCTGTACGCCACGTTTACTCACTTCAATATCCGTGGCAGACCAGGTCTTATTTGCTTTCTTCTCATTCCAACCTGCCTTCTGTAAGGCAGTGTAAGGATACATTCTGTAATCTAACCAAACATCACTCAGAAAAGCACACTGAGGGAGGTGACCTCTCTGTGACACCAGTTACTTTACATCTCGTCCGCAGATCGTTAAGAAGGCGCATAGAGTTGTGCAGTCCGGAAGACAGGCACTCGTTTAAACAACAACTCAAATGAACAGTCGGCCACCAGAAAATCAATCGGAACAAAGCCAATTAGGCACAAAATTACTCCTAAAACTTTGACTGTTTCTAGTTCCCGAACTAAAACTGCTACAAATACGATTTAAACTCATTTTTACACAACTGCGTTAAACACTTCAACTATGTGATAGAAAAAATAATGGTCCATTAAAAAAATATAGCTTGCTCCTGTAAAAATGGAGAATAACGAAATCAATTACGCAGAAAGAGTGATGATTCTTTCGCTTGCCTGCCTAAATAAAGGTTCCTTTCTATTATTGTTTTTAACTTACAGGGAAAACACCGTCTATGAAGCACCCTGCATGTACACGTGATCTGTAAGGAGCGTTCGCTTGTGCTGTAGGTTGTAAGTAGGCTGCTTAGGTTTTTTATATTGGTAACGCCACATAGCGCTCTGTATGAAAAATCACTGGCTGTGCTGTGTGCAGTCTGTGGCTGGTTGGCATTGTTGTAATACTCGCCATTGTAGCGTTGGGCAGCTGGATGTTAACGGTGCGTAGCGTTGCGCAGTTGGAGGTGAGCCGCCAGCATTGGTGGATGTGGGGAGAGAGATTTGTAAGACTGGATGTCATGAAGTACTATATATATTATGACTTTTTAACACTATTGAGGTAAATACATTGTTTGTTCTCTATCAAAACCTTTCATTTGCTAACTATGCCTATCAATAGTTAGTGCCTTCAGTAGTTTGAATCTTTTATTTAGCTGGCAGTAGTGGCGCTCGCTGTATTGCAGTTGTTCGAGTAACGAAGATTTGTGAAAGGTATAGGTTAATGTTAGTCAGGGCCATTCTTTTGTAGAGATTTTTGAAAGTCAGATTGCGTTGCGCTAAAATTATTGTGTGTCAGTTTAAGCACAGTCTTGTGTAACTGTTCGAAGGGGAAGTTTCATGTGTTGACCCTTAGCCGAGGATACGTCACTGGAATCTTCTGATTTTTTTCTTGTAGTTTGTGTAATCAGTGTAGCTTTTGTTTATTGCAAGCGCGTAATCATAGAGAGAATTTCCTTTGTAGTTGCAGTCTTTCATTGTTGTACAGTAAAACAGTTGTGGAATGCATGTAGTTTTGCAGGAAGTATTTCGCAGCTGTGCTTGCAATTAACTAGATATTATTTTCAGTGCTATGTTAATGTGTTTTCTTATTTTGCTTTTCAAATTGTGTTTTTCTGTCTTGTCGTGTGAAATATTGTGACAATAATGGCGTGTGAAAAACGTAACACTAGGCTCCAAAGTAAACTGAGAAATAATAGTGACGACGAGCGTAGCTTACCAGCACCACTGTGTAATGAATTAACAGACATTAAAAGTAGTAATTTGGTAATAGTGCATAGGGAAATGGAGCGGGTTGCAAATACTGGTGTAGGCAGTGAAACAATTGGTGAACAGGGAAGCATTATCGATCGATCGGTCGGCAACAGCTCGCGTCAGGAATCCGAAATGACAGGACACAATCTTGCAAATACTGTAGATTCAGATTTTGCGTCCTCGCCGTTTTCTCAAATAAGTCAAGACACATTTTCTGCGAATATTGCCGGTTCAAATGCATTGCCGAATAGTACTGAGGAACATGTTTCAGACACCAGTGCATTGTTATTACAAGTAATGCAACAAATGGGACAAAAGCTTCAAAAGTTAGACACAATGGAACAAAATCTTCAAAAGTTAGACACAGTGGAACAAAATCAGAGACAAACACAGCAAAAGCTTATAAAGTTAGACACAATGGAACAAAATCAGAGGCAAACACAGAAAATGTTAGACGCAATGGAACAAAAGCTTCAGAAGTTAGACTCAGTGGAACATACGCTTGAACAAACACGTGAAGATTTAACTACTGAATTACATAAAATCGAATTGAAATGTCAAAAAGTCTGTAATGACGTAAAAACACAAATTTGTGAGCATTTCCAACCTATTTTTTCGCGGCATGAAAGTGCATTACAGAATCAGGAAGCAGCCATAAAAGAACTGCAAACTATTGTTCATGAAAATCATGAGACCTAAAATTGACTCAGTTGCATCTACCGATTCGGTTACGCAACTTGCAAAAACTCAAGAAAACTTAAAGGACAAAGTAGATACTCTGAAAATTGGTTCAGAAAGACACATGGAGGAAATTAGTTCATTATCAGAGAAAGTAGTTGAACTTTCGGATCAGCTACATAATTTATCTACGAAGGTAGATGATAATCTGAATGACACAAAACCGGTAGTCTTTAATGACACAGAACAGTACGAACAAATTAAGAAATTCAAACAAAATCAGAATCAAATTAATACGCAATACAAAAGAGAAATCCTGGAAGTACAAGATCAGCTGACACAGGTAATACGAAAATTACATATTTCAGAGGACACTCGCGATCCAACACGGGAAGAGGAACTTAGAAATACGGAAAAGCCACAAAATAATAACACAGGGCATTTCGGAAATTATGAAAGAACTTGGCAAGATACACCGAATTTTAAGATGGAACCGCCAAAACGACGTAACAATGACCGACATGCGACTCGCCGACATGATGATTTTGACTATAAGCTGTTCATTACTACATGTAAATTCAAAACATTTAAGAATTCTGGCAACGACATTCATCCACAACCGTGGCTTCATCAGTTCTCTCATTGTTTTCCTCCCAACTGGTCATTAGAACACAGATTAGAATTTATGTGTGGCTACTTAGAGAATGAACCAGCTGTAAGAATGCGATCGGTCATTCACGATTGTCACAATGAAGGAGAATTTTATCATGCCTTCCTTTCAGCATATTGGTCTCAAGTTACACAAGACCGAGTAAAACATAGCATCATAATGATGAAACATTTCGAAGAATCTGAATTTTCCAGTCTTGTCAAATATTTCGAAGACATGTTACATAAGAATCAGTATCTTTCAAACCCATACAGCCCCTCAGAACTCATTCGCATTTGCTTAATCAAATTACCTGAACATTTACGACAGATTATTTTAGCAGGACGATGCAAAGACGACACTGAAGCTTTTCAGGGACTGTTACAAGAACTGGAAATTGACACTGACAGTCGCGCAACGCGAAAACAGGAGCACAACAATTACAGGTCACACCTGTCCCAATTCCGCGATGACAGAAATAATACACGACAAGGCTATTCGTACAACGTAAATCGTGACCAAAACAGACACCACCTGTATGACAACCGTTGGCAGAGTAGTAATAATTACAAGGAAAGGTCGCCTCTCCGCGGTAATGACTATTACAGAGACAATCAGAGAAACAGACAATATGGCAACCAGAACTATTGTTATCGCGGGAGACAGAATAACTTCAGACGTAACGGTCCACCGTGCAGTGATAATTCAGGGAGAAATTCTCCACCACTTAACCGACAAGAAAGAAACTACAGGAACTACCGACATGACGACAGACGATATAATCATAACGACAGACCGGAATTTCATCAGAACTGGCGGGATTCAAACAGAGCTGGGCCCTCTCGACAAGGTGAATTTGTAGAAGTTAGGTCTCCTAATCCCACTAACGGCGCGCGCCAACAGAGACAGACAATGACTCACACCGCAGGCAGCCGCGTGCGCCGGCTGGCTCTGAAAAAAATAACATAGACGCTATCCTTGAGAAAAATTCCAGTATTCTTTACCGACGTATACCACGTGATAATTGCGTTCAAGTTAACTCTGAGCACTAGGAAGAGTAAAGGATTGTAATGCATTTCACATGTAAAACCGTTTATTGAAAGATAATCTGCTTTTTAACTTTCTATTTGCCATATAACTTTTCACTTTACATCACTAGTATGCTTTGTCAGACTTATGAAATTTGTTGTTAATAATCCAGCCCAGTTCAAGAGTAATAGCAGTGTGCATAGCTATAACACTAGGAGAAAGGAAATCTTCACTATGCAGGGTTAAATCTGACTTTGGCACAGAAGGGGGTAAATTTTTCTGCCGCAAAAGTCTTTGGTCACCTACCAATCAGCATCAAAAGCCTGACAGATAGTCAACCAACATTTAAAAATAAATTAAAAGAATTTCTAGATGACAACTCCTACTCACTGGCTGAATTTTTGGATATAAATTAAGGGAGGGAAAAAAACTAACTTAAGCATCAGTGTCATGCAATATTTTGTGTAATGTAATATCTTCTACAGACATCTTTCTTTAACCTGACACGTACCACATCATTACGAAGTGTCTTATTCATAATCTATGGAACAAGTATTAATCTAATCTAATCTAAGCTAACATACAACAATGTTTGAAGTTAAAGATCCAGTCAAGAACCAACAGAACGTATTTAAACAGAAATTACGAATGCAGTGTTATAGTGAACAGAGGACACGGTGTTATTGTGTAACGACTATGAGGTTTACATACTTAGAACATATACTGCTAATGAGATTTTAATGCATCATTTTGGTATAGTTGAAAAAACATTCATTATTTGAAGTACTTTCTGTGAGATTAAAGATGATTTAGTATTTGGTTTCTTTGACAGCTGCACGATTATATCACGATACTACTAATGTGTGACACAATGTACATTGATGCTTTTGCGGTTATCTGTTTTACATCTGCACAGTTTTTCTGAGTTATTCTGGAAAGTAAAACATGTTTTACTAGTAACGTTTGTGGGGTTTTTGGTTCCGCTGAATAGGTCAGGAGTTCACTACACTCAGCTGGCGGCTACACGGGTAGCGGAGGCTGTGTGGCGTGGACTAGGCGGTTTTTTAGGTT
This sequence comes from Schistocerca gregaria, assembly GCF_023897955.1. Lineage (NCBI taxonomy): Eukaryota > Metazoa > Arthropoda > Insecta > Orthoptera > Acrididae > Schistocerca > Schistocerca gregaria. The sequence continues at coordinate 1,198,562,146 of NC_064920.1, forward strand.
AGAAGGCCTCAGGAAAGTGCGGGATGGGCTGCAATGTCAAAGGGTGCTTGGCAATTACAGGACGTGCTTGGATCAAGGAACAGTCGAAATTTTAGTTGTAAATTGTTGTAGTTGCGCTGGAAAAGTCACTGAGCTTCAAGCGCTAATAGAAAGCACAGAAACTGACATCGTTATAGGTACAGAAAGCTGGCTAAAGCCTGAAATAAGTTCTGCAGAAATTTTTACGAAGTCTCAGACGGTGTTCAGGAAAGATAGATTAGGCAGAATTGGTGGTGGAGTATTTGTGTCTGTCAGTAGTAGTTTATCTTGTAGTGAAGTCGAAGTAGATACTCCGTGCGAATTGGTATGGGTGGAGGTTATACTTAACAGCCGAATTAAGTTAATAATTGGCTCCTTCTACCGACCCCCAGACTCCGACGATACAGTTGCGGAACAGTTCAGAGAAAGTTTGAGTCTCGTAACAAATAAACACCCCACTCATACGGTTATAGTTGGTGGGGACTTCAACCTACCCTCGGTATGTTGGCAAAAATACTTGTTCAAAACCGGTGGTAGGCAGAAAACGTCTTCCGAGATTGTCCTAAATGCATTCTCCGAAAATTATTTCGAGCAGTTAGTCCACGAACCCACGCGAATTGTAAATGGTTGCGAAAACACACTTGACCTCTTAGCCACAAACAATCCAGAGCTGATAGAGAGCATCATGACTGATACAGGGATAAGTGATCACAAGGTCATTGTAGCTAGGCTCAATACCATGTCTTCCAAATCCATCAGAAACAAACGCAAAATAATTTTATTTAAAAAAGCGGATAAAGTGCCACTAGAAGCCTTCCTAAAAGACAATTTCCATTCCTTCCGAACTGACTATGCGAATGTAAACGAGATGTGGCTCAAATTCAAAGATATAGTAGCAACAGCAATTGAGATATTCATACCTCATAAGTTGGTAAGAGATGGAACGGATCCCCTGTGGTACACAAAAAAGGTCCGAACGCTGTTGCAGAGGCAACGGAAAAAGCATGCGATGTTCAGAAGAACGCGAAATACCGAAGATGGGCTAAAATTTACAGACGCGCGAAATTTGGCACGTACTTCGATGCGAGATGCCTTTAATAGGTTCCACAACGAAACATTGTCTCGAAATTTGGTAGAAAACCCGAAGAAATTCTAGTCGTATGTAAAGTACACAAGCGGCAAGACGCAGTCAATACCTTCGCTGCGCAGTGCCGATGGTACTGTTATCGACGACTGTGCCGCTAAAGCGGAGTTATTGAACGCAGTTTTCCGAAATTCCTTCACCAGGGAAGACGAATGGAATATTCCAGAATTTGAAACACGAACATCTGCTAGCATGAGTTTCTTAGAAGTAGATACCTTAGGGGTTGCGAAGCAACTCAAATCGCTTGATACGGGTAAGTCTTCAGGTCCAGATTGTATACCGATTAGGTTCCTTTCAGATTACGCTGATACTATAGCTCCCTACTTAGCACTCATATACAACCGCTCGCTCACCGATAGATCTGTACCTACAGATTGGAAAATTGCGCAGGTCGCACCAGTGTTCAAGAAGGGTAGTAGGAGTAATCCATTTAACAGACCTGTATCATTGACGTCGGTTTGCAGTAGGGTTTTGGAGCATATACTGTATTCAAACATTATGAATCACCTCGAAGGGAGCGATCTATTGACACGTAATCAGCATGGCTTCAGAAAACATCGCTCTTGTGCAACGCATCTAGCTCTTTATTCGCACGAAGTAATGGCCGCTATCGACAGGGGATCTCAAGTTGATTCCATACTTCTAGATTTCGGGAAAGCTTTTGACACCGTTCCTCATAAGCGACTTCTAATCAAGCTGCGGAGCTATGGGGTATCGTCTCAGTTGTGCGACTGGATTCGCGATTTCCTATCAGGAAGGTCGCAGTTCGTAGTAATAGACGGCAAATCATCGAGTAAAACTGAAGTGATATCAGGTGTTCCCCAGGGAACTGTTCCTGATCTATATAAATGACCTGGGTGACAATCTGAGCAGTTCTCTTACACTGTTCGCAGATGATGCTGTAATTTACCGTCTAGTAAGGTCATCCGAAGACCAGTATCAGTTGCAAAGCGATTTAGAAAAGATTGCTGTATGGTGTGTCAGGTGGCAGTTGACGCTAAATAACGAAAAGTGTGAGATGATGCACATGAGTTCCAAAAGAAATCCATTGGAATTCGATTACTCGATAAATAGTACAATTCTCAAGGCTGTCAATTCAACTAAGTACCTGGGTGTTAAAATTACGAACAACTTCAGTTGGAAGGACCACATAGATAATATTGTCGGGAAGGCGAGCCAAAGGTTGCGTTTCATTGGCAGGACACTTAGAAGATGCAACAAGTCCACTAAAGAGACAGCTTACACTACACTCGTTCGTCCTCTGTTAGAATATTGCTGCGCGGTGTGGGATCCTTACCAGGTGGGATTGACGGAGGACATCGAAAGGGTGCAAAAAGGGCAGCTCGTTTTGTATTATCACGTTATAGGGGAGAGAGTGTGGCAGATATGATACACGAATTGTGATGGAAGTCATTACAGCATGGACGTTTTTCGTCGCGGCGAGATCTTTTTACGAAATTTCAGTCACCAACTTTCTCTTCCTTATGCGAAAATATTTTGTTGAGCCCAACCTACATAGGTAGGAATGATCATCAAAATAAAATAAGAGAAATCAGAGCTCGAACAGAAAGGTTTAGGTGTTCGTTTTTCCCGCTCGCTGTTCGGGAGTGGAATAGTAGAGAGATAGTATGATTGTGGTTCGATGAACCCTCTGCCAAGCACTTAAATGTGAATTGCAGAGTAGTCATGTAGATGTAGATGGTATAGCTTCAATGAGACAGCCTCTTCCGTAGCACAACAATGCGTTACATTATAGTACTTTCTTGATCATGATAAGGTACGTAATAACTACGATATCTATACGCATACCATTTCACTTTTGTTTATCATGAGGTAAGTACATTGACTTCTGTAGAACTTAGCTTTCGGAGGACGATAACTACGACACTTCCACAGAGATTATCTTACAACAAGACGCACAGTTTAGCGCTACAGTACACGTATTTGAGTGATTAATTTTGTACTTAAAACATTTATTTTTAAAGATATTTGAAGTACAATGATACAAAGGTTTTCCGTGACGCATTTCATTCCATTGCTGTAATCTGTAACACCTGAGGATATAATTACATTAATCCTCAGGGGGGTACACGCTTACTTTGTGTACCATGTGTGTGGCAAGCACAAGGAGCCCTAGCTAATATGGTATTTGCTTATACAAATTCACACATTGGTACCATATTTCTCTAACACAGAATTACACAGCTATGTGGTCATTTAACTGAGCGAGATAAATATTTATTTTACTACATCAGTGACAGATGTTTACGTAATTACACAGTTGGATAACTTCAGACTGATGTAATTGTATTTTGCCTGTACTTTGTGAAATGTTCATAATTTTTCGGAACCATTGTGATACTATGAGAGCTCTGAATGTTGTATTTGGTATGAGATCATGATTTTTAAAGTACGTTTGAGGTAGATGACACTATTGAAATGTGCAGAGAATTTTTTAGGTTTTGAAATTATTGGAGGAATCTACGACGATTTTGAGAGTTGACTGAGGTGTTATGATATTATTACGATGACTATGTGTATTATGCTGTTGTGATATGTTTATGATCAATAAGCTGATGCTATATGAGTTATTTGATTATGCTACATATCTGTTATGATTAAATATTGAAGAAGTGACGACGAATAAGGTAAGGAAAAAGGTTGCTGTAAACCTAGAATAGTACTTTAAGAGGTATGAAATGTATGTAAATGCCTGAATGTATTACAATGCCATTGAAAATTTTTTGGACACTGTTATATCAATAGGATTTTCTTTCTACAGATGTGAAACGCAAATTCATGACCTGTGAAATTTTTTTATATGAGACTACCACTGTAGCCGAAACTGGTGTCGTAAATATTTCGGTAAGAAAGGTTGGTGACCGTGACATAATGCGTTGTGAGCGTCCAGGTGTGCCAGCCGCCTTGATAAAAAGTCATTAGTGTGTGCCTTTCAGAGGCACAGGTGGAGAAAAAAAGGAGGCCATTAACCTCGCTGTTGACATTCCTTTGTAGAAAGCATCGCAAATACGACACGCCTAAACTTGGAAACATATGGATACACTGTGAAGCTCTTAATTTATGATATTTACTGAAATGAAATGATGTGAAACATTTCACGTCTATTGTCTTCTTGCTAGTTGAAAGCTTGTTTAGTGCACTATGAAACTCCATATGGCTAGTGAATGACGTTTCACGCCTTGATTTGTCAATTTTGTTCAATATCTAGTTTCTAGCTGCACTGCATCACTGGTTAAAATAAAATTTTATAGATGTACTAATATAAATATTTCCTGTCTACAGATCCAGTATATAATAATAATGTGATATACTTCCAAAAAATGAGGGAGCACCAAAAAGACATTTCCCTTCACAGGAACTGCATACATAAATTTCTTTTCAAGTACTTGGTAATTTATTTCATAGAATTAGTTTTTGTGGTGCATCGCTTTAATTATATAGACATTAAGATGTGAATATACATTTCCCTTATCTGCATTGTTGTCTTTACTGTAATATTGTTTCTGCTTGAGCTTTGTCATATTTAGATATAAGCATTTGCTGCTGCTGTTTGCCAGGCATAGTGCTAACAAATTCACTTTCTATTACTCTGTTAAGCTAGTTTTACTATTGATTTATTTTTCTTGTTGCTGTACATTGGCTCATATTAGTTGTAATGTTCCATTGCTTGGTAATTTAGATTCCCTACTGCTTGCTTTGACAATTTCCATTTTTTTCATTGCTGTTTCTATTACTTGTTTTGTGCTGCTGCATTGCCTCGTCCCTTAGTATATACACTCCTACAAATTGAAATAAGAACACCGTGAATTCATTGTCCCAGGAAGTGGAAACTTTATTGACACATTCCTGGGGTCAGATACATCACATGATCACACTGACAGAACCACAGGCACATAGACACAGGCAACAGAGCATGCACAATGTCGGCACTAGTACAGTGTATATCCACCTTTCGCAGCAATGCACGCTGCTATTCTCCCATGGAGACGATCGTAGAGATGCTGGATGTAGTCCTGTGGAACAGCTTGCCATGCCATTTCCACCTGGCGCCTCAGTTGGACCAGCGTTCGTGCTGGACGTGCAGACCGCGTGAGACGACGCTTCATCCAGTCCCAAACATGCTCAATGGGGGACAGATCCGGAGATCTTGCTGGCCAGGGTAGTTAACGTACATCTCCTAGAGCACGTTTGGTGGCACGGGATACATGCGGACGTGCATTGTCCTGTTGGAACAGCAAGTTCCCTTGCCGGTCTAGGAATGGTAGAACGATGGGTTCGATGACGTGCGCTATTCAGTGTCCCCTCGCTATCACCAGACGTGTACGGCCAGTGTAGGAGATCGCTCCCCATACCATGATGCCAGGTGTTGGCCCTGTGTGCCTCGGTCGTATTTAGTCCTGATTGTGGCGCTCACCAGCACGGCGCCAAACACGCATACGACCATCATTGGCACCAAGGCAGAATCGACTCTCATCGCTGAAGACGACAAGTCTCCATTCGTCCCTCCATTCACGCCTGTCCCGACACCACTGGAGGCGGGCTGCACGATGTTGGGGCGTGAGCGGAAGACGGCCTAACGGTGTGCGGGACCGTAGCCCAGCTTCATGGAGACGGTTGCGAATGGTCCTCGCCGATACCCCAGGAGCAACAGTGTCCCTAATTTTGTGGGAAGAGGCGGTGCGGTCCCCTACGGCACTGCGTAGGATCCTACGGTCTTGGCGTGCCTCCGTGCGTCGCTGCGGTCCGGTCCCAGGTCGACGGGCACGTGCACCTTCCGCCGACCACTGGCGACAACATCGATGTACTGTGGAGACCTGACGCCCCACGTGTTGAGCAATTCGGCGGTACGTCCACCTGGCCTCCCGCATGCGCACTATAAGCCCTCGCTCAAAGTCCGTCAACTGCCCATACGGTTCACGTCCACGCTGTCGCGGCATGCTACCAGTGTTAAAGACTGCGATGGAGCTCTGTATGCCACGGCAAATTGGCTGACACTGACGGCGGCGGTGCACAAATGCTGCGCAGCTAGCGCCATTCGACGGCCAACACCGCGGTTCCTGGTGTGTCCGCTGTGCCGTGCGTGTGATCATTGCTTGTACAGCTCTCTCGCAGTGTCCGGAGCAAGTATGGTGGGTCTGACACACCGGTGTCAATGTGTTCTTTTTTCCATTTCCAGGAGTGTATATCTGAGCTCAGTGAAAAAGGTTTGGGCCAAAATGAGTATTGTACACTGAGAAATAATTTTTGAAAGAGGATGTGAACAAAACACAGAAAGCATGCTTGGATAGGATATTTTTGGAGGAAACAAATGTTGAGATAAGACGAAAGATCTACAGAATGAACTTTTGGGTTGGACTGCAGTACCAAATGTCACACAGAAAACAAACCCTGTCCTGTATTTCGTGTTATTACGCTATGTGAATCTGTGTGTGTCCTGTCTTTGTGTGTTTAGGTAATTAGATTTCTGAAATGTGATTTTCTTTGTAAAGATGTTTAGACATTATTTATTCTGTTCTGTTTCAATTCTCGTGTGTGAAATTAATGTTTCGAAACCTATTCTCATTTTATTTATTTACTTATGTCATAATTCCTGTAACACTGATGTATATGTTTATTTCTATTCTTTTCTAAAGCCCCTATTACTGCAAATGTTATCCGTATTGTTATGTTCTTTAATGATGTATTTTGTACCTTTGTTATTGTATTCTTATGTTATAAAATAGTAATTGACACTAGTTCAAGAAATTAAGTAACTTGTAAGCATTCATTTCACTGCACACATTTCTGTTGGTCAAAGTATATGGACAATATGTGAGAAGTAGGGACTGATAGTGTTTGCACGTGTGTTAATAACTCAGCAAGGGACTGCTTAACAGCATTACTGGTTCTAAAGACAATTCCAAAAACTTTGTGAGTGCACAAGTGGTGGTTTATGGACTTACTATATTGTACACAAGACTCTTCTATGGTGATTGTACACCTGCACAGTTGCAACAGATGGCTGCTGGCCGTCTCTGGGTCTCCACCTTTGATGGCCCACCAATACCATTATTTCTACAAGGACTGCAGTAGGTCTGCACCTTTGATGGCCCACCAATACCATTATTTCTACAAGGAATACAGTGGGTCTGCTCTGTGACAACCTACCTATCAATATTCTTCAACTTTGACTGACTCTGCTGTGGGTTTGCTCTGTTGTAGCCCATTACCTGTCTGCATGTAAAGAATGAGCACTGTCTTTCCTTTGGAAGGACAACACTACTTCTTCAGGACTGCATGGAAATCCACTACTTCCGTGTGCATTTTCTTTTACTGCTCAGACTTTGAGAAAAATACTGCTATTTTACTGTGATGAATGATCAGGACTGTCTTTATGGACTGTGATAAAATTTAGTTTTTGACCAACATTGTATCAATAAGTGTGTGCATTTGATTTCTTTGTTATTGTAATCATGAAATTTTTTTTTCAAATCTGTATTGGCCACTGCCCAAAACAATTTGTGAAAAGTTTTGTGGGGAGCGTGGGGGCTATGTAAGTAGGCTGTTTAGGTTTTTTTATTGGTAACGCCACATAGCGCTCTGTATGAAAAATCACTGGCTGTGCCGTGTGCAATCAGTGGTTGGTTGTCATTGTTGTAATACTCGCCACTGCAGCGTTGGGCAGCTGGATGTTAACAGCGCGTAGCGTTGCGCAGTTGGAGGTGAGCCGCCAGCAGTGGTGGACGTGGGGAGAGAAATGGCGGAGTTTTGAAATTTGTAAGAATGGATGTCATGAACAGCTATATATATATTATGACTACTAAGGTAAATACATTGTTTGTTCTCTATTAAAATCTTTCATTTGCTAACTATACCTATCAGTAGTTAGTGCCTTCAGTAGTTTGAATCTTTTATTTAGCTGGCAGTAGTGGCGCTCGCTGTATTGCAGTAGTTCGAGTAACGAAGATTTTTGTGAGGTAAATGATTTGTGAAAGGTATAGGTTAATGTTAGTCAGGGCCATTCTTTTGTAGGGATTTTTGAAAGTCAGATTGCGTTGCGCTAAAATTATTGTGTGTCAGTTTAAGCATGGTCTTGTATAATTGTTCGAAGAGGACGTTTCAAGGTGTCAGAAAAATGGTTCAAATGGCTCTAAGCACTATGGGACTTAACAGCTGAGGTCATCAGTTCCTTAGACTTAGAACTACTTAAATCTAACTGACCTAAGGACATCGCACACAGCCATGCCCGAGGTAGGATTCGAAACTGCGACCGTAGCAGCAGCGCGTTTCCGGACTGAAGCGTCTACAATCGCTCGGTCACGGCGGTCGGGGTAGGTGTCAGCTGACAGCTGGTACATCGTTGGCGCTTCTTCCCTATGCTGTGTTGTTTCTCTAATTAGATAACTTGTGAGGCTCTATACCTAGTATTCTGGATGATGCAACGTATTTTTTGTGAGCCATCCCGTCACACAAAAGATACATCTCACAAGGAGTCCATCAAATGTGTAAATCACGGATTTAGATGACACCCAGGTATGTAGTAGGGGGTCCTGTCATTAATATCGGGCTTGCGGCTGTTCGTGCGTCAGCCCATAGTTTTCGGGAAGATCGATATTGAAGTTTTACACATACCTCATATATCCTTAATGTTAGTCACGTTTCGACCGTACGAGTGCTAAGGTTTACCACTCTTACGCTGGCGGTGAAGGTTCAAATAGTTTCAGTATAGGTTTCTTTTTCCTTCAATTTCGTCGTGCAGTACATCAATAAATAGAATACGTCATGCAAAATCGTTCAAAAATAAACGTTTTCACCGTAGTAATTTCATCAATAAAGCAATTGTTATAGCACGCTTCCTTCAAATTCCTATTCCGTTTTGGGTTCGTAGTTAAATTTCCATATCTACAGATAGCTCCAAAGATTTCGCAACGATAAACGAAATATTAGAAGTTTCGGAAGGATGCCAGGTACAGAGAGAGGCATTCATCGCTAGTACTGACTTCGATTATATAATTAATATCGATGAAACCGGCTGCCAGTACCAATCCACTTGTAATAGATCCCTCATGGAAGAAGGAGTGAAAACAGTCACTGTGCAGAAAAAAATGAACAAGATTAGTATTCCTTCAGAGCACTGTGTCAGGAAAGACATTCTCTTAAGTTTCCTTATGTATGCAAGAACCATCTGGGAAATTTGATCTGATTCTACAAAAAGGAGTTGATGAGTTGGATAATACACACCTAGAAATGGAAAAAAGAACACATTGACACCGGTGTGTCAGACCCACCATACTTGCTCCGGACACTGCGAGAGAGCTGTACAAGCAATGATCACACGCACGGCACAGCGGACACACCAGGAACCGCGGTGTTGGCCGTCGAATGGCGCTAGCTGCGAAGCATTTGTGCACTGCCGCCGTCAGTTTCAGCCAGTTTGCCGTGGCATACGGAGCTCCATCGCAGTCTTTAACACTGGTAACATGCCGCACAGCGTGCGCGTGAACCGTATGTGCAGTTGACGGACTTTGAGCGGGGGCGTATAGTGGGCATGCGGGAGGCCGGGTGGACGTACCGCCGAATTGCTCAACACGTGGGGCGTGAGGTCTCCACAGTACATCGATGTTGTCGCCAGTGGTCGGCGGAAGGTGCACGTGCCCGTCGACCTGGGACCGGACCGCAGCGACGCACGGATGCACGCCAAGACCGTAGGATCCTACGCAGTGCCGTAGGGGACCGCACCGCCTCTTCCCACAAAATTAGGGACACTGTTGCTCCTGGGGTATCGGCGAGGACCATTCGCAACCGTCTCCATGAAGCTGGGCTACGGTCCCGCACACCGTTAGGCCGTCTTCCGCTCACGCCCCAACATCGTGCAGCCCGCCTCCAGTGGTGTCGGGACAGGCGTGAATGGAGGGACGAATGGAGACTTGTCGTCTTCAGCGATGAGAGTCGATTCTGCCTTGGTGCCAATGATGGTCGTATGCGTGTTTGGCGCCGTGCTGGTGAGCGCCACAATCAGGACTAAATACGACCGAGGCACACAGGGCCAACACCTGGCATCATGGTATGGGGAGCGATCTCCTACACTGGCCGTACACGTCTGGTGATAGCGAGGGGACACTGAATAGCGCACGTCATCGAACCCATCGTTCTACCATTCCTAGACCGGCAAGGGAACTTGCTGTTCCAACAGGACAATGCACGTCCGCATGTATCCCGTGCCACCCAACGTGCTCTAGAAGGTGTAAGTCAACTACCCTGGCCAGCAAGATCTCCGGATCTGTCCCCCATTGAGCATGTTTGGGACTGGATGAAGCGTCGTCTCACGCGGTCTGCACGTCCAGCACGAACGCTGGTCCAACTGAGGCGCCAGGTGGAAATGGCATGGCAAGCCGTTCCACAGGACTACATCCAGCATCTCTACGATCGTCTCCATGGGAGAATAGCAGCCTGCATTGCTGCGAAAGGTGGATATACAGTGTACTAGTGCCGACATTGTGCATGCTCTGTTGCCTGTGTCTATGTGCCTGTGGTTCTGTCAGTGTGATCATGTGATGTATCTGACCCCAGAAATGTGTCAATAAAGTTTCCACTTCCTGGGACAATGAATTCACAGTGTTCTTATTTCAATATCCAGGAGTGTAAATTCAAAGAGACGTAATTTAAGGATGTTGATCAAAGTGCTGCACGAAGAATTTTTAAAATCTGAGACTGTTTCAAACACGAAAAATTTCTTCTAATGATTCGTGGGGAGGGCAAAATGATTAGTCGATTTACGATCAAATCTGTGTAGACCAAATAAATACATGGATTTGCACTGTAAAGATTATTTAGCCAATTGCACTCTCATTGAGAACTGTGAGAGGTTAATTTTTACAAGCAGGTTAAAAATTTGACTATGAAAAATTCAAAATGCTCTAGACATTTTTTAATTCCACGTCTATTTCATTTATGTGCTTTTGCAGGAATGATCAAATACACGTGTTTCGCATTGAAAATGATGTTGTTGTGGTCTTCAGTCCTGAGACTGGTTTGATGCAGCTCTCCATGCTACTCTATACTGTGCAAGCTTCTTCATCTCCCAGTACCTAGTTCAACCTACATCCTTCTGAATCTGCTTAGTGTATTCATCTCTTGGTCTCCCTCTACGAATTTTACCCTCCACACTGCCCTCCAATACTAAATTGGTGATCGCTTGATGCCTCAGAACATGTCCTACAAACCGATCCCTTCTTCTGGTCAAGTTGTGCCACAAACTTCTCTTCTCCCCAATCCTATTCAATACTTCCTCATTAGTTATGTGATCTACCCAACTAATCTTCAGCATTCTTCTGTAGCACCACATTTCGAAATCTTCTATTCTCTTCTTGTCCAAACTATTTATCGTCCATGTTTCACTTCCATACAAGGCTACACTCCATACAAATACTTTCAGAAATGATTTCCTGACACTTAAATCTATACTCGATGTTAACAAATTTCTCTTCTTCAGAAACGCTTTCCTTGCCATTGTCAGTCTACATTTTATATCCTCTCTACTTCGACCATCATCAGTTGTTTTACTCCCCAAATACCGAAACTCCTTTACTACTTTAAGTGTCTCATTTCCTAATCTAATTCCCTCAGCAGCACCCGACTTAATTCTGCTACATTCCATTATCCTCGTTTTGCTTTTGTTGATGTTCATCTTATATACTCCTTTCAAAACACTATCCATTCCATTCAACTGCTCTTACAAGTCCTTTGCTGTCTCTGACAGAATTACAATGTCATCGGCGAACCTCAAAGTTTTTATTTCTTCTCCGTGGATTTTAATGCCTACCCCGAAATTTTCTTTTGTTTCCTTTACTGCTTGCTCTATATAGAGATTGAATAACATCGGGGAGAGGCTACAACCCTGTCTTACTCCATTCCCAACAACTGCTTCCCTTTCATGTCCCTCAACTCTTATAACTGCCATCTGGTTTCTGTACAAATTGTAAATAGCCTTTCGCTCCCTGTATTTTACCCCTGCCGCCTTTAGAATTTGGAAGAGAGTATTCCAGTCAACATTGTCAAAAGCTTTCTCTACGTCTACAAATGCTAGAAACGTAGGTTTGCCTTTCCTTAATCTTTCTTCTAAGATAAGTCGTAAGGTCAGTATTGCCTCACGTGTTCCAACATTTCTACGGAATCCAAACTGATCTTCCCCGAGGTCGGCTTCTACTAGATTTTCCATTCGTCTGTAAAGAATTCGTGTTAGTATTTTGCAGCTGTGGCTTATTAAACTATTGTTCGGTAATTTTCACATCTGTCAACACCTGCTTTCCTTGGGAATGGAATTATTATATTCTTCTTGAAGTCTGAGGGTATTTCGCCTGTTTCATACATCTTGTTCACCAGATGGTAGAGTTTTGTCAGGTGTGGCTCTCCCAAGGCCGTCAGTAGTTCCAATGGAATGTTGTCTACTCCGGAGGCCTTGTTTCGGCTGAGGTCTTTCAGTGCTCTGTCAAACTCTTCACGCAGTATCGTATCTCCCATTTCATCTTCATCCACATCCTATTCCATTTCCATAATATTGTCCTCAAGTACATCGCCCTTGTATAGACCCTCTATATACTCCTTCCATCTTTCTGCTTTCCCATCTTTGCTTAGAACTGGGTTTCCATCTGAGCTCTTGATGTTCATACAAGTGGTTCTCTTTTCTCCAAAGGTCTCTCTAATTTTCCTGTAGGCAGTATCTATCTTACCCCTAGTGAGATAAGCCTCTACATCCTTACATTTGATTTCTAGCCATCCCTGCTTAGCCATTTTGCACTTCCTGTCGTTCTTATTTTTGAGACGTTTGTATTCCTTTCTGCCTGCTTCATTTACTGCATTTTTGTATTTTCTCCTTTCATCAATTAAATACAATATTTCTTCTGTTACCCAAGGATTTCTACTAGTCCTCGTCTTTTTACCTACTTGATTATCTGCTGCCTTCACTACTTCATCCCTCAAAGCTACCCATTCTTCTTCTACTGTATTTGTTTCCTCCATTCCTGTCAATTGTTCCCTTACGCTCTCCCTGAAACTCTGTACAACCTCTGGTTCTTTCAGTTTATCCAGTTCATATCTCTTTAAGTTCCCTCCTTTTTACAGTTTCTTCAGTTTTAATCTACAGGTCATGACCAATAGATTGTGGTCAGAGTCCACATCTCCCCCTGGAAATGTCTTACAATTTAAAACCTGGTACCTAAATCTCTGTCTTACCATTATGTAATCTATCTGATACCTTTTAGTATCTCCAGGGTTCTTCCATGTATACAACCTTCTTTCATGATTCTTATACCAAGTATTAGCTATGATTAAGTTGTGCTCTGTACAAAATTCTACCAGGCGGGTTCCTCTTTCATTTCTTAGCACCAATCCATATTCACCTGCTACGTTTCCTTCTCTCCCTTTTCCTACTGCCGAATTCCAGTCACCCATGACTATTAAATTTTTAATCACCCTTTACTATCTGACTAATTTCTTTTATTTCATCATACATTTCTTCAATTTCTTCGTCATCTGCAGAGCTAGTTGGCATATAAACTTGTACTACTGTAGTAGTTGTGGGCTTCGTGTCTATCTTGGCCACAATAATGCGTTCACTACGCTGTTTGTAGTAGCTTACCCGCATTCCTGTTTTCCTATTCATTATTAAACCTACTCCTGCATTACCCCTATTTGATTTTGTGTTTATAACCCTGTAGTCAGCTGACCAGAAGTCTTGTCCTTCCTGCCACCGAACTTCACTAATTCCCACTATATCTAACTTTAACCTATCCATTGCCCTTTTTAAATTTTCTAACCTACCTGCCCGATTAAGGGATCTGACATTCCACGCTCCGATCCGTAGAACGCCAGTTTTCTTCCTCCTGATAACGACATCCTCCTGAGTAGTCCCCGCCCGGAGATCCGAATGGGGGACTATTTTACCTCCGGAATATTTTACCCAAGAGGACGCCATCATCATTTAATCGTACAGTAAAGCTGTTTGCCCTCGGGAAAAGTTACGGCCGTAGTTTCCCCTTGCTTTCAGCCGTTCGCAGTACCAGCACAGCAAGGCCGTTTTGGTTATTGTTACAAGGCCAGATCAGTCAATCATCCAGACTGTAGCCCCTGCAACTACGGAAAAGGCTGCTGCCCCTCTTCAGGAACCACACGTTTGTCTGGCCTCTCAACAGATACTCCTCCGTTGTGGTTGTACCTACGGTACGGCTATCTGTATCGCTGAGGCAGGCAAGCCTCCCCACCAACGGCAAGGTCCATGGTTCATGGGGGGTGGGGTAGAAAATGGTCTAAGAAAGAAATATAGTTTCTAAATTTAAACGATCTGCGTTTTCAGGTATAGCTTCTGAAAAATCCATGAACCTGCAACGCAACAGCTTCTACGACAAACACCATCCAGAATAAAACATATTTTAGCACTGCAAACGCTGTAAGTGCTAATGAGTAAGATGCTTCTATAATCTATTCTGTAAGAAACAGAATACACATTTGATGATAGTTAACAAACGGAATAGAGATTTGAAGAACGCTCGCTGTGGTGATTGTTTTTTAATGTAATTACTACTGCGGAAATGACTATTTTTGAATAGCTTAAGCTGATAATACTATTGAATGTTATTCTGTAAGTGAGAAAAAAAAGAAAGAGAAAGGGAAACAGAAGCTACAGGGGCTCGAATGGCAGCCGTTCCGCCAGCGCAGCAGCCGTTCACTTAGCGACTGCATTTCACTCGCTAGGTCAAAACACGAGGAACGTTTTACGTGTATAGCAGACACGCAGAAAACTTCTGTCTCGATGTTCTCGGAAACTAGTGGCCGTCACATTTCGACGAAATAAGCGTGCATCATTTGAGAGGTACAGGGGCTTAACCCCAGTCCACTGTTACTAGCTCCACGCTACCATAACGCGCATGCGCGTAGCATGCAAGTATTGCACCATAATTTAAGAATGAAACGAAAAAGTAAAGTTACTTCTCCAAGCTTTGTCAACATATGATTCAGTATATTAATGTTTAAATTCTCAAATCTCAGAGCGATCGGATGAACATCTTTCCCTAAATACAAGCTTTTAATTTTAAAAACAAGTGACGCTAAATAGTAAATCTAGAAAGTAAAAAATTGGTCAGAATGTGCAAATGTATGTCAAAGTCAGCTGTTGCAAGTTTCAACTTGATCGGTGCAAAATTTTAGTCAGAATCTACGTTTTTACGAAAAATAACTGGCGCTAAGAAATAAACCTAGAAAGCTAAGAAATTTGTATGAAGCTTCAGTAACTACGTGATCCCTTTGAGCCACCTCTAATGGTTTTCGAGTAATTTACTGAAAACTAAGTTTGGAACAAACAGTACTTATTTGCAGTAGATTAAGTATTGTTTAGAGCAATGATAGAAACTTCTGATTGCAGCCCCTGATTAAATCCATTACATAATGAGGCTATAACAAGTTTCAAGAGTCTGCTTTAATAACAATCAATACAAGGTCTCAAAGCTGTAGTTCAGAGGTCATATTCTACTGTCGGTTCCGTTCTAAGAATTGTAGACGGCAAAATTTTAATTCAGTCTAGCTAAATATTTTTCTGTGATTATAACCAACTTAATTAAATTCATACAAAAATTATGAAAATTCTAAATTAATACACAACAGTGTTATAACATATTTTATGTCCGAAAAAGCGGCAGTTTAGCGGCTACTGCCCGGGGCATAGAGCGGATTACAGCAGGTGTTCCCTTGGCCGTCGGCTGCGTAAATATATAAATACGGCCTGAGAGGCAGCGACTTCCCTTCACTTCGCACCCAGCTACACTACGGTCCGCCTCAGTCAAACGCCGGCTTACGGTCTGCCTTGCGTGACGTCACAAACTGCCCACTACTACACGCATGTGTCCGGTACAAACAGGAAGTGAGTTCGCGACGACTGTACAACGTCATGGGTCGCTTAGATTTAGCTGAAATATCTGTGTGACACCCGTAATGTTAACAAAACCACGTGGCAATTGGTTATATTTATTTTCCGCTTTTGTGTCGAGCAATTACACTACTGGCTTTTAAAATTGCTACACCAAGAAGAAATCCAGGTGATAAACGGGTATTCATTACTCAAATATATTATACTAGAACTGAAATGTGATTACATTTTCACACAGTTTGGGTGCATAGATCCTGAAAAATCAGTAGCCAGAACAACCACCTCTGGCCGTAATAACGGTCTTGATACGCCTGGGTATTGAGTCAAACAGAGCTTGGATGGCGTGTGCAGGTACAGCTGCCCATGCAGCTTGAACACGATACCACAGTTCATCAAGAGTAGTGACTGGCTTATTGTGACGAGCCAGTTGCTCGACCAACATTGACCAGACATCATTCGCTGAGAAATTTGGAGAATGTGCTGACCAGGGCAGCAGTCGAACATTTGCTGTATCCAGGAAGGCCCCTGCATGACCTGCAACATGCGGTCGTGCATTATCCTGCTGAAATGTAGGGTTTCGAATGGATCGAATGAAGGGTAGAGCCACGGGTCGTAACACATCTGAAATGTAACGTCCACTGTTCAAAGTGCCGTCAGTGCGAACAAGAAGTGACCGAGGCGTGTAACCAATTGCACCCCATACCATCACGCCGGGTGATACGCCAGTGTGGCGATGACGAATACACGCTTCCAATGTGCGATCACCGCGATATCGCCAAACACAGATGCGTCCATCGTGATGCTGTAAACAGAACCTGGGTTCATCCGAAAAAAATGACGTTTTACCTTTCGTGCACCCAGGTTCATCGTTGAGTACACCATCGCAGGCGCTCCTGTCTTTGATGCAGCTCAAGGGTAATCGCAGCCAAGGTCTTTGAGCTGATAGTCCATGCTGCCGCAAACGTCGTCGAACTGTATGTGCAGATGGTTGTTGTTTTGCAAACGTCCCCATCTGTTGACTCAGGGATCGAGACGTGGCTGCACGATCCGTCACAGCCATGCGGATAAGATGCCTGTCATCGCGACTGCCAGTGATACGAGGACGTTGGGGTCCAGCACGGCGTTCTGTATTACCCTCCTGAACCCGCCGGTTCCATATTCTGCTAACAGTCATTGGATCTCGACCAACGCGAGCAGCAATGTCGCGATACGGTAAACCGCAATCGAACAGGCTACAATCCGACCTTTATCAAAGTCGGAAACGTGATGGTACGCATTTCTGCTCCTTACACAAAGCATCACAACAACGTTTCATCATGCAAAGCCGGTCAACAGCTGTTTGTGTATGAGAAATCGGTTGGAAACGTTCCTCGTGTCAGCATGTTGTAGGTGTCGCCACCGGCGCCAACCTTGTGTGAATGCTCTGAAAAGCCAATCATTTGCATATCACAGCATCTTCTTATTGTCGCTTAAATTTCTCGTCTGTAGCCACGTCATCTTCGCGGTGTAGCATTTTTAATGGCCAGAAGTGTACTTTATTAGAAGTCAGGACGAACGACCATTTATTCTGAACTAACTGTATAGGTCGTCCCCGAACTGCTCGTAGTGCTGTTCATGATATAGAAATCACTATAATAATCAGGGATATTAGTACGTTGTGCGTGTAAAAGTTGATCAAATTTATCTGTCAATCGGAACTCAAAATTTTGATTTATAATCATATTTCCTGGCCCCACTGAGTAAATAGAGGATAAAAACATTTCTTTCTGTGGGGTGGACAAGAACGTGGAATTGCAGACTGGGAATTATGGTCAGTATGTTCTCCATCGCTTTGTGGCTGTCCACAGAAACAGTTTTCAGGCTCTCGTATAAGACGGCGCCGCCACCCCACAACATGAGAAGCCACCATCCAGGTACTTAGGACAGGACCTCTATAACATATCTGTGACTCATGAAAATCCATGATTAACTTGTCTGATGGCCCATTTGTCAGTCTGAAGGATCGTGCGTGCGAAACCCAGCTTTCCCTTTTCTCACATGATATTCTATCCACCAGAGATGAAGGGCTACAGTCAGATTCCATTTTCGTAAATTTCCGGGCATCGTTCAACGCTGCGCCTCATTGTAGACTGTTAATAAAGGTCAGAGCATACCAGAATATGTTTTAAGTGTGAGAACGTTGTACTTTGTCCTGGACCGCGTATGTTCATTGGAGACAAAGGTATCATCGGATGTATCGCGGGGAAGCGTGACAGAAGCACTCTTGTTCTTTATAAACATAAATGGTCTGACAGATACGGTAGCTGCAGTCTTTGACAGTTAGGTAATAATGTCGTAGTGTAGGGGAAAGTGTCTTTGAGAGACCGTAGGATGATACTGGACGACTTGGATATAATTTCTGTTTTTGTGTGATGAACGGCAGTTTGTTCTGAATCCGGAAAAACGTAAATCAATGCAGAAGAGTAGGAGAAAGATTCCCATAACGTTCGAGTACATGTAAGTTGCGTGCTGGCTGTCACAGTCACGTTGGCTAAACACTGTATCATCCTAATGTTACAAAGTGAAATTTAATAGAAGGAGCAAGTTAATGTCGGTTCTAGGGAATTAAAAAGTTTTAATTAAAAAGCAGCCTCGGCCGATAAAGTAATTTATTTTTATCTTAAAAGGTGGCCGATTTCGTTCTGTCTGACATCATCTTCACACTAGTTACCCTTTGAATAGAGTAACATTAAAATTTTAGGTGCGACGTGAAAATACACACAATTATAAGATATAACCATAACGTAGTACATGAAATATTTAAGATGACTTTCGGAGATGGTGGTACGGAGCAGCAACCTCTCTGGGAAGGCCGAAGATCAACTGCTACATGCCGTGCAGTTGCCGTCGTATAATTAGCAACAGCTCCGCCCACCGTCTCTAGCAGTAAATGAACGATGCCCAATAGCTGTGGAATATGGATAAAATCAATAGAGACAAAGAGAAATATTCCTTAACGAAATACAACAAAAGATCATGCCACTGACTTCAGATTTAGACACAAAGTGCCCTCTGAAGGAGACTTGCGCAAAACACATGGGCCGAAGATGGCTCGGAGAGGCCCCTTCAGTAACCACTGTAAACTGTGTAAACATCGATATGTTATGTTTGAAAGTCAAAAGTAAAGAAATAACGGCTGTTATTACAACTTTCACTCGGAACGAAAATGCGTCATAATATTAGCACATACGGTAGATATTACAGATATAATAGACACAATTGGAACGATAGTCATTTCATCAATGATAATACACTGCCTCCTATAGGAACTTAAAATAGACGCGTGCGGAGCACGAGGGACTGGTGAAGGACGCCACTGGTAATCACGTGATCGGTATTTACATCGAAGCGCTGCGACCACCAGTCAACGATGTAGAATTAAAAAAAATGGTTCAAATGGCTCTGAGCACTATGGGACTCAACTGCTGTGGTCATTAGTCCCCTAGAACTTAGAACTACTTAAACCTAACTAACCTAAGGACGTCACATACATCCATGCCCGAGGCAGGATTCGAACCTGCGACCGTAGCAGTCGCACGGTTCCGGACTGCGCGCCTAGAACCGCGAGACCACCGCGGCCGGCGATGTAGAATTAGTGTACAGTTATTAAAGTTTTGACTCGGAACAAATTACTATAATTTATAATTAACGTAATATTATCAACTGATAAATCTTTCAAATATAAACAATGATCTTAGATATTTCATTTATTTCCGTTACGTTATTTTAATGTTGTGCATATTTTTACGTCTGCTCTAAAATTTCAATGTTACTCCTTTCACAGAGAAGTTGATTTGAACATGATTTCACACAAAAAGGAAAATGTTCACCTTTTAAAACAAAAATAAATTATTTTATTGGTAAACACTGTTTTCTAACTGAAAATTTTTAACAATGCTTTTCGACCGCTATTATTTCCATGTACAAATTTTCAAAAAATTTTTGACTGTACACGAAGCTTCAGTTCATGAAGAGAATTCTAGGAAAATATAGTGCGATCCCTTCTTCACTCTGCGAGCGGTTCTAGGCGCTTCAGTCTGGAACCGCGCGACCGCTACGGTCGCAGGTTCGAATCCTGCCTCGGGCATGGATGTGTGTGATGTCCTTAGGTTAGTTAGGTGTAAGTAGTTCTAAGTTCCAGAGAACTGCTGACCTGCGATGTTAAGTTCCATAGTGCTCAGAGCCATTGTGAACCTTCTTCACTGCTGAGTGTTTAGGATCTCCATCAGGTCGGATTAAGGTTCAACTGGTTCAAATGGCTCTGAGCACTATTGGACTGAACTGCTGAGGTCATAAGTCCCCTAGAACTAAGAACCACTTAAACCTAACTAACCTAAGGACAACACACACATCCATGCCTGAGGCAGGATTCGAACCTGCGACCGTAGCGGTCGCGCCGTTCCAGACTGTAGCGCCAGAACCGCTAGGCCACCAGCGGCCGGCTCGGATTAAGGGAAGACATCGAAGCAACTGAGAGGGCTGCTGCTACGGTTGTTAACGGTAGGTTCGGTCAACACGCGAGTATTACGAAAATGCAACGTGAAAACTGCGAATTCCCGGAGGCAAGCAGACGTTGTTTTCACGAAAGACTTTTGAGGAAGTTTAGAAAGCCGGCATTTGCGATTGACTCTGGAGCCATCCTACTGCCATCACGATGCATCGTGTGCAAGGACCTTTAAGAAGAGACAGAATAAGTCAGAGATAGTAAGGAAGCATACAGACAGTCGGTTTTCCATAGCTCCATTTGAGAGTTTAACAGGAAAGGGAATGACGGCCAATAGTACAAGTTCCCTCCACCACGCACTGCATTGTGGCTTGAGGAGTATTTATGTACGTAGATGTAGAAGTAGATAAACTGGCGGAAGGACTTGGTCAACTGCGTTGTATTCGCGGCGAGCCAGTAAAATCAGAGAAAGTGTGAGCATTGTTATCAGACACGCGAAAGTTTACATCCCGCTTCACTTCTGTATACCCTGGTTACGTCCGAACAGTAGCAACGGTGGTGATAGGGACGGGGGTGGAGGGGGTAGTGTTGAGCCTCCCCTTTCTGTGTGGGACACCTCCCCTCCCAGACACGCACTACGCACGGCCCGGGCGCAGAGCTGCGGCCAATCGCTTCCCCATTACGGCCGCGGGTTAAATTGCTGCCGCCGTCATGTTGCACGGTTTTGCGCCGGTGCTAATTACTGCCGTGTCAGAGCCAACACACAGCCGCCCGACCCGAAGCACAGCTGTGTGGCAGATTAATGCTACTTGCGAATGCCTCCGGTGTTTCGAGGGAGTCACGAGGTACAGTAGGGTAACCCATTACTTCATTACGCTGCAAAGTGCTGAGTAAGTATGCCGATTTCAAAAAGTGGTTGGATATTTACGAATGCTGTTGTAAGATGTGTGTGTTTCTATTGTCAAACCACAATTTATGAAAGATGTTTATATTTTATTGATAGGATTGAGTAGGAATAATTAATATTTGTCATGTAGGAAATAATTGGATATAATTTAAAAAAGGGCGGGAGAGACCGCGTATGGATACATTTTAAGAAAAGAGCGAAAAAGACCGCGCATTGATACATTTTGTAATGGTAGCAGGGATTGTCTGCACCAGAAAGCATTGTTGGCAGGAGAGACCGCAATTTAGCGTTCGTAGGAAGTCAGTAGTAAGCGAGAAGTGAAGCGAGTCGGTAGCTCAGGTCTCAAGCGAGAGGTTGAGAGGAGCGGTGTGCCTGCCAGCTACTAGCTATGATTTACAAGAGATTATAAACGGATGTACAGAGACATCAGCGAACTATTATCATAAGAGGAACTAATATTATTGAATTAATTTTTTTGAGAAACTCAAGACTACTGAAGGTATGTTTGCGCAATGCTAGTTGTAAGATTATTGTAAAAAGTAACTCCCATTTGAACGTTTGTAAAATCATTTAATTACCAACAGTAAATATTTGAAGCATTTTAAGAATATAATTAACTTCTGTCAGCAATATTGTATTTCTAATTATAATGCATCACAAAAACCATCAACGTAAAACTTTGCAAAATTATATTGTTGTCAAGAAACAGTTTAACTATTAATTATGTAGCTTCAGTCAAATTAATTAAAGAATAACGTCAGCATTGCTATTAAAGAATAACGTCAGCTTTGGTAATAAATACAGCCACATATTATGAAAGCCCATCAGCAGCTAATAGAATATAGTAAAAACAGAGTAAGTATATTCATGTCGCAGCTCGATGTAGCAGTCAGATGGCGATCCAGTAACAGTAAAAAAAGGTAAGGAACAGTTTTGGATTATTGCAGATAACGACTGAGGACCACACGACGACACATTCTATGTTTCGTCGAAATAATCCGAAAATCACTTTTAAAAAGCAGCAATTAAATTTGTATGCGAAGATTGAGAAAGACAATAAATTTCAAAGGGAAGATTTCATTTGTTATTATTAAGCAAGAGATAGAAATCCTAAGGAAATGTTTCATAATTTATTGTAAAAGGGAAGGTTGCGTGGCAAAAGAGATATAGAGGAGACAGTTATTGCGTAACAACAGAAGAGGTATACAGGAGACGGGAAGGTTTCACTGTGACTGCTACTGCAATATTTCGTAACATTGTCCCATCAGTTAGTTTCAAGAGATCTCTAATACTGTTGCGTGTTAATCATACTCACTTTAGTTGAGATGTTGAGAGTCGACTCACTGCTGGCCGTCACTCAGTTCATTTTCCTCAGTCACGTATACAAAATTATCGTTAGTACTGTGAATACGAACGGTCATAGAGCAGAACAACCGTAGTGGAAACTATGGAAGTGACATCAACGAAACTTTCGAGTCCGCCAACATTGGGTACTCCAGAACCTCCACGGACAACGGCTACAGTAAACCATCCGTTACCATGACCAAATGAATCATTAATATCTAAACTAAAATTAAGTCGGCACCCACAGAAAACAGAAGGTCCGTCCAGCAAGGCTTGAGCAGCGACAGACTTGACTGGTATACGATTCTTCTTGTCTCCAGATGTTGTAGCAAACTCAATGTTCTCGATAGTCTATTGCCAGACGAATTTGTAGCAGTTCTGAAGCGAAGGCAGTGAAGTGTTTCCCTCAGTTCAGAAATCTAGGGCTTAAGTCAGGGGAGTGCAGTAGGTGGTACAGCACTTAGCAGCCCCATCAGTCAAGCAAATCAGTAACAGCTTGCACTGTCCTGCAAAATGATGGTCAGGTCCTGCATAACTTCTGCCTCTATGCAGTTCATTTTTGGAACAAAACTTCGACCAGCTTAGAGACAGAAGTGATGACACTTCCTGCAGTACCTGACCATCATTTTGCAAGACAATGCTCAAGCACGTACAGTGCAAGCTTTTACTTTTGACTGATGAGGTTCTTAAGTGCTATACCACCTACTGTACTCCCCTGACTTAAGACCTCGTGATTTCAACTCGATTTCCAAACTGAGGGAAACACTTCACTTCATTCGCTTCAGAACTATTACAAATTCGTCGGGCAATAGAGCGCGCCGCTTGAACTGTCAACACCACTGGAACTGCTACAAGTATCCTACGACTTCCACATGGCTGGAAACGGGTTACACACTATGCTGGTGACTACTTTGAAGGTTAGTAAAACATTGAAACAAGTATCAATTTTGTACGAGGTGTAACTAAATAGTTGCCACTATTAAAGCTCCAACCCTGGTATATCTGAAAGATGACGCGTTTTCAGATTTCACCCTCAGTCGCATGAGAGTGGCGTTAGTAGGATGCGAATCACGTTTGCTTTAAATGCCCGGCGTGTCGGTCCTGAGCGTTAGTTACCTTTGATATTAGACGTGGTGAGTTGATGTTAGTCGAGAACGCCTTTAAGGCGACAAAGGCGCTATTATCAACAGTTACCACTCAGTTTAAACGAGGTCATGTAACAGATCGGTTACCTCAAGAACAGTGTCGAAACAGGCGCCCCGTACAGTGCACGCCACTGAGGCCAAAGCACCCACCACTATCAGCGCCTTCAGTGGGGTCAAGCGGCCAACGGCCGCAGTGGTAACACCAGTTCTCGTCAGATCACCGAAGTTAAGCGCTGTCGGGCTGGGCTAGCACTTGGATGGGTCTGCCGAGCGCTGTAGACAAGCAGGGTGTGCTCAGCCCTTGCGAGGGAAACTGTGGAGCTACTTGACTGAGAAGTAGCGGCTCGTGTCTCGTGAACTGACATACGGCTGGGAGAGAGGTGTGCTGACCGTATGCCCCTCCGTATCCGCGTCCAGTGACGCCTGTGGGCTGAGGATGACACGGTGGCCGGTCGGTACCGTTGGGCCTTTCAAGGCCTGTTCGGACGGATTTTAGTTTAGTGGGGTCGAGCGAGAGGTAATTGGTGGGTAAGATGGAGGTCTGTTGTGTTTTCTGATGAATACTGGTTCTGCCTCCTTGCCAGTGATGGCTTTGTGTTCGTAACAGAGACCCCAGCTCAGGACCTGCAACTAACCTGCCTGCGTACAAGACGCACTGGAGCTACGGCTGGAGTTGTGGTCTGGAGTGAGATTTCGTATGACAGCAGGGGAGTTCTCGTGTTCACCCCGCGCATCCTGACTGCAAATTCGTACACCAGTCTTGTGATCCGACCTGTTATTCTGCAATTGATGAACAGTATTCCAACAGGATAACGCTCGTTCACATGCCACTGTTGTAACCAAAAATCCTCTGCAGGATGTCAACATGTTGCCTTGGCCTGCCCGATCATCAGATCTCTCTCCAATCGAGCACATATGGGACATTACTGGACGACGACTTCTAGTGCCATCCATGAACAGCATTAACCGTCCCTCTAGTGACTGGTCGAGTGCAACAGGACTGTGTCCCCATCCCACAGACTGACATCCTGCACCTGTACAACACAATACATGCACTTCTGCATGTCTGTGTTCAACATTTTGGTGGTTACACCGGTTGTTAATGTACCAGCATTTTACATTTTGCAATGGTTCATCTTCTACTTACTTTAACCTGTGATATTGCAGTGTTAATTACATGAATATGTTATCCAGACAAATGCATTCCAGAAATTTCATTATCATACATTAATTATTTTGGTGTTGCGATTTTTGCCTGTTAACGTATGTCGTCCTAGATGTTAATAAATTGTGGCAGAAATTTCTCTATGCGTTTCAGAGTTACGCTTACGTGTCCCCATTCAGTGAGTAATTCATTTGTTTACGGAGTTTGGTTGAACTTACTCCTTGCCTTAAATTTCTCCTTGCGTTCCACGGTTATGCTTATACGCCACGTGTTTTCCGTTCAAATGGTTCAAATGAGAGAGTACTATGGGACTCAACTGCTGTGGTCATTAGTCCCCTAGAACGTAGAACTACTTAAACCTAACTAACCTAAGGACATCACACACATTCATGCCCGAGGCAGGATTCGAACCTGCAACCGTAGCAGATGCACGGTTCCGGACTGTTTTCCGTCCCCTAAATAATGACTCATCTATCTACTTATCATTGTCGAAATTTCTCGATGCGGTCAAGAGTTATGCTTACTCTCTTTCCTCTCCTACTCATATGCCTATTCCTGGGTGAGTGAGGGATGTCATCATCCCGTGGTACTTTCTTCTATAGATGTACTTCATAATGTGTTCTAAGTTTGGTTGAAATTATTTCAGGATTTTCAGAGTAGCTCCTTTCCCAGTCCCACCCGTACAGTGAAATGGTCTGACAGTGCCTTACTCCTTTGATTGGCTGAAATAACTGTTCCACAGCTATGTAGCACGCGCAACACACACACACACACACACACACACACACACACACACAGTGAGAGAGAGAGAGAGAGAGAGAGAGAGAGAGAAACGTTAACATTTAGTACATGTTTAGTTCAGTAAGAGAAAAAACAATACTATTCGTCTGTTCTAAGTAAACCTTTTATTCGTTGGTGGTACGCTTCTTGTAATTAAGTATTTATCATGACTGTCAATATTAATATAATATTTTTATGCTGACAGAGCTCATGAGTCCTGATGCGTAGGCCACACAGCGTACTTTATGACAGTTCTGGTGTTGTACAGGACTGTAGATTAGTCTTTGTTATTATTATTATTATTATTGTTCTTGTTGTTGTCTTTCTTTATGAACACCTAGCGTTACAATAAAATTCGAATTCATTCACTTTCTTTTCTTCCAGTATTCCCTTACCTTCTCACTAAGTCTCTTCCGTCAGCGTTTCACGTTTTTCCTCTCCTCCTCTAAATATTTTGTTCTGTTTCCTTCCTATTCTTCATTGAAGTAGTGCATATTCTTGAAGGTCTTTACTTTTTTTAAATCCTCTCATTGAGCGTCTAGTTTACTTCTTGTGTCTGATTTACTTGAAAATCTGTTTCATTGTCAGTCATTCTGTATAAATCTCAAATAAATGACAGCTTTCTTTTTTTTACTGTTTCCATTATTTAACATGTTTTGATTCGGTTTTTCTTACTTCGCAATTTCCACGAATCTGGGCTTCTTAATAGACGTAAATTTTCTCCTCACTTCTGTCGTCTAATATTCAGACATTTCCTGATGTCGAGAGACTGTTTCCAGTACCTGCACCATAATTCTCTGCAGGTCCACCTGCTTTTCTACTTTTTTTTAGCGTTGTGATTTTTCTGTACACGACAGCGTCACCTGCGAGAAGCCTGATGTAACTTCCGACGTTACCTGTTAGGTCATTTACAAGTATGTTGCGCGCGGTCTGACCCGTCTTATCACGGTCCGCGCGTCTCCCCTCGTAGGAGGTTCGAATCCTCCCTCGGGCATGGGCCTGTGCTTCTCCTTAGCGTAAGTTAGTTTAAGTTGGATTAAGTAGTGTGTAAGCTTAGGGACCGATGGCCTCAGCAGTTTGGTCCCAAAAGACCTTACCACAATTTTCCAAATTTTCCATGTATGTTGTGTAAAGTAATGGTGCTATAACACTACCCTGCGGGCACGCCCGAAGTTAATTTTACATCTGAAGTCTTCACTCCGTTCCATATCAGATGCCGCATTCTGTTTTCTGGAAACACTTCAATCCAGTCTCACAGTTGCTATGATACTGGGTTCGCTCGCCCCTTTTTTGTTAGTTTTTTTTGCTTTTGTTTTTCGGTAGGCGGCAACGCAGAACTGTATCAAATGCCTTCCGGAAGTCAAAGAACACAGCATCTGAATTTGCACCTCTATGAACCGCTTTCTGGGCCTCGTGGACGAACAGAGTGAGCTGGGTTTCACACGATCGTTGCTTGCCAAACCATGTTGATTCCTACAGAGGAGAATTTTGGTCTGCTGAAATTCTAATCTTGTCTTCCACTGCTGCCATTGACACTGCTCAACAAGCTCTCCTGTTCATTTCAGAACTGCTATACATCCTCTCTTGTACCCTTTAGCTCCTTCTCGGTTTCACTTAACATGCTAATTCGCACTTTTCCATCCTGTAACTCCCTGAACAGTTCTATCTCTTACGAACCCAATACCATTGCATTCAAAGCTGCTGGCTTAAGACATTCTTTTCTTCCAAAATTCTTATCCTTGTCGCACCTTCTTCTTTTCCTTTGAAAACTGCCCGAGTTTGTTTTTATTTGAAAACTGCCAGTGATTCAGTGTACTCTACCTGTGTAATGTTCGCTGCATAGGGTTAGCCCATAATGGGGCTGCCACTTCACTGTTTCCGAGCTGGTAGGATTTGTCGATCGCTTTTTCTCCCCGAAAGCGATTTTCTTCTGTACGCATATAAAGCCATCCCAGCCCTGCCTTTCTGTACGTGTTTTCTGCCTAAGTCCTTTAAGGGTAGCTTGCCCGACGCCAGCACCACTGTACCGACGACCTTCGTCTCCCCCACTGCAGCCGCCGAAGTCTTCGCCGAAGGAAGGTGTGTAGAATAACGCGCAGGTTGGGAACAGGAATAAGGAAACGCGTCGGTGTGAGGCACACTTTGTGCAGATCGTCTGCTGTATGCTCACTTTTTCCATGAATGCTTATAGCCCTCCGCTACACTTCCGGATAATTAGAATTTAAAAGGATTGTGTACCTAAGGCCCCCTGTTGCGCGGGAAGGGCATCTCTCCGAAGAATAAAGGAAGTCCGAGAAATGTAGGTTCAATTATAACCGAATCGCCAATACTCCGTACTTGCAGCAATGATGAAAAGAACTAAAAATCATATGAACATAAACTTTCGCTGTATGGAATCACAGTAGTTAGTTAAAATGGAAAATTTTGTAATTGTAGCTAATAAATTAAAGAAAATCAACGGTCACCAATCACTACGTGAGGAAAATTACTGTCATTATAATCACTGCCTGTTGTTGGAGAAAAACTTGCGGAAGTATTCTGGTAAATATTAGTCTAACGTGATTTAAAATGGATACATCACAGTGAAAAAATACCTTTCAATTATGTAACAGCTCATGGAAATCAATTAGAAAATATTCAAAGAACAAGAAAATCTCATCACTAGCAAACTGTTAAGTAAATGCAAAAATTAATACAAAATGGTTCAAATGGTTCCAAGCACTATGGGACTTAACATCTGATGTCATCAGTCCCATAGACTTAGAAGTATTTAAACCTAACTAACCTAAGGACATCATACACATCCATGCCATAGGCAGAATTCCACAAAAATTAGTGACGTCACCCACAATCATGCTTACTGTCTTTAATTTTACTCAAATAGCTATTTGCGTTTACTCATTGCTGAACGCTGTCATTTACCTCCAAATTTACTATAATGATATAGGTTCGTTTAATAATCACTTTCCTGTGAGTTACAGTTAAGTAATTTGCAAAGTGAAAATTACGATTGTAAAAGAATGGCCAAGTTCGTGATACGATTTTACTGGCTCATTGGGTTCTTATTATTTCAACTTTTATTATTAATCATTAACAGTTCCTACTAATCACTTCGTGCGTTTACTATTATTCTTCGCTCAAGACGTTAACACACATTTCTGACTGATTGCAGTTTCGTAAACATTATTAATCCATGAAATAGAACAACAAAAATATCTTTCATTGGCTTTTACTTTGTTAAGCACTATCTTTCAGATTACTGCTTACTAAACTGTAGCAATTACGTTAATTATTGTTTTGAAAACTATTGAAATGTAATTACTGTTACTGCCTTAATAAAAACACTGCAATGGTTTCTCAATCATCATGGCTCTCTCGTAACATCAGTAATTTGTAGGATGGATCCTACAATGGTATTTTGTTTAGGTGAAAGTGGAGGTGATCACTTTGGTATAACTCGGGGTTATTGAAACACAGAATGGTTACGACAATGGCTAGCCGTATACATGTAGCTCTGCTCAGAGTCACAGTATGACAGAACTGTGATTCTGACTCCATTATTGAAGAATCCGAGAGAATATGCGTGGCTGAATATCATCTGAAGCGTGATTGTCAATACCGTCGGATAGTGCATGGAACTCCATAATCTCCACGATTTGTTCTAATAGGAAGCGAGAGAGTGCACCAACGGCCGCAGCGAGCAGTAATAGAGAGAACAGCTGAGTGCCTCCCGGAGGTGTCAGTTTGAATTTTGACGCATGCGCGGAATATTGGCATCGGGCTAGATAGGGAGAAACGGATCACGTCCAAGTTTCATCGAGCTATGCTATTTTGCAGTGACACATTGTGAGAGTTACTTTCATCCTTACGTTTCACACACCAGTGTACATCGCTATACGGCTATCCTGAGGCACATTCGAGATAGAAGCTGCCTACCTGGCGGCTTCTAACTGTTGTTGATCGAATTAAAAAAATTTAGTATGCTGTCATAAACTACTCATTAACAGATGAAGTCTTATGTTCATGTTTTAACACAATAAATCGAGTATTACAGTTAGAAAGTGTGTATATGTCTGGAGGTATATAGTTTACACAATCTACATAGACGGAAAAACAAATCACAACAACGATGAGGAGTTGAGGCACTTAACGGAATTTTATAGGCGTGTTCCTACATCTAAGAGATGATGTATATTTAGATTTCGCGCCAATCGCACAAGAGCGATGCCAGTTTTGCTACAGATACCCGCTGTAATGGTCGTAGCGTTTGTTACCTTCGCAACCGGACGCTGTGATCTGACGTTGGTCACGATAGGCTTTAAGGTGACGAAGACGCCATTATCAACACCTCAATGAGTTTGAACGAAGTCATTTAATAGGGATACGAGAAGCAGGATGTTCCTTCTGCGATATTGCAGAAGGACTAGGCATGAATTTAGCTACTGTACGTGAATGATGGCGGCGGTGGTCACAAGAATGCACGGGCTCAAAACGGCCACGTGGCACTACCGAGAGAGAAGACCACCGTTTCGCAGTATGGCTCTGGCGCATTGCACTGCATGTAGTACCGTCTCCAACCCGTTTTGTACTTTTGACCAACCTTTCAATATTGAGAATTTACTGTTAGTAACGATGTTTTAGTGGTCAAAGCTGTACTTAAGTAAGGATTCTGGTGTGAGCATGGTTAGCTTTTTTTATTATTTTTAATGATTAAACACTTTTATTAAAAATATATTTTTAAGTATTATTACGGGCTATTCATATTAACCGAAAGGTATTGCTAGTCATCCGAAAGCGGATGTCATCTACTTGTAACTGCATTTCACTGAGAATCAAGCCCATTAAAATTTAGAATATTATATACTGAAATAGTATTATATACTGCATTCCTAAAGATTTTTGGTCAATCTGGGACCTTTATCATGTTAGTTTAACATAAGAAATAGTAAAGATTCAAATAATAGGTGCAAGGCCGTCAGAGGGTTATATTTGTCACAGAGATACTCACCGAACTACAGTGGGGGACGTCAAAAGAAAGGTGAAGTGCATCTTAGAGAGATTACTCATCAAATTCAGAGAACAGGCCTCACGAAACCATGCCAAGAATCACTAGTTCATCCATCATAAACTCTGATTAATAACAATGTAAAATTAGAGAATTTGTTCTGACTTGTAGAGGTGTTAGCGACGGTGCTCCATCCAGTGCACCACCAGTGAGTGTAACAAGTAAAGTAGGGGTCGTGGGGGGGGGGGGGGGGGGGGAGGGGGAGGGAGGAGGGAGCGGAGGAGGGAAGAGTATGACGGTGCACCTCGTACTCTGCGCCACACCCAACACCGTAGCTTTTGCAGTAGAGGTGTATTGTCAATATCTTATTCATCCTAAACTAATAGCTATTTAGCTCCACAAATATCATGAAGTTACCCGACTTTTTACTTCAATCAACCTTCCAATACGAAGCGTAACACGAAAATTGTTGTTCTTGTACCTTCTCCTTCTTCCCAGATCCAAACTGGCCGTCTCCCATTCACTCTTAATTTTTTCACTCTGTTGTCGTTGTTCCTGCTCTTCCAGTATTCACTCTAGATTCTGGTTTGTTGCAGCTCTCCACGACAATGTGACCACCGCAAGTCTTTCCGTCTAGGAATATCTAGTGCATCCTGTAATCACTGCAATATTTTGTTATTGTATTCAAACGTTGGTGTCCCTCTAAAATTCTTACAGTCCTTCACCCCCCGCGTGGAGTGGCCGCTCGGTTTAAGCTGCTGTGTCACGGATTGCGCGGTCCCTCCCACCGGAGGTTCGAGTCCTCCCTCAGGCATAGGTCTGTGTGTTGTTCTTAACATAAGTTAAGTATAGGGCCTGACGACCTCAGCAGTATGGTTCCTTAGGAATTCACACACATTTGAACATTCCCTCCTCCCCTCCACCCTCATCCCGCAACATACGAATACACGTACTTCCGTTAGCAAATTCCAAATCCCCTGATGCATCGCAATGTTTTTTAACTGATCCCTTCTTTTAGTCATGTTACAGCAGCAGTTTCTTTTCTCCCCAGTTAGATTCATCACCTCTTCATTAACTAACAACTTTATCTACTCTTGTAATTACCATCATCATTCATCTCCGACACCACATTTCAAGAACTTAAGTTCTCTTCTTGTCTGAACTGCTTAACTTCCGCTTTTCACTTCATTACAAGTCTACGCTCAAGACAAATACCTGCAGTAAAGACTATCTAACAGTCTATATTCGATATTGGAAAATTCCCTCCCCCCCCCCCCCCCTCTCTCTCTCTCTCTCTCTCTCTCTCGTAAATGACGATCTTATTACTGTCAATCTGCGTTTTATATCCTCTCCTCTTCGGGCGTCGTCAGTTATTTTGCTACCCAAATAGCTATACTCTTCTACTACTTTTAGTGTCTCGTTGCTGAATCTAATTCCCTCACCATTGCCTGATTTAATTCGACTTTACTACATTACACCTGCTTCTCCTTCTAAAAAAAAGAAAGAAGAGATTGTAGTTGTTTATTACAAACTATAAAAGACAGGAACACATCGCTCATGTCAGTGGATGAAGGAAGCTTCAAAGTTTTGGCACAACTACGTTGTTGTTTGTTTGTGCCAACATGGCTCCTGCACCACAAAAGAAATCATTTTTTGTGTTGGAATTTCCGTGAAGTCAATCCGCTGTTCAAATGCAACGTGCATTCCGCCGTAGATTCAGCAAGAATCCACCTCTGCACAATCAGATTTATGACCGGCGTTCAGAATTCTTGGAAGATGGTTGCATAAGCAAAGGGAAGAGCACTGCCAGGCCACGGACGTCTGATGAAAATGTCGAGCGTATCCGATACGAGTTCCTACAGAGCCCTCGGAAGTTGATATCACTGACAGGCCAGGAACTTCAACTACCTCAAACAATTGCGTGGCGTCTTCTGAACTACGCTTGCGTATGTAGCCTTACTAG
The DNA here is from genome assembly GCF_023897955.1 of Schistocerca gregaria. NCBI lineage: Eukaryota > Metazoa > Arthropoda > Insecta > Orthoptera > Acrididae > Schistocerca > Schistocerca gregaria. The sequence continues at coordinate 1,198,595,017 of NC_064920.1, forward strand.
TTGGGGCGCAGTTGACGCAGTAACTACGTCAATCATAAGAGATGGTACGAATTGTGCATTTAATTTTCCCAGCGTATGGCAGACGACACTTTCCGGAACAACTCATATTCTCGGACAAATCGACATTACATCTATCGGTTAAAGTAAACTGTCATAATGCAAGAATTTGAGAGTGACAAATTCACAAAGATTCCGATGATTTCATTTTTATACGTGACGGAACAGCGCCTTCCTTTCACCTTGAGCTGCGGCCTTATCTTAACAACATCGCACCACAAAGCTGAATTGGAAGAGGTGGACAACAACATATTGTACATTTTTTTGGCCTCCCAGGTTGCTAGACCCCACAAATTGCGGTTTTTTTCTGTGGGGTCACATGACAGACAGGGTCCTTCTCCCACCTACGGTAGCTACTCTTCAAGAGATGAGAAATCGAATTGTTGAAGTTGTTGATCGAATAAACTCGAAATTAACTTTGTGTGCGGAATGAAATGGACTATCGTTTCGATGTTTCTCGAGGAAAGCACGGTTCTCAGTTTTAGAGTAGGGTGTAGTGTCTGTGAGAACATAAAACTTGGGAACTTATTCTATCTGGTGACATGCGAATTTTTTTTTCTGTCTCTGTAATAAACACTTAGAATATATATTACCGCTCATTAATTTCAATACATCGTGGCATTTCAGATTTACAACACATATAAAACGCTATTTCTCACAAAATATAATTATATGAACTTCGACATATATAATACAATCACAATCATTATATTTTACTTTCATCAAAGTATCCTCCTCTGGATTTAATGACTGCCTCACAAACTCGAGCCATGCGCTCAATCAGTTTTTGTACGTATCGTGAATCTATATGATTCCACTCATCCTTAACAATATTCCAGAGATATTCCTTGATTGATATATTAACTTCCCTGATACGCCTGCCCACCTCATCCCAGACCATTTCAATGGGATTACAATCGGGGCCTTGTGACGGCCATACCATATCACTGAGTACTTTCTGCTTTACCTTTGATGCAATAAAGTTCGTACAGGATGCCGACCTATGTTTTGGGTCATAACCCTGGTGTAAGGTGAACCGTTTCCCTATTAAGCGCGATCCACTTCATATTGCATGATACTGAAGTATGCGGTGGTACTGCTTCTGATCCATACTTCCTTCTTTTTTCACAATGCCGGCATAACATCCCCAAACCGTAATAGAACCTCCACCGTGTTTAACTGTGAGTAGAACACACTGCTGAGCTACCCTTTCTCTTGCAAATCGGCGAACAAATATTTTCCTTCTGGTTCCAAAAATCTCGAACTTCGATTCATCGGCAAATAACACCTTCGTCCACTCTTTCGATGTCCAGTTATGATGTTTCCTTGCCCATTCAAGTATCTTCAGTTTTTTTATGGGCCTTAGAAGAGCGGTGTCTTGCTGTGACACATCCTTTCCAGCCAGCTACAGTCAGTCTCTTTTCTACTGTTGCAACACATATTGTTGTCGTCTTCATTTCCACCAATTCTGCACGAATTTGGGGCGCTGTTTTGAATCTATTTCTCTAACTGGTAATTCTGATATATTTACCATCCCGGTCGTGGTATGTGCTTACTGCTACTTATTGTCTTCTGGCGGTGAAGGGGGTATTGCATTCCACATATAGAAACTGTTTCGCTATGGGTAAACCTGCTTGGCTAAGTGCTACGGTTGCAGCTCGTTTCTCTATGAGTATCTCCACCCGTGGAGTCATACTAGCGATGTGCACACTTCAATGCCACGAAAGAACTGATGTGCAGGAAGCACACATTATGTATAGTGAAGCCGCGTGGTGTGACCGCGCGGTTTGAGGCGTCGTGTCACAGACTGCGAGGGCCCTTCCGCCGGAGGTTCGAGCCCTCCCTCGGGCATGTGTATGTTTGTCTTGTTCTTAGCATAAGTGAGTTTAAGTAGTGTGTAAGTCCAGAGACCGATGACCTAAGCAGTTTGGTCCCTTAAGAATTCACACACATTAGAACATTTGTACGTGTATCGTAGCAATGTTTGCCTTTCGCTGCAGATATGAGATCATTACTGGGAACAACAAAGGTGCACCAAGTGCGGCGTCCATCGGGCAAATGGTTCAAATGGCTCTGAGCACTATGGGACTTAACATCTGAGGTTATGAGTCCTCTATACCTTAGAACTACTTAACCCTAACTAACCTAAGGACATCACACACATCCATGCCCGTGGCAGGATTCGGATCTGCGACCGTAGCAGTCGCGCGGTTTCGCTCTGAAGAGTCTAGAACCGCTCGGTCACAGCGGCCGGCGCAAATAGGTAAAAAACATATCATATAGGTACATAAGGTTTATGTACACTACACTGATTGTTGGATGCTATTGTATCTCGATGGCCACAAACAAAAATCATGAGCTGTATACAAACTGCTGTACTATTCCTTCGCTTCCTCAACCGTACCCACGGCATTAGACCTTATCTACAGAGAACTAGATGTCATTTATTGGGTGTATTGAAATTAATGAGCGGTAGTGTATTGCTTCATGTTGAATCACCCTGTGTATTATTGTGGTCAGGAATTTTCAAGGGTTGTCTCTGAGAATCCTTTTTTGTCGTGCGGTGAGCATATGTTCAATTAATATCGAGACGAGCTGTGTTTGCTAGAGGTGCCGGCGTCGGTTTTAGACGAGGGAGCTTGCGGAATGCGTGGCTCACACACCTCCGGAGGAGGAGGGACAGGGGTGAGGGGAGGAGGGTTGATCCACCGCTGCGCGGCGCTCTTTAAGCGCCGGGATATGAGCGCACGGCGTAATTTCCTGGCGAGCGCTGAGCGCGCCAAGCCGCGCCGCTTATCCGTGACGCGGGGCCCTTAGCGTACATTAGTGGGCTTTGCGGCGCTTACTGCTGCGACCTGGCGGCCTGGCCGCCTTCCGCCTAACAAGTGGCCGGCGCTCCAGCACCCCGCTCGTTCCAGCAGGGCCTCCAGCTGCCAGGCTCCAGCCTACCCTCGTAGCAGCACCAGTGGAATCTGTCGCCTCCTTTAATCAATTTTGTTTGTTCCTTTGCATCTAAATGTCTCCAATACCGGGACAGAAAGCTCCCTTCGCCACAGCGTAGCGGCATACCTCTAGAGGAGCGAAATCAAAGTTCTGTGCGCCATTGACAAAATGAGGTCTTTTTGTTTGAGTGATCATCTCAGTAGTTTGATGTGGCCCGCCACGAATTTCTTTTCCCATACCAAAATTTTTAGTCTCAGAGTAGCAGTTGCAATCTATGTCCTCAGTTATGTGCTGGATGCATTCAAATCTCTGTCTTCCTCTGCAGTTTTAACCCTCCACATTCCGTTGCAGTACCAGTGAAATTATTTCCAGATCTCTTACAAGATGGCCTATCAACCTGTAGCTCAATTTTTTCTATAGTTAAAAGTTTGAATATAGTTGCTGAGGTTCAGTGACCGTGTCAGAATTACATTAGAACACACAAGCCCTCGGTCACAAATACACTCCTGGAAATTGAAATAAGAACACATCAATTCATTGTCCCAGGAAGGGGAAACTTTATTGACACATTCCTGGGGTCAGATACATCACATGATCACACTGACAGAACCTCAGGCACATAGACTCAGGCAACAGAGCATGCACAATGTCGGCACTAGTACTGTGTATATCCACCTTTCGCAGCAATGCAGGCTGCTATTCTCCCATGGAGACGATCGTAGAGATGCTGGATGTAGTCCTGTGGAACGGCTTGCCATGCCATTTCCACCTGGCGCCTCAGTTGAACCAGCGTTCGTGCTGGACGTGCAGACCGCGTGAGACGACGCTTCATCCAGTCCCAAACATGCTCAATGGGGGACAGATCCGGAGATCTTGCTGGCCAGGGTAGTTGACTTACACCTTCTAGAGCACATTGGGTGGCACAGGATACATGCGGACGTGCATTGTCCTGTTGGAACAGCAAGTTCCCTTGCCGGTCTAGGAATGGTAGAACGATGGGTTCGATGACGGTTTGGATGTACCGTGCACTATTCAGTGTCCCCTCGACGATCACCAGAGGTGTACGGCCAGTGTAGGAGATCGCTCCCCACACCATGATGCCGGGTGTTGGCCCTGTGTGCCTCGGTCGTATGCAGTCCTGATTGTGGCGCTCACCTGCACGGCGCCAAACACGCATACGACCATCATTGGCACCAAGGCAGAAGCGACTCTCATCGCTGAAGACGACACGTCTCCATTCGTCCCTCCATTCACGCCTGTCGCGACGCCACTGGAGGCGGGCTGCACGACGTTGGGGCGTGAGCGGAAGACGGCCTAACGGTGTGCGGGACCGTAGCCCAGCTTCATGGAGACGGTTGCGAATGGTCGTCGCCGATACCCCAGGAGCAACAGTGTCCCTAATTTGGTGGGAAGTGGCGGTGCGGTCCCCTACGGCACTGCGTAGGATCCTACGGTCTTGGCGTGCATCCGTGCGTCGCTGCGGTCCGGTCCCAGGTCGACGGGCACGTACACCTTCCGCCGACCACTGGCGACAACATCGATGTACTGTGGAGACCTCACGCCCCACGTGTTGAGCAATTCGGCGGTACGTCCACCCGGCCTCCCGCATGCCCACTATACGCCCCCGCTCAAAGTCCGTCAACTGCACATACGGTTCACGCGCACGCTGTGCGGCATGTTACCAGTGTTAAAGACTGCGATGGAGCTCCGTATGCCACGGCAAACTGGCTGAAACTGACGGCGGCAGTGCACAAATGCTTCGCAGCTAGCGCCATTCGACGGCCAACACCGCGGTTCCTGGTGTGTCCGCTGTGCCGTGCGTGTGATCATTGCTTGTACAGCCCTCTCGCAGTGTCCGGAGCAAGTATGGTGGGTCTGACACACCGGTGTCAATGTGTTCTTTTTTCCATTTCCAGGAGTGTATTAAGTCAAAATTGACCAGGCTTCGGCGCTACTATGTGCGTCGTCTTCAGAATTAAATTAACTCTTCTAAAACATAATAAGTATATAAGACATTAACAAATTAAAGTGTGTACTGACTGGGAAGAGATGCAGTACTTAAAAGCCACATTTTAAAAAATCTAAGCCGGAAAGGCGACGTCATGAATAGTTGTAAATAAGTTAAGATGGTGAGCCGCTAAGGGCTGCTCGTACCTGAGTGAACAAGGGTTGCAACTAAACTCTGTTCATGACGTCGCCTTTCCGGCTTAGATTTTTTAAAATGTGGCTTGTAAGTGCTGCATCTCTTTCCAGTCAGTACACACTTTAATTTATTAATGTCTTATATACCTATTATGTTTTAGAACAGTTAGTTTAATTCTGAAGACGACGGTCATAGTAGCGTCGAAATCTGGTCAATTTTGACTTAATATTTGTGACCGAGAGCTTATTTGTTATAATATTTTCTAGTTTCCTTTGCTCAACAATTAGGCGGACAGCTGTTTCATACCTTAGTTTATCAGCACACCTAATTTTCAACATTCTTCTGCAGCACCACATCTCCACTGATTCGATTCTCTTCTGTGGTTTTCCCACAGCTCATGCCTTATTCCACAGAATACTGTGCTCCAAACGTACATTCTCAGAAATATCTTCCTCAAATTAAGGCTATGCTTGACAGCAGCAGACTTACCTCGGCCAGGAACGTCCTCTCTGCCTTTGCTGGTCTGTTCTTTATGTCCTTAGTTCGCCGTCATGAGTTGTTTTTGCGTCCAAGATAGCAGAAATCCTCAACTCTGTCTGCATCGTGATCAACAGTTCCGATGTTAAGTTTCTCGCTATACTCATTTCTGCTACTTCCCATTACTTTTGTATTTTTCTCTTTTATTCTTAATCCAAATTTAGGTACTCATTAAACTATTGATTGCATCCAGCAACTCCTGTAATTGTTCTTCACTTCCACTGAGGATAGAAGTGTCATCAGCAAATCTTATCGTTGATATCCTGTCACCCTGAATTTTAATCCCACCTTTGAATCTTTTATTTCCATCACTGCTTCTTCGTTGTACAGATTTAACAGTAGAGGCGGAAAACTACAATCCGGCCTTAAACCATTTGTAATCCCAGCATTTCGTTCTTGACCTCTCACTGTTATTACTCCCTCTATGCTCCTGTACATGTTGTATCAATCCATCTCTTCCTATAGTTTACCTTTATTTTCCTCAGAATTTTGAACATATTGTACATCTGACGTTGTCAAACTCTTTTTCCAGGTCGATAAATCCTCTAAACGTGTTTTGACTTTCCTTCAGTCTTACTGCCATAATCAGCCGCAACGTCAAAATTGCCTCTCTTTCTTAAAGACAAACTGATCGTCATGTAACAGATCCTCCAATTTCTTTTCCATCCTTCTGTATCTTATTCTTCACAGCAACTTGCATGGATGAAGCATTACGCCGATTGTGCGACAGTTCTCGCACTTGTCGGTTTTTATCTTCAGAATTGTGTGGATGATGTCTTTCCGAATGTTTATGAGGCCAGTTTCATACAGTCTACACTCCAAAATGGAGTACCGAGTCGAAATTGGTTTCCTTCATTTGAAGAGACACAACGCTGCACCAATATATACTAATATGGCAGAAACCTGCTGCAGCAATGCAATGTCTTATTACGGTGATCATGCGGCACGGACACTTCCAGTGTCGCGAAAAATCTTACAGGCGAAGAACAAATCTCCCTATGAGGAAGAGTGAATTACATGAGGAGGCCGTGGTCCTCAAAGATCGGCGTAGCACAGTCCAGTTGTTAGGGTTAAGTGGAACCCACTCGTGGATCACTTTTCAGCACCGTGACGGTTCTCGTCCGTCACGGCTACGAGCAGATTTCAACGCCCCACGACTGCGGCGCCACGGGAGCGTACGTGTCGGCCCCACCTGTAGAGAGGGCGGATCGCCGCGATCGCTTCGGCGCGGTTGCCTTGTCGTGCTCTCTCAGGTCCTGTGTAGTAGCAATCAAGTTAACAATAGGGTTCTTGATAAAATATCGATATATCGACTCTTTCCAGAAAGTGTGGATGGATACTGGAGATATTTTCCCCCAACATATCGATATCGAAAAGGCAATATGGACTGCCGATATTTTTATTTTATACTACATTTTTTCAGAATTTTCGGAAAATATTTAAATTTTTTCTTTTGAAATTGTAGTGCGACAGCCGGCTGCGATGGCCAAGCGGTTCTAGGCGCTTCAGCCCGGAACCGCGCGCCAGCCACGGTCGCAGGTTCGAATCGTGCCTCGGGCATGGATGTGTGTGATGTCCCTAGGCTAGTTAGGTTTAAGTAGTTCTAAGATCTAGGGGACTGATGACTTCAGATGTTAAGTTCCACGGTGCTCAGAACCATTTGCACCATTTTTTTCTTTTTTCTTTTTGTAGTGCGACATAATTTTAATCTCACAGTGTGAAGGTGTCTTACTACTTTTTCAACTTTCATCACGTCCAACCTTTCTCTTCGACTGTGTGAAGAAATTGCAATTGTATGTGGCACAAAAGGACTCCGACGGCACTAGGGTGGGGATGGGGGGTGGGGGGGGGGGGCGGTGTGAATGGAACAACAAGATTTCCATTGTGAGGAAACAGCACTATTTTTAACGCACCTGCTGTTCTGTTTCTTCACATCGACATTCTTCACAAACAGCTGCTGAAAATGGTGAACAAAAATCTAGATGACAAGAGTAGTCGTTGCGTTGGGCGGAAACGTGTGGGGGAAAATGCTGACGCAGTCGGCTCTCGACACTGCCAACAGAAACTGCAACGTTTAGCTTCAGCACGTAGTTTTGACGCTACAACTGCTACGTCGCTGGCTTTAACAGAAAAAAAAGGGAAAACAACATGTTCCAGTCAAACCAGATATGTGAAAAAACCGAACAACGGACCCATCAGACGTATTTAATTGCGTCGCTTACATGAAGTTACCATTGTAGGTAATGTAGTTATCGCCAAGCTTGAACATGCATAGTTTTTATTTCAATTCTTGCTCTAAAGAGGATAGACAGACTGCTACCTTTTTGATTTACAGAATATCTAATAATAAATCAACACTTAAATATAGAGCTCTAAAACCAGAGATATATTTACAATGTGCACCCGATATTTTTATAGGCGTGTACGTCGTTATTTTCTCCGTCGATATTTCGATATATCGATATCTTTTGGATATACCGACAGCCAGTAACGATATTACTTCAAGTGTCAATCTCTCGGATTGCCGATACTTTTAAAAATATCAACAGTCCTAGTTAACACAGGACGTCTTGCTGGATGTACCGCAAACTGGCAATCATTACCAGGTCCTACAGCCAGCATATGACGTTTGAACGCTAGCCTGTTCTGTTTCTTTTACCGACCACTGTGGCAGAGCGGAAGTCTAGGGAACTGATGACCTCAGACGTTACGTCCCATAATGTTTCGAGCCATTTGATCGATTTTTTCTCTGTTTCTATTGTGCATATGTAATGTTTGGCTTGCTGGGAAGTTGCGCAGTGGCAAGCGCCACTCTGTGGCTAACGCTGGCGTTTAATCACACGAGGCAGGTGTGTACATTACAAGCAGTGGCCATTCATCATTATTTGACGCTAAGAGACTCGTGTTATCTTGTATGGTCTAATGGATGGCCGTGACTGTGCATTAGTTTAACAATATTCATTACTATCACTTGCTTCTGCTATTTTTGTTCATCGATGTATATGTTGCTGGGCCCTTCTACTCAAACAAGATTCTGTCACTTTTGACATGGGGACGATTTGACGTTTACCTGTGCCTTTGCTAACTTGATCTTTAAACTGTCTGAGATCATTATGTAGTACTGTTGCTTTAATGCAGTGTGGACGTCAGGATATTTCTTTCATTTGGTTCTTGTCTTGCTCTTTTTTGATATATTTTGAAAGGGTTGGACAACTATCCAAGTAATGTTGCTTTTGGTGCTTGGATTAACCTGTACCGAGGTATGTTTAACAATAATTCTCTCTATCTAATATATTTATATGACACTAAATGTTATTTTTCATAATTTAATATTTTACACTTGTGTACACTATTCACATTTCGTAGATCAAATGATGGAAACTGTCTTACCGAAACTAGTCATCATAAATAAAGGTTTTACAAAAGCAGCCTTAGCTAAGAATTTGTCTTCTTACAAGTTGAATATTTACAAATCTCTCCTTCCTACTCAATATGAACAAATTAACTATTTCGTGTTGTTTAAATTGTAGTATATTTTGGGGATCATCATATATAAAATTTCGAAAGGAAGTCACGTTGTTTGGATGTGAATGATAGTAGAGATAGGGAAGGGGGATGGTTTATGGTCGTTATAAAACTTTAATTTTGTAGCTTTCCCCTTGACTGGGTATTCAGATTAACCTGTGGGTATTTATGTTGTTTAATGATAATTGGTTATTTGTGAGATGTCTCTGTGCACACTTCTCGAGTCCAACACCACCACGCCCTCCATCATCGCAAACATCTTGCTTGACATTTTGTACCTGACGATCATCTCCACTTTCTAGGCTCTGAGACTGCTTACTCATTCAAGAAGCCCATTGAAACAACGAGATAGCGGAAATGTTGGATCTGTGTCAAACCGATTCAAATATTTTTAGCCACCTAATCACCATAGCGAAGTGCTGCGTGTATCACTATGAGTCAAAGAAAAAAACAAGAAGCACTGGAAACGTGTGGAATCGACATCACTGAAAAAGGCGAAGACCCAGCATCACTGGGCAAAATGATGCCTCGTGTTTCAGGGACTGCCGCGGTTTAGTGTTAATACGCTGCCGTTTGTGGAAAGTACTACACCGAAAAGGAATTACCCGAATAGCGCCACACTTGGTGGAGGTGCCGTCGGGCGTGCAAGAAATACATGATAGGTTTTGCAGCGAGATGTGGTAAACGTAGGCCAACTGGACCAAGGAACATGACCACGGCACGGCATGACCGTCATCTTGTCAGCATGGCCGTTACGGACCGTACAGCGTCATCTCCAGTGTTTGCTCGTCGCTGGAGCACTGCAACAGGTGTGAACTTGGCTGAATTGACGGTTCGTCGCCGTCTGCTGCAGGTTGCACTGGCTGCACGCATGCCATTAGGTCGCCTGCCAATGTCCAGAAACAACAAGCTTCTCCGACTGCAATGGGCACGTGAACACCATCACTGGGGTGCTGAGTGGTAGCAAACTCTTTTCGGATGAGTCTCGCTTCATCGTGTGGTACAATGATGGCCGAATACGTGTCCGGCGGTACCGTGGTGAGCGCAACCTGGAGGGCTGCGTTGTGGAGCGGCATAGCGGACAAACACCAGGTGAGATGGTTTGGGGCGCCATTGGTTGCAACAACCGATCTCGCCTCGTACTTATTGCGGGCCTTTGAGCAGCAACCGGTGCTTAACGGAAGTTGTGGAGCCTGATGTACTCCCCCTGATTCAGGCATCTCCACGGGCCACATTTCAACAGGACAATGCCCGGCCACATATTGCGAAGAATGTAGAAGCCTTCTTCGAAGAGCGACGGGTATCGTTGCTTCCAGACCTGCACGTTCGCCAGACATGTCGCCCAAAGAACGTTTCTGGGATATGGCTGGCCGGCACTGGTGCGTCACGGTCCTCCAGTAACTGGTGTCACGGATTTGTGGGCTGGGATACAAACTGCGTGGAGGGAAATCCCTCAGGAACGCATTCAGAACCCTCTTGATTCAATGAAACGGCGTACAACGGCTCTAATTGCAGCGCTTGGTGGCCATACGACTTACTGAATAGTAGGGCTGAAAGGACATGTACAGATTTGAAAATGTAATTATTTGTTTCTTGTCATGAACCTAATCTGTGGTAATACATTGATTGAATTCATGCGTTTGGAGTGGCCGCTTCAGTCTGGAACCGCGCAACCGCTAGCGTCGCAGGTTCGATTCCTGTCTTGGGCATGGATGTGTGTGATGTCCTTAGGTTAGTTAGCTTTACGTAGTTCTAATTTCTAGGGGACTGATGACCTCAGATGTTAAGTCCCATAGAGCCATTTGAACCATTTTTGAACCAATTCATGCCTTCCCCTGTTGGTATTGCAGTTTCCACAAATGGTAATGTAGATTATCTTTGCAAGGCAGAAAATCGTCGCAGAAGCATGCTGCCGTATCCACCTGTAGAGGTTAGTGGAGGCTGTCAAAACGAAACGTCATGGGAAGCAACTCGAGAGGGTGTTTGCTAATTCTTTGTCTCACCACCCCATACTCTCCTGGTATGGCACCCAGTGATTACTTCCTCATTCTACAGCTTAGGAGATGGCGCTGTGGTTTTTATGACTGGAATGTCAACTCAACAGGTAAAATGCAGTCTCTAAGAAGCAAGGTTCTCCATTAGCAACAGCGTAGTGCATTGATGGGTGAATTTTCTGACGACGCCACCAATTTTGTGGGCGGTCTCTCAGAAATCAGCAGCTCGGAAACAGTAGTGGAAGGCAGCCGAAGGGGCAAACATGCAGGTACGCCGAATGCAGCTCTTTATGCAGCACGATGTGGACAAAGCCAGGCACCGCAGTGCTACAACTACAGCGGGAAACCACAGCTCTTGTAGAGCAAGGCCAGCCGTTACCACACTCCCAGCCACGGATTTTTTGTACTGAGTGCGGCTGTAAACAGCGCATTAGCATGACAAGAGGGTCGTGAATGGGTATAAATTATCATAAATTTGAGCACAGGAACGAGCAGTCCCCCAACAGCTACAGGGACGAGAAGATCACGCCGGACCACCGAGTGACATGTGACAGTATACGACGCATCAAGTTCGGCGTCCACCGCCGCACCTTCTGACGGTGCCGAGCCCGCCTCCTTGGACTTTGTACGTCTCCACTCGTGGGCTGCCAGACTTGTGCCCTGGATGTCAGTGGGATGAGGCCTGGGAGGTGCAGACGTCCACCCTTCCTTGCTAGTGTGACCACTCGATGCGGCGAGTTCCACCGCCGGAAGCTGACATCCCCCGCAAGTAAGACGGCGGCCTGCAAAGCCACTGCCTCTGACAGCGTGCGGCCGAGTCACACTTATGGAGCTGCACACCGCTGCCCAAGTTACTGGAGTCGGCATTGCTGGGTACTGACGTCATGGCAGCCATCAGGTCACTCAGTGCCACTCACCAGTCTCACCACGTGCTGCCAGAGACTACCAAATGAACGTTTTCCTTTTTGATGATGTCTGACAAGGCTAGTAGCCTGATCCCGAGACCTTGCACGTTGTCACGACCTAACCCCACACAGAGATGCTCCCATGCTTCAAACGTACTGAAGAAAAGAAAAGAACTACGCCCCACGAAGGAATGATCTGAACGGGACGCACATCGGTACACGTAATCTATATGTACAGACAAATAAATAATTCCAATTTAAGGAGAATTAGATGTTTTATTGAAGAGAAGGAGCTTCACAAATTGAGCAACTCAGTAACACGCTGGTCTGCCTCTTGTCCTCATACAACCAATTACTCGGCTTGGTGCTGATCAATAGCCAATTGAAAGAAAAACCTGGTTTTGACGCTGCTAGGAGTGTCTTCTTCAGAATTTAAAAGAAAGAATGGTCTGTATTCTATGGCATGGTCACAGATTAATGAATAAAGACGTGACCATGTTATAGAATATAGACCAGTCTTTGCTTTAAATTCTGAAGAACACGCTCCCAGCAGTGTCGAAATTAGGTTACATTGTTAAAAATAGTGAGCGATGGTTGTTTTTCTTCCAATTGTAACTATTTTCACGGCCTCTAAACGTGCAGCCATGTACAAAATTTTGATGATTAATAGAGTTGTTGGATGTCCTGCTGGGGACAAAAAATGGTTCAAATGGCTCTGAGCACTATGGGACTTAACTGCTGTGGTCATCAGTCCCCTAGAACTAAGAACTACTTAAAGCTAACTAACCTAAGGATATCACACACGTCCATTCCCGAGGCAGGATTCGAACCTGCAACCGTAGCGGCCGCACGTTTCCAGACTGCAGCGCCTAGAACCACGCGGCCACTTCGGCCGGCACCGGGGCTCAGTTCGAAGCGACACTCGTCACTGTAGACATTTCTACTCAAGTAATCGAGACTGCACGCCGGAGACGTTTCTCGAGACGCCCCTGACCGCTGTGGTATAACAACCTGACGGTCACCTGCCATACGGCCCGACAATCAACCACGGTCTGGAAAGCCGTTTATTGTCATAGCAGACCCCTTTGGTTGTGATGTGCGGCACTCTTACAACAGAGTGCAACGTCGAAGGCGTTCTGCGCCCCGTTTTGTTGCCCTTCATGAGAAGCAATCGTGTGGTTACTTATCAGCAAGGGACACTACTGGCCACGAAAACTGCTACACCAACAAGAAATGCAGATGATAAACGGGTATTCATTGGACAAATACATTATACTACAACTGACATGTCATTACATTTTTACGCAGTTTGGATGAATAGATCCTGAGAAATCAGTACCTAGAACAACCACCTCTGGCCGTAATAACTGCCTTGATACGCCTGGTCATTGAGTCAAACAGAGCTTGGATGGCGTGTACAGGTACCACAGTTCATCAAGAGTAGTGACTAGCGTATTGTGGCGAGCCAGTTGCTCGGCCACTAATGACCAGACGTTTTCATTTGGTGAGAGATCTGAAGAATGTGCTGGCCAGGGCAGCAGTCGAACTCTATCAGTATCCAGAAAGGCCCGTAGACGACCTTCAACATGCGGTCGCGCATTATCCTGCAGAAATGAAGGGTTTCGCAGGGATCGAATGAAGGGTAGAGCCACGGGTCGTAACACATCTGAAATGTAACGTCCACTGTTCAAAGCGCCGTCAAAGCGAACAAGAGCTGACCAAGACGTGTAACCAATGGCACCCCATACCATCACGACAGGTGATACGCCAGTATGGCGGTGACGAATACACGCTTACAATGTGCATTGACTGCGATGTCACCAAACACGGACGCGATCATCGTGATGCTGTAAACAGAACCTGGATTCATCAAAAAAATGACGTTTGGCCATTCGTGCACCCAGGTTCGTCGTTGAGGCGCTCCTGTCTGTGATGCACCGTCAAGGGTAACCGCAGGAATGGTCTCCGAGCTGATAGTTCATGCTGCTGCAAATGTCGTCGACTTGTTCGTGCAGATGGTTGTTGTTTTGCGAACGTCCCCATCTGTTGACTCAGGGATCGAGACTTGGTTGCACGATCCGTTACAGCCGTGCGGATATAATGCCTGTCATCTCGTCTGCTAGTGATACGAGGCCGTTGGGGTCCAGTATGGCGTTCCGTATTACCCTCCTGAACCCACCGATTCCATATTCTGCTAACAGTCATTGGATTTCGACCAACGCCAGCAGCAATGTCGCGATACGATAAACGGCAATCCCGATAGGCTACAATCCGACCTTTATTAACGTCGTAAACGTGATGGTACGCATTTCTCCTCCTTACACGAGGCATCACAACAACGTTTCACCAGGCAACGCCGGTCAACTTCTGTTTGTGTATGAGAAATCGGTCGGAAACATTCCTCATGTCAGCACGTTGTAGGTGTCCCCAAAGGTGCCAACCTTGTGTGAATGATCTGAAAGCCTGATCATTTGCCTACCACAGAACCTTCTCTCTGTCGGTTAAATTTCGTGTCTGTAGCACGTCATCTTCGTGGAGTAGGATTTTTAATGGCCAGTAGTGTAATTCCCGCCTGCGCACGGTGAGAGTTTCTGTGCCTGTGTTCGTGCTTATGAAGCCTACCTTAGACCAAATGACAACGTTTCGATGATGATGATGATGATGATGATGAAGATGATCATGTATGGTATGTGGGGCGCTCAACTGCGCGGTTATCAGCTCCCGTACAAATTCCCAACCACTGCTCAGTCCAATCTCACCACTTCCATGAATGAGGATGAAACGATCAGGACAACACCAACACCCAGTCATCTCGGGGCAGGTGAAAATCTCTGACCCCGCCGGGAATCGAACCCGGGACCCCGTGCTCGGGAAGCGAGAACGCGAGACCACGAGCTGCGGACAGAACGGTCCGGGAATAATGGGCAGGGCCCTCCAACCATCTCGGGACTTTTGACAATCTAATGCGCCAATTTGACTGTGTTTGGCACGAAAATCCTCAGGAGAAAGTCCAACAACCATATCAATCAATATTGCTTACATGTGTGTCAGAGGTGGACCAACTTGCCCAACTTGTGAAGCTCTTCCTCTTGAATAAATCGTTCAATTTTTCCGAAACTTATCATTTGTTCCTGTGTACATGTAAATCGTATCTACCGATTACCATTCCGTTCAGATAATTACTTCGAGGTGCGTCTTTTTTGAGTGTAGTTAGAGGACTTACACCATTGTCAATCTTCATAGTACCAACTTGATCTTTTCGAACTGATAAATAAACCTTTTTGGATAGCTCTTGTATGATAGGTCGTTGAAGCAACAATGTTCCCTGAAGGAAAGCAGAAAGACTTCTGTCCAGACAGACGCACGTACCTATGGCATATACATCACTGAAGCCGGTCTGCTGTAGGACTGTGAAATTTGTTTTAATGCCAGCGTACTGTGTGCTTGCCGGGGCACGATAATCTCCGCAACAGGTATGAATACGAATCCCGCCCACCAGATCATGTCAACTTCAGATTGCTCTGTTCTTCCGTGAGATACTTCGCGCAGCAGACGAATTTGCTGGGTTGATATCGTCTTACTTCATTTTCGCGAAAAATTCGATGGCGTTTTGCACTGCTTCTTATCGAACGTTATACGAGGTTAGGAAATATTTGACCAGTTTTAATGTAGGACTCCAGCAAACAAGTTTTAACAAGTGTTCCTCAAAGATGCGAAATTGTCATTTATGCGCATAAATTCTGAGGTACCCCACGTCAAGTTATTCCTAGTAACAGTTATTCTTAACAGGTATTCCCTCTCCATCTCGTATGATGCGGACCTTCTATAGGGAAATCCACTGACAAAAGCAGCTTTGACAAAGGGCAGCTTAGTAGGTCTCGACATTCGAGAACAATTATATCTGAAAAAGCGAAGTCGGTCGGCTGTCTGCGGTTCCGCACTGTCGCTTGCTACAAAAAGTGCGCGCTTGCGGTCTATCCGATGAAATATGCGGTTGGATAGAAAGTTTTCTAGCAGGCGGGGAGCAGTATGTCGTCCTGAACGGGGTGACTTCAACAGAAACAAGCCTAACTTCGGGTGTGCCCCAGGGCAGCGTAATAGGTCCGCTGCTTTTTTAAGATTTACATAAGCAATCTGGTTGATGGTATTGACAGCGGCATTAAACTGTTTTCCTATGACGCTGTAGTCTACAGGAAAGTAGTATCACACGAAAGTTGTGAACAAATCAATGAGGATTTACAGAAAATGAATGAGTGCTATAATGACTGGCAATTATGTCTCAATATTAGTAAGTGTAACCTAATGGGTATAAGAAAGCGAAAATTCCCATTAACGTAACACTACAAAATAAATGCCCGGTCTTTGGAAGCGGTAACAACTTTGGAAGCGGTAACATCCATCAAGAATCTGGGTGTGACTATTCGAAAGATCTAAAATGGAGCGATCAGATTATACAAGTAACGGGTAAGGCGTGCTCTAGATTACGGTTTATTGGTAGAGTCCTGAAGCGGTTCAGTCCTTCAACAAAGCAAATTGCTTACAATACGTTAGTTCGTCCAGTTTTTGAGTATTGTTCGTCTGTATGGGGCGCTTAGCAGTTGGGTCTGATTCAGGAGAAAAGGTCCAAAGAAGGGCATCAAGATTCCTGACTGGTATATGTAGCCATCGCGAGAGCATTACAAATCTCATAGAAAGTTTGAAGTGGGACACACGTGCAGCTAGACGAGGCGCTAAACGGCAGAGGCTGCTTACTAAACTCCAATATCCGATCTTGTCCGAGGATGTAGAGCATGTATTATTACCACCAACTTTCAAATCGCACAATGATGACCATTCAAAGATAAGGGAAATTAGAGCTCGTACTGAGGCGTTCGGACAGTCGTTTTTCCGTCGTGCGATCCGCGAGTTTAACAGAGGGGTGGAAATATGACTCTGGCGGGTATAGTGTCCTCCGCCACACACCGCTTTCTGGCTAGCGGAGTTTATATGTAGATGTACTATCATGAGCAGCCATGAAAAGTGTTTCAAGGACAGTGAATCCACAAGTAAGCGATAAGTTGGGTCTGGACGTACACACCCCATCACAAAGAGCAGGAATCGGTGGTTTACCAGCTCAGTAAACCAGGATAGTGCCGACCTGTTGCAGATATGACGGCAGGGCACAGAGCAGCGACCATCGTTTCGGAGCACACAATTCAGTACAATATTGTTGAACATAGGACTTGCAGGAGACGACCACAACGTATTCCCATATTGACCAAACGATTGATAGAAACGTTTCGCCTGGTCGGTCGAATCACGTTTCTTGGTGGATCAGGTCAAAGGCAGAGTCGGCAGACGCCTTCATTCTGGTAAACAGCTGCTCGAAGCACGTACCCTGCCAGAACAGTGGGTGGCAGTGTGGGGGACACCTGTCTCTCCATAGTGGCTGTGGTAGTAACCTAAATAAACATTGCTGAGGACAGCGTGCATCATTACAAGCGTGGTATCCTTTCCGATGGCCATGGCACCTTGTAACCGGATAAATGTCCGTGTACCGCGGCAGGAATCGAGCTGCAATGATAGTTAGCATTTGTTCGCCAAATGTTCCTCTTCTGTATCCGATTTAACACACTTGCGACGCTATGGGGTGCCATCTCCGCGCCCGAGAAACACCTGACCGTGATCTACATGAAATGTGTGACCTGTGCTTCTCACGTAACTCCGAGAACACGACAAGGACTTTTAGAATCCATGTCAAGTAGAATCGCTGATGTATTGCGTTACAAAGGCGGACCAACACGCCATCAGGTGGTCATAAGGCTCAGGCTCTCTAGAATATGTACACCGGTATGCGAAACGTAAGGACGAAAGTAAATTTCGCAGATGAGGTACTGCCAAGCAACATAGCTCGATGAAACCTGGACTGTGCATATAATGAACTGCCGAAGTATACTACAGAAAGTAATTCAAAGAAATAAACAGTGAGGTGAAAAAGAAAGGACACTTTTATTCAGAGACAATAATTACACTGAAGTCAACGCTATTTATGATGGCCACTCTGCACATTAGAAAAGGACAATGTTGGTTCGGATTCAGCCATCTCTCTCGATATTAGGACATAACACAGAGTTCTCCCCTTAAAATATCGCACAAGCCCAAATTGTGACACATCGATGTAGCAGAAACCAAGCAATACAACACTAATTTAGTCATCTTAGAATTCCACTGAGGCTGTGCAGCCTGTAGCATAGATTGTGAAAAGCACATTTCTTATCATTAACTCAATTTTCCGTCGGTGCTTAGCAGAACATATAATAATATTAAACAGAAAAACAATTGATAATATTCTGAATGGATTTCTGCTTTTTAAATCATCATCAGGTGACAACTGACCGTCACAAATACAGAAAAAAGTGTTTCGCGACATACAAAAATATCGTACAGCGTTTACATAGAAAAACATAATCTTGTTGTCACACAGAATTAATCACTTTAATTAAAAATAAGAGCGAAATAAATTTTTATGTGTATATATATTTAATAACTTATAAGAAATAACATGAATTTACAATTTGAATCCAGTATTGTGAAGAGAAGTTAATTTAACAAAGTTAAAAAAGGAAATTGAATCTGATTATCTAATACTAAGCATTCTGGCATTCTGTGTCATGTGTTTGTCTAGTTTCAGTGTTTCCTGTAGGGTCATCATTCTGATTTTTGTAACAGAATGTAAAATTTCACATCCTAAATCATTTGAATAGTTTTCTATTAAAAGAAGACCAACAAAGTTTGAATCATTCTTCCTTACCGTGCAGTTTCTGTCACGCTCAGGTGACGTAATTGCCACAGCTCTGTCTAACCAACCAATATATAAGTTTTCCACTTCTTGCATATGATTTTTATACACACCACTCTGTGACAAGGATAGCAATTTGCCTTTAATGTTGAATAAAAATGTTGTTATGCTGTTCGCGTTACAGAATGCAGGACTGTTGTTGCGAGTTTTTAAGTTTTTTGCAAAGTTATCTGAAATGTTACCAATATTCGGCATTTTGCACCAGGCTTTGTAAATATTGACTGATTGCTGTTGGTCACCGTACAGAAGTGGTGCTCAGCGCTATAGACATTTCTGAAAGCGGTATGTTATCCGTCAATCAGTGATATGAAACATATCGCTTCCAGAAATGGCATAGCTTGATACACACACACACACACACACACACACACACACACACACACACACACACACACACACACAAACACACACACATCAGAACAAAATCAAATATAGCTGCCGTCAATCACAAACGAAATCAGTGAAACAAATAACTTTCAAAATCGCATAAAATACGCAAATTGTGCAGTAAAACGTTTCCCACACCAAAGCAACATAGCTCATAATTCATAAATGAGCAAAAGGAAATGTAATTAAATGCTGTTAAAATACGCAATACAATCTATAAATAACAAACCACACCAAACAGTGCTCCATACAAAAGCCTCACAAATTTCTACTGATGCCCACAGACCATTCTAAATACACAAGAAACATGAAAAACTCGTTTTCAGGCAACAAAAAAATCATCCGCAGCTCAGGATAAGTCAAACACAGCAATGATAAGCCTAAAAGAGGCATATGCCACGATTTTAACTGGATGTATTTAAAGCTTGTATTCTAAACGAAAATTCAATTCAGATATTCCTTTTTGTGCAGATGGTGTACTAATGTAGACCTGGGACTAATTCCTTTTGGCAGCCACAGGGCACACTCAGCCTCAAAAAGGTTAAGAGCGTATGTAATTTAAGGAACAACAAAAACTGATGTAACGTACGTTCTACCCTACGTAAATCTGTATGTATATAGGCCTATTTCAGGAACAACAGAAAAAAATTTCATGGAGGATACCATAACTGTGATAGAGCAACGTCTGGGTATTACAGAAAAACGGTTACTGTCAACTTGCAAATATGTGGACTCTCTTTAATTCATCATTATTTTCCAATTTTTCTGCAAGCACAGGAAAGAACTTAAAATTTATTTGTAAACGTAGGCTTCCGCGGCCGTTGTGACAGTCAATAAAATTCTTCTGGGTTTGAGGCCGCGTTGTCATCTGTAAAATTCCGAAGTTTCTGCGACTGTTGTAAGGCGCCTTCCTCAGGGTGTATTGCAAACTCATTATGCCCTGAGGAAGGCGCCTTGCAACAGTCGCCGAAACGTCGGAATTTTACAGATGACAACGCGGCCTCAAACCCGAAAGAATTTTATTGACTTAAAACTTATGGGTGATACATAAAAATTTACAGGAGTGCACAGAAAAAAGAAATAATAAAATAAAAACTGTAGATTCTGTAGTGCTGTAGATAAAGTTCTGCAGGTTAGGCACATGGAAAAATACTCTCCTCTTTGGGTGCTATCAGTTGCCAAAATCTTGTTAGGACATACCTAACTGTTTATGAGTTATGAGGATTGTTAGGAATATTTCACACTGGCGCGTGAAATCGGAGCTCAGCGTGGTACATGAAATCAGTTTTCTCGAGATGGGTGGTATGTAGATACAGACCTTCCTCCAAATCTAAAAAGAAATTTGTAGCTAAATTTCATACCCAGCAATGTATGATGTAAGACGCACCAAACTCAAAATCACAGCACTCCCTACATTTTATTGCAAACTTTTTGAATACCATGTAGTGTTTAATTAAATGTGATGTCACAATATTAGGACCAAACAGCTCAGTTCATACATACAAGGCCAGGAACAAAAATGATCTGCAGAAGGAAATAAAACCACTTACTTTAGTTCAAAAAGATGTAGATGTAGATTAACGATATGATGGACGCTTCACCATGAAGCTGCCATATAAAGCTATAAGTAATAAGAAAATCTTTTTTGTCTATTAGTGTCCGTAAAATCGTTTGAGAAAGATTGATGGGCGCGCGTCTCAATTATGTTAGCGGAGAGCGTCGCCGAACGGGGCGCCGAAATCGGTATTTTCTGGCTCGCAGGCAGGCACGGCTCCATCCCGGTCGCTGCCGCCTCCGAGCACTCATTGTTTGCTGTCCAATTAGGTAAGATTCGGATATTTCCCGAGCTGGTTCTATCCGCCTTGCGCTGGCAGATAACCCTCTTTCTTTCTGTCCGCACGCTAAGTAGTCGGAAGCCAGTAAACCTCTCCCTGACCAGAAAAATATAATTTAACAGAACATTAAGAACTGTCTTCCTGTTTAGTATTAACCACACTTATATTAAACCCTTGTTTGACACAGACAGAATTCGAACTAACGAACCTGAGAAACAGAAAGTAGCCTCAGCTATACACTATATCAGCGGAAGTCAGCAGTTCGTAGTATAGTGGCTAGCGTTGATGCCTGTGGATCACTGGGTCCCGGATTCGATTCCCGGCAGGGTCGGGAAATTTCTCTGTCCCGGGACTGAGTTTTGTCCCCGTCATTTCCTCATCATTTGTGGAAGTGGCGAGATTGGACTGTGTAAAGATTGGGAATTTGTGTGGGTGCTGACAACAGTGCAGTTGAGTGCCCCAGAAACCGACTATCACTGTCATCAGCAGAAGTCTGACCCATGTCACACAGTAAGCACAGATGTAGCAAGACGTTCTCAAACATCACTACAGAACGAACCAAAGGCACCGAGTTTCCAGAACACTAACGTAAGCGATTTTTGTCTCTTTCCCTGCATGAAAGCATTCCTTCTCAGGGGTAGATTTCATTCGGCTGTAGAGGTCATGCCTGTCCAGAAGAGAAGCCGCATGGGACTTTCCCGCCCACATGTTACGGCGGTGCTTCCAACCGTTATACGGACGTTGTCAGACGTGCTTAGCGGCTGATGGCGACTATTGTGAGGGACGATGTGGCATTATTTAGATGTACGCCGTGACCGCAAGGCCTTCGGCCAAACGCCAATACAAAAGAAAAGTTGGCCGTGGCTTCTTGCCTAAGGGCCAAAGAATTTCTTTTTTACTGTGCACCATGTTGTGCATGAAAGACATCCAGGTACTTGTGGACACACACTTTCGAGTCGTCAGTCTCAAAACTTAATAACTGCTTTGGTACAAACAGTTTAATGGAGTCCTGCGAGAAAGCTATAAATATAATTAAAGCGCTATGACACGTGTTGTGGGGAGCCCATCGTAGCTTGTTGCTTAACATGTGTAGAGGAGGCATTCGAACAAGAATCGACTATGGCTCTTTTACATGACACAATACATGAAATCCAGTTTAAACAAGTTGAGAAAATTGGTGTACGGATGCATCAGGATATGCTTGGGACCTATGACGTGTAGGATGAGCCATTTACTACCCACAGTCAGGTGAATATAGAAACTGTCAGTTACCAGAAAATAACTCAATCTTTTTCTGCCATCACCATCAATGATGAACTGAAGTATTTTGTACACATAGCTTCAGGCAAAATTGTAATAGTCCCCTATGCTATATCTATTTAAAATTCAATGATAGCGAGAAACTGAAGAGCACCTTTGAGTAATTATATCATCAGTATAGTAGAACAGTGCGCTCAGTGTAACGTAAAGAGGGAAAGTCATAGAGATGGCTTGGGTGAAAGTGCACTTGTAGAATCAGATACAATGAAAAAGGGGGCTGCTGTGGGCGGATGAGTATCTCCCATCTTGTGATTCCCTCGAAGCTGATGCCTGGCACAACTAGTTGGAGGCTTTTGCGTCTTCTGCAGGCGCTGCAGCCCCTGCAGGTGGCCACATGTGGTTAGCTATAGTTGCAGCAAAGAGAAGTCTCTTCCTTCTTCTTTGGGCGTTCTCTGCTCTGGTGCGGCCCTGCTCATTCAGCTCAACGAACTGGCCCGCGGCAGCAGCGTGCTACACGGTCCGTGCCTCGGCAAGAGTAGCACGGAGCACGGAGCTCTCTCGCCACTTAGCTCGCAGGCGTTCGACTGTGACTGGAATATCCGCAATCTGAGCCGTGCTCACTCCGAACTATGCGTTTCCTCGACTTGGCTGTCTGTCTGGGTTTGGTTTCCCGCCGTTTTTCTTCCTCCTACGTCTGGCAACAGCCATGTGTATCGATATTTGCATCGTGTACCATCTTTGGTCTTGTGCATGTAGTTCCCGGCTAGACGGTGTGCGGGCAGTCGGTCGGTTGGTGCGGACCAGGGAGGATATCTCCATGCGGCGCGGTCAGCTGTGTCCGCTGGCGGTCCCTGCGTGGAGCTGTCCGATCGCCACGAGCTTCGTGGCTCACCGACCCAGCACGTCAAAGTTGAATGGTGTCTTAAGTATCCAAACAACGTCCGTTCATGCTGTGTCGGTTTTCTTTTCGGTGGATCGCTGCTGGGGAGCTTTTCCTGTGAGCAACACCGAGTGTTTGTAGTGGTGAAATCGAGCCGCCATGCGGTAGAATTAACCATATTGGTTCACTACAATTCAAGTGCACCAGCGGAATTTTCTGTCTTGTAGCCGTTAGTGTTCCGGTTAGCTGCCCTGGCCACTAACGTAATGTCAGGCAGTGTCCTCTCCTCACCTGTTGTTGCTGTCAAACACGGTGTGTTGTTTTGACAGCTTAATATGTATTTCATTGTGGATAATCACGTCCGTAACAGTTTGGTCTTTGAGTTTTCATGTACCGATTGGTGGTTAGCAAGTCGTTTGGTCGGTTGGTCCGTGACTGTCTCTTGGTTGGGTTACCAACAGATCAAGTGTAGTTGGGTCTTCCACCTGTCTCTCCTAAGTGGACGTTAATGTTTCGAGGGCAGGCCTACCTGTCCCCCAGCTCTGGAGGCGTCTGAGTGCCGTTGTCTATACTGTCCCTTTCATGGGCGTTTAATGGTCTGTTGGTAATCTATTATAACCAGTGCTTTAAATGGGAAAAAATATTGTATTTTATGTAAATCAAGGGCCTTCAGCCCGTATAAGTAAGTTGAATTCTGGCAAGTTGATATTTTGCTGAAAGTTACTCTTGTTGTGCTATCTTTTCATTTAGTGTGCTTTCAGCCACTAAAAACTTAAAGGTTTAAGCTGTTTTTTGAAGTTTTGGAAAATCAACTGTGGGCTTTCAGCCGCTTAATGTCTTGTGCTTAAAATTTCCCCGTTAAGCGAAAACATTGCGGCCTTGTGCCTTGAAAGCTAATGGTAATATAGATAAAAATTTTGAAATTTAATTGTTGCCTTCAGCTGTTGGTATTGCACCTTGTTTATCTATCTTCTATCCACTTTTGCTTAGCTGTGATATATACATATATATTTTAATTATTTTATTTGTAATTTTAACTGCTTGTCTTCAGCCACTTGAAATTTGTCTTGTTGATTTTTAAGATTTCTTCTTTGGAGGCCTTCAGCAGTGAAAGAATTGGATTTTGAAACTAGTAAAGATTTGGCTATGTGCCATATAGTTTAAACGTGTATTAAATTACAATAAATTACAATTTTGAAGTGAAACTGACCGCCACCTTATTTGGCCCCTTCCACAATCCTAATCATCTGTTCTACCCTGCGGGTTTAGAGGGGGTCTCGCGATCTTTCCAAGCAGAACAATTTCCCGGTTTTGACCTTTGTCGACCAGGACAACGAGCAACAGCGGCGTCCTCCTGCGTGTCCTGGGTGACTTCACCAGGCCTGCGGAACGTATTCGGAAACCCAAGGTCTCGTGTTCCCTCTTCGGCTGTTCAGGACCCATCTTCATTGGAAGACGTTTCAACACCATGTTCAGTTGATTAAGAGGGACGTTATTGTAGGTAAAACAATGCAACTTCTCTGTTTTTACCAGCTCCACGGCCTTCTGTTCGTCATAGAAGGACGCCTTATGTTCCCTTTACAGGTCAGGTTGGTTGTTGTGGATCAACTTAGGAGTGGCCATGCTCGTTGGGCATGGGATGGGTCCAATATTTATACCTACACTCTTCCTACACCATCGTCGGTTCCAAGCGTTCCGTCTGCAATCCGCTCCAATGAGGCTTTCGTTAGCAACGTTCCCGGTTTTCAGATGATCTGCAGCAATTGAGGATCATGGGAGGCCCCATTCCGTGGTCTCGCTCTGCTCAATACCTCGGCGTCAATTTGGATGAACGCCCGACCCGGAGACTACAAATTCGAGAGGTGAGGGGCCGATCGCTCGGAAGGATGCGCTTCTTGTATCCCCTACCCAACCCCACGACTACTCGGCCCACACAGTGCGGCATCTCGCTGTACATCGTCACCAGGCCGATGCTTGAGTACACGGCCATGGCAGAAACACACCTGCAGTCACTACAAAAAGAACAGAACAACGCCCTCGGGCTGGCGCTGCATCTGCACCGAGATTTCAGCCGAGGAAGCTTCATGACATCGCGGGAATCTCGAAGCTGTAGCGACGCATCCGCGAGCTTGCCACGAGATTTTACGCGTCAGCGCTGACGTTGGCAAACGTGCTAGTCGCTGGACTGGACAGTCATGCTCACTGGCGCCCAGCTACGAGACGGCCCGACCTGCTGGTGGAGTGTAAAACCGGGGAGCAATAGAAAATTAAATATATAAGTGACAACCGGGAGACGACACAATACGCCAAGACAATACTTTTCTGCATGAATTACCGAAGCAGGATCAAATGTCTCTGCTTAAACTGCATCAACCGTGCTTGGAAAGGAAATGAGACAGGTCTGTCGGGCTGTCTTTAGTCCAAATCGATTGTCTGTGGGCTGACGTTTCCTCTTCGGACCACTACAATTCCGGCCGTTTCCTAAACGGTCCTGTGAGCCAGGCCGAGCGCTGGTGTTTCGTCTTTGGTTCCAACCACCCGTCTGCTTGCTCGCGGACCGTTTTCAGTCCGGTACGGTTCTATGCGTTCGCTTTGCAGGTCCGCTCCCGCTAACAGCGCCATGCGACGTTCCATCTTGGGCCCGGCGCGCCTAGTGCTCTATTGGGCGCTCGTTTCCCAAGTTCACCCGCAGCATGGGTGTACACGTGATGAGATGTCGCCTCGAGCTCGGGTGCTACACGTTGGGTCGACAACGTTGTTGCTGAAATTCGATGCAGTGGTGAGCCAGGCAGTAATCTTCACCGGAAGAATGCTGCCGCCAGATATCTGCACCTATCCCGTGGAGCAGGAACGTGAAGTGCCTATGGGTCACCCCAAACACTCTACCAGGCTGTCATATTTCTGACGTCAGAGGCAGAGCCATAGGGAGCCGTCGCTCGCTGCATCTCCTGCTCAACCTGCAGGCGACGCTGCCACCGCACCACGGTGTCATGCTGTTCCTAACGCTGGTAAGACGAGTGTTCGAGTATGTAGACGTTGTGTGGGTTCTAAATGGTTCAAATGGCTCTGAGCACTATGGGACTTAACATCTGAAGTCATCAGTCCCCTAGAACTTAGAACTACTTAAACCTAACTAACCTAAGGACATCACACACACCCATGCCCGAGGCAGGATTCGAACCTGCGACAATAGCGCTCGCGCGGTTCCAGACTGAAGCGCCTAGAACCGCTCGGCCATCTCGGCCGGCTACAGTGGTTACTTTCCACATTATCGTGACTAGCAACTGGTTCAAACAACTGCTCTCGAAGAACAGGTGGGTTACGAAGAAAAGTTTCCCGTGATTTGTGCTGCTGCCACTGCTCCTCGAAAGTTTGCCGGCCTCGTTTAATAATTACAGGAAGGAACTGAGTTCATAATCCGATGAAGTTACCGACAAGCGTTTTATTGTGCAATAGCAACCATGCGGTATGTACTTGTGTGGAAATTCACATAAAAGTTGGCTGTTAATTGCATTAAGGCTTCGTTTATCTCTTCCACACAGTGTCCCGTTGTTTACTGTCAGCTTTTCAAGCATTTGCCGTAGGTTGTGAACGATTACTTCCCGCAATCAGTTAATTAAAAATATCGCTTCACCAACATGTTACTACGTACTTGATTGTGAGCGTTCAGCTACTGACCGTGTGTCTTAAAAGTAACGAAGTACACAGAAACAGAATCATCCTTATTTTCCTGTCACATACAGGGTGAGTCACGAGGAAAGGCACATGCTTTCAGAAATGGTAGTATTAGTGATTCAAAACAAAAAACTTCAAAGGGATATGCCCTTTTGCGAATGGTTTCCGAGACAGAACACTTTTAATATCACTTTTGTACGTTTTTCTTTAATAACTCGAAAACCGCACATTCCAAAAGAAACGTGTATCAGTACACAATGAAACTAAATTAAATTTGCAACAAAAACGGTCCTATTAATTTTTTGTCTAGGACTAACAGAGCAAAATGCCTCGAACCTTTGGAGGTGAAGGAGTCCCACCTCTAACTGGCAAACCAGGGACTCCTAAGATACGACTTGACAAACAAATGGTAATGAGATGGGGAGCTATTAATATCAATGGGGGCTATTCTGGGAAGAAGGTAGAGCTGGCAGAGGCTGCAACTAAGATGGCGTTGGACTTTTTAGCTGTTAGTGACATTCGGGTAAGGGGTGAGAAAGAAGAGGAAGTGGGAGAATACAAGGTCTACCTGTCAGGAGTCAAAGCAGGAATAGCACAATGGGGTGTAGGGCTTTACATCAGGAAAGAAATGGAACCCAGCGTAGTTGCAATAAGGTATGTAAACGAACGACTGATGTGGATAAATTTGACAGTGTCTAGCAAGAAAATTAGGATTGTGTCAGTACATTCGCATTGTGAAGGGACAGATCAAGATAAGATGGATAGTTTTTATGAGGCACTCAGTGATGTAGTTGTTAAAGTAAAGGACAAGGACAGTGTTCTGCTCATGGGTGATTTTAAAGACAGGATTGGAAATCGAACAGAAGGGTATGAAAAGGTTATGGGTAAACATGGAGAGGATATGGAGGCCAACAGGAACGGGAAATAACTCTTGGATTTCTGTGCCAGTATGGGCTTAGTAATCACAAACTCATTTTTTTTACATAAGAACATTCACTGGTATACTTGGGAAGGCAGGGGAACCAGATCTGTCATTGACTATATAATAACAGATCAGGAATTCAGGAAGGCTGTGAGGGACACACGTGTATTCAGGGGATTCTTTGATGACACTGATCATTATTTAATCTGCAGTGAAATAGGGATTGTGAGGCCAAAAGTGCAGGAGGTCAGGTCCATATGTAGGAGGATAAGAGCGGAGAAACTTCAGGATGAGGAAATCAGGCACAAGTACATAACAATGATCTCAGAAAGGTACCAGTTAGTTGAATGTAGTCAATTACAATCATGGGAAAAGGAATGGACAAGGTACAGGGACACAGTACGAGAAGTGCCTAAAGAATGTCTGGGAACAATAGTGTGTAAAGGTAGGATGAAGCAAACAGCTTGGTGGAATGACACAGTCAAGGCAGCCTGTAAAAGGCAAAAGAAGGCGTATCACAAATGGCTACATACTAGAACTCAGGTAGACAGAGAAAGTTATGTTGAAGAAAGAAACAAAGCAAAACAGATAATTGCAGCATCCAAGAAGAAATCTTGGGAAGACTTTGGAAACAGGTTGGAGACTTTGCGTCAAGCTGCTGGAAAACCATTCTGGAGTGTAATTAGCAGTCTTCGAAAGGGAGGTAAGAAGGAAATGACAAGTATTTTGGACAGGTCAGGAAAACTGCTGGTGAATCCTGTGGATGCCTTGGGCAGATGGAGGGAATATTTTGAAGAGTTGCTCAATGTAGGTGAAAATCCAACCAGTAATGTTTCAGATTTCGAGGACAATGGGATAGGAATGGTGATGGAAATAGGATCACATCTGAGGAAGTGGTGAAAATGGTCAATAGATTGCAGTGCAATAAAGCAGCAGATGTGGATGAAATTAAGTCGGAACTCATCAAATACCGTGGAATGTCTTGTCTTAAATGGCTAAACAGGATAATTGAAATGGCTTGGGAGTCGGGACAGGTTCCATCAGACTGGACGAAAGCACTAATAACACCAATCTTTAAACATGAAAACAGAAAAGACTGTAACAACTACAGAGGTATCTCTTTAATCAGCGTTGTGAGTAAAATCTTCTCAGGCATTGTTGAATGGAAAGTGCGAGTATTAGTTGAGGACCAATTGGATGAAAATCAGTGTGGGTTTAGGCCTCTTAGAGGTTGTCAGGACCAGATCTTTAGCTTACGACAAATAATGGAGAAGTGTTATGAGTGGAACAGGGTATTGTATCTATGCTTTATAGACCTAGAAAAGGCATATGACCGGGTTCCCAGGAGGAAGTTATTGTCTGTTCTACGAGATTATGGAATAGGAGGCAAACTTTTGCAAGCAATTAAAGGTCTTTACATGGATACTCAGGCAGCAGTTAGAGTTGATGGTAAATTGAGTTCATGGTTCAGAGTAGCTTCAGGGGTAAGACAAGGCTGCAACCTGTCTCCAGTATTGTTCATATTATTTATGGATCATATGTTGAAAACAATAGACTGGCTGCGTGAGATTAACATATGTGAACACAAAATAAGCAGTCTTGCATAAGAGGATGACTTAGTTGTGATGGCAGATTCAATTGAAAGTTTGCGAAGTAATATTTCAGAGCTAGATCAGAAATGTAAGGACTATGGTATGAAGATGAGCATCTCCAAAACGAAAGTAATGTCAGTGGGAAAGAAATATAAACGGATTGAGTGCCAAATAGGAGGAACGAAGTTAGAACAGGCAGACGATATCAAGTACTTAGGATGCATATTCTCACAGGATGGCAACAAAGTGAAAGAACTGGAAGCGAGGTGTAGCAAAGCTAATGCAGTGAGCGCTCAGCTACGATCTACTCTCTTCTGCAAGATGAAAGTCAGTACCAAGACTATATGTGCACCGTTCAATCTTTCGACCAACTTTGTTGTATGGGAGCGAAAGCTGGGTGGATGCAGGTGACCTTATCAACAAGGTTGAGGTTACGGATATGAAAGTAGCTAGGATGATTGCACGCACTAGTAGATGGGAACAATGGCAGGAGGGTGTCCACAATGAAGAGATCAAAGAGAAACTGGGAATGAACTATATAGATGTAGCAGTCAGGGCGAACAGGCTTAGATGGTGGGGTCATGTTACACGCATTGGAGAAGCAAGGTTACCCAAGAGACTCATGGGTTCAGCAATAGATGGTAGGAGGAGTCGGGGCAGACCAAGGAGAAGGTATCTGGATTCGGTTAAGAATGATTTTGAAGTAATATGTTTAACATCAGAAGAGGCACCAATGTTAGCACTGAATAGGGGATCATGGAGGAGTTTTATAAGGGGGCTATGCTCCAGACTGAACGCTGAAAGGCATAATCAGTCTTAAATGATGATGATGACTAACAGTTTGCGCGATGAAATCGCGAGAATATTGTAAACCACGCACAACGCGCGAGGGCTGTAGCTTAAGCACTTTTTGTAGGCCAGTTTGAGGTAGTTTTGCGGCTTGATAGACCACAAGCGTCCTGTATCAAAATGTTCGTCTCAGCTTCCTCTATACTACTGTGGTACGTTGTAAACAATGACAACGAAGCAGTCATGGACTGTGCAGCTGGTCCCGGCGGAGGTTCGAGTCCTCCCTCGGGCATGGGTGTGTGGGTTTGTTCTTAGGATAGTTTAGGTTAAGTAGTGAGTAAGGCTAGGGACTGATAACATAAGCAGTTAACTCGCATAAGATTTCACACACATTTGAATGACAACGAATAATACAGAAGATCAATAGAAATGTACATTAAGAGTGTTCTGTCTCGGAAACCCTTCAGAATAGAGGGGGCATTTGTCCACATGTTTCTTTGTTCAGAATCACCTGTGAAGACACGTACCTTTCTTTCTGACTCATTCTGCATGTTGGAATTAACCAAAACCATTGGTGACAGATTTTTGTAACTCAATTGAAATTTTCCCCAATTTTCCTCCGCTTTCTCAAGTTCGTAATTTCACCACTCTGTTACTACGTTACGGCGAATCTATTTTCAATACGTACATACAATGTTTGGAGAAAAAGTAGCGACAAATTTATGCTTGAATATAGATACAGATACTAGCCAAGCTTGTAGGTTGCGCGCAGCTGTATCTGACCACTAACGACACCTGTTAATTGTCCTCAACACGTTGCAACTGCAAGTCAGGGTCATAACAAGTGTTCTCCGTAGTTATGAGAGCATTGTGTCGGAGCCGAGTGTTACCGAAAATGGGCAAATTGTTGATCTCCTACGGCGAGTGCTTCTGTAACCAAGAGAACCGAGGCACAAAGACGATGATTTATCCGCATACAAGGAAAGCAGGAAAGCAATATCCGCTAACTCATAACGCGGATGAAAGTCTGCGTTGATTGACCTTGAAGGACTGTCGTTGAGGACGACTATGACGGAAAATAAGAACACGGCGAGTGCAGAAGTCACTACATGTCGCATATGCCTGTAAAAGGAAAACGGCATGCCGAAGCCATACACCCTGGTCTGTGGAGCAGTGGAAGGAAGGTATTTGGTCCGATGAGTTTTGTTCCAGTGTTACCAACTTCTCACCGAGTTTACGTCCCAAGAGTGAAACATAGCTGGGTTCGGTGATGATCTGGGC
The DNA here is from genome assembly GCF_023897955.1 of Schistocerca gregaria. Taxonomy (NCBI): domain Eukaryota; kingdom Metazoa; phylum Arthropoda; class Insecta; order Orthoptera; family Acrididae; genus Schistocerca; species Schistocerca gregaria. The sequence continues at coordinate 1,198,626,580 of NC_064920.1, forward strand.
AGCTACATTGTGGTATTCTATAGGCCCCATGATAACTCTGCAATATCGCAGTACTCAACAATGGGTCAAATGGCTCGGAATACTATGGGACTTAACATCTGAGGTCATCAGTCCCCTAGAGCTTTGAACTACCTAAACCGAACTAACCTAAGGACATCACACACATCCATGCCCGAGGCAGGATTCGAACCTGCGACCGTGGCAGTAGCGCGGTTCCGGACTGAAGCGCCTAGAACTGCTCGGCCACCGCGGCCGGCGATCGCATTACTGTCGAGCGTTATGTGAAAATTTTGCTGATAAGGTCTAGTGCATTCTGTTACAATTTCCTTGCAAGTTTTGTCGGTCTTCGGTGGGTTCAGGACTAAGAAACAGATGCTATTCGTGAACGGAGCATTCAGACACTGATGTATTCTACACCTAATATCAAATAATGAAAATAATACATTACTTTACTGCTGTAGTCGCAGCGTCAGTTGCTGACAGTAGCGTCGAATGTTGAAACGCATATGGATACTGCAGATTTACAAACCAGTCAGTCTTCCGAACTATAACTATTCAGTATATCACGAGCCCTGACCGCTAAGAAAGCCTGTAAATGTTATTCAACTGGCAAAGACACAAAACGTTGTCAGTGTCTGTATGTTCGAACCTGAGTACACTCGCCACTGAAGCTCCGGAGACGGGGATGTTTGCATCTCATTGGAAGCGGCGTAATCGTTCGTGGCAGGCAGCGCCCTCGTGCTGAAGCGGCGACTGTAGGAAACTCTGCGGCGTAACTTGCGGCGCGCGTGTTTGAAAGTGCGGCCGACCGGATAGCGGGAAATACCGCCGTGCTAGGGTATTTGTTCCTCAGTGGCAATGTTTTCCAAGAGGTCAGGACCGCTATTCAGACAGGTGGCATCGTTCAAGATTTCTGAGCACAAGGTTCAACTGTCTGCCCTGGGCACCACACTTACCAGATCGCAATTTTACTGAGCCTTTGTGGTGTACTTTGGACAGAAGGGTGCGTGGTCGCTAGCCACACGAATCATCGTTGTCTGAACTAGCCACTATCCTGAGTGTTATAAGACTTCCGTGAAAGCAATACAGGACTACTCGAAGCTGTTTAGAATGCCAACGGTTTTCCTACACCGTGCCAGGCACGGTAATGTATGGTGTTTTTGGTGTTTCCATAGTTTTGTGCACCCCTTGTGCATTATTTGCATTCCAGCGTCGAATGGTATCGTCATAGGTGCAGCTTAGGAAATGCAGAGCATGGCTGCTGAGGCATTACACTGCTATGATCGCTGTTATGGGCACATTACTCGCGTTTTAATTCGTTTCAGTAGAATGATTCCCAGCGCAGCAATCATACAGTATTAATTTATAAGCGACAGATGAGTATTCAGGTCCACTTGGTGTTTGTTCTTTGATACAGGCGATTCTAAAATATTTATGTTAGGTAATGACAGTAGCTTGGTAGTGGAAGGATGTTGTGTGCAACATTGACAGTGTTTCAAATAGCGCATTTCAAGACATAAGTTCGTGGCTTGTAGAAAATAAAATAGAGCTAAAACACACTAAGACTCAATTTGTTCAGTGCTAACATACAGTTCACAAAACCTACAGTTCTAATTAACGGAATGGGAATTAGTGAGACTGGACAGTTCCAATTTATAGGTGTTCAGGTGAATAGTAAACTTTTTTGGAAAGGACTTGTTCAGGATCTGGTCCAAAAACTTAATACTGATATTTGTTTAGTATTAAAACAACATGTGAAGTAAGTGATAGTTCGACATGACAAGTAGTCTACTTTGCTTATTTTAATTCGCTTATGACGTATAGTGTTCTATTTTGGGGTAACTCTTCCCATTCTCAAAGGGTATGTTTGGGTAAGAAACGGGAGTTTCAGGCAATAAGTGATGTAAGTTCGTGAATCTCTTGTCGACCTCCGACCTCTGATCGTTAGTCTGGGTATTCTGACATTATATATATATATTCTTTAATGCCGTTTCCTGTTAACAATACCAGTTTATTCCCAATAATTAGCACCTTTCACTCGGTTAATACTGGGCAAAAACCCAGTGTGCATTTGGATCGCACCTTCTTGGCTCTTGTGCAGAAAGGCGTACAGAATTCTGCTGCATCCATTTTCAAATAAGCTACCACAGGAACCCAAAAATATTAGCAGCAGTCCACATGGTTTCACATCTGAGCTGAAGAGTTTCCTCATGGTTCACTCGTCCTATTCTGTCGAGTAGTTCCTTGAAAAATTAAGCTGATTCCTGTCTGACAATGTTGATTGGTTTTATTAAATTTATAACTTGTCATCTTTTTAGGATTCATAAAAATTTTATTTAATCTACTACTACTTTTCTGTCCTTACACTTTCCATAACCATGGAGATTTGCTCCTCATTCTGGTCCGACGGAACTAGAAGTTTAAAATGAAAAATAAATAAATACTTCAGCGTCAGAGTTAGCGTAACATAACTTTCTGACAGACTCTCTGCGTCTACAGTTACTAATAACTGGAATCGGAACGATCGCTTGGAAAATGTTGTGGGTAAGACGAACCAAAGTTTGCATGTCGTTGACAAAAGGGAAGGATCGACAGACGCACTAAAGATGTTACCTACACTCTGCTTGTTGGTTGGTTGATATGGGAGAGTGGACCAAACAGCGAGGACATCGGTCCCACGGCATTAGGGAAGGATGGAGCAGGAAGTCGGCCGTGCCTCTTCAAAGGAACCATCCCGGCATTTGCCTATAGCGAATTAGGGAAATCACGGAAAACCTAAATCAGTACGGCCGACGCTGGTTTGAACCGTCGTCCTTCCGAATGCGAGTACAGTGCCCTAACACTGCGACACTGCCGCCCGCGGTAGCCGAGCGGTTCCAGGCGCTGCAGTCCGGAACCGCGCGACCGCTATGGTCGCGGGTTCGAATCCTGCCTCGGGCACGGATGTGTGTGATGTCCTTAGGTTAGTTAGGTTTAAGTAGTTCTAGGGGACTGATGACCTCAGGTGTTAAGTCCAATAGTGCTCAGAGCTATTTGAACCACTGCGCCACCTAGCTCAGTACTATGCTTGTCCCTTCTCTTCTGGAGCACTGCTGTAGCGGTATGGGATCCGACCAGATAGGAATGACCAAGGACACAGGAAGAGCTGAAAGGAGGGAGATGATCGAATGTCACAGTATAATACGCTGGTTGTGATGACAAGCAAAAACGACTTTTTCGTTGCAGCGAGATCGTTTTGCGAAACTGCAACCATCAACTTTCTTCTCCGAGAATGGAACTGTATTGTTGACGTCCACCTTTATATGGACAAATGAATATTTTCATAAAATAAGAGGTAGAGCTCACAAATAAAGTTTTAAGTGCTTGTCTTTCTCATGCACTTAACAAAAGCGGAACAGAAAAAAATAGTCTAAACGTAGCTCTGGATGAATCCTCTGCCAAGAACTTAGATGTGAGTTACAGAGTAGCTATCTAATGTCTAATGGAATAAATATCTTCCTTTAACAATCTAATTGTTGAAAGAACTTTCTAAACGCAGTTTAGAAGAAAATCTCATACCATAATTCATGACTGATTCAGTAGTCACAACACACCTTTGTCCCATTTCATCATTCGCTTGCGCCTTTGTCCCACAGTTTGCGCAGGGTCGGCGTTGTTACAATCGGATCTGGCAAGCTTAATAGTAAGGGGTGGCCGAATGCCCCGCACCCCCTGGGACAGAATCAGTGAACCCCAGCAGTCTGCGTCTAGTGTAAAACATGAAACAGTGCGAATGTGTTTCAAATGTCTGCGAGTCTTGTAACTGACGTGGGACGTGGGGACCAGGCCCGTATTCACCTAATGGGATGTGGAAAACTGCCTAAAAACCATATCCAGGTTGGATGGCACAGCGGCCCTCGACGTTAATCGGCCGGGCGGATTCGATCCGGGGCCGTCGGGCCTACCTGAGTCCAGGAAGCAGCGCATTAGCACCCTTCGCTACCCTAGTGGGCCTCACAACACGTATTACTGATGGTTTTTTATTATTTTTTTGGAGCGCTTCAGTTTCTGTGTTCTGTGGTACCTTAGGTGAATGACTGTTAATCCTCTAATACAAAAATAGCTGGTCTTAGAAATACCCAATAAAGCGTGGACGTTATTGCTATTGCAGCGTTTTATCCCTTTTGATGTATACTTCTCGCGTTTTAGATAGTTGTAAACACTAGAGGGCTCCGGATTGTGGCGTGTAACAGAGGTGTGTAACGTAAATACATTGATGGAAAGAAACCGATTGTGTTGCGGTCTCAGATAAGCGGCACTGGCACTTTTGCTTACGCAATAATTTTGGTTTTGATGAAGTAGGAGTTTCAAATTAACGAAATACTTAAAGCGTGGAAACAAATTAAAGACGGCAGTGTACACCGTCTGATTCGATCTTCAAGTTTTGTCTCAGTTATTATCAACAATGTCTCGTTTTTTGCAACAGTACGAGAAAGGAGCGGTTCCCATGACGATTTATGTGATATCTGAAGAGAATATGGAACGGAAGGAAAATCTATACACGAGCAGAAACTGTCGAAGTTTGAATTTATATAGTAATACAGTGCGACTTAAAAGTTGTGACATCTCTAACGCAGCAAATAATTCCCAAATCTTTGACGATCGTTAGGCTTTAAGCCTCGATTTTCACCTTTTTGTCCGTTCGGTTAGATGTGTGACTATTCTTAAATCTTTCTGTCATGAACAACTTGCCACGCTTTTCTCAGAATACATCGCCACGAGGAAAAGCAACGCCGGAAGAACAGCACCCAGCGTGGATACTGCGTCATTACTTAATCATCTGTTACAGGAAACAATAACAACCATAAAGTATTTAGGGCTATCCATCTGGAGTGGTCTAAGGTAAAACATAAGTGTGCCTGTAGGGATGGCAAGTGTCAAACAGATTCGAAATTGATTAAAATATCTATTTATTAATAAAAAATTTCAAATATATTGAGTAACTGATCTTGATATCCACACAACGTTGGAATTACGTAAATTGAGATTCATTTTAGAAACCCTTTTGCGTCAGCGTGAAGGCTGATTCCATGTAGCTCTCTACGGAAGTGAATGTTGTCAGTCACTCGCCATCTCTGCACAACTGCTACAACATACATCGACTTGGACCTGTTCACCAAGGAAGTATAATAAGCCATCCACGGAAGAAGTTACCTGCGAAACACTACTCGGGCCACTTGAATAGTATTCGTCATTGCGGGATCCCAACTGAGTCGGGGTAATGCAATGAACAGAGGAAACACGAGGGCATCCTGAAAAGTAATAGCTCCGAATTTTTTATTCTGTTCTCAATATCGGTTGCGGTATTACATATCATGAATATTAGCCTGTCGACCTTCTTGTTTCGTTGAAGTAAGTTACAACTCTCGGCAACAAGAGGGCTCCGAACTGTGGCATGTAACAGAGATGTGTAACGTAAATATATTGTCAGAGGAAAACCGCAGCTGCAGGAAATAATTAACTGGAATAACAGAGAATTGTGAAGGTGGTTCGACGAATCCTCTGCCAGACACTTAAATGTTATTTTCAGAGTATCCGTGCAGATGTAGGGTAATGAAATTTCAGGAATGCACTTGTGAATGTAACGTATTTAAGAGACTGACACTGCAAGATCACACCTCACCCACCTTGGCCTCACCATTGACCGTCACCTCACCTGGATCCCTCATCTCCGCTCCATCCAATCCAAAGCCCACAACCGCCTTTGACTCCTCAAACTTCTCTCTAGCGGGACATGGGAGTTGAACCCCTCTACCATCCTCCACACCTACAAATCCTTAATCCGTCACATCGTCTGTTATGCCAGTCCCACCTGGACATTCTCCTCCCCCCCCCCCCAAATCTATAAGTTCCTCCAGATCCTCGAGCGCCATGCACTCCTCCTCGCCTTCTGTATACACCTCCCGTCCCCCACGCGGATCCTCTACGACCTCATTCCTTTCCCACATCTGCTCCTTTTCCTCGAACATATCTGCATACTCTACACCTCCCGCCGCCTTGATCCCCCTCATCCCCTGGTTGCTCCTCTCCAACCCCTGCCCTCTGCCGTGCCTTTGCCATTGTGTCCCCCCTACCCTCCATCTCTACACCCTTCATCTCCTTTCCCAAGGTGGCTTCCATCAACTTCCCCTCCCGGATGATGCCCCCTCTCCCTGCATTTATCCCTCCTATGAAATCTGATCCTCACGCCCCCCCTTTTCCTCTGTCCTTTCGCCAGGTTCCCTCTTCCTCTCCCCCCTTCCACCCTGCTTTTACCCTCTCTCAGCCTCCCTTGTCCCCCCTGAGTCCTTTCTGCTCTCGCTTCCACTGCCTTTTCCACTCCTCCTCGCGTCGACGCAGCCCCCCCTCTTTTTCTAGGACTCCTTCCTCTATCGGCTCCTCCTTTCTTCTTTTCCTCTCCTCCCCCCTTTTTTCCTTCATAGGTCCCGGTCCTCCCCCCCCCCCTATCTTCCTCCCATGTCACCTGTATAGTGCTGTTATAAGCGAGTTTTCAGTGTTGTGCATGCCATGTCAGTGTTGCGAACAGCCGCCATACTTTCACTAGTTGTGTTTTTTATCTCGTGCGAACAGAAACCAGACTGTCGCCGTGCTTTTTCTAATTGTGCTGTCTATTTCTTGCGTGTCTTGATCCGCATCGTCACTGTAGTGTTTTTATATTTGAAGTTCCACAACTTAACGCCATTTCACAGCTTTTTTTTTTTTTACAATGTCTCAGTTTATCGCATGTCTTTCTGGTATGTTGATATTCTCATTATGTTTGTTAACTTTTCTGTAGGCTGTAGAGCAGCATATTACGCTGGTACCAGACCGTCGCTCCCGCTCCCTCCCCTCTCTGGGGGGGATTTGAAATCTAATAAAGAAAAAAAATAAAGATCACTAGCACATGTACGCGCGATATTAGCCATTGCAGATGTGAAATGCCTGTACATTGTGAACTGCTGCAACCGGCAGAATGATTAATGCATATGCGCAAACCAGTTGTACTGGTGCTGCCTGTCAGTTTTTAGTATGAAGTTTCATGCTCATTGTAGTTGTTCGGTCAATACAGGGACAAAATGCTTCAAATCGCTCTGAGCACTATGGGACTAAACTTCTGAAGTCATCAGTCCCATAGAATGTAGAAGTACTTAAACCTAACTAACCTAAGGACATGACACACATCCATGCCCGAGGCAGGATTGGAACCTGCGACTGGAGCGCTAGCGCGGTTCCAGACTGTAGTGCCTAGAGCCACTCGGCCACGCCGGCCGGCCATACAGGGACAGTTAATGCTACTAGTGGAGCTGTCGTCCGGTGGTCCCATAAGTGCAGGGACAAGCAATATGTGGACACACGGTAGAGCATGGTGGTTCACAGCGGCGGTATGTGGGGAGCATTATCCTGTCAGGTAGCATCCCTGGAACGCTGTTCATGAATGGCAGCACAACAGTTCGAACCATCAGACCGACGTACAAACTGGGAGTGAGGGTGCGAGGGGTAGCCACGAGAGTGCTCCTCCAGGCATACGACAGGCCGTACCTGCAGTGTAGGGCCGGTGTGTCTAGCTAGCTGATAGGCTGGTTGCAGGCCCACAGTTGGCCTACGCCTAACCAACACACGGTCATCACTGGCACAGAAGCACCAACATCTTCCATCACAAAAAGCGATAGAGCTCCGCCATGACGTCCAGCGAGCTCTCAATTGACACTACTGAAGTCGCAAATCGCGACCGTTTGGCATCAGTGGTATTCGTGCTACAGGACGTCTGGTTCTGAGCCTTCCTTGAAGTAACCTATTTTTAAATTGGACATCTTCAGAGGTAGTATTGGACGAAGCGTTAGGAATAGAAGAATTCCATGGACCACGGCCATATAACCCGCAAGAATTAACAAAAGTACCATCCGGTCGTGAAAGCCTTCATTGTATGACTATTTTTAAGTTGTGCCACTGTGGTTCCAGCCGCTGCTCAGATTGCTTCTGCAGGTGCAGTACTGTGGGCCGTAAGCCGAACGCTATGGTGTTCCCTCTCGGTAGCGCCGCATGGACGTCCGGAGAGCGGCAGTCTTGCGACCGTACACTTTGGTCACCACCGCTGCCAGCAGTCATTACAGTGGTTACATTCTGCCGAGACTTTCTGCAATATCGCCGAAGGAACATCCGGTTTCTCGTAGCCCCATCACTCGACATTGTTCAAACTCAGATGTTATGATGGCGTCCTCGTCGCCTTATAGGAGTTCTTGAGCAGCGTCAACTCACCACGTCCAATCTCAAAGGTAATTAACGCTCATGGCCGTTAGAGCGTGTGTTCGAAGCCAACCTGATTTGCGTCCTCATAGTGAGGTGACTAGTGCCACTCTTATGCCACTGGTCCAGGATTTGGAAAGACATCTTTCAGATGTAGAATGACGCGTACCAAGTTTCGTTTATTTCGCACAATTCTTTCTCGGTGTTGCGACTATTTGTTTCATAGGCGTATGTCTGGGCGGGAGAAACAGCGTGCTGTAATCGAATTTCCAACCGTAGAAGAGTTCTTTCACAGATGGAGCAGCCTCTGCTTCACCAAATGGTTCAAATGGCTCTGAGCACTATGGGACTTAACATCTATGGTCATCAGTCCCCTCGTACTTAGAACTACTTAAACCTAACTAGCCTAAGGACATCACACACATCCAAGTTCGAGATTCTAACTTGCGACCGTAGCAGCTGTGCGGTTCCGGACTGAAGCTCCTAGAACCGCTCGGTCATAGCGGCCGCCTGCATCAGCATAACAATGCCAGACCACGTACGAGCGCTGCGACGTCTGCTAGGATCAGACACCTTGAGTCCGCTGTCTTCGATCATTCTTCACACGCTATCGATTTGGGCCCACGGTTACCAATACGTGGAGAACATGTTCAAGAACTTCTCTTTGATACTGGGAAAGTTTCTTTTATTTAAAAGACTTCGACGCATTTCACATAATTTCGGAGCATTACTATTCAGCACGCCCTGGCACAGCGTGTAGATGTGTGGTTATTTTATTAAAGCGCCAGACTGTTATACCAACGCTAAAGACGTAGTCTCTAATGTGGAGCCGTTACAGGAAACGTCATCTATCACGTACGTGCATACTGGAGCTATATTTTTAAAATATCAATTAATTTTGTAAAGTCCTGTGTCCATTGTGAAGAAAGCGTTGGACAACATTATTTGTCCATAGTGTTAGAATTGTGTGAGTTCATTTTTCAAGGTTTGTGAAAAATGAAAAAAGTTAAGTATTCCTCCTTTCCTACAGTTTTCCTTCGAACGCACCTCCCGCGAGTGGATAAGGAAATGTGAAAAATTGCATTTCTACGTTTCGTATCACGTACGGGGTGTTTCAAAAAGAATGATTTCTTTTCAAAACTACATATTTATCGATAAAAACATACTACAAACTGGGAGCGAAATGGAAAATGCTCACAAGTTTTTATTTTTTTAGAAGTGCTCTACATGTCCACCACCAGCAGCAGCACGAACAACATCTACCTAAATTCGCCAAAAACGTTACAGAATTTATCTGCTTTTACAGAAGTTATGGCGACTGCCATACTGTTCTTCACTACTTCCAGATCACGAGGTAAAGGGGAGACGAACAGACTATCCTTTACAAATCCCCTTAAAATATGGCATTGGGTTTCATGTGCCGTTTCCCATGTAACACTGCACGGTCCCTTCTTTCTTTGAAGAAAACACAGTGGCAGGAATAAGTTATCTTCAAATGCTACAGAACTGGCCTTTTCCACAAATTAACGACAACTCTGATGACTTCATTCTCCAACAGGATGGAGCTCCACCACAACGATGTACCTCAGTTTCTCAGTGACACTATCCTTCAACAATGGATAGGTCGCACGGGACCCCGAGACACCGCCCTGCAGTGTTGGCACCCAAGATCGCCAGACATGACCCCATGGGATTTGTTCTTGTGGGGGTACGTTCCGGATAGCGTGTTCATCCCGCCTCTACCTCGTGACGTAGAAGAAATAAAGAATAGGACAACAGCTGCCGTAGCTTCTGTAAAAGCAGGTACATTGTGTAAAGTTTATGGCAAATTTATCTGTCGTGCAGACCTTGATCTTGCTGCTGCTCGACACAGAGCATTTGTAATAGCACAGTTAAAACGTTAAGATTTTGTGAGTATTTTTAATGTATCCAGTGTTTGTAGCATCTTTTTATCAATTTTTATGGAGTTTTGAGATCAGGTCATTCTGTTTGAAACGCCCTGTGTACTTGGCTAATCGACGACGGAGCAGAATCGGAAAAGTCGTAGCTCATATAGAAGACTGTTTACTGTTGCCCATCCGGGCACCATTCAGGGAGGAGAGTACCGTAAGTTGGCTGTACCTGATGTCAGTCATCACAACTTGGCTAGGACATAGTACATGCATATGTGCATTCCGATTCTCGGCGAGTAACGGATAAGAGATGATGTCTTGTAATACGATGAACTCTTCACTAAACGCTACAAAGTGCTTTACGACGTATAAAGGCAGCTGTACCCCTGTAGCACACCGTCACACAGATATTGATGCGTTCGTGGCGACAAATAGCATCTTAACAACTGGGAGTGTGCCTAATACAGAAACTTAGCCGTCTTCGTTTAACAATGTCATTCTGGGAAAGAATTCTGAAGACGCAGATTCCTTTTAACGTTATCAAAGAACTTATGGTTGTATGCTAAGTGTATGACTGACAAGAGAAAATAATCCCGTTCACTGTGTGATAGCAATAATCGAGTTGCAGACGGCGGCAACAGTATGGAAAAGTTATTGAACACGTATTTCCTAAATTCTATCGTAGAAGATGCAGTAAATATTCCATAATTTAAACGAACTACGAATCATAAACAGTGAATTCCTTTAATATAGCAAAGAAATCTAAGTATTAATAAGGGAAACTCTTCTGATGCAGACTGTATAACAAGTATTTTCATTTCAGAATCTGTGACAGGTTAGCTCCATTTTCAGAAATAGTGTACCATCGTTCACTATACGAAACAGTAGGGACTTTCACAGCTCACTACATCACAAAAAAACTAAACATAAAAAGTGTGCAAAATTATGCATTAACATAGATTTGTAAGAGCTTACGTCATACATTGTGTGGAGACATTAAGAGGTACCTCAAACAAACTGTCTAATGACGCAAAACCAGTGCAGGTTCAGAAAATATCGTATTGTGAAACACAGCTGGCTATGTATTCACACGAAATAATGAGCGTTAACGAAAGAGGTTATCAAGTTGGCCTATATTTTTAGAGTTCCAGAAGGCTTTCGACACCATTCCTTACCAGCAGCTTTTAATAAAATCACGTACCTATGAACTGTTGTTTCAGGCGTGAAACTAGATTCGCGATTTCCTGTCAGGAGTGTCACAGTACACAGTAACTGACAGGAAATCATCCAGTGAAACCGATATTATATGTTACTTTTTCCAAGGATGTGTGTGACAGGCCCTTTGCTTTTCTTAAGCGGAATAAATAAATTATGAGACCGAATGGGCAAAGATGTTAGGAAAGTTCGGGAATGGTGACGTCTTTTAATGTATAATGAAGTCAGCAACATATATAAACGAGTTACAGAATGACAGACAAGATATCTCAAAGGTCAAAGAGAGCAATTAATCCGTAAATAAATAAATAAAAACTGCAATGTTCTCCACAGGAGTACTTGGAGAATGCAGCTGATTTTTTATTACATCATAAATGATAAATTTGTATGTTACCCTTTCACGTAAATATCAAGTGGCTAAAGTTATGAATATCTTATATTGCAAGGTTCCTATACAAAACGCAGAACAGAAGGCGAAACAGATACTGCGGTTCATTCACAAAGCAGTGACAAGGCCCAATGAATCCCCTAAGAAATTGGTTGACCGATATGGGATGTTTATCAAACATGACTGACAGGAGACATAGAAAAAGGACAGCTTGTTTTGTGTTATCACAGCAAGTTAAAAGGTGTCACGGTATTCAAAAGCCAATTTCGATGACAAACATTAATATAAAGGCTTTTTGTGTCGAAATATTTTCTGCAGATTTCAAACAGCAACTTTCTGCTCCGAATGCCACGTTTTATTTCTCCCCACGTGTAGTAGGAGGAATGACAACCGTGCTAAAATTGGAGATATATTTAAGTGTTCATTTTTCTGCTTTCGTCATTCGAGTGTGCCCTGCACCGCTCGCCAAGCACTTGGACGTAAAGATGCAGAGTAACCATGCACAGCTGCTGGCCTCACCTTAATAGTGGAGCCCTCCAAGTACGGCCATCCGAGTTGGCGGCGAGAAGCGGCCGGATCAGCGAGTTTCCGGCTGGGCGTCGGTAAACATGGCACTCGGTCGCGGCCGCCCCCTTTGAAGCGTCGCGGGCTGCAGACAGCTTCCCTTCCGCCCTTCCCGTTCCAGGATTGACGGCCACGCGCGGGAGTCGACAGCTTATCCGCCGAGGAGGAGCGTCCAGCGGGGACTGTGAGCAGGCCGGAGTCGTCGGCACGTCCAGCCCGCTTGCCGTCTAACGACGCACTGAGACGAGGCACGGCTCGGAACCCCCTACCCCACCCCCAGACAGAGGTGGTCGGTCGTGCGCATGCGCGGACGGCTCGGTCCTGCTGCAACCGAGCTGCAGTTGTACGGCGCAGCGCAGCGCAGCACGGCACAGTCGCAGGCACTGCGGAGGTGGGGGCCAGGCGAGAGGCGGCTACTCCAGTACTGCCAGCAGGGTAGCCGAGTGACGCTTCTGCCACGTCACACAGAGAAACAAACCTATCATCTAAACAACTGGGTGTATTTTTGTCATCGTGCAGCTGTTTGTCATACAAAAGGATACAGAGTATTTCAAGATGTTTATACACTCTACTCGTAACTAGAAAATATTGTAAACTACACTCCTACAAATTGAAATAAGAACACCGTGAATTCATTGTCCCAGGAAGGGGAAACTTTATTGACACATTCCTGGGGTCAGATACATCACATGATCACACTGACAGAACCACAGGCACATAGACATAGGCAACAGAGCATGCACAATGTCGGCACTAGTACAGTGTATATCCACCTTTCGCAGCAATGCAGGCTGCTATTCTCCCATGGAGACGATCGTAGAGATGCTGGATGTAGTCCTGTGGAACGGCTTGTCATGCCAATTCCACCTGGCGCCTCAGTTGGACCAGCGTTCGTGCTGGACGTGCAAACCGTGTGAGACGACGCTTCATCCAGTCCCAAACATGCTCAATGGGGGACAGATCCGGAGATCTTGCTGGCCAGGGTAGTTGACTAACACCTTCTAGAGCACGTTGGGTGGCACGGGATACATGCGGACGTGCATTGTCCTGTTGGAACAGCAAGTTCCCTTGCCGGTCTACGAATGGTAGAACGATGGGTTCGATGACGGTTTGGATGTACCGTGCACTATTCAGTGTCCCCTCGACGATCACCAGAGGTGTACGGCCAGTGTAGGAGATCGCTCCCCACACCATGATGCCGGGTGTTGGCCCTGTGTGCCTCGGTCGTATGCAGTCCTGATTGTGGCGCTCACCTGCACGGCGCCAAACACGCATACGACCATCATTGGCATCAAGGCAGAAGCGACTCTCATCGCTGAAGACGACACGTCTCCATTCGTCCCTCCATTCACGCCTGTCGCGACACCACTGGAGGCGGGCTGCACGATGTTGGGGCGTGAGCGGAAGACGGCCTAACGGTGTGTGGGACCGTAGCCCAGCTTCATGGAGACGGTTGCGAATGGTCCTCGCCGATAGCCCAGGAGCAACAGTGTCCCTAATTTGCTGGGAAGTGGCGGTGCGGTCCCCTAGGGCACTGCGTAGGATCCTACGGTCTTGGCGTGCATCCGTGCGTCGCTGCGGTCCGGTCCCAGGTCGACGGGCACGTGCACCTTCCGCCGACCACTGGCGACAACATCGACGTACTGTGGAGACTTCACGCCCCACGTGTTGAGCAATTCGGCGGTACGTCCACCCGGCCTCCCGCATGCCACTATACGCCCTCGCTCAAAGTCCATCAACTGCACTTTACGTGCTTTCAGTCTTCCTTGTTGGTTGATTGAAGGTTTGAAGTCGTCGATCGAGGAGGTGGCGACAGTCACTCATCGTCGGCCGTCGCTGTTGCAGAAGCTGGATGTTGGCGCGCCTCCTTCTCGACACGTTCACCAGGCGAAACGGGCTCTTGATGTGCGCCACCTAATGCTTCCCATCCACTACACCGTGTCAGAAACTATCATAGCAAGTCGAGCGCAATTACATGCTGCCAAACCCCGAAAGCGCAGCAACTCGCGGGAGCGTCACACAACACACCTGCTCCACCGCCCTACTCCAGCCAGACTCTGCTCTGCCCGCGCTCCACGCGGCAGAGTTAACACTACCAAAGATCCTAAACACTTTGGTTCTCTACACGACCTATCGATGTATTCGTTCGATAGCATAGTTTTCCCTAGGCCAGACCCAGAGTATAAATACAATTAATTTTCACAAAACAAACCAATTATACATCGACATAAATGCATATATATACAAATAGTAAAACAATTACAATATACAAAGACACAGAAATGTTATCACTTCAGGTAACAAAATAAGGAAAAAAAATTGCAGTGCAATAGATGGAAAGGTTCTTAGAGCGACCCTTTGCCATTTTATTCACGTACACGTCAACGTCGAACTTTCTGTCATCATGTGAGAGGTGGGCGTCAAACGAGAGGTCTGAAAAGCATAAGCATCCTTTGCTGCCTCGGATCACGTTCACGTGGTTTTTAACGGTCCGTAGTTGTTCAGTCCTATGCATCAGAGCAAAAACTGCATTCGTGCGACGCTTCAAAGGGGTTAGACAACGTTCAAAAAGATTGCTGACCCACGATTTCTTTGGAGAAGAGATTAATCGTCGGGGTGAGGGGCGTTGGGGGGGGGGGGGGGGGGAGGAGGGCAGTCAGCTGTGTCAAAGGTTGTCAAGAGCGTCGGCCTGTTCCTCAAAGCACAGTAAACTGTCGTTTTCGCCCTTGAAATGTGTGGAATCAACGCCCCTGGGAAGGGGTTGCTTAGTTTCCGCCATTTATGCCAACCCCTGAGGCCTTTTCATGTCCGTAGAGTGCGGTGATGTGTCAGAAAGTTTTTCTCGGTCATCCATAAGAAAACCGTATGAATTCAACGATGTATCTCGCGGATCTCCGTCGTAGAGAGGGAAAGTGGTTGAGAAAGGATGTGCCGACCCTCCCATCATTTGACACCTACACGGTACCATTGAGCAGAACTCAAGTGAAATGTACTGCCAATATGACATCATTAGTCCATCTGACCTGTGGCCTTTTTTTCACACGTGTCGACACCTCGCTGTTTGAAACATAGCCGAGCACGTGGGTGATGTGTAGAGTCTCCACGCTTTTGCAAATTGTTGAGGATTTTTGTAGATAATGATAATGTGACCGTTTAACTGTGTTGTGTAGTATATTTAAGCTTCCAGGCAAAGCCCTTCCTCGGAAATAGAAGTCTTACAAATTCATACAACAACAACTCACACACATGTGGCTACTGCCTCCGGACGCTTAGACCTGGTTGTGATTGCGTCTGTCGTGAGCAGTAGCTTACTAGGGTGCAAGGTGGGGATAATGACGAGGCATGCGGCGGATAGGGGGAGGAATACAGGGTGTGTGTGGGGAGGATGACCCTGCATGGGACGGAGGAATGGGTGGGGGCGGGGGAGGGGTAACGGGAACGAAGAATATTTTACAGAGGAATTTCCTCCTGTGGATTTCACGTATACTGATATGAAGAAACCGGATGGCACGGGTTGCAAATCTGGTACCGCGTGCTGCAGTTTTGAATCCCCGCCAGACGTCATGGACGTCGAAGGCCCCTGCAGGTCTCTGCACCACCGCGCCGTAAGCTGTGGCGGCTCGCGCCTCCTGCCCTGCTTTTAGTGTGAGGGCGCCACAGTGGAGCACGTCGTTCCAGAGCTAGCCTCTCGCCCTTCCAGCAAGTCTAATCGTTACGTGAGTCTCGACACGACAGCGTGTCGATCTTGTTAATCGTGAACGTCTTGGATTCCTTTGGTTGTCTCTGTGACTCCGTTGCGTCTTGCGTCTTGTCATCGTAAGTCTTTCTCCATCGTCCGTCACTGTTTCGGGTCCGTCCTTTCCGTTCGTTTGTTTGTTCGTTTACCGCTCTCCGTTTGGCCCCGCCGCGCTTTCTCGGCCACCCCGCGACCCTTCCGGTCGCGGTCACAACAGGTTAAGCACCAAAGGTGTCATTAAAGTGAAGCATATCGTGCTGGGGGCATGTTGAGCAAGTGGGTGGTCCAGCTGCCTCTTGGCCAAGGTTTGGCGGTGGGAACTCATGTGGACTGCCAACTTGTTAGTCGTCACGCCTCCGTAGAATGCGCCACTGTGGTTGCCACTAATATCTGTTCTTATGCCAGAACATTCTTAAGATGTATAAAGCTACATACGTAATACCTACATCAGTGACAAATTATGTAATATTGTTAATGTACTGTGTCTAGTTCCTTTTTTCTGCCAGATACACTGAAGCGTCAAAGAAACTGGTGGTACAGGCATGCTTATTCAAATACAGAGATATGCAAGCAGGCAGAATACGGCGCTGCGGTCGACAACACATGTATAAGTGAACAAGAGTCTGGCGCAGGAGTTAGATCGGTTAATGCTGCTACAGTAGCAGGTAATCAAGATTTAAGTGAAACTTCCTGGCAGATTGAAACCGTGTGCCGGACCAAGACTCGAACTCGGGACCTTTGCCTTTCGCGGGCAAGTGCTCGGTCCGGCACACAGTTTTAATCTTCCAGGAAGTTTCATATCAGTGCACACTCCGCTGCAGAGTGAAAATCTCATTCAAGATTTAGTGAGTTTGAACGTGGTGTAACAGTCGGTGCACAGCCTCTAAAATGGCTCTGAGCACTATGGGACTTAACATCTACGGTCATCAGTCCCCTAGAACTTAGAACTACTTAAACCTAACTAACCTAAGGACATCACACAACACCCAGTCACCACGAGGCAGAGAAAATCCCTGACCCCGCCGGGAATCGAACCCGGGAACCCCAGTGTGGGAAGCGAGAACGCTACCGCACGACCACGAGCTGCGGACGCACAGCCTCTCCAAGGTAGCGATGACGAAGAGATTTTCCCGACCATTTCAGGAGTGTACTGTGAATATCAGGAATCCAGTGAAACATCAAATCTCCGACATAGCAGTCGCTAAAAGATCCTGCAAGAACGGGATCAACGACGACTGAAAAGAATCGTTCAGCGTCACAGATGCGCAACCCTTCCGCAAATTGCTGCCGAAGGTCCAGTCGTGTACCCTTGATGAATGCCAGACACAAAGCTTTACGCCGTGCCTGGAGCCGTCAACACCGACATTGGACTGTTAATGACTGGAAACATATTGCCTTGTCGGACGAGTCTTGTTTCAAATTGTATGGAGCGGACTGACGTGTGCAGATATGGAGAAAATCTCGTGAGTCCATGGACACTGCATGTCAGCAGGGTACTGTTCAAACTGGTGCCGACTTTGTAATGGTATGGGGCGTTTGTACTTGGAGTGATATGAGACCCCTGTTAGGTCTAGATACGACTCTGACAGGTGACACGTACGTAGGCAGCCGGTCTGACCACCTGCAGCGATGCATGTCTATTATGAATTACGATGGACTTGGGCAATTCCAGCAGGACAATGGGACACCCCAACGTCCTGAATTCTTACAGAGTGGCTCCAGGAATACTCTTCTCAATTTAAACACTTCCGCTGACCGCCAAACTCCCCAGACATGAGCGTTATTCAGCCTATCTGAGATGCCTTTCAAAGAGCTGTTTAGAAGAGATCACCCCCTGATGTTCTCACGGATTTATGGACAGTCCAGCAGGATTTATGGTGTCAGTTCCCTCCATTGGTGCAGCCCATGCCACTTCGTGTTGGGACGCTTTTGCGTGCTCGCGGGGGCCCTACAAGATATCAGGCAGATGTGCCAGTTTCTTTGGATCTTCATTATATGTATTTGATGGAAATCACGGGTTATCGATTCCCGGCGGAGTCAGGGATTTTCTCTGCCTCGTGATGACTGGGTGTTGTGTGATGTCCTTAGGTTAGTTAGGTTTAAGTAGTTCTAAGTTCTAGGGGACCGATGACCACAGATGTTATGTCACATAGTGCTCAGAGCCATTTGAACCATTTGAACCATCACGGGTTATCACCCGAGTTGCGGCGCCATGTCGTCGCTTTCTAGTCACACTATGCTGCAGACAGTGGATATGGGACAGTTTCTGCAGGTGCCTTCTGCCTATAAAACCATTTTTGGATGATCCCGACGGTCTCTAAGTATAATGAATTAAGCATCCACCTTCCCTCAGGAAAACTACTTGTTTTATTCCTCAAACGTGTGACCACAGCTGTGGCATCTTCTGTGGGTTTTTACTTTATTGCTTCTGTAAGATACACGCCCTTATTTGCATAATTTTCTGATGAATTATGAATTTGAAAGTATTTCGTCAATAGGTATGGTAATAGTGAGCAACGATGCGCTTTATTCACGGAAATTGAGCGTAATTGTATACGACACCGGTGGACGAAATAGCACCGCCGATGTTAGTCGTTAGTTTCAGTTGGCGGAACAATTACTCTTTGAACAGTTATAAACAAGGCTACCGTGGACGGTTGTAACCTGAAGGATTAATTCGGGAAACCAATATAACAATGGAAAACTTTAGTGTGAAAGTGGGATATATGTAACTGTTTGTATGGGCGTGGTTGCGTCCAGATGTTGTTAATAAGTGTGTGACGTGCAAAAAGTCTATAAACGAAGTAAAATTACTTGTAGTATTATCCTTTCAAGACAACATTTTTCCTCTTAAAATTCACGAACATTGATATTCTTAAAGTAAAGAGACACGTTTTCGTATTGGGAATCACGTTTAAATTCTCTTAGGAACGAAGCATGTTCTCCCTGTTAACCAACCAGTATCCGTGACTAATGGTCACAATGTGGTATCAAAGTTAGACACCACGCTAGAGGTTGCGATAATCGATAGCGGTCCAGCACATGCAACCTCTCTGGACTCGCTGGCATATGCAGGGCCGCCGTATGACACAGGCAGAGACTTGCAGATCGCACTGGCCGAGTCAGCTACAGGTCGTGAGAGAAGTCAGATTAGGATAGCCTTCAGATCGCTAGGTTCGCAGCCTCTAGCTCGCGCATGTATTACACACGTAATACCTAAATTGTGTTATCTTGCTTTTTGTCTAATCCAGTTAATGTTTGTTAATGAGTCATTTGTATTCAAGAAAGGTAGTGGTTATAAGTTATGTTCATGGAGTGCAGTAGTAAGTAAAAGTTATTTACTAATGCATTCCTCTGCTAATTATTATAGAATGTTCCAGGTTCCTACAACCATCCCACTTGTGCTAGCCTCTATCATCACACTGCAAATCCCAGGGGTACCGTTCGAAAAGCATCC
Source organism: Schistocerca gregaria (assembly GCF_023897955.1). NCBI lineage: Eukaryota > Metazoa > Arthropoda > Insecta > Orthoptera > Acrididae > Schistocerca > Schistocerca gregaria. The sequence continues at coordinate 1,198,646,094 of NC_064920.1, forward strand.
TGCATTTGTGTGACGTCATGACATGCTGCCATCGACCTTCACATCACATAAAATGAAATATTTTGAAAGGAAGGTTACTGTGCTTCATTTGAGTCTGACCTGTTCTGAACCGTAACCGAAATAGTATTTGGCTGCTAAATGAGTTGTTATTGTTACTTTTTTTTCGAAGACGAGCTGTGGGCTTCAGCTGAAGTTCGTGACTATTTTGTGTAGAACTGTTTGGTATGATATAAAAAATCGAAAACTTAGGAACAGTAACGTCACGAACTTTTTTTTTTTTGTCAACTACAGCAGGGGTATTCGTTTTCGTTGCAGATTATTTGTGTATACACTATGACCGTTAGAAGTCGAAGCACGAGGATGTCTCTGTTGAGAAGAGAATTTCGGTGTGACACGGCCTACAGCTCATTTTTCCACTGTCATTTGCAACCGGTATGTAGAGTAAGTCTGGATAAAGAATGATAGCAGCATAACAGCCCGCAAGCTGAAGACGATTCCTTGAATACCATTTTCCGGTTTCATAGGCCTCCCGCAACATATCAGAATTAGCAACGTGACACAACGACAGTGCAAAGCTTGGGGCGGAGATAGAAGCCTGGTTGACGGAGATATCAGAGGATATTATGCCGCGAAGTAGTATCTTATTCCTCCTCAAAATCAAAGTTCACGGCACTGTTGTTTAGCTAGTCGCATACGTGTAGAAACAGAAAGTGAAACTTCTAATAATTTCCGGGTATGCAGCCGGATCCCGTCGACATTCTGCCACGATATTTCGGCCCAGAGACGTCCGGCCATCATCAGGTGAGTACACAACTAGTTGTGTACTCACCTGATGATGGCCGGACGTCTCTGGGCCGAAATATCGTGGCAGAATGTCGACGGGATCCGGCTGCATACCCGGAAATTATTAGAAGAACAAATACGCCGGGAAAATTTCAGAAGTCACAGAAAGTGAAACCTTTACGTGTCATATGAAGGGCAAAAATTTTTCATAGTATACGAAATTCACGTTATGGTACACGAATAGCCGCGTAGGATTAGCCGAGCGGTCTGAGGCGCTGAAGTCATGGACTGTGCGGCTGGTTTCGGCGGAGCGTCGATTCCATCCTCGGGCGTGTGTGTGTGTGTGTGTTTGTTCTTAGGCTAATTTAGCTTAAGTAGTGTAAGATTAGGGACTGATGACCTTAGCAGTTAAGTCCCATAACATTTCTCACACATTTGAACGTTTTGGTACACGAATAGCTGTACGCAGCCAAAGGAACCTAAAAGCTAACCCGTACTGTAGTTCTGTACTTCGGAAGCTACTCTGCAGTGTGTGGCACAAGATACTTCCTTTCATGAAGAGAGCGTCAGAAAGACGACTGTCGTTGAGCTACAGTTTTTGGCGTAAACAGAGATATTTCAGAACGGAGCTCGCTCCGTTCGTCGGGTTTGATCCGTGTTGCTTGACTTTCCAGAAGCATTCGATACAGTTTCGCACAGGCTTTTAGAGAGCAAAATACGAATTTACCTAGTGAATTATCTGAATGGGACGGAAAACGGTTGATATGTGATGATCATGTACTGCCAAACTGGATAATTTATACAAGAGAACTAGCTTCACAATTTGAGCAAGTCAATAATGTTTTGGTTCAAACTTGTAAACTTGTGGTTAAGTTCTATGTGACGAAACTGCTGAGGTCATCACACTACTTAATCTAACTTAGAAAAACTTACGCTAAAGACGACACACACAGCCGTGCCCGAGGGAGGATTCGGACCTCCCAAGGGCGAAACTGCCCGAACCGTGACAAGGCGCCCAAGACAACGCGGTAGTATGTCTTCACCTGTGGCCCTCATGCAAGCATTTACTCGGCTTGCCATTGATTGATAGGGTTTTTGGATGTCCTCCTACGGATATCGTGCCAGATTCCGTCATACAGGTTCGTTAGGTCGCGAAAATCCCCAGCTGCGGTAGTCACCGCGGTAGTTTCACAATCATGGTCGTTACCAGCGCCGGCCGTAGAACACTAACTTGCGACATTGCGAGCTTTACTTCACACCTTACTGCTGCGCGCAGCTATCAATAACCAGCGGTATAGTTGCCAAGCGGTTGTTGATAGATACGTACAGCTAAAGAGAGAAAAAAGAAACGGTGGTGTGCCACATGAAGTACAACATCCACAGAGAGTTTTCTTTTGAATAGTGCGAATAATTGAGATTCATTATGTCTGTACAATGAATGGTTAGTTAAAAAAAGACAAATGATTTGGTAGATATTATTTGCAAGGAAGAACTGAGTTGATCACTTGTCCTTAAATTTACTCTTTAGACCTGCACCGGACAAATTACGTCTAATCAAATATTGTGTGACTAGTGAAATGATAATACAGCTTTTAACAGAAGGTAAAACTAAGTTGTTGTTGTTGTTGTTGTTGTTGTTGTGGTCTTCAGTCCTGAGACTGGTTTGATGCAGCTCTCCGTGCTACTCTATCCTGTGCAAGCTTCATCTCCCAGTACCTACTGCAACCTACATCCTTCTGAATCTGCTTACTGTATTCATTTCTTGGTCTCCCTTTATGATTTTTACCCTCCACACTGCCCTGCAATACTAAATTGGCGATCCCTTGATGCCTGAGAACATGTCCTACCAACCGATCCCTTCTTCTGGTCAAGTTGTGCCACAAACTTCTCTTCTCCCCAATCTTATTCAATACTTCCTCATTAGTTATGCGATCTACCCATCTAATCTTCAGCATTCTTCTGTAGCACCACATTTCGAAAGCATCTATTCTCTTCTTGTTTAAACTATTTATCGTCCATGTTTCAGTTCCATACATGGCTACACTCCATACAAATACTTTCAGAAATGACTTCCTCACACTTAAATCAATACTCGTTGTTAACTAATTTCTCTTCTTCAGAAACGCTTTCCTTGCCATTGCCAGTCTACATTTTATATCCTCTCTACTTCGGCCATCATCAGTTATTTTGCTCCCCAAATAGCAAAACTCCTATACTACTTTAAGTGTCTCATTTCCTAATCTAATTCCCTCAGCATCATCCGACTTAATTCGACTACATTCCATTATCCTCGTTTTGCTTTTGTTGATGTTCATGTTATTTCCTCCTTTCAAGACACTGTCCATTCCGTTCAACTGCTCTTCCAGGTCCTTTGGTGTCCCTGACAGAATTACAATGTCATCGGCGAACCTCAAAGTTTTTATTTCTTCTCCATGGACTTTAATACCTACTCTGAAATTTTGTGTTGTTTCCTTTACTGCTTGCTCAATATACAGATTGAATAAGATCGGGGATAGGCTACAACCCTGTCTCACTCCCTTCCCAACCACTGCCTCCCTTTCATGTCCCTCGACTCTTATAACTGCCATCTGGTTTCTGTACAAATTGTAAATAGCCTTTCGCTCCCTGTATTTTACCCTTGCTACCTTTTGAATTTGTAAGAGAGTATTCCAGTCAACATTGTCAAAAGCTTTCTCTAAGTCTACAAATGCTAGAAACGTAGGTTTGTCTTTCCTTAATCTTTCTTCTACGATAAGGCGTAAGGTCAGTATTGCCTCACGTTTTCCAGTATTTCTACGGAATCCGAACTGATCTTCCCCGAGTTCGGCTTCTACCAGTTTTTCCATTCGTCTGTAAAGAATTCGTGTTAGTATTTTGCAGATGTGGCTTATTAAACTGTACTAACTACAATAGGAAAAATAGAAGAATTTAAGAACTTGAGACATAACTAAAGAGGCTTTCACTACATTCGCAATGTTCAGCGTCCGCAATGTATAAGATAACCAATATCACTATTCAATCGTGCGGGAGCGTGGTAACATGGTAGCTGAGGACAGTTGTTCGATCTCGCGGGCAACAAAGTGTGGAGAAGGGGAGATTTTTTTTCGGGCGAGAGTGCCAGAGATGGGATGAAGCAGGGGGCCCACGTACCTCAAAGCGGACAGCGGAAGAGCCGATGTTCCGGCAGGGACCAGAGAACGGGACAGACGTGCGGTACTACTGGTGGAGAGGGGGTTGGGGGAGGGGGCGGGAGAGAGAGAGAGAGAGAGAGAGAGAGAGAGAGAGAGAGAGAGAGAGCAGCGTGGGTCGATACACAGAGGAGAGCAGTGCCAGATAAGCCGCTAATAACGCGGCCGATACCGATACAGGCACAAAGGGCCGCCTTGTGGAGGGCGGGCGCAAAAACCAGCAGCGCTCAGCGACGCGACACGACGTGGCGGGCAGCATACAGCAGACAGCAGACGCAGCACGGCGCAACAGCTGCAGGCGCGCAGAGCGGCACTCAGCGGCGATAGCGGCCATCCTGTCCCACTTCTGTCTCTCCGCACGCACACACACACACACACACACACACACACTCAGCTGACGTGTCAATAACCACAGCAAGTAACTCCCTGCACCTCGCGCAGCTTATTTCTGTACCCCTCTCTTTCCTACTCTTCTAACTCTTTACCGGATTGCAGCCAATTTTCGCCTGCTTTGCACCGCTCTGCCAATTTCTATTAAGATACACTCACCCTTTTCTGCTAGAGTTGTCCGCGTCATTACAGGTTTCTTAAGTTTCGCCACTATTTCCGTCTTTGTCAAACTCTTCATCTCAGGGTAGCTGTCCAATAGAAAGCGGTGAGAAGTTCCGTAAGTTGATTACTGTTCTGCGACGATACAAATAAGCGTTGCTGAGGAAATATTTTGCGGTATGAAGCGCTGAGAACCACAAGCGCCTGCTCACTGTCGTCGGTTTTGAGACTGTAGCATGCATGCTGCTCCCGATGTCTCTCGACCACAAATTTTCATTGTTGTAGGAACACTCACTGGTTCTACTGACGCCCTTCATAAAATCGGGAAACTCTTGAAGGAATGCACCACAATAACGTTTAAGACAGTTTCCGATCTCACTAGGGAAAAAGAAAGTGTTCTTGGCAACGATGTACATTTCAAAAATTATTAAGATGAAGTTTTTAACAGTTTGGCTTGATCTATTATTTAAAGTGACATATTCTTCATTGGGGTCATGGAAGGCCATTGTTTTCTTCAAGACATTTCGAGGGAGACCATAATTTGTCATTTCCCCACAATTTTAGATGCCTCGCTAAAAGCAAATATCACCCTTGAAACACAAAGACTTAAGACAGCTATTTAACCTAACTTAAAACATTAAAACAAGCAGTTTTATCTGAGTATTAAGAAAACTGTCTTAATCGCGTTTACTTATTTATTTATTTATTTAGTGGCGACCGTTTTTAGCCTGCCGCAGGGGCCATCTTCAGGGCGAATATACCGCTGGTCGACTGCTGGTGACGTCACCTCTGTCACGTTTCCTGCCACACCTTGACAGACGTGACGTCACCAGCAGTCGACCAGCTGTATGTTAGTCCTGAAGATGGCCTCTGCGGCGGGCTGAAAACGGTCGCCTCTAAATAAATAAACGCGATTAAGACAGTTTTCTTAATAATAAGTTAATTTTATTTCAATCGCTGTTATTCCACAACCATGTTGTCCGAACATCTAAGTTTTGTTGTAGATCGAATGGGACAAGATAATTCATGTTTGCTTACGATTTCACCAAAAAAAGTGTTCGTGGCTAGGTTGTGCATTTCAGAAATTTTATAAAGTTGAAGATTTCTATAGGTTGCCTTAATCGGTTGTTTAAAGTGACATACTCTTCATTAGAGTCATGGAAGGCTACTGTTTTCTTCAAGACATTTCGATTGAGACCTTAATTTGTCATTTTCCCACAATTTGTAGATGCCTTGCAGAACGCAAATATCAACCTTCAGGCACAAAGACTTAACAAAACAACTAGATAAAAATCTTAAGACATGAAAACACATAGAATTAACAAAACTACTGGATTTCATGTCTAAATTAAACAACCAGTTTCATCTAAACCTCAATCGACACAATATGCTTCATGAAAATGATGATAACGAGGACCAAGAAGTGTTGGGATGAGTCGTAACTGTGCGAGTGGTGCAACTACTCTCTGTTCTTTATATTCCCATTCTACTTACATGTTAATAACAAACTGCCTAACACTCACAAAGACATTATTACCATTAGCCTATGTACGAAAACCTTATGTGTTAGAATTAATAATATTAATCCAAAATATTAATCCTACAATTTCCTAATATAAAATGGGTACATGATTCTTTTGTAGGAAATACAGGATGCTGAGGTTTGATTAAAAAACAACTCACATCTATGAGGCTGGTAATTTTCCTATAAACTTGATTTTCACAAACATCTACTTTTCTCAAAACTTTGTTGCCGCGCTTTGAGTTCTTTTGGTTCTTAGTGCCTCATATGTTTGTGTCTGACTTGTAATTCAAATTATCTGTTTCATGGACAGTGAGTTGACTACATATTAATGATCGATAACTGATACAACAAGCAGACTCGGGTGAATTTGGTTCTTAAACTGAATGTACTAAAAGTTCCTACCTTTCGAAGCATTGCCTGAATTATTCAGCAAGATTTCTGACATTCTGTTTTGTAAGTGTGATTCAAACGTATTTTGTGTATAGCTATAAATTCGTCGAAACGTATGTTTTTCGGGAAGAAGGTAGAGGTGGCAGAGGCTGCAAGTAAGATGGGGCTGGATGTTTTAGCTGTTAGTGACACGCGGGTAAGGGGTGAGAAAGAAGAGGAAGTGGGAGAATACAAGGTCTACCTGTCAGGAGTCAAATCAGGAATAGCACAATGGGGTGTAGGGCTTTACATCACGAAAGAAATGGAACCCAGCGTAGTTGCAATAAGGTATGTAAACGAACGACTGATGTGGGTAGATTTGACAGTGTCTAGCAAGAAATTTAGGATTGTGTCAGTATATTCGCATTGTGAAGGGACAGATCAAGATAAGATGGATAGTTTTTATGAGGCACTCAGTGACGAACTTGTTAGAGTAAAGGACAAGGACAGTGTTCTGCTCATGGGTGATTTTAACGCCAGGATTGGAAATCGAACAGATGGGTATGAAAAGGTTATAGGTAAATATGGAAAGAAAGGATATGGAGGCCAACAGGAACGGGAAACAACTCTTGGATTTCTGTGACAGTATGGGCTTAGTAACCACAAACTCCTTTTTTAAACGTAAGAACATTCACCGGTATACTTGGGAAGGCAGGGGAACCAGATCTGTCATTGACTATATAATAACAGATCAGGAATTCAGGAAGGCTGTGAGGGACACACGTGTATTCAGGGGATTCTTCTTTGATGACACTGATCGTTGTTTAATCTGCAGTGAAATTGGGAGTGTGAGGCTGAAAGTGCAGGTGGTCAGTTCCATATGTAGGAGGATAAGAGTGGGAAAACTTCAGCATAAGGACATCAGGCACAAGTACATAACAGCGATCTCAGAAAGGTACCAGTTAGTTGAATGTAGTCAATTACAGTCATTGGAAAAGGAATGGACAAGGTACAGGGACACAGTACTAGAAGTGGCTAAAGAATGTCTTGGAACAGTAGTGTGTAAAGGTAGGATGAAGCAAACAGCTTGGTGGAATGATACAGTCAAGGCAGCCTGTAAAAGGAAAAAGAAGGCGTATCATAAATGCCTACATACTAGAACTCAGGTAGACAGAGAAAGTTATGTTGAAGAAAGAAACAAAGCCAAACAGATAATTGCAGCAGCCAAGAAGAAATCAGATTCAGAAGGACGTAGGTTGCAGTAGGTACTGGGAGATGAAGAAGCTTGCACAGGATAGAGTAGCATGGAGAGCTGCATCAAACCAGTCTCAGGACTGAAAACCACAACAAAGAAGAAATCTTGGGAAGACTTTGGAAACAGGTTGGAGACTATGGGTCAAGCTGCTGGAAAACCATTCTGGAGTGTAATTAGCAGTCTTCGAAAGGGAGGTAAGAAGGAAATGACAAGTATTTTGGACAGGTCAGGAAAACTGCTGGTGAATCCTCTGGATGACTTGGGCAGATGGAGAGAATATTTTGAAGAGTTGCTCAATGTAGGTGAAAACACGATCAGCAATGTTTCAGATTACGAAGTAGAATGGGATAGGAATGATGATGCAAATAGGATCACATTTATAGGAAGTGGAGAAAATGGTCAATAGATTGCAGTGCAATAAAGCAGCTGGGGTGGATGAAATTAAGTCGGAACACAGGATAATTGAAATGGCCTGGGAGTCGGGACAGGTTCCATCAGACTGGACAAAAGCAATAATTACACCAATCTCTAAAGATGGAAACAGAAAGGATTGTAACAACTACAGAGGTGTCTCTTTAATCAGCGTTGTGGGTAAACTCTTCTCAGGTATTGTTGAAAGGAAAGTGCGAGTATTAGTTGAGGACCAATTGGATGAAAATCAGTGTGGGTTTAGGCCTCTTAGAGATTGTCAGGACCAGATCTTTAGCTTACGGCAAATAATGGAGAAGTGTTATGAGTGGAAGAGGGAATTGTATCAATGCTTTGTAGATCTAGAAAAGGCATATGACCGGGTTCCTAGGAGGAATTTATTGTCCGTTCTACGAGATTATGGAATAGGAGGCAAACTTTTGCAAGCAATTAAAGATCTTTACATGGATAGTCAGGCAGCAGTTAGAGTTGATGGTAAATTGAGTTCATGGTTCAGAATAGTTTCAGGGGTAAGACAAGGCTGCAACCTGTCTCCACTGTTGTTCATATTAGTTGTGGATCATATGTTGAAAACAATAGACTGGCTTGGTGAGATTACGATATGTGAACACAAAATAAGCAGTCTTGCATATGCGGATGACTTAATTGTGATGGCAGATTCGATTGAAAATTTGCAAAGTAATATTTCAGAGCTAGATCAGAAATGTAAGGACTATGGTATGAAGATTAGCATCTCCAAAACGAAAGTAATGTCAGTGGTAAAGAAATATAAAGGATTGAGTGCCAAATAGGAGGAACAAAGTTAGAACAGGCGGACGATATCAAGTACTTAGGATGTATATTCTCACAGGATGGCAACATAGTGAAAGAACTGGAAGCGAGGTGTAGCAAAGCTAATGCACTGAGCGCTCAGCTACGATCTACTCTCTTCTGCAAGAAGGAAGTCTGTACCAAGACTAAGTTATCTGTTCACCGTTCAATCTTTCGACCAACTTTGTTGTATGGGAGCGAAAGCTGGGTGGATTCAGGTTACCTGATCAACAAGGTTGAGGTTACGAATATGAAAGTATCTAGGATGATTGCAGGTACTAGCAGATGGGAACAATGGCAGGAGGAAATCAAAGAAAAACTGGGAATGAACTCTATAGATGTAGCAGTCAGGATGAACAGGCTTAGATGGTGGGGTCAGGTTACACGCATGGGAGGAGCAAGGTTACCCAAGAGACTCATGGGTTCAGCAGTAGAGGGTAGGAGGAGTCGGGGCAAACAAAGGAGAAGGTACCTAGATTCAGTTAAGAATGATTTTGAAGCAATAGGTTTAATATCAGAAGAGGCACCAATGTTAGCACTGAATAGGGGATCGTGGAGAAGTTTTATAAGGGGGCTATGCTCCAGACTGAACACTGAAAGGCATCATCAATCTTAAATGATGATGATGATGATGATGATGATGATGATGATGATGATGATGATGATGTAAGTTTTTCGTAAAGTGCAACATGACGTGCACACTCAAACGCCTTGGAAAGATCAGAAAAATGTCAACTGCCGATGCTTTATTATATATTTACGTACCGTACGCTGTCTGTTATTACCATCTGTGGGATTACTCTCTTAGTATTTAGTGGTTGTCATCATGTTAACCATGTCAGCTTTCGTCGAAAGTTCGATGTTTATTGGCTTGTTTACGAAATAAACACTTATTTAGTTGCGATTGTGGCTATAAGTTAATGAATTAACATCCAAGAAACCAGTATGTTTCAAGCAGCTGGACTCCTTAATCGAGAAGAAATGCGTAATGTTATACATTTAGCGAAAAATGTATGCTACGACACTTAATATTGCTATGAGCTGTGTTGCTTGTAGTTTGGAGTTGCGGGAAATGTCGTTGGCTGGTGTGCTGTGAGTCGCCAGCTCTAGCCCGACCAGGGGTAGTTATTTACTATTCATCATTTCTAGAAGATTCTACAAATTTCTTATGTTTGTAATTATTGCCTCTTTTGAAATATTCCATGCTTGCATAAACAGCAGATCTCTTCGTCCAATTTAGTTCTGTTTCGGTTGTACGTTGATGTATTTTACGTGTTAATTGTCGTATTTTATTGGCGACTTTGCATTCAGATTTGAACTTGAGTGTGCTTACAACACGCTATTGTTTGGTGGAGACGGCAGGTTTCACTGGCTATGTCTGTATCGATCCGTGAGCCACTGTAAGGAATTCCAGCAACGGAAGCATGTGCCGCAATTACCTCCGGGGCATCTGGAACCAATACCGCCTGCAACAGCGCCATACCATCGAACTGGAATGGACCTCTTGAGGAGTTTCCCCAAGTCAGCAAACGGGAATCGATGGATAGTCTGAACTGAATACCCTGTCCGCAACGCTGTCACATAACTTGTGCGTACTGGAGAAACTACGGAAATTACAAAGTTTCTTCCAGAAGACATCATTTCAAGGCACGGAGTACCCCGTGTAATGATCTCTGCTCGTGAAAAACTTTTCCAATTTAGACTATGTAACTTGTGGCCTTAGTAGTAGATTAATGATATAATATGAGCGTTATGGCCAATGAATTTGATTTTGGACAAGGCTATCGTCTCTGAAGACACTTTGACCGGTTAATGGAGAGAAGAGTACAACAAGTTATTCTAATGAACAGCCTGTTCTACTCCTGCACTTCCAACTAACTTGGATTTCGTTTAATACTAAAAACAGTTTCATCATGTAAAGTAGATATCGACGGGAGTCACGTGGTACCTCCAAGTGACCGCAAGAAATTCAATTTAAATAACAGAGGAGTTAATGAACACCGTCGCCAACCGAACTGGACACTCCTGTTCAATATGTAAGCGATATTGCGGAAAGCAGTGAATAAGTAACTGTTTGACTATATGTGTAGTAACAGAAAGTTGACATACGTTTCTTACAACACGACACATTATGAATAAAGAAAAGAAATGTCTTATTTGGTTATTGCTCAGATTTGTTAGTTTGTATAAGATATTGAAGCTCGTTATTAAAAGGTAAATGATTGACTGGATATTGTTATTTTGTTGCGACAAAAATTTACGTAACCTCAGATTAACGTTTACTTACATTCGCTAGATTCCTGGATATTCCAAGCTACGTACTCTGAATGACTGTAATTACTATGAAAATTGATTGGATTGAATAAGCAACTGTCATGTTTCAACGAACTGGCAAAGTGGAAATACTAACCAAGCCAGCACACAGCATGATTGTTAAAAATGGTTCAAATGGCTCTGAGCGCTATGGGACTTAACATCTGCGGTCATCAGTCCCCTAGAACTTAGAACTACTTAAACCTAACTAACCTAAGGACATCACACCATCCATGCCCCATTCAGGATTCGAACTTGCGACCGTAGCGGTCACGCGGTTCCAGACTGAAGCGCCTAGAACCGCACGGCCACACCGGTCGGCCAGGATTGTTAAATAGACTCAGAGATGAAGTACATAAGCTTAATTTATACATATTACATTTCTAATTAATACATAGTAGCTAAATGTTTTCAAATTAAAATAAGTACGAGGGCTATTCGGAAAGCAGGGAACGATAGGTCGCGAAATGGAAAATGGAAACCACAGTAAAAATCAAAACTGTTTTACTTGCAACAGTTAGCTACAACGTCCAGCTACTTATCTACATAGTCACCGATCCGACTTTGACGTTTGTCGTAGCGTTGTACCAACTTTCCAATACGTGGTTATAGAAGGCAGCCGCCAGTGCTTTCCTCCAATACTCTATGCAGGACTACAGCTCGTTCTCTGTGCCAAAATGTTGTCTTCATAGCCAAAGGTTCAAGTGAGCAGAGATGAAACTCAGAGGGAGATAATTACGGGCTGTATTGTGGGTAATCAAATAGTTCCAATTGAAAACGATGCAGGAGCATCTTCATTGCCCCTGTAAAATGCGGCTGAGAATTGTCTTGAAGAAGAAAACGCACGACAGTTATGTAATAAGTAATGTTGGTTGCATAGCTTCAGGCGAAATTTCTCACCATGTCCTCGTAGTTGGCGGCAGAAACTATTGTTCTAGGTATCTTTACGTGCTCCCTGTGTGCGCAGAACTAAAAAGAATGACGTAACGCGATCGATGGGCATACTAGAGACACTTCCCAGGACACCTGTGGAAAACTTCATCGGCTTTTTGCTGTGGTTTTCATTTCGTGACAGATCGTTCCTTACTTTCCGAATAACCCACGTACGTCACATACCGATAGAAAAAATCATAATATCAAACAATCGTTATAAAGAGTAATTAAATTTCCGGAATATATTTGTCTAATCGCCAGAATGTTGAAAGCAAGCGTGAAAATGTGCATGCATTGTGTTTTAGAGGTGATGGATGCCAGTTTGTGGGCTAGAGTTCCATGGCTGTTGCACTTGGTCGATCAATAGAGGGACGGTTAATGCTGTTTGTGGATGACGCTGGAGTTTCCGTTCGATGATGTCCCATATGTGCTCCTCTGGAGACAGTTCTGGTGATCGAGCAGGACAAGTCGACACTCTGTACAGGATGTTGGGTTACAACAGCAGTTCGTGGGCGAGTGTTAACATGTTGGTAAACTTATGCTGGAATGGCGGCACAACAGGTCGAATCACCAGACTGACGTACAAATTTACTGTGAAGGTGCGTGGGATAACCATGGAAGTGCTCCTGCTGTCACACGAACTCACCATAACTCTAAGTGAAGGTCCTGTATGTGTAGCACGTGGACAGGCTGGTTGTAGACCCTCAGCTCGCCTGCCCTTAATCAACACACGGCTACACCTGGCACCGAGGTGGAAAACACAACAGACCTCCACCCTGCCCTCGAATGACATTTCGCTTCATGCCACTGAAATCGCAATGGGTGGTATAACGGTATATTGATAATTTTTACTTATGGACCGTCTGACAGCAACTGAATAAAACACAATTTTAGTACCGTACGAGTTTCACCTTTATTTTCTGCAAGGCATCATCAGTGGCCTGGAATATGTACATATGTTAGCTATTTAATTTGTATTTTTGTCACTGTGCCTATAGGTTATAAACAGTTCTGGTGGTTGGTATTTCGTATTATGTAGTAATGTTTTGAACTGTACTCACGGTTTCGTGGACAATTTCTTACATATTACGCTCCTGCTGCATTTTTGGTGTTGTTCTTCGTCTTATGAATGCGAATTTGCGATTTTTTTCACATACCACAGCATAAGAAGAAGAACAACACCAAAAATGCAACAGGAGCGCAATATGTAAGAAATTGTTCACGCAACCTGCAAGTACAGTTCAAAACATTAGTACTTAATAGGAAATAACAACCACCAGAACTGTTTATAACCTATAGGCAAAGTGACCAAAATGGAAATGAAATAGCTAACATATGTACATATTCCAGGCCACTGATGATGCCTTGCAGAAAATAGAGGCGTAACACGTATGCACTAAAATTGTGTTTCATTCAGTTGGTGTCAGTCTGTCCATAAGTAAAAATTATCAATATACCGTAATATTACACGCAACTGAGGAAGACAGGACCAAAAACGTTGAAGACGCAATGGTGGTAGTTTGCATTCAGGGGAACACACACTACAGGACTTGTGGCTCGGAGCTTTGTAACAGTTCCTTGTGCCACTGTGGTGTCAGCTGCTGTTCAGAATGATGATGCAGGTGCAGTGCGCTGCTGCAGAGCCATACGCGAAACATGATGTTCTTCCCTGCTGGTAGTGCCACGTGGACGTCTGTATCCCGGTCCACTTGGACCGTCATTCTAGTGGCCACCTCTGCCAGCAATCATGCACAAAGTCTACAGTCCTGCCAAGATTTTCTGCAACATCGCAGGAAGGACATCCAGCTCCTGGTAATCCTATTACACGATCTAGTTTAAATTCAGTGGGGCCTTAAAGGCATTATTGAATAACACCAACTCAATCACGAAGGTAACTAGCGCTCACCACCTTTACAGTATGTTTAAAAACAAACCTGATTTGAATCTTCACAGCGGCGCTACTAGTGGCATTCTTATGTCAAGACATGTTTCAGGTCTAGAAACACGCCTGCCAGCTTTCGTTTATGTCGCACAACTTCTTGGTGCTGCGATAATTTTTTGCATCTTTATTTGTAATAAACAAGCTCGATAAAATGTTTTAGGTAGCATATCTGTATTATATTGTCACAACGTGTATCTGAGCTAATTCTACGTTGCCACGTAGCCTACGGGATGACAACTGCCGCTTGTCAGACATCACATGTGAAATCGATGATTGTTGTTGTTGTGGTCTTCAGTCCTGAGACTCGTTTGATGCAGCTCTCCATGCTACTCTATCCTGTGCAAGCTTCTCCATCTCCCAGTACCTACTGCAACCTACATCCTTCTGAATCTGCTTACTGTATTCATCTCTTGGTCTCCCTCTACGATTTTTACCCTCCACGCTGCCCTCCAATACTAAATTGGTGATCGCTTGATGCCTCAGAACATGTCCTACCAACCGATCTCTTCTTCTTGTCAAGGTGTGCCACAAGCTCCTCTTCTTCCCAATTCTATTCAATACCTCCTCATTAGTTATGTCATCTACCCATCTAATCTTCAGCATTCTTCTGTAGCACAACATTTCGAAAGCTTCTATTCCCTTCTTGTTTAAACTATTTATCGTCAATGTTTCACTTCCATACATGGCTACACTCCCTACAAGTACTTTCAGAAACAACTTCCTGACACTTAAATCTATACTCGATGTTAACAAATTTCTCTTCTTCAGAAACGCTTTCCTTGCCGTTGCCAGTCTACATTTTATATCCTCTCTACTTCGACCATCATCAGTTATTTTGTTGACCAAATAGCAAAACTCCTTTACTCCTTTAAGTGTCTCATTTTCTAATCTAATTCCCTCAGCATCACCCGACTTAATTCGACTGCATTCCATTATCCTCGTTTTGCTTTTGTTGATGTTCATCTCATACCCTCCTTTCAAGACACTGTCCATTCCGTTCAAATGCTCTTGCAGGTCCTTTGCTATCACTGACAGAATTACAATGTCATCGGCGAACCTAAATGTTTTTATTTCTTCTCCATGGATTTTAATGCCTACTTCAAACTCTTCTTTTGTTTCCTTTACTGCTTGGTCAATATACGGATTGAATAGCATCGGGATGAGGCTACAAACCTGTCTGACTCTCTTTCCAAACATTGCTTCCCTTTCATGTCCCTCGACTCTTATTACTGCCATCTGGTTTCTGTACAAATTGTAAATAGCCTTTCGCTCCCTGTATTTTACCCCTGCCACCTTTATAATTTGAAAGAGAGTATTCCAGTCAACATTGTCAAAAGCTTTCTCTAAGTCTACAAGTGTTAGAAACGTAGGTTTGCCTTTCGTTAATCTTTCTTCTAAGATGCGTCGTAAGGTCAGTATTGCCTCACGTGTTCCAGTATTTCTACGGAATCCAAACTGATCTTCCGCAAGGTCGGCTTCTACTAGTTTTTCCATTCGTCTGTAAAGAATTCGCGTTAGTATTTTGCAGCCGTGACTTATTACACTGATAGTTCGGTAATTTTCACATCTGTCAACACCTGCTTTCTTTGGGATTGGAATTAATATATTCTTCTTGAAGTCTGATGGAATTTCGCCTATCTCATACATCTTGTTCACCAGATGGTAGAGTTTTGTCAGGACTGGCTCTCCCAAGGCTGTCACTAGTTCTAATGGAAAGTTGTCTACTACCGGGGCCTTGTTTCGCCTTAGGTCTTTCAGTGCTCTGTCAAACTCTTCAAGCAGTACCATATCTCCCATTTCATCTTCATCTACATCCTCTTCCATTTCCACAATATTGTCGTCAAGAACATCGTCCCTGTGTAGACCCTCTATATACTCCTTCCACTATTCTGCTTTCTCTTCTTTGCTTAGAATTGGGTTTCCATATGAGCTCTTGATATTCAAGCAAGTGGTTCTCTTTTCTCCAAAGGCCTATTTAATTTTCCTCTAGGCAGTATCAATCTTACCCCTAGTGATATATGCCTCTTTATCCTTACATTTGTCCTGTAGCCATCCCTGCTTAGCCATTTTACACTTCCTGTCGATCTCATTTTTGAGAAGTTTGTATTCCTTTTTGCCTGCTTCATTTACTGCATTTTTATATTTTCTCCTCTCATCAATTAAATTCAATATTTCTTCTCTTACCCAAGGGTTTCTACTAGTCCTCGTCTTTTTACCTATTTTATCCTCATCTGCCTTCACCACTTCATCCCTCAAAGCAATCCACTCTTCTTCTACTGTATTTCTTTCTCCCATTCCTGTCAGTTGTTCCCTTATGCTCTCCCTAAAACTCTGTACAACCCCTGGTTCTTTCAGTTTATCCAGATCCCATCTCGTTAAATTCCAACCTTTTTGCAGTTTATCCCGTGTTAATCTACAGTTCATACCAATAGATTGTGGTCAGAGTCTACATCTGCCCCTGGAGATGTCTTACAATTTAAAACCTGGTTCCTAAATCTCTGTCTTACCATTATATAAACTATATGAAATCTTCTAGTATCTCTAGGGTTCTTCCATCTATACAACCTTTTTTTATGAAACTTGAACCAAGTGTTAGTTATGATTAATTTATGCTCTGTGCAAAAGTCCACCAGGCGGCTACCACTTTCATTTCTTAGACCTAATCCATATTGTCCTACTACGTTTCCGTCTCTTCCTTTTCCTACTCTTGAATTCCAGTCAGACATGACTATTAAATTTTCGTCTCCCTTCACTACCTGAATAATTTCTTTTATCTCATCATACATTTCATCAATTTCTTCATCATCTGCAGAGCTAGTTGGCATATAAATTTGTACTACTGTAGTAGGCGTGAGCTTCGTGTCTATCTTTGTGACAATAATGCGTTCACTATGCTGTTTGTAGTAGCTTACCCGCACTCCTATTTTTTTATTCATTATTGAACCTACTCCTGCATTATCCCAATTTGATTTTATATTTATAACCTTGTATTCACCTGACCAAAAGTCTTGTTCCTCCTGCCACCGAACTTCACTAACTGCCACTATATCTACTTTTAACCTCTGCACTTCCCTTTTAAAATCTTCTAACCTACCTGCCCGATTTAGGATTTGACATTCCACGCTCCGATCCGTAGAACGCGTTTTCTTTCTCCTGATAACGACGTCCTCTTGAGTAGCCCCCGCCCGGAGATCCGAATGGGGGACTATTTTACATGCGGAATATTTTACCCAAGAGGATGCCATCATCATTTAATCATAAATTGAGGAGTGTGACCCGCAATTAAGCGACGGCGTCTATGTCCTCCATATCAAGCCATACTGCAGTTCTAAGGCGCAGATTGACGATGGGAGCTTCTATTTAGCACCGCTATAATTGAGAATGTCTAGACTCAAGACGATGTGGTCTGCCCCACTGAGCACTTCTAAAACAGCGCGTCGAGTCTGCTTTCGGATTTGGACTTGAGAGCGGTTATGATGTGTCAAATTTAATATATTAGGATTTTACTTTGACCATGTAGCGCCACGTGCACCGTACTACTCCTATACATGTTTAATAATTGCAGGTTTGTCTCCATTGATCTAGAATAGGGCGTAAAAAGTTATACTTTTGATTAAAATTCTTGTTTGAAATCTTGGTAATTCATAAATCAAGGGGCTGATGGACGATGGCTGCTAGTGAGTATTGAAATAATGAATAAAGTTGAAAACTGATGCCGGCCCGGGGCTCAAACCCTGATTTATCTGTTGTTATTTGCAATCCTAAGGACGCGCGGAAGCAACAGCGTTGCAGAAATGCTCATCAAAATCCAGTGGCCGACGCTACAAGAGGGGCGTCGTGCACTGCGGAGTGCTTAACTGTTGACATTCTGAGAAGAGTCAGACAGCATGTTAGTCCGTCTTACACTGTAGCAGTGGCAGCAGTATTAATAGCAGTAGCAGCGGTAGTTAATGTTAATGTTGAGGATTTCAGCCCGACGACTGGTTTGATCCAGCTCTCCACGTCAATAACTCTTCATAATTTATTGTATCTACATACCCAATACTCAGCACATTTCTGAAGCATCACATTTCCAGAGCTAATAATACCCTCTTGTTTGAACTGTTTATACGTCTCACTTCCGTATGAGGCTTCGTTTCAAATACTGTCCGCAAGGCTTCCTGAGTCTTAACACATTGCACTTTTAAATAAAAAGAATCTTGCTAGTATAAGTATGCATTTTATATCTTCTTTACTTCTACCTTATTCAGTAATTTAGTTGAATAACAGCAAAATTCTACCAATTTTGGTGTCTTATTTATTAATTTAGTTCCCTTAGCATCATCTGATTTCATCATACTATATTCTATTCTCTTTGTTTTAATTTTGTCGAAGTTTACCTTATAACCTCTTTTCAAAACACTACCCTTTCTGACCAGCTGTCCTCCGAGCTGTTTCTGAAAAAAGTACAGTGTCACTGGCAAAATTTAAAGTGTTTACGTATTGTTCCTGAAATTTAATTAATTTTACAAATTTCTCTTTGGTTTTCTTTGGAGGTTGCGCCCAGTGTGCTGTTGTTGTCGTGGTCTTTAGTCCGAAGACCATTGAAACAGCTCTCTATGCAAATTTATTCCGTGAAACCATTTCTGTCTCTGTATAAGTACTGCGATCTTCGTCCATATGAGCTTACTTATTGTAGTCAAGCTTGTATCTACATATACATTTTCCTCTACATGACAATTCTACAATTCACATTTAAGTTCCTGGCAGACAGTGCATCCAACCACTTCCACATTATTTCTCTACGTTCCACTCTCGAAGAGCGTAAGGAAAAAACGAACATTATATATTTACGTGTGAGCTCTGATTTCTCTTATTTTAATAGGATGATCATTTCTCCCTGTGTAGTCGCCGTCAACAGAATATTTCTGCATCCGGAAGAGAAAGTTGGAGATTCAAATTTCGTGGATCGCCTTACTGCTAAATGTTGTCACCTCAACTGGGGTATCATGATCTTGAGACTTTCTCCCCTTTACTAGACCATAAATAACAGCATCACCTGCAAACAACATGGGCCGTATCTACATTTTTACCACACGCACTCTCCTACCCATTACTTCATTGACGGATCATTACCGTCTCATTTCTGTCTCAAATTCTGCTTCAGGATCAAATCTCCTACTTCATTTTCTCTGCTTCCTGACCCATGTTTTAGAAAATTATCTTCAAATATCTTTCAAAGTGGAAACATTCTGTGTATTCGTTCCACCTTTCAACCTTTAAGTTTCTGCTTAATACTGGGTTGTCGTCTCAGCTCTTAATATTCACGCAGGTGCTCCTATTTTCTCCATAGCCTCCTTTAAATTTCCTGCAAGCGGCATCTTACTTTACCGAAGTGATGCATGCTTCTACGTAGTGCCTTCCATTTGTTCTCTAGCCCTTCCTCCTTTACCATTCTGCACTCACGGTCAGTTCCTTTTTTTACACTTCTGTATTCGCTTTTCTCTGGTTCATTAGCTGCTAGTGAGTATTGAAATAATGAACAAATTTGAAAACTGATGCCGGCCCGGGGCTCAAACCCTGATTTATCTGTTGTTATTTGCAATCCTAAGGACGCGCGGAAGCAACAGCGTTGCAGAGATGCTCATCAAAATCCATTACCTGCATTTTTAGTGTCATTATTCTTGTTTCGTCAGTGGAATTCAATAAGATTTTAGTTATCGAATGATTTCTTCTGGACGTTGTCATTTTGCCTAGTTTGTCCTCTGATATCTTCTCTCATGACATAAACCTGTTGTAGTCCTTTCCCCTTTTCCAGGTAGCCCCTTTGAAACCCTCGGTAACTTCTTTGTCTTTATATTTATCCAGATACCGACTTCTTATTCACCTTCCTTTGCGCAATATCTTCAATTTTAACATTCAGTTCATAGATAACGAATTATGTTTCACAGTTTAAAAACCTCTGCATACTCTTACGTAACTTAGAAACATTCCTCGGTGTTTCCAGATCTCTTCTACGTGTACACCTTTCTGTCACAATTTTTAAGCCAAGTGTCGCCTACAATTAAATTCTCCTCTACCTAAATTCTGGAAAGGCTTCCTATTTCATTACTTTTCCCAATCAGTGTTCTACTACATTCCTTTGTCTTCCTTTTTCTACTGTGAAACTCCAGTCACCCGTCACTAATACGTTGCCTTCTCCTTTAAGAATCGAAATAAATTAACAACTATCTTGGGATGGATTTTTTTTACAGCAGGTATATAATAATTGCAGCAGTTTAGAATAAAATGTCCGTTTTACGTCCTGTACAAGAATTTTTTAATTTTATTTATGCACTTAGGCGCGTTTCGACTTTTTAACACTGTACGGTACCTTCAATAGGTGTGTTGGGATGTTACACTTTTTCTTCGTTTTTACATACTGTAACATTTTTTTTAATATAATGGGACGATACTTGCAGTAAATAACCTAATTTGTTATCTAAAAAGCATGCAGATTTCCCTCATGTGAAAAACCAATTGAAAGCATCAACTTCTACGTGTAGTCTCTGTGGTTACGTAATATGTCTGTTAAATCGTGTGTGTGTGTGTGCTTTTTTTCGTTCTTCTGAAGACCTTTATTAACGAGTGCTATCGAACGGGAGGTCAAACTGAATCTATATTTTTAGAGTTCCAGAGAGCATCTAATCAAATTGTGTATTTATGAAGTATCGTCTTAGTTGTACGCCTAGATTCGTGATTATCTGTAAGAAAGGTCGAAGTTCGTAGTAATTGATGGAAAGTCATCGAGTAAAACAAAAGTAATATCTGGCATTTACAAAGGAAGTCTTACAGGTCCTCTGCATTTCCTGATCTACATAAAAGATTTAGGAAAAGATATGAGATGCCCTCTGATATTATTTGCATATGATGCTGTCATTTATCGTTTTATAAAGTCGTTAGATGATCAACATAAATTGCAGAACAATTTAGGTAAGATGGCTGTATGATGCAAAAACTGGCACTTGACTCCAGATAATGAAAAGGGTGAAATAATACACATGAGTACCAAAATGGAGCCGCAAAACTTTGATTGCAGGTTAAGACACACAAATGTAAAGGCTGTAAATACATCTATCTATACCCGGATCCTGCTCTAGCGACTTCCGGGTCTGGATTGTTACTATTGAGATTGGGAATGTTAGTTACAGAGGGTGACCGAATGCCCTTCCTGCTGCCACCTCATACCCCCGTGACATAATCAGTGTACCCCAGCTGTCTGCATCTAATTTAAATCATGAAATAGTGCAAACGTTTGTGAAATATCTGCGAGTCGTGTAACTGAGGCGGGAAGTGGGGACCACCCGGTTATTCACCTACGGGTGTATGGAAAAGCGCCTAAAAGCTACATCCAGGCTGGCCTGCACACCGGCCCTTAATCCGTTGGGCGGATTCGATCCAGGACTGGCGCGACACTCGAGTCGAGAAAGCAGCGCATTAGCGCTCTCGGCTAACCTGGCGGGTCCACAATTAAATACACGGGAATTACAATTATGGATAACTTAAATTGGAACGATCACATAGGTAATGTGGGGAAAGCAAAGCCTGTGATTTATCGACAGAACACTGAGAAAATGCAACAGGTCTACTGATGAGTCTACTTACACTACACTTATCCACCCTCTTCTGCAGTACTGCTGTGGCAATCTGGGATCAGCATTATATAGGTTCGACGGACGATGTCGGAAAAGTTCTAAGAAGGGCAACTCATTTTGTGTTATCGTGGAATAGGGGAGACGGCACCACGGATAGCATATTCTAATTGAGGTGATAATCATTAAAGTAAAGGTGATTTTCGCTGCGGCATGGTCTTCTCGTGAAATTTTAACCACCAGTTCTGTCCACAGAGTGAAAACATTTTTTGGTGCCCACCTATACAGGGAGGAATGATCATCATAATAAGAGATATCAGACCTCGCACGGAAAGACATAACTGTTCGTTTTTCTGTCGTTCTATTCTAGAATGGAATGGAAGAGAAGTAGCTTGAAGATCGTTCGATGAACCCTCTGCCAGGCGCTTCACTGTGAATTTCAGAGTAATCACATAGGTGTAGCTGTAGACAGATCTAGAGAATTTGTCATCATCTCTTGGGATCTGTGCCCGTTACGTAATTACTTAGTGTAAACAGTGAATGATTAGCCACATTCACTTGGTCTCCTAGTAATACATCTACATGACTACACTGCAGTTCATACTTAAGAGCCTGGCAGAGGGATCATCGAGCCATATTCAAACAGTTTCGCTCCCGTTTCACTATCGGACAGCGCGCAGGAAACACGAACACTAATGCTGTCTGTGCGATCTCTGTTTCCTTTTATTTTATCACGATAATCAGTGCTCGCTCCTTAGGTGGGCGTCCACAGATTATTATGGCATTTGGAGGAGAACGTTGGCGTGAGAAGATAGCCAAAGCATAAAACGCATTTGCTTTAATGATTGCCTCCCCTACGATTATCGTGTCCAAGACACACGGCTCTATTTATCGATACTACGTTAGTAGAGAATGAGGTGATCTTCTCTGAACTTCGATGCCCGTCAGTTCTGTCTGCCAAGGACTCCATACTGGCCAACAGTACTCTCGATGGCAGGTGTAGTGTAAGCAGTTTCGTTTAGTAAACCTGTTGTGTCTTCTAAGTGTTCTACGAATAAAACATATGCTTTGGTTCGCCCTCTCCACAACATTACCTTGACGTCCATCTGCCCCTTGATTTATGAATTACCAAGATTTCAGACAAGAATTTTAATCAAAAGTATAGCTTTTTACGCCCTATTCTAGCTCAATGGAGACAAACCTGCAATTATTAAACATGTATAGGAGTAGTACGGTGCACGTGGCGCTACATGGTCAAAGTAAAATCCTAATATATTAATACTGACACGTCATAACCGCTCTTAAGTCCAAATCCGAAAGCAGACTCGACGCGCTGTTTTAGAAGTGCTCAGTGGGGCAGACCACATCGTCTTGACTCTAGACATTCTCAATTATAGCGGTGCTAAATAGAAGCTTGCATCATCAATCTGCGCCTTAGAACTGCAGTATGGCTTGATATGGAGGACATAGACGGCGTCGCTTAATTGCAGGTCACACTCCTCAATTTATGATTAAATGATGATGGCATCCTCTTGGGTAAAATATTCCGGAGGTGAAATAGTCCCCCTTTCGGATCTCCTAGCGGGGACTACTCAAGAGATCGCCGTTATCAGGAAAAAGAAAACGCGTTCTACTGATCGGAGCGTGGAATGTCAGATCCTTAATCGGGCAGGTAGGTTAGAAGATTTTAAAAGGGAAGTGCAGAGGTTAATAGTAGATATAGTGGCAGTGAGTGAAGTTCGGTGGCAGGAGGAACAAGACTTTTGGTCAGGTGAATACAGGGTTATAAATATAAAATCAAATTGGGATAATGCAGGAGTAGGTTTAATAATGAATAAAAAAATAGGAGTGCGGGTAAGCTACTACAAACAGCATAGTGAACGCATTATTGTCACAAAGGTAGACACGAATCTCACGCCTACTACAGTAGTACAAATTTATATGCCAACTAGTGGGACAGTATTTCAGTGGGTTATTTCTATTTCCGTTTTGTATGTTGATGTGACTTTTGAAAAATTTTCAGAACCGTTGGGTGAGTGTTTGTACGTGACTTCTGAATATGGAGCTATTATATCATCATACTCTAAAGGAACATAATTGGTGTACAGTTTGGACCGGAAGTCTTCCCTTTATTGTGTGATTTGCGTAGTTATTTTTTCTGCATTTGTTTTGTGTATTTGACGCCTCTTCTTGTAAATTTATCAACTGTTTCTCATCATTTACTGTACCTATTTTCACGTATTTCTCTCTTAAAGTTGACATGTGATTCATTTCTTCTAAATGTTCTTGGAAAGTTGAGCGGATTGTAGCATTTTTGCAGGCTCTGTTACGTTCTGTATTTTGCCAGTTTGTCCTACATATCTTCCATCACACGTGCTGCATAGTAGTTAGCATATTTCTGTCTTCTGGTGAATTTCTCTCTTTTGTTACTTTTGGACTGTACTTTTTAACTGAATTATCTGTTTTGAATTCTATCTTTATGGGTTGTTCTTTGAAAACGTTTATTTTATGTGTCAGTTTGTGTTTGTGTATCACTGAGTTCCTCATTGAATCTTATTTCTTGTTGAGATGTAAAATCTGTACTTCACGTCGTCGTTGTTCTGTCTCGGTGTATGCTTGTTTGTGTGGGACTTTGGTGTGTTGCTATTTTTGGCTGTGTGTGTATTGTGTTTGATTGTTCTGGGTGATACAAAAAGAAAGAGCAGATTTGAATTATTTATTACAGAGAAATAACAAAAGATAGGAACATATTGCGCATGTCACTAGACAGAGGAAGGTTCGAAATTTTGACACAGCTGTGCTGTTGTTTGATTCTAACAACATGGCGACAACATCACAAGAGGAACATTTTGTCTGTTGGAATTTGTGGAAGTCAATCCAATGTTCAAGTGCAACGTGCATTGCGCCGGCAATTCAATAAGAAGCCGCCTCCGTACAAGCAGATTTATGACTGGCATACAAAATTCTTTGCAGATGGTTGCATATGGAAAGGGAAGAGAGCTGGATGGCGACGCACGTCTGATGAAAATGTCAAGCGTATCCGAGAAGCGTTAACACAGAGCCCTCGGAAGTCCACAAGACGGGCAGGTCAGGAAATTCAGCTTCCTCAAACAACAGTGTGGCGTGTTCTGAAACGACGCCTGCATATGGAGCCTTTGAAGTTGCAGTTACTGCAGAAATTGCTTGCCGGGACCATAAAAGAAGATAAGAATTTTGCATTTCATTTCTCCAGGATATGGCAGAGGACACTGTTCGCTGGTAGGCTCCAGAGGACACTTTTCCGAAGGACTCGTCTTTTCGGACGAATCGAAATTTCATCTATCGGGAGAAGTAAACCGCCATAACGTAAAAAATTTTGGGATCCAAAAATTCCTGGAGTCGTCGTCGACCATGAAAGAGAGTCATCCAAACTGAACGTGTCCCGTGTTGTTTCTGTTCACAGTATTTAAGTACCTTTCTTTTTTGCGGACGAAACTGTCACAGGAATGTCATACATGAACACACTGTGAAACTGGTTGTTTCCTCAACTTCATGAAAATTCTAATGATTTTATTTTTGTACATGACGACGCCGTGCCTCATTTCACGTTGAGGTTTGACGTTGACAACACCATCCCACATGGCTGGACTGGAAGACGTGGACAACAAGATCATGCTCATTGCTTTTGGCCTCGCAGGTCACCTGACGAGGCCCCTTGAGATTTTTTGTGTGAGGGTACATAAAAGACAGCCTTGGTCACACCGATGGCTGAAAAATCAAACTGTTGAAGCCGTCGGTTCAATAAAAAGGGACTTGTTGATTCGTGTGTGGAATGGGATGGACTACAGTTTCGATGTTTCTCGAATAATGCATGGCGCTCATATTGAGTGGACGGTATAGTATCTGTGCGAACATAAAATTATGAACCTTCCTTTGTCTAGTGACATGAGCAATGTATCTCTATCTTTCAAAGTTCCTGTACTAAACAAATGAAATCTGTTCTTCCACTTTTAATCACTCCTTACTTGTTTTTCAATTTCTACATTTGATTTTATGATTTCATTACTACTGCATCCATTGTTTCGTGCTATGTGTGTTTTTATATTTAGTTCTTTTTGGTAACATCCTGTGCTGAATAGTCTTGTTTTAAATCTATGAAGGTTTTATGAAAGTGCTGCTTATTTCCGTTCGTTTGTTTTAGTCTTTTACACATTCTTTCAGTCTTTTAATCTGTGGCACATTTAAACTCGTACTGCTGTGGTGACTGTTGGGTTTGTGGCTATTTTGGCTACTGTTATGCGTTCACTATACTGCTCGTAGTAGCTCACTTGGATTTAGATTTCCTCATTCTCTATTAGCCTTACATCTGTGTTACGCCTGTGTGGTTTTGTGTTGATGAGCCTGTGTTGATCAAACTAGAAATGCTCTTCTTACCTACACCGCACTTCACCGGCTCTTTCTCTATATTACTTGAACCTATCCATTTCTCTTTTTAAATTCTCTAACGTTCCTACCCGATTACGAGATCTAACATTCCACACTCAGACCATAGAAGACCAAGTATTGTTCCTGCTGATGACAACATCGACTGAGTAGTTCTCGCCTGGAGATCCGAATGGAGAACTATTTCACCTCCTTATCGAAGAGGATGCTATTGTCATTAAGCCACACGGCAGAACTGCATGTCCTGTGGGAATGTAATAGCTGTAGTTTCCCCTTGCTTTCCGACGTTCGTAGTATCAACATTGTAAGACAGTGACGGCTAATGTCACAACGGCAGATCAGTCAGTCATCCAGAATATTGCTCCTGAAACTACTGAAAGGGCTCCTAAGATATGGCTTTTTTTATTATTAAGTCATGCAAACTACCTCATCTCGGCAAGGTCCATTGTTCGGACACATTGAATTAACTGGTCGATTGGATACAGACCTATCTGACTACATTCTCTACTACTGCCTCGATTCCATGTTCTCCGACTATGGTTTCCGTACAATGTGTCTGATGTATTCGCCGCTGATGGGCAGACGTAAATAGCCCAGGTATAGAGAACAAACAAAAGTTTATTGAACAAAATTTCCACAAAACATTATGCACGAATAAACCAAAGAAAGTATGGTTCTTCAATAAGTGAAACAAAATGGATGCTCACCCTTCAGTAAGTGAAACAAAATGAATGATGGTACGTAAATAACGGAGACAAAACTGCAGCCTCATAGAGAAAATAAATAAGTTCCACGATATTTGAAAATAGTCACACACACTTCAGTGAATATAGTCTTGAAGTCTTAACAATATTACGTTAAAAACAGTAATTTAAGTTTCTGTAATCACTCACTCTGTAATGAGCAATCTTGAAGTCCCAATAAATTTATGTTAAAACGAAAATGTAAGTTTCTCACTTCTGTTTCAAAACCGAAGTCCAAATCCAAGCTTCAGCCAGAAAGAATAAAATCTTAACAACTCGTATAGTGTAGTTCACTGAAGTTGTATTGAGTCAACAGTAATGAAATATCTGACAAGGGAACTGTTCCATCTGACTTGTCGAAACCTACCCAGAAATTGTTATACAGGAAGAATACGCCGAAAGAACCACAAGGTCAAAATTTTAGCTACTAAGACACACGGCAAGTATTTTTTTTTTTATGTTGAAATTTGACAAAATCCTGACTCGCCGGTTGGCTGGAGAAATGTACACCCCTGCCACGGAAGCAGCAGACAGCGCATGCACAACACGGCTGGCACATATCCTTGATTGACGGCACATTGATAAATAGATAAGATGGTAACAAAGCGTTTGTTATTTGTAAAGTGAATTACAGTTTTCGTTTGTAGCTTCTCACAGTTGCTGTTCGCTTGAATTTGCATCTCATTTAATTTCCTTAATAATAACCTGTTGCCTTTGCAGTATCGCTAAATGTTAACAATGGAAGTAAAACGGAATTAATTTTCTTAGTTATTTCCTAACATAAGCTTCCTAATAGCCTCTATCTTTCAGAGTTTCACAGTAATTTGAAATACGATTAATGTTTTCAATCTTGCAAAAGTAAAATTTGAAGAATGTGGTATGCGATCAATATCACCCACTTCTGTTTTAAGAGCTACATACAAATATGCTGTTTATTAGTCTATTTTTTTATTTCTTGAACATTAATTCCAATGATGTCGACATTTAGTTATAAATTGTGGAAACATAACAAGAAACAGGCAATAACTCAGCCCGTTCCATGAACTGTGGTGTGAACGATGAGTGTTGTGATAATTTAGGTCAAGAACAAGATTAGAATACGTCCCAAGCCCAAAGAGAACACATACGTTAATTGTTCTCAGTGACAAATAAAAGGCTGTAAATGTTTTGGTTAAACAAACGAGGGAGAAAACACATAAACCTAAGCACTGTGCAAAGCCGGTTTAGTTTTGTAAAATCTGAACTTGAATTGTATAAATATAAGGAAGCTTTACACGAAGTATGAAATACCTGCCAAAAATGAAACTCAAACAAATATGAAGGAAAAACTGTTTGAATGGCTTAGAACTGCTCGTGAGAGTCAGTGCACCATTGCCAAGGGAGAGCTTCGAGACTGGGTGCTCTCAATTACAAATGAGATGAAGGTTGCTGATTTCCAGGCTTCTGAAACCTCGTTGATTGGCTTAAAGGAATTGTATGGAAAATGGGGGTCGAAAAATTACGAAGATTACCTGAAGCAAACGTATCGAGGAGACATCATTAATGGCCAATACTAAAGAGAAATTCGGAGCTGACGTGCAGGCGAAGATTCTTGTTACCCCCCCACGCTTCGGTGTGGGGAGGCACACATTTTTCCAAGCTTGTTACCTGTGTTTTACATTCTCTTTTATCATACTGTTCTGAGTCTTTTCTTGACACCCGTCTTAATCTGTTACTGAGCGGACGCTGAAGACCTTGCCGTCGTGCGCCCATGCAACCCTCTCCATCCATCCATCCATCATCCTAAAAGCTGTACATAAAGCCGATCACCAGAGGTTGTACAGAGTTTCAGGGAGAGCATAAGGGAACAATTGACAGAAACAGGGTAAAGAAATACAGTAGAAGAAGAATGGGTAGCTTTGAGGGATGAAGTAGTGAAGGCAGCAGAGGATCAAGTAGGTAAAAAGACGAGGGCTAGTAGAAATCCTTGGGTAAGAGAAGAAATATTGAATTTAATTGATGAAAGGAGAAAATATAAAAATGCAGTAAATGAAGCAGGCAGAAAGGAATACAAACGTCTCAAAGTGAGATCGATAGG
Source organism: Schistocerca gregaria (assembly GCF_023897955.1). Taxonomy (NCBI): domain Eukaryota; kingdom Metazoa; phylum Arthropoda; class Insecta; order Orthoptera; family Acrididae; genus Schistocerca; species Schistocerca gregaria. The sequence continues at coordinate 1,198,675,042 of NC_064920.1, forward strand.
AAGTGTAAAATGGCTAAGCAGGGACGGCTAGAGAACAAATATAAGGATGTAGAGGCTTATCTCACTACGGGTAAGATAGATACTGAATACAGGAAAAGTAAAGAGACCTTTGGAGAAAAGAGAACCACTTCCATGAATATGAAGAGCTCAGATGACAACCCAGTTCTAAGCAAAGGAGGGAAAGCAGAAAGGTTGAAGGAGTATATAGAGGGTCTATACAAGGGCGATGTACTTCAGGACCATATTATGGAAATAGAAGAGGATGTAGATGAAGATGAAATGGGAGATACGATACTGCGTGAAGAGTTTGACAGAGCACTGAAAGACCTGAGTCGAAACAAGGCCCCTGGAGTAGACAACATTCCATTGGAACTACTGACGGCCTTGGGAGAGCCAGTCCTGACAAAACTGTACCATCTGGTGAGCAAGATGTATGAAACAGGCGAAATACCCTCAGACTTCAAGAAGAATATATTAATTCCAATCCCAAAGAAAGCAGGTGCTGACAGATGTGAAAATTCCCGAACAATCAGTTCAATAAGCCACAGCTGCAAAATATTAACTCGAATTCTTTACAGACGAATGGAAAAACTAGTAGAAGCCGACCTCGGGGAATATCAGTTTGGATTCCGTAGAAATACTGGAACACGTGAGGCAATACTGACCTTAGGACTTATCTTAGAAGAAAGATCAAGGAAAGACAAACCTACGTTTCTAACTTTTGTAGACTTAGAGAAAGCTTTTGAGAATGTTGACTGGAATACTCTCTTTCAAATTATAAAGGTGGCAGGGGTAAAATACAGGGAGCGAAAGGCTATTTACAATTTGTACAGAAACCAGATGGCACTTATAAGAGTCGAGGGACATGAAAGGGAAGCAGTGGTTGGGAAGGGAGTAAGACAGGGTTGTAGCCTCTCCCCGTTGTTATTCAATCTGTATATTGAACAAGCAGTAAAGGAAACAAAAGAAAAATTCGGAGTAGGTATTAAAATCCATGGAGAAGAAATAAAAACTTTGAGGTTCGCCGATGACATTGTAATTCTGTCAGAGACAGCAAAGGACCTGGAAGAGCAGTTGAACGGAATGGACAGTGTCTTGAAAGGAGGATATAAGATGAACATCAACAAAAGCAAAACGAGGATAATGGAATGTAGTGGAATTAAGTCTGGTGATGTGAGGGAATTAGATTAGGAAATGAAACACTTAAAGGAGTAAAGGAGTTTTGCTATTTGGTCAGCAAAATAACTGATGATGGTCGAAGTAGAGAGGATGTAAAATGTAGACTGGCAATGGCAAGGAAAGCGTTTCTGAAGAAGAGAAATTTGTTAACATCGAGTATAGACTTAAGTGTGAGGAAGTCATTTCTGAAAGTATTTGTATGGAGTGTAGCCATGTATGGAAGTGAAACATGGACGATAAATAGTTTGGACAAGAAGAGAATAGAAGCTTTCGAAATGTGGTGCAGCAGAAGAATGCTGAAGATTCGATGGGTAGATAACATAACTAATGAGGAAGTATTGAATAGGATTGGGGAGAAGAGAAGTTTGTGGCACAACTTGACCAGAAGAAGGGATCGGTTGGTAGGACATGTTCTGAGGCATCAAGGGATCACAAATTTAGTATTGGAGGGCAGCGTGGAGGGTAAAAATCGTCGAGGGAGACCAAGAGATGAATACACTAAGCAGATTCAGAAGGATGTAGGTTGCAGTAGGTACTGGGAGATGGAGAAGCTTGCACAGGATAGAGTAGCATGGAGAGCTGCATCAAACCAGTCTCAGGACTAAAGACAACAACAACAACAACAACAACAAGAACAAGAAAGTCTTATGACTGGATTGATGTGGCCCGCCACGAATTCCTCACCCGTGACAAACTCTTCGACTCAGAATATCACTTGCAACCTGATATATATTAACGACCTTGGAGACAATCTGAGTAGCCGTCTTAAATTGTTTGCAGATGATGCTGTCATTTACCGTCTTGTAAAGTCATCAGATGATGAAAACGACTTGCAAAATAATTTAGATAAGATATCTGTATGGTGCGAAAGGTGGCAATTGACAGTGAATAAAGAAAAGTGTGATGATATTCATATGTGTACTAAAAGAAATCAGGTAAATTTCGATTAAGCCATAAGTCACACAAATCTGAAGGCTGTAAATTCAACTATATACCTAGGGATTACAATTACAAATAACATAAATTGGAACGATCACATAGATAATATTGTGCGTAGAGCAAATCAAAGACTGCGATTCATTGGCAGAACACTTAGAAGGTGTAACAGGTCTACTAAAGAGACTGTTTACTACACGCGTGTGCGCCCTATTCTGGAGTATTGTTGTGTGGTGTGGGATCCGCATCAGGTGGGACTGACGGATGACATAGCAAAAGTACAAAGAAGGGCAGCTCGTTTTGTATTATGGCGAAATAGGGGAGATAGTGTCACAGACATGCTATGTGAATTGAAGTGGCAATCATTACAACAAAGGCCTTTTTCGTTGCGACGGGATCTTCTCATGAAATTTCAATCACCATTTTTCTCCTCCGATTGCACCCAGCTACAGAGGGAGAAATGATCATCACGATAAAATACGAGAAATCGGGGTTCACATAGAAAAATTTAAGTGCTCGTTTTTCCCGCGTGCCGTTCGAGAGTGGAATGTTAGAGAGACAGCTTGAAGGTGGTTCATTGAACCGTCTGCCAGGCACTTTACTTCTGAATAACAGGGTAATCACGTGGATGTAGACGTTCTCAATTATTTGCTGCATGTGTTCCGTCTTCCTCTAAAGGTTTCACCCTCTACAGCACCCTCTAGTATCAAGAAAGTCATTCCCTAATGTCTTAAGTGATGTCCTGCCCGCAGAACCTCCTCATTCCTTAATTATCACCCATCTAGTTTTCAACATTCGTATTTAGCACTACGTTTCAAATGCTTTGATTCTCTTCTGTTACAGTTTTTATAAAGTCCATGTTTCATTGGCATAAAATGCTGTGTTCCAAACGGACATTCTCAGGAATTTCTTCCCATTTAAGGTTTATGTTTGATACTAATAGACTATTCTTGGCCGAGAATGCCCTTTTTGCCAGTGCTGGTCTGCTTTTGATGTCGTCCTTGCTCCGTCCGTCATGGGTTATTTTGCTGCCTAAGTATCAGATGTTAAGTTTCTCCCGGTTCTCATTTCTGCTACTTCTCATTGCCTGCGTCTTTCTTCGTTTTAATCTCAATCCATATTCTGTACTCGTTAGACTGATCATCCCATTCAGCAGATTATGTAATTCTTCAGTTTTACTCAGGATAGCAATGTTATCAGCCAACCGTACCACGGATATCGTTTCATCTTGAATTTTTTGCACTCCTGGACCTTTCTTTTATTTCCATCATTGCTTCTTCGATGCACAAGTTGAACGGTAGAGTCGAAAGACTACATCTACATCTACACCTACATCCATACTCCGCAAGCCACCTGACGGTGTGTCGCGGAGGGTACATTGAGTACCTCTATCGGTTCTCCCTTCTATTCCAGTCTCGTATTGTTCTTGGAAAGAAGGATTGTCGGTATGCCTCTGTGTGGGCTCTAATCTCTCTGATTTTATCCTCATGGTCTCTTCGCGAGATATACGTAGGAGGGAGCAATATACTGCTTGACTCCTCGGTGAAGATATATTCTCGAAACTTCAACAAAAGCACGTACCTAGCCACTGAGCGTCTCTCCTGCAGAGTCTTCCACTGGAGTTTATGTGTCATCTCCGTAACGTTTTCGCTATTACTAAATGACCCTGTAACGAAACGCGCTGCTCTCCGTTGGATCTTCTCTATCTCTTCTATCAACCCTATCTGGTACGGATCCCACACTGTTGAGCAATATTCAAGCAGTGGGCGAACAAGTGTACTGTAACCTACTTCCTTTGTTTTCGGATTACATTTCCTTAGGATTCTACCAATGAATCTCAGACTGGCATCTGCTTTACCGACTATCAACTTTATATGATCATTCCATTTTAAATCACTCCTAATGTGTACTCCTGGATAATTTATGGAATTAACTGCTTCCAGTTGCTGACCTGCTATATTGTAGCTAAATGATAAGGAATCTTTCTTTCTATGTATTCGCAGCACATTACACTTGTCTACATTGAGATTCAATTGCCATTCCCGTCACCAGGCGTCAATTCGTTGCAGATCCTCCTGCATTTCAGTACAATTTTCCATTGTTACAACCTCTCGATATTCCACAGCATCATCCGCAAAAAGCCTCAGTAAACTTCCCATGTCATCCACAAGGTAATTTATGTATATTGTGAATAGCAACGGTCCTACGACACTCCCCTGCGGCACACCTGAAATCACTCATACTTCGGAAGACTTCTCTCCATTGAGAATGACATGCTGCGTTCTGTTATCTAGGAACTCTTCAATCCAATCACACAAATTGGTCTGATAGTCCATATGCTGTTACTTTGTTCATTAAACGACTGTGGGGAACTGTATCGAACGCCTTGCGGCAGTCAAGAAACACGTGTCTGGACACTTTGTTTTGATCCACCTACCGCTTTGACATAAGACCAAAATTTATTAGGATTTTCTGCAAGGCAGTACATAGAACTTTACTTTCGAATTCATTGAACGCCTCTCGCATAGCCCTCCTCACACTACATTTCGCTTCGCGTAATTTTTGTTTGTCTGAAAGGCTTTGGCTATGTTTACGTTTGCTGTGAAGTTTCCTTTGCTTCGACAGCAGTTTTATAAGTCGGTTGTTGTACTACAGTGGCTCTTTTCCATTTCTTACAATCTTGCTTGGCACATACTCATCTAACACTTATTGTACGATGGTTCTGAACTTTTTCCACTGATCCTCAACACTATCTGTATTTGAGACAAACCTCTTGCGTTGAGCCTTCAGGTACTCAGAATTTGCTTGTTGTCACTTTTGCTAAACAGAAAAATTTTCCACCTTTTTTTAATATTTCTATTTACGGCTGAAATCATCGATGCAGTAGCCGCCTTATGATCGCTATTCCGTGTTCTGCGTTAGCTGGAAATAGTTCGGGTCTGTTTGTCACCAGAAGGTCCAATATCTTATGGCCACGAGTCAGTTCTCTGTTTAACTGCTCAAGGTAGTTTTCAGATAAAGCACTTAAAAAAATTTCACTCGATTCTTTGTCCCTGCCACCCGTTATGAACGTTTGAGTCTCCCAGTCTATATCCGGCAAATTAAAATCTCCACCCAGAACTATAACATGGTGGGGAAATCTATTCGAAATATTTTCCAAATTATCCTTGAGGTGCTCAGCCAAAACAGCTGCTGAGCCCGGGGGCCTATTGAGACATCCAATTACCATGTCTGAGTCTGATTTAACCGTGACGTTTAGCCAAATCATTTCACATTTCGGATCTCCGTCAATTTCCTTCGATACTATTGCACTTCTTATCGCTACAAACACGCCTCCCCCTCCACTGTCCAGCCTGTCTCTGCGGTATAAATTCCAATCTGAATTTAGAATTTCATTACTGTTTATGTCTGGTTTCAGCCAACTTTCTGTCCCTAGTACTATGTGGGCACTGTGACCGTTTAGTAATGAGAGCAGTTCTGGGACCTTTCTATAGACGCTCCTGCAGTTTATTATTAGCACATTAGTATTGTTATTCCCTGTTGCATTTTGCCTACTCCGACCTTGCCGCGTCTCAAGTGGCGTCTTGTCGGGCCTAGGGAGGGAATTCTCTAACCTAAGAAACCCACTTGTGCACTCCACACCTACTCCGCTTCCCTTGTAGCCGCTTCCGGCGTGTAGTGCATGCCTGAGATATTCAGGGGGACCCTACATTTCCCCACCCGATAGCGGAGGTAGAGAAATTTGCACCCCAAATCTCCGTAGAATCGTCGGAGCCTCTGGTTTAAGCCTTCCACTCCAGAGGACCGCGATCGGTTCTGGGAGTGATTCTACAAATAGTTAGCTCAGATTACACCCCGTGAGCGAGGCCTTCCGCCTTCAACAACTCCGCCAACCGCCCGTATGGACTGAGGATGACCTCTGAACCCAGGCGGCAGGACTCATTGGTGCCGACATGAGCAACAATGTGCAGTCAGGTACACCCAGTGCTCTCTATCGCCACATCTCGGATGAGAGCGCCCCTGGCAAGCAGACAGAGTGAACACTGGCTTTCTTCCCCGATGTTTCCGCTATTTCCCTAAGGGGCTCCATCACCCGCCTAACGTTGGAGCTCCCAATCACTAATAAACCCCTCCCCCTGGGTGCCTGCTGGGACCTTGCTGAAGGAACAGCCACATGTCCACTCACAGGCAGAGCGGGCGACGCCACACGGCCAGCCTCCACATTTACCCTCCGCCTCGTGCGCCGCGAACGCCGCTGAACCCGCCACTCCCCTTGGGGAGAGGGTGGCCCAACCGCGCCCGGTACCCGCGAAGATGTCTCGACAGCAGGGACAGTGGGTGTAGCATGTAACACCTGGGGTGTACCTTGCGACGCACCAGACTCCCCACTGCCGCTACACTCCGAGGCAGCAGCCTGAAGACGGCTGACCGCTGCCATCAACACGCTCAGGTGTTCGCGAAGAGTGGCCAGCTCCTCCTGCGTCCGTACACAGCAGTCACACATCCTATCCATCCTAAGAAACCAATTTACTGTAGAGTTAATCAACTTTTAACTAGACTGCTAATTCGCTAAAGTCGGCTGATAGTTGACTAAACTGTGGTTACTAGACACTTCTTGTAGAAAACAATGAAAATAGCACTACCTGTCTCTTGACTGTATTCAAAACAGCACTACTGGCACTGTGACTGACTAAAGGGACTCTCTCTGACTGTATTCAAAACAAACACGAAGTCTATGGAACACTATTACTAGCACTCGACAATTAAAGCTTCCTAAAGGCAAAAACAAAAGGAAGAAGAAGTGACAAGTAAGAAAAAGTACAGTTAATACTTAAATTAAGGTATCTCGCTGTACAGCAGACGTGAAGCAGACGGCGGTTACGACGACATCCCTACCTTACATTCTTTTTAATCGGAGAACATTGTGTTTGTCGTCCGGTCTTATTATTCCCTCCTGGTTCTAGTACATATTGCATATTACTCTTTCCTCCCTATAGTTTATGCCTATCTTTTTAAGAATTGCGAACAGCTTGCACCATTTGACGTTGTCCGAACACTTTTGCCGCGTGAAGGAATCCTATGAATGTGTTTCGACTTTTCTTTAGTCCTCCTTCCATTACCAACGTGAGAACTGCCTCTCTGGTGCACTTATCTTTCCTAAAGCCAAACTGATCGTCATCTAACATATCCTAAATTTTGTTTCCTGGTATGCAACACAATTTGCAGAACAACGGACCCGACCATTTCTTAGTGCATTGTAGTTGTATCCAAATGAAACACTTGTGATTACTGTGAAGTGCCAGAATGCTTTAATTTTTCTTTTGTCACTTTTTTTGGTGTACAGGGACTTCAAATTTTTTTGACGAATGCAGGCAATAAACAAGTATGTATTTCATTGTTACCAAAAGTAAAACACTGTATACATTATTCAAAAATCATCATAAGAACGTGCTACAGAAATTGTTATAAAACATTTAATGTCAACAAAGTAAAGTCCTGACTGATGCAAGCTATTTCTAATGTAGCATCATACACTGCCTGGTTTGTCTTTCTTTTGCTAGTCACTTGTGTGTGATATGAACTGCAAGTTATTCAACAAATTTATGAAGTGAGGCATTTTCACGTGTATTATACGTGCATGAAAAATGTCATGGTAGGATTCGACTTGTCGGATTGGACCATTCCCTTTTAATTCCGACAAGAATAGAATCGTCCAGTCAGCTAGAAGAACGACAATTACGCTAAGTTTCAACCAGACCGTCGCTGATCACTTCGAGTCCCACCTGAGGAGACTGCCTGGTGTACAGACGTCGATGGCCCTGTCGTTGGCGCTGTTCAGTGGAGATCTTCAGGTTTGCTAGCTGCGACAGAACGGCTGTCTAGAGGTCGTATTCTGGTCTAAATGGCCTCCTAGCGGATGGATACTTTTAGGCCTGTTTTTTGCAAGTGACACGACGGATGTTGAAGAGGTGCACTTTGTCAACGACCTTGTCGTGTACGCTGTCTTGTGGTATGGTCGGAGGGCTGTTGAAGCCTGTGCTGGCTTAAGCGCTGAGTTTTGGGGTTGCGAAGCCCCACGTCATCTGAACTGTACGGCCTGGGCTGGCTACAACCCGCACGACGACAGCTGTGCGTAGTGCCGTCGGCGCCTTATGTCTGTGGCTCCACGGCAGTGTCAGTGTAGTCTTTCGCTCCACTGCTATCTTCAGAATTTCAAAGAGTGTACTCCAGTCAACATTGTCAAAAGCTTTTTCTGAATCTACAAAAGTTACAAATGTAGGTTTTTTTGGCTAAGTCACAGGGCCAATATTGCCTTACATATTCCTAAGTTTTCCCTGAACCCAAACTGTTCTTCAACCACATCGGCTTTTACCAATATTTCCATTGTCCCATAAATAATTTGTATAATAGTGTCGTGAGCAAGACTTATTAAAGTGGTGATTGTTCGGTAATATTCACAACTAGAATGAGATTTTCACACTGCAGCGGAGTGTGTGCTGATATGAAACTTTCTGGCAGATTAAAACTGTGTGCCGGACCGAGACTTGAATTCGGGACCTTTGCCTTTCGCGTGCAAGTGCTCTACTATCGGAGCTACCCAAGCAGGACTTACGCCCCGTCCTGACAACTTTACTTCTGCCAGTACCTCGTCTAATACCTTCCAAACTTTACAGAAGCTCTCCTGCACTTGCCCGCGAAAGGCAAAGGTCCCGAGTTCGAGTCTCGGTCCGGCACACAATTTTAATCCGCCAGGAAGTTTCAATATTCACAACTGTAAGGCAACTTAATTTTTTGCTTCTGGGATTATTACGTTATTTTTTAACCCTCGGGATATTCATACAGCTATCATAATAGGTGAGACCATTTTGTCCTCCCATCGAGTCAGACGAAATAATCATACGTTTCAGGTTGCGCTCCACCGACAGTCGCACTTAACACGCTCCGTTTAGCTAATGGCACAAGAAAGGTGGGAAATGACGTGTAGCCGGAGTACCTACCACCTCACAGCGTGAGGAGGCTTTTGGAAAATGTATGCACTGTGCAATAAATTACCAATAGAGTTCAATGAAATTGGTAAAATACACTAATTTAAAAGGCAGCTAAAAAGTACCTGTTATGCACTACATTTTATAAATTTAAGGATTACCTAGATAAAACAGAATAGTGGTTTGATAAAAAGATGTTATACAAATAAATAATAATAATGATTTTAAAACAACCAACAATCCACATAACACCTTAAAATTATGTTTTTTCCTTCTTTTTTCCTGTTCTGGAAAAACTTACCCCCAAGCTATGCATAGAACAATACTGACACCTCTTGCTCTTTCAGAGCTCAACATCTCACTAATTATAGAGACATGCAGACTCCGTTTTTCAGGATAGCAAATGAGAAGGTTAGGTACAGAAAATGGCACAGAGATCATCAGTGTGTGTGCGTTTGTGTATGTGTAGTGTGTGAAGTGTTAATAAACAAGGTGTGTATAGTGTGTGCAGTGACTGATAGTGAGATATGAGTGAACAGTGTGGCATTACATTATTTAATAAGTTATTTAAAAAGAGTATTGTATACCAGGAGTAAATCTAATGATTATCTCTAACTAAAAGTCTGTAAATGCACGCGTATACGAATCAGCTTAATTTAAATTGGCCTAAACTTGTAAATATTTTGGCATGTCCTGTATCCTTGTAAAAAGAGATCTACGGATGATTAAAGCCACTACTACTACTGCTAGGAGTAAGTGTAGAGGTACTTCTTTGTTTGCGTACAAAATGGCAGTTGCAATCTCTAGCAAGTTAGGAAGACTAAACGTGCCATAGAATAATGTTCGCTGCGATAAAAAGGAACCGCCACACACCCACCCAACCTCCCCCCCCCCCCCCCCCCCCCCCCGCACCCACACACACGCACGCATGCGTGCACACACACACACACACACACACACACACACACACACACACACACACACACACACACACACACACATGTTCATTATCAACATATTTTGTAGCTCTCCTGGCTGAATCGTTGATGTAACACTGGTTTCGAGTTAGTCCGTATGCACTCGGTATATTTCATTATTTAGTGGCCGATAGAAACTGATTACTAGGAATTCTAATGACAAAAAATTAATCTGTTAAACATCTACGTCACACGCACTTCAAACAAAAGATTCGAAATTGCATTTCGGGACATGGAATTACGTGAATCATTAGTGAGTATGTGAATTGCACAGATGTTAAATGAAAGCGTAAAACAGCCGGCTTTAGATATAGCTACGAATGATTTGAACACCAACGACTCTGCTGGTGCTAGAGACTAAGGCTTATTGAAATCGGTGGGAAATTAGGGGCAAAAATTTTCTGCGCTTATCAGAATTTTATGAAACAGAATCCTGGCGTCGCATTCATGGAAAAAAACATATTTTTATAGAGATGATCTGCCAGAGCTGCGGGGCAAACAAAAAGTCTTGTGATGTCCTGATACAAAGACAGTGAACTATTTAGTTATTCAAGAGGATACAGTCTGGGAGATACTTTTCAATGAACCATATACTTTCAATTACACAGAAATGATATTTAATGTTATTGTATTGAGGGTGAAAACCACTGAACAATATCGGTGTTTTGTGCTAAATAGAAGCGTGCAAGAGACTGGTACAAGACACACATTTCCTGGAAAAGAGTTTTTCTTGGAATTACTAGTGCGGGACCAGACAGTGTCTCGGTGAATATAAAATTGGGTTCATGTTACACCTTCACACAGTATTATCTCTGCCAGCAACGGTGATAAGATGCATGTGCTTTAAGGGACTGAAAAGTTAATATATTATTTCATTGCCAACACAAAGCCGTCAAAGAATTGCAAAACGCTTATATCCCGGTAGTCTGACTTCACATCACAGCTTCGTATAACTACGCTTGAAACTAGTTTAAAGTTCCTATGCTCTGTTTGTGAAGGAAGGAAGAAAGAAAGACTGAGTTTAACGTCCCGTAGACAATCTCGGATGGTGTCAAGGATGGGGAAGGAAATCAGTCATGCCCTTTTAAAGCAACCATCCTGGCTTTTGCCCGGAACCAGTTAGGGAAATCGCGGAAACCTAAATCTGGATGATCGGACGTGTGTGCTGTGTTACAAAAAAAGAAATGAAGGATAACAGATTAGGCCTAACGTACCGTCGACGACGAAGTCGCTGAAGATGGACCACGCACTTTAACAGCACAGGTGTGGGATATGAAATCTGCCGCGGCTCCAATGCGGCTCTTAGAAGGGAACTTTACGGTTCCGGAAATTCAGTACGGGATGAGACTTTGCATGTTAGCAGTATATCTCAAGGCTGTCCACCCATAAAAGACCTAATGCGCACTAGCCATAAGATCCCGGAAAAAAAAGCGCTGAATCTTTACGCGAAGCTCGTGTATCGGTCAGTTTATGCGTTATGGCAGCACAGCGAAATGGCTGCCTTTATAGCGGACACGCTTGCCAAGCGGGTGATCCAGGTACGATCTTTCCTTTGGGCAACTCCTTATTTCGTTTTTATTGGTTTTAAAAATTACAACTTTTAAATAAAGTATTATCAGTTCAATCATTTATGAAATAGCTGTTGCTGTTGTCATTAAAATGTTCTTGCAAATTTGACGACATCATAAACTTTGGTGAGGTTAAAAATATTCGTTGTAAATTTGAGGAGCGGTTTCTATGTGAAACACTAGAGTATAGTTGTTGACCTATTTCACATGCTAATAGTCCGATGATGATGAAATGTCAAGACCTTTATGGAACTAACCGACGAATGGTTCTTACCAGCTGCAGTAGTACATCTACATCTACATCTACATGACTACTCTGCAATTCACATTTAAGTGCTTGGCAGAGGGTTCATCGAACCACAATCATACTATCTCTCTACGATTCCACTCCCTAACAGCGTGCGGGAAAAACGAACACGTAAACCTTTCTGTTCGAGCTCTGATTTCTCGTATTTTGTTTTGATGATCATTCCTACCTATGTAGGTTGGGCTCAACAAAATATTTTCGCATTCGGAAGAGAAAGTTGGTGACTGAAATTTCGTAAAAAGGTCTCGCCGCGACGAAAAACGTCTATTCTGTAATGACTTCCATCCCAATTCGCGTATCATATCTGCCACACTCTCTCCCCTATTACGTGATAATACAAAACGAGCTGGCATTTTTTGCACCCTTTCGATGTCCTCCGTCAATCCCACCTGGTAAGGATCCCACACCGCGCAGCAATAATCTAACAGAGGACGAACGAGTGTAGTGTAAGCTGTCTCTTTAGTGGACTTGTTGCATCTTTTAAGTGTCCTACCAGTGAAACGCAACCTTTGGCTCGCCATCCCCACAATATTATCTAAGTGGTCTTTCCAACTGAAGTTGTTCGTAATTTTAACACCCAGGTACTTAATTGAATTGACAGCCTTGAGAATTGTACTATTTATCGAGTAATCGAATTCCAACGGATTTCTTTTGGAACTCATGTGTATCGCCTCACACTTTTCGTTATTTAGCGTCAACTGCCACCTGCCACACCATACAGCAATCCCTCATTCCTCTAGAAACTCGAATTAATGCGGCAGTTCATTCCTGACTTCCAGAGAGATTCGGGTGGACAATCAATGCCTGAAGTTTTGAAGGAACCCCTTTAGGGTTCCTCCAAAACGTACTCCTCTGAATTTTTCCACCGTATACAAACTCTAGGGATTGATTGATGAGAGGATACGGAATAAAAAATGTCTAATGAACTTGTATCCAGAAATGCATGATTTCCATACTAGGGATTATTTATTCAATCATACTTTGTTATAGAGACTATTACAGAGCCAAATACGCGCTGTACCGTTCAGCCACAGTTACAGTATGCGTCATTTCTTCCTAGAGGATGGTACTGTTCCTCATAGTTCATGTCCTAGCGCCCTTCCCTGCCGAACTAATTGGTAATCTTGTGCCCGACTCACGTCTCTTGCTGATTCACCTTGCAGTGGATGTGATAGAGCGTTGTACACAGTGGTTCTCTATTCGAATCGAGAGCTTGCCGACATGATGTTTGCTTACGGAAAGGCAAATGGCAACAGGCGACGGGCAGTAAGGTATCAGGAGACCTATTACAGCTAACAACCACAGCATTCAATATATGAAACAGTGTTTCGCCGTTTGTCTGAGACAGGGTCGTTTCAGGGAGCAAGAAATCATGATGGACATACCCCAAATGTTCGGACACCAGAGATGGAGGAAAACGTGAAGCCGACCGGCATGCCGGTATCAGGCAGTTGACCCGCCGGTACAGGGTAAGAGCCAGATGCCCGTATGGAACATTTTCCATGACAGTTGTCACTGCCCTTATCACTTACAAGTGTTCAGGGCTTAATAACGACAAGCCCTCCACATCGGGAGCAATTTTGTCACTGGATTCTTCGTCAGGCAACCACGATTCCGGGATTTGTGGCACCCATCCCATTCACAGATGAGGCCACCTGTACTCGGAGTGGTACCTTCAACTTACATAGCAGTCATCTGGGAGATAGTACGGAGCCATTGGCCTGGATAACTGGCTACCATATTTAGGGACCAGTCTTCCTTCCACCTGGCCTGACAGCCCTAAACTGTCGGCGTTTCCTGAGGGTTGACTTTGCATCCGCTTCTGGAGGAAATGCCATTGATGATTCGAAGAATTACGTGGCTGCTGCGTGATGGTGCTCTTGCCCACTTCGCCGTTAACGTCCGGATGCATCTCGGTCGTGTCTTGCCAGGTCAATGGATCGGATGAGGGAGTCAGTTGCACGGCCTGCTCCTTCACCGGACCTCAATCCGTTCAATTTCTGGTTACTGGGCCATCTCAAAAGTGTCGTGTATGAAGAGCCCATTCCTGATATGGAGACACTGGAGCACAGTATTAGTGCTGCCTTTGACACTTTTCGAATGCAGCCTGGCCGATGTGAAGCGCATGCGTTGAGGCACGTAAAAACCATTTTCAACACATACCGTAACTGTGGCTGCATGGTACAGCGCCTATTAGACTGCAGTCTCTGTAGCAAAGAACGATCGAATAAATAGCCCCTAGCATAGAAAGCATGCATTTCCGGACATAAGTTCATTAGAACTTTTTTGTTCCGTATTCTCTCATTGATCGGTTCCTAAAGTTTGTACTCAAGGGAACAAGTCATCCTGTAGAAATCTAAAATCTAAGAAAACGGATACAAAATTCCACTTATCTGGTTAAAAATAATAGACAAATAAATTCACCTCGAAGACTTTATAAAAGTACAATCAATAGTGCATCATCAAATCTCATCTACAATTTTTAATAAAATGATCCAGTATGCCAGGCTTTCTGACGAAAGAAAAGTTTTTATGAATGTTAACGAGCATTTTTTAAAAAGTTTTCTAGGTATTTTTTTTCTTTTTGCTGTTTTAATGGTGCTTGTATGCAAAATACGAATTTGGCATATGGAGACGATACTGTGAAATTTTTATATAAATTAAATCCCATCCGAAATTTTCTTACAGTTCGTAAAGTAAAGATCTAATTTACCTCCGTTAAAAATGCGTTTTAAGTTATTAGCTTTTTAAAAAGAAACTAATAATTTTAACTCTCATTTTATGTTAATTAGCTGTAACAGTCATTTCATAAATAAAATAAAATTCATTACGAGTTAACTGATTACGTTTTAGCTCATTGACTTTATTATGATTTTTGAAATTATTAAAAATAATCAGACAAGAAATTACCCTAGGGAGGATTAAACTCGGATCGCTTGCGTGGCCAGCGAGACAGCTACAGATACAGCAATTTCGTTTCGCTAACGTAGCGTATAAATTGACCGGCACAAGAGCTGCCCATAAAACGTTAGAGCCCATTTTCTCGGAATCTTCTGGCTAGTGAGCCTTACAGCTTTTATGGATGGACACCCTTGTGGTACACTACTAGTATGCGAAGTCACATCCCGAACTGAATTTTCGAGAGCGTAAGGTCCCCTTGTAAGATTAAAAGATTTAGAGAACTGGCGTGTGAATCTAATTCAGGGTGGGTAGATGGGGATTAGAACCACTGTTCGCCCAGATACAAGTACCACGATTTATCTACGACAGCCTCGCAGGGGCGCCAGTACTCGCTTGTAGAGGGCGAACCTAAACCTAGTTAGTAGTCTAGCTACTCCTTAACCTGTCACGCATATTTTTAATAATGATTTCTTGCAACAAAGCTATGAAATTCAATGGGTCAGCAATATATAAAGCTAAATGAGCTGTGTGTGATGAGTTTCAAAATTGTCTGTTACAACTGCCAAATTGTATTTTTCATGCTTCACATGTCTGAGATTCGCAGACAGTCTTTTGCTGTGATATCTGTGCTCTCCAGTCGACTATTTGTGTAGTCACTCCACTTTCTGAGGTCTTTGGAGCGCCCGGTCTTAGCCAGTGAGCTTTGAAGGAGGGTGTGTGGCAATATTGCCTGTGGGACTGAAGACAATCAAGGTTTTCTGTTTTGTTTCGGTTTCCGATGTATTCACATCTTGTGTGTATTATGATGAGGTAAGAAACGTGGTCGCTCTGAAATATACTGAGAATTGAGGATGGTGGTGTGCACTGCAGCCTGGCCTCGTACGTGTGAGTTTACGATTATAAACTCAAAAGTAGTATGCATTAACATTAATAGTATAATAAACAACATTTTTAGTAGAAAATAACATCCGGTTTGCATCAAAGTGGTTTTCGAACTTCAATCTTCGTCTCAAGTTTTATAATCCTGGGGTTAATATTATTGCTGAAAGCTTCAAGGATATCGTCACTTACTTTCATGCGATTCCTGGACTGGTTTGTAATTTCCAGTAAAGCAGAAAACCTTTGTCCACACTAGTAAGTGGCGGAGAAAGGCGATTTCTCAAATTTTGGTGTATGAAATAGCTGTTTTACAACGAAACTGCTCAAGATGTGAATTTCTTTTGCAAATTCTCCACAATAGCTGCTGAAAAGGTTGCGAATCAGTTTCTGGTCCTCCGCCCCTGGTAGTTGAGTGGTCAGCGCTACATAATGTCAATCCTAAGGGCTTGGGTTCGATTCCCGGCTGGGTCGGAGATTTTCTGCGCTCAAGGACTGGGTGTTTTGTTGTCCTAATCATCATTTGATCCCCATCAACACGCATTTCGCGGAAGTGGCGTAAAATCAAAAGACTTTCACCCGGCGAACGGTCTATCCGACGGGAGGCCCTAGTCACACGAGATTTGCATTTTTATTTTGTTTCTGGTCGACTGTTGTTTCATTTTGTTGTAGTCTCGGCAGTAATGATTGAAGTCAGCAGAAATTTGCGTATGGCACTTGATATTATCTTGCATGTTTTTCCTAATCGTGTATACTTCTTCTCATCGAGTGCTCTCAATGTCGCGAACTCAGTATAAATGTTTTCGCCAATTTTACCTATCTGTTGTTAAAGTTTGCAAATGAAGGCAATGGCTTCTAATCGGATCTTTCCAGAACCTAGAACCTTGAAATTGCCAGTTCGGCTTATTCAAGTGCATGAAAATATCCACAAGGTTGGCAAATGCATCTGAGGAGTCAGATCAGAACCAGCTCTAGTTTCACTTTTCTCTTCTAGAAACAACTCAGTCTCTTCTCTGAGTTCGCACACTGGTCCCCACATATTACCTTTCAATAACCGAGGAGCTTCTGTGTGAAAGAAACGTGGTCCTTCAGAGCACACCTTTTTCAAAAAGACGTGTATTTAAGATGCTGCTATAGTTTATATGTATCACATTTACCAACAACTGTTTTTAACAGTCAAGGCACTCAGGAAGGACCTTGCAAGCTAATGCCTGGCCATATATGCTAAAATGAATTGTTAATTCCGAAGAATTCTTCCGTTTTATTAACGTCGCTACATGAGAGCCATCCGAACAGACACCGGCGAGCTACTCCCACACACAGTTATATTCATGAAAATATTCCGCTATTATTTTCATGACGTCGAAACCTTTTGGTATCGTTTACATTTACCGCGAAATTCTTTGATTATGTTGTCATCATCTAAAAAGTAACCGGCAACATTTAGAATGTTAGTCGATTAATCACGCTGTAAAGCATGGAGATTTTTTCGTGCGAGCTTTTACCATGTTGTTCAATAGAGGTTGTGTATCGCCAGTTAGAGCTTGCCTGATGTGCATCAGCTGGACCTACTGAGTGGCAGATAGTTACTTTAAATGCAAATGCTTAGTGAAGTTATTCAACGGAGCCCCAGAATTGTTCCAAATACCGAAATTTCAACAATTATTGTACTGACTAAATTCATGGGAGGGATCTACTGAACAGGTGGCTCTGGTATATCCCAGGGATATTACACGTTATTGTGTGTGCACAGACTGATAGAAAACATCACAACATTTTGTTACTCACGCTTGAAGAACATACAACTGATACTTGAAATCGATCGCTAAAGAAAGTACACTAGGAAGGATATCAGAAATGGATATTACGACAGTGACAACCATTTTCTAATATATTAATTAAATGATATGGAGTCATGTGAGTACAATGATGGCATGACTGAAAGGGAAAAGGGGAGCTGGACGTGCACTATGCCGGTGAATTCAGTCATGGGCAGAATGCGTGAATTTACGTGAGTCTGACGAGGTCCTAAATTGGTTGCTACTTGACCCGCCGAAGCAGCTGTGATGTTGCCATAATTGTGAGCAGCCGAGATGACTGCAGACGTATAGGTGGAGGTCATCTGGATACGGACTCCTATCAATCTATCCTGACGGAAAAAATCGCAACACCAAAAAAATTATTAATATAGAGTAATGAAATTTCAGGAATACATTTGTCTATATTAATATGTAGGTGATTAACGTTGCAAGATCACAGTTTAACGTAAGCACGAGATAAGCCATTACAAAAATGAAATTCTGGTGCATTAATAACCGGTATTGAACGAAAGAATATAAACGAGCATCCATTGTGTTGTACAGAAACTGGATGTCAGTTTGTAGGATGGGGTTCCACACCTGTTGCATTTGGTCGGTCGATACAGGGAATGTTGGTTAGTGCTGTTTGTGGATGAAATTGGAATTATCATCCGATGATGTCCAATATGTGCTCAGCTGGAGGCAGGCCTTGTGATCGAGGAAGCCAAGGCAACATGTCGATACTCTGTAGAGAATGTTGGGCTACTACAGCAGAATGTGGGCGATCATTACCCACTAGGAAAACATCCCTGGAATGATGTTCATGAAGCCGGACTGTGTGGCCAAGCGGTCCTAGACGTTTCAGTCTGGACCGCTAAGGTCGCAGGTTCGGAACCTGCTTCGGACATGGATGAATGTGATGTCCTTAGGTTACTTAGATTTAAGTAGTTCTACTAAGTTCTAGGGGACTGATGACCTCAGAAGTTAAGTCCTATACTGCTCAGAGACATTCGAATTTGTTGTTCATGAATGGCAACACAACATGTCATAATGTCAAATTGACGTACAAATTTGCGGTCAGGGTGTGTGGAATACATACGAGAGTGGTCCTGCTGTCATACAAAATCGCACACCAGAACATAAATTCAAGTGTAAGTCCAATGTGTCTAGCACGCAGACAGCTTGGCGCCAACCTCTCAACTGGCCTTCTTGTGATCAACACACTGCTATCACTGGCACCGAGACAGAACCAGCTTTTATCAGAAAAACCTGCCCTCGAATGAGCGCTCGCTTGACATCACTGAAGTCGCATTGGCGGTGGTTTGGGGTCGGTTAAATGCACGGTATAGGGAGTCTGACTCGGATCTGTCCTTGAGGTAATCGATTTGTAGCAGTTCGGTGTGTCACTGCAGTGAAAAATGCTGCTCAGATTCCTTGCCTAGATGCAGTACGATGCGCCAGAGCCATACGCCAAACACGATGGCCTTCCCTCTCGGTATTGCCACGTGGCCGTCTGGGGCTCTGTCTTTTTACGACTGTACATTCTCGTTACCACGGCTGCCAGCAAACATATACAGTGACTACATTCCTGTCAAGTTTTTCTGCAGTATCGTAGAAGGAACTTAAAGCTTCTAGTAGTCTTATTACGCAACCCCGCTCAAACTCAGTGAGGTGTTGACAATTGCGTATGTTGCCCTCTACATCTACATCTACGTGATTACTCTGCCACTCACAATAAAGTGCCTGGCAGAGGGTTCAATAAACCACCTTCAAGCTGTCTCTCTACCGGCGCGCGGGAAAAACGACCACTTAAATTTTTCCGTGCGAGCCCTGATTTCTCTTATTTTATCGTGATCATCATTTCTTCCTATGTAGTTGGGTGCCAACAGAATGTTTTCGCAGTCGGAGCAGAAAACTGGTGATTGAAATTTCACGAGAAGATCCTGTCGCAAAGAAAAACGTTTTTGTTTTAATGATTGCCACTCCAGTTCACGTATCATGTCTGTGACACTATCTCCCCTATTTCGCGATAATACAAAACGATCTGCCCTTCTTTGTACTTTTTCGATGTCATCTGTCAGTCCCACCTGATGCGGATCCCACACCACACAACAATACTCCAGAATAGGGCGGAGAAGCGAGGTGTAAACAGTCTCTTTAGTAGACCTGCTGCACCTTCTAAGTGTTCTGCCAATGAATCGCAGTCTTTGGTTTGCTCTACCCACAATATTACCTATATGATCGTTGCAATTTATTTGTAATTGTAGTCCCTAAGTATTTAGTTGACTTTGCAGCCTTCAGTTTTGTGTGACTTATCGCATAATCGCGTAATCGAAATTTAGTTGATTCCTTTTAGTACTCATGTGAATATCTTCACACTTTTCCTTATTCAGGTCAATTGTCACTTTTCGCACCATACAGATATCTTATCTAAATCATTTTGCAGTTCATTATGGTCATCTGATGACTTTAAAGGACGGTAAATGACAGCATCATCTGAAAACAATCAAAGACGGCTACTCAGATTGTCTCCTATGTCGTTAATATAGATCAGGAACAATACAGGGCCTGTAGCACTTTCTTGTGGAACGCCGGATATTACTTCTGTTTTACTCGATGACTTTCCGTCCTTATAGACATTCTTGACTAAAATAATTGACCACGTCCTGTATCGAAGGTAAGTAACGCTCTCGACCGTTACGGTTTGCATTTGAAGCAAACCTGCTTTACATTTTCGTAGTGTCGCAACTAAAACCACTCTTATGCGACAGGCGCGAAATTCAAATAGACATCATCTTGCAGATGTAGAAACACGTCCACCAACTTCCGTTAATGACGCATAACTCCTTCGTGGTGTTGCAATTTCTTTCCCCGTCAGTGTAGTTGTACATATTGCCTTCGCCTCTCTCTCCATCTCTAGGTACAAGAGTGTTTGCAGTTAAGTTTGTAGTGGAGTAGTAAGCTTAATTCACCCACTACACAAAAATGGAGATGAGAGCAACCCACACAACTACAGAGGAATCTCTCTCCTAGA
Organism: Schistocerca gregaria; assembly: GCF_023897955.1. Taxonomy (NCBI): domain Eukaryota; kingdom Metazoa; phylum Arthropoda; class Insecta; order Orthoptera; family Acrididae; genus Schistocerca; species Schistocerca gregaria. The sequence continues at coordinate 1,198,695,605 of NC_064920.1, forward strand.
TTGCTTATACAAAATTCTTTCCAAGATCCTATATGAAAGAATCAAATAGCAATTAGAACAGCGATTAGGGGAATATCAGGGAGGTTTCAGACCATGGAGAAGCTGTGCAGAGCAGATAATTAGTTTAAAATTGATTATGGCATACTACAAGAAGCGGAACAAACCTCTGGCAATAACATTTGTAGATTTTAAGAAGGCATATGACTGTCTCCACAGACCTACAGTATTAAACATTTTAAGAAATCTAGGACTCCATCCAAAACTAATTAAAATAATACAACTCACTCTAACCAACACCCAATCAAGAGTGAAGTTTAGAGGAGAAATTTCGGAACCATTCCTCATAAAAGCAGGCTTAAGACAAGGATACTGCCTATCACCATTACTGTTCAACTGTGCACTGGAATACATAATGAGAGAATGGTACAAGGACAATCCAAAGATGATAAGAATTGGAAGTGCAAAAGATGATATTAGCTTAAAGTGCTTGAGATTCGCTGATGATCTTGCTCTCCTGGCCAACACTGTTCAAGAAGCCAGCCAACAAGTGAAATCACTACAAGAAATAGCAGAGAAAGTAGGCCTTGGAATATCATTTGAAAAACCGGAGATTATGCTAACTGATCCACCACTTGCAATCAAAATTAAAATAGGAGAACAGGAAATCAAAATTGTTGATAAATTTAACAACCACAAATGACGTATGCAGCTGAAACTATCTCCAAAACAACTAATACAGCATAAAGTGACAGAATACTAAAAATAGAAAGAAGTATAATTAGGACATGTAAAAATAAACAGTATAAAATTAATGGACATTGGAGAATAGCATCAAATGAAACAGTATATAAGAAAATAGAACCAGTCATGAGCACGATCAGAAAGAAACGCATCTCATTCTTTCGACGTCTGATGAGAACTCCAGAAAACAGAATTAGAAAAAAAAAAAAAAATACGAAAATTGTGAAATATCAAGAGCGACATTACATGGATCACAGAAATTAAGGAAGATATAAAATAACTCCCAATTACAGTATATGACCTAAAAAACAAGACAGAGAAAACCAGAATAGTGCAAGACTCGCAAACCAGACTACAAATGAAAATCAATAAAAGGAGTACAGGAAGAGTGGTCTCACATGAAGAAAGAAAGAAAATATCTGAAAGAATGAAGAAATATTGGGCAGACAGAAGAGCAAAACACGTTTCGTATAAGAATAAACTCTAACAATTATGTTACCTAATTATCATATTATTGTTGAGCCAAATTGTATCCCTGTGTAACAACTTGTTTACAACTTTGTATTTTTAAGTAGAGTGGTCCAATGAAGGCCATAGAATAAATAATAATAATAATAATAATAATAATAATAATAATAATAAGTGGAGTAGTGAAGAATCTGAAGTAATTGTACTCGAAACGTGTACTAAAAGTTTTCAAGACGCTTCCTTCTGCCTGTTGATGGCAAATTCCTCTCACTCTACAGTCGTAGTGTCCCCTTGTCGCCTCGGCATCTGGTGGTAGAAAACGACACACAAGAGAAGATGGGAAAAGCTGTGTATAAATGGGCCTCCTCCCTCCCGTGTTATGCGAATTTCGCTTGGTATCTAAAAGAACTTACAAAACAGGCCGTGTTTTCGGAGAAGAGCCGAGAGCCGCACAATAAAAGCTGATGGTTCCTTTGCTGGGAAGTTTCGCTGCGGTGCCTTAGCTGGCGAAAACTGGCGTTCGCCGCGCAGTGGCGCCTCACTTCAATGCGACTGCAGTTCGTACCAGCTGTGCCTTAAACTGCGCGCCAGCCCTCCGTCTTCCATGCAAACAGGGGTCCGGCGGGTCGCTACCCGCGCTCTGTTCTCACCGTCCCAAAAGAACTGTTTTAAAAGTAAAATCAAATATCTGCCTATGGCCATATTGTTAAAGGGAAGGAGAAGAAGGTCTTGTAACGCCAGAAATGCATACCCTTCTATTTCCATCTATTGTACTATAATTTTTTTCCTTATTTTGTTACCTGAAGATATGACATTTCTGTGTCTTTATATATTGTAATTGTCCTAATATGCATTTCTGTCGATGTATAATTGGTTTGTTTTGTAAATATTATTTGTATTTTTACGCTGGGCCTGGCCTAGGGAAAACTATGCTATCGAACGATTAGATCGATAGGTCGTATGGAGAACCAAAGTGTTTAGGATCTTTGGTAATGGTAACTCTGCCGGCGAGGAGCGCGGGCAGAGCAGAGTCTGGCTGGCGTAGGGCGGTGGAGCAGGTGTGTTGAGTGACGCTCCCGCTAGTTGCCGCGCTTTCGGTGTTTGGCAGCATGTAATTGCGCTCGAGTTGCTATGATCGTTTCTGACACGGCGTCGCGGGCGGGAAGCATTAGCTGGCGCACATCAAGAGCCCGTTTCGCGTGGTGACCGTGTCGAGAAGAAGGCGCGCCAACATCCAGCTTCTGCAACAGCGACGGCCGACGATGAGTGACTGTAGCCACCTCCCCGATCGACGACTTCAAACCTTCAGTCAACCAACAAGGAAGACTGAAGGCAGGTAAAGTTTTAGAACTGTATGGCAGACCTCAGCCTTTGAAACTGTTCCATTTGCATCACTAAAGTACATCAACTTAGCATGAACCTTTGTTGCTCATTGTCCCAATTGCATTACTAAGCAGGGTCTCTTCCTTTCCCGAAATGAACCCGAGTGTCGTTGAAATTCAAACGCCAGCATTAAAGTAATATCATTCCATTTCACTGCTTTAATTTCAAAGTTCAGTTTAAGTATCCATAGCTGGCTACAATAAACAAACAGAACCATATTTAGATTACACAAGCACAAGTTAAGAGTGCGAGTTTTGTTACCATATTTTAGCTTACCTGTGATTGCAGCTCAGCCTGGTACGTACTAAATTTTAGTATTATTGATTGTTCAAAATCATTTAATTCAAGTTCAAAGTTAAATCTCTTATTTATAAATTGCGTAGATTCAAGTTGCTTTTGAGATGATGGTTGAGGTAGCCCAAGGCTAACCTTATTTTATTGAATTTCGTAGTGCTTCAGAAACAAAGTTCACTATTAATTTCAGGCACTAAATTAACTTTCAGTTTTCCGCTTTTATTAATTCTTTTGCTAAATTAAGTCACAGTACAGCGAAATTTATTACTTCTGGCAAACGTTCAGTTTTCACACAACACGTCTCAACCTTCAGTTGCCACGCTTTTAGTGCTAATTATATGTGTATTAACCTTATTTTAAGTTATAATAGTAGTTTTCCATAGGACTGGTGACCGTAATTTTTTCCAAATCTCAAATATCTAATTAACGCCAGTTAATTGTTACCGGACGACCTCAGATTTACTTTCTTTATTAAATTTACCCTTTTTAAAAATTAATTTTCACGAATTTCATTTGCATTTTTCCTTTCATTTAGATGTAACCCATCCTCCCACTTTACCGACAGATTAACTTCGGTGACGATTGCTTTTCCCAAATTTCCATTAGGTACAAGCGGTTTAATTTTTCACTGTCATTAAGGTCGACAAGTGAGGCGGAGGCTACAATCTGATGTTAGCATCACTGATCTTACTCTCTTATTAAATCAGAGAAACATTCGGTAGAGCTGAATGAACTGGATTTTCTTATCAGAAATAGGGAAAAAAACAGGAGAAGCATACCAGGGAAGGCCTGATGCCCCTCTAGGATTTCTTTGTGTTTTCTATCATTTTAGTGACTTCTAATTAAAATTTTTTTGACAGCCTGGATAAAATAAGCTTTCACAAGTGTTTCTACTATTGAGTGGCTTTTTTTATTGCTCTATCAATTTAGATATCCAAAACGATGCTGCCATTGTTTTCTCATTGTCAATCACTTGCCCTTCTCCCAGCTACCGGCGCTTCCGATATCAAGGGGTGCGCCTAACTGCACTGTCCGCGAAACGAGGAATTAATAATTTGAAAGAATAAAAGTCTGATATTTTAAATCTTGCCTACATCACAATTTAGCTCTTGTGGCCTACGGGTGTTCCATAGGTCACTGGTTAGGGATCAGTGTTCTATACGTTATATCTGATAAAGAGGTGAGTAAATTCGTTCTCCTTGTTGGTTTCATCAATACGTTATAAACGCAGTCTTTGTCCTACCGTGATGTATGCTCCAAATTGCTCTTGTAACATTAATCATGGTATTCATTTGAATGTACTGTATCTGAGTTCAATAACTGTCAAGTGATACAAAATATTTTTATTTATTTACTTACGCGTAATCCCCTTATCAAACTATGTACTCAAATATTATCTTTGAGGAACGATGAGGCACCGACCTAATATATCGTTCAGTAGATAACACTGACGGTGACCTTGTGACCTTGTGCCTTCAGGACAGTTATTAGTCTCATAAGAACTGCTTTTTGTGTTATACAGACTTTTCTACAGTGTGAGGCTGCTTACAACATTCTAGTAGCTTTCTTTCAGGTACGAGAGGGTAATTTTGCGACGAGAACTTAGGATTAGCACTTGTTAAGCCATGTTCCATGCAGTGTCCTACGGAAAGCCAGTGTTATCAGTTCCCTCACAGAAAAGTTTTCTTAATTACAGATGGAGGCCAGCATGCTCATAGCATTTGTTTTGCCTATAAGACGTAACATAGGAAATGTTCAAAGGATCAAGAGTTAGTTTCTGTTGGGATAATGTAACTGAGTATTACTATCAATTCAGTGCGAACATTCACAGTAGAAGAGGATTAAATATCTACTATTGTTCTCTACAAGCTGAAAGTAATACGCATGATATCAATATCTAAACATAAACGTCTGTGACAGGACGGCATTAGAAACTAAAAATTACAACAGACTTTAAAAAAACGCACAAATGCGAGTAGGACTCGCGTTCTGAGGGTTAAGTACAAATTGAACTATGTATTAGACAAGAATAATAATTATTATTATTTCGTATTGCTCGATGGTCTGGTGAACGTGTTTCTATCAGGCTCCACTTCATTGACACGCGTGTCCCTGACCTGCTACAGTTATACACAGTTTAATTTGGAAACCGAACCACGTGTCGTTTCTTGCGACTCGTCCCACGGTTGAGTGGTGAAGACTGGGTTAAAGTCGAGGGTGAAAAGTCAGGTGAGCGACTTACACCTGATCTAAAAACCTCTTGGTTTCCGTGCACGTACTATACCGTCTTTTTCCATTTCGTTCGTCGTTGCTGTCTTTATTTGATCTGAACGGACATCACAGGATATCGCTTCAAGTACATCGCTGAGTGTTTCATTTTGGTCTTTTTCTATTGCAGAGGTCTCTCTGATCGAACCTGCTTGCCGGGATAGACCGTCAGTGCCAACATGTATACTGATGGGCCTTCTGTAGGTTTTGATGAGTGAGTCTGTGAATATCAAAATTGTGACATTTATGGGCGTATCTGTTCATTGCATTGATTTGGAAGTTTAAATTATTTGCACCTCTAAGGGACCATAGACATAAATTGACATAAACTGCACTTGATGCGTCTACGCGTTCCTAGGGAAAAGGGGTGTTAACAGGTCAGACAGACAGATGTACGGAAATACGAACAACAAAGCGATCCCGTAAGGGTGACATTTTTCCCATTTGAGATATGGAACCCTAAAAAGATAAATATCGTTCATTTACAATAAAAGTACTTAACATTGACATGCCTTTTATTAACACCTGATATCATGTATCTAATACAATGGGATCTAAATAACTTTGCTGTCTCTTGGCATTTATAACACACGTGAATCAAAAAGGACTTGTGTGTTATTTTGTAGCAAAAAAACCTCAAGTATGATTCACGTAAGGCACCAGTACCTCATTCCGCCACCAGGACGCCGGCATAGTACACAGATAAAATGGCTGCTTTCGTTGGTGTGGACCGTGCTCACTGTTTGTTTTCGTTTCACGAAACGAACTTTGCAACAACAATTCGCCGAAAATTTCCCACCAAATACGCTAAAGAACCTCCATGTATCCTACAATTTATCGTGTCACAAGAACTTTGTTAAGACTGGTTGTTCAATGCGACATGATAAAGCAGCAGGTCCCCCGCGTGTGATTATGTCGAACAGGTGATCTATACCGCATCACAAATGGTAGTCACGTAGAACCAAATCGACGCTTGACACTTTTACGAGAAACTTCAGGTTGTTTTCTATAAAATGGTACACCTACCGACACTAAGTCATCTCAATAAATTTCAATATCATTCCAAACTTTTAAAGTTTTTGTGAATAGCTCTGTGTAGTCGTATGAACTGAAAGTACTTTGAGGACACTCGTCATTAACTGTCCCTATTACTCCGTAGTTAGTGACAACTGTATGTCGTGCTCTAGTATGAAAACGAGGACAGATAACTTGAATATACACTCCTGGAAATGGAAAGAAGAACACATTGACACCGGTGTGTCAGACCCACCATACTTGCTCCGGACACTGCGAGAGGGCTGTACAAACAATGATCACACGCACGGCACAGCGGACACACCAGGAAGCGCGGTGTTGGCCGTCGAATGGCGCTAGCTGCGCAGCATTTGTGCACCGCCGCCGTCAGTGTCAGCCAGTTTGCCGTGGCATACGGAGCTCCATCGCAGTCTTTAACACTGGTAGCATGCTGCGACAGCGTGGACGTGAACCGTATGTGCAGTTGACGGACTTTGAGCGAGGGCGTATAGTGGGCATGCGGGAGGCCGGGTGGACGTACCGCCGAATTGCTCAACACGTGGGGCGTGACGTCTCCACAGTACATCGATGTTGTCGCCAGTGGTCGGTGGAAGGTGCACGTGCTCGTCGACCTGGGACCGGACCGCAGCGACGCACGGATGCACGCCAAGACCGTAGGATCCTACGCAGTGCCGTAGGGGACCGCACCGCCACTTCCCAGCAAATTAGGGACACTGTTGCTCCTGGGGTATCGGCGAGGACCATTCGCAACCGTCTCCATGAAGCTGGCGTACGGTCCCGCTCACCGTTAGGGCGTCTTCCGCTCACGCCCCAACATCATGCAGCCCGCCTCCAGTGGTGTCGCGACAGGCTTAAATGGAGGGACGAATGGAGACGTGTCGTCTTCAGCGATGAGAGTCGCTTCTGCCTTGGTACCAATGATGGTCGTATGCGTGTTTAAGGAAAGATTAAGGAAAGGCAAACCTACGTTTCTAGCATTCGTAGACTTAGAGAAAGTTTTTGATAATGTTGACTGGAATACTCTCTTTCAAATTCTGATGGTTGCAGGAGTAAAATACAGGGAACGAAAGGCTATTTACAATTTGTACAGAAACCAAATGGCAGTTATAAGAGTTGAGGGACATGAAAGAGAAGCAGCGGTTTGAAAGGGAGTGAGACAGGGTTGTAGCCTCTCCCCGATGTTATTCAATCTGTATATTGAGCAAGCAGTAAAGGAAACAAAAGAAAAATTCGGAGTAGGTATTAAAATCAATGGAGAATAGATAAAAACGTCTAGGTTCGCCGATGACATTGTAATACTGTCAGAGATAGCAAAGGACATGTAAGAGCAGTTGAACGGAATGGACAGTGTCTTTAAAGGAGGATATAAAATAAACACCAACAAAAGGAAAACGAGGAACATGGAATGTAGTCGAATTAAGTCGGGTGATGCTGAGGGAATTAGATTTGGAAATGAGACACTTAAAGTAGTAAAGAAGTTTTGCTATTTGGGGAGCAAAATAAATGGTGATGGTCGAAGTAGAGAGGATATAAAAGTAGACTGGAAATGGGAAGGTAAGCGTTTCTGAAGAAGAGAAATTTGTTAACATCGAGTATAGATTTAAGTGTCAGGAAATCATTTCTGAAAGTACTTGTATGGAGTGTAGCCATGTATGGAAGTGAAACTTGGACGAGAAGAGAATAGAGGCTTTCTAAATGTGTTGCAACAGAAGAATGCTGAATATCAGATGGGTAGATCACATAACTAATGAGGAGATATTGAATAAAATTGGGGAGAAGAGAAATTTGTGGCACAACTTGACTAGAAGAAGGGATCGATTGGTAGGACATGTTCTGAGGCATCAAGGAATCACCAATTTAGCATTGGAGGGTAGCGTGGAGGGTAAAAATCGTAGAGGGAGACCAAGAGATGAATACACCAAGCAGATTCAGAAGGATGTAGGTTGCAGTAGGTACTGGGAGATGAAGAAGCTTGCACAGGATAGAGTAGCACGGAGATCTGCATCAAACCAGTCTCAGGACTGAAGACCACAACAACAGCAACTGCTGCTGCTGATATTACCCTCTTCTCATCTGACCAGAAATCCTTCTTTTCTTTCCAATTCACTTCACTGACCTCTACATTGTCTACACTAAGCCTTTGCATTTCCCTTTTGAGATTTTCTAGTTTCCTTGCCACGTTAAAGCTCCTGACATTTCACGCCCCGACTCGTAGAACGTTATCCTTCCGTTGATTATTCAGTCTTTTTTTCATGGTAACCTCCACCTTGACAGTCCCCTCCCAGGGATCCGAATGGGGGACTATTCCGGAATCTTTTGCCAATGGTGAGATCATCATGGCACTTTTTCAGTTACAGGCCACATGTCCTGTGGATGCATGTCACGTATCTTTAATGCAGTGGTTTCCATTGCCTTCTGCATCCTCATGCCGTTGATCATTGCTGATTCTTCCGCCTTTAGGCGCAGTTTCCCACTCCTAGGACAAGAGGGCACCCTGAACCTCTGTCCGCGCCTCCGCCCTCTTTGACCTTTGGCAGAATGCGGGTGACTTCTTATGCCTGAAGTCTTCGCCCGCCAATGCTGATTATTAATCAAAATTTAAGCAGTGGCGTGATTCAATCCCTATTATAGTATTACAAGAGGGTAAATACATTTTGTACAAAGATGGGAAGTGGGTGGGTGGTGGCGGAGAAGTTGAAGGGAAAGTTCAAGCAGTCGGAGGTGCCGAGGTGACAAGATTGGGCGATGTTTTGCCGTTTGGGCTAATAAAGAAAGAATTTTGAGAAATATTTTAAAGAAATGGAACTATGGTCAATGGGCGATAGTTATGTTGTTTTGAATGATCTTTGCCGTACCCCTGCCTTGTGAAATACTGAAATATTGTAACATCAAAGTTCTAGCAGTCTCCAAATAACGACTCCAGTGCTAACATTAAACAGCTATAGATAGAAAATTAGGATGTTACAATAGTGGGTATATATTTTTAATCCATCATAACGCTAGTGGATGAATCAAAATCGTTTTCCAAATTCTTTATTGTTATAAATTTATCCAAAATTAGAAACTAGCAGAACAACACACACAACAAAAACAATAACCGGCAGCTCTTACGTTAAATTCAACAGCAAGTAAGAACTGAAATGATTAAGAAAACAACAACTGAACTCAAGTAAGGCCAGCAGTGCACTATAGTTGGTCTTGGCTACAGCAGTCAGTAGGCATAGGCGATAGTTGGTAGTGCTATCTATATATCGATAGTGTAATCTATCGACAGCCTGGTGTATCAATATTTCAAATAACTTCCTGGAATTCAGGCAAGTAACACTTTCAGCGACCACCTATTTCTTTAGATACGTTGACGATACCTTCGTTGTTTGGCTTCATGGTAGGCAGAATTTGAATGTCTTTCTAGAACATCAGAACTCGATCCACCCGAACATTCGTTTTACGATGGAGGTGGAAGAGGATGGTTGCCTTCCCTTTCTCGACGTGTTGGTTAGGAGGAAGGATGATGGATCATTGGGACATGCTGTCTACAGGAAACGTACTCACACCGACTTGTACTTACAGGCTAATAGTTGTCACCATCCGGCTCAGCGTGAAGGGGTACTTCGTACCTTGGTACACAGGGCCCATGTCGTTTCTGACGCTGAGACTTTGCCAGCTGAGCTGTCCCATCTTGAGGTTACATTTCGTCAAAATGGATATAGTGATAGACAGATTGAACGTGCGTTGCGCTATCGATCAAATGTACATCGGGTGATTGATGATAATTCTGAGTCAACACCTAAGTCTACTGCCTTTTTGCCTTACGTAGGAAACAAGTCCAACAAGATCGATCGTATTTTAAGGAAATACGATGTGAAATGTGTTTTCCGACCTCCATCTAAAATTAGAGCACTTTTGAGTTCCGTTAAGGATGATCTTGGACTGCGTAAGTCAGGAGTATATCGTATTCCTTGTAGCTGCGGCATGGCATATATTGGTCAAACTATCAGAACCGTGGAGGACCGATGTACCGAGCATAAACGGCACACACGATTACAGCAGCCAAATAGATCTGCTATTGCCGAACATAGCTTGGATACTGGTCACCCCATGTTATATAATAACACCGAGATATTGGCATGCACGTCCAGCTATTGGGGCAGTGTTCTTAGGGAGGCAGTTGAGATTAAATTAGCGAGCAACCTCGTTAACAGGGATGGAGGTTTCTGTTTAAACTCTGTTTGGAATCCGGCTCTCTCCCTTGTCAAAAAACAGAGGGACAGAGTCAATGCTGCCTCACCTGCGAATTCACAGTCTCACTATCGATAGCTTTGACTTTGGTCATCTTTGGTGGCACTAGTGTTCAGTGTGTGTGTGTTATCTTTCCTGCTTCTGTCTGAGAACCGAGGTATTAAATTTGCATGTACGCCGCCTGTCCGTTGCAGTTTGCCTTGAAAATGGCGGGGTGTTCTCCCGCCGACATATCGGCGGTCGCTGAAAGTGTTACCTGGCTGAATTCCCGGAAATTATTTGAAAGTTGTATACGCCATGAGAAACTCAGGTCTCATGGTGTATCAATAGTCCATATCACTGTTTCGTCCTATGACTGAAAAACGAATATAAGGGGCGATCAAAAAAGTTTCCTTTCGAAGGCCGTACAGTACAAAACTGGTATGCCATTCAGACAAAATCACCGTGGACATTGAAGCAATTACCTCACCGACGCACAAGACTGAAGATACCAGTTTGGGAAAACAACGTGTCCTGCTGCGTTAAGAGGTCCATAATTGTCTGTAGCACATTCTCCTCCGACATAGATCATTCTCTGACGCCTAGAGGCAGCCAAGAAACGAAGAACAGCACGTTGATTCTGTTTGGTCGCATTTGGTAATAACGTCGCACACATTAACCGCACGCCCGCCACACTGATGTCTTACCTTCATGTCTGTGCTTACATACGTGCATCGGATTCGCGGTACGTTGCATGCACGCTGCGGCAACGTCCTCAAACGGAAACTTTTGATCGCTTCCTATATCTTTCGGTTTGACTATGACAGCTAGGTCGTGAGTAATTTAGGTTATAGGGGGGGGGGGGGGGGGGGGAGGCGTTTGGATACCTCCTTGCAAATTAGCTAAAAAGAGAGAGAAAACTGCACAAGCCTTCCGAGATTTTTTCAGATCTTTGTACAGACGAATCAGAATCAAAAAGAGTGGCATAATTTCAGCAGAAATGATCAAATCTGAAAAAAAGTCTTATACCATTTAACGGAATTTATAGAAAATAGAAAGATTCCTACAATCTGGAACATTGCTACAATCATTCTCTTTGAAAAGCAAGGAGACAGACGAGAAAAGAACCCAATGAGCAATCAGTCTCAAGATACTAAAGTTATTACCAACCGCTTAGGAACGAGTTGGCTTTAAAGGTGGGTATAGCTCGGCTAGCATTTGGAATTCGTGAGCGAAATTATACGCTCCTGGAAGTGGAAAAAAGAACACATTGACACCGGTGTGTCAGACCCACCATAATTGCTCCGGACACTGCGAGAGGGCTGTACAAGCAATGATCACACGCACGGCACAGCAGACACACCAGGAACCGCGGTGTTGGCCGTCGAATGGCGCTAGCTGCGCAGCATTTGTGCACCGCCGCCGTCAGTGTCAGCCAGTTTGCCGTGGCATACGGAGCTCCATCGCAGTCTTTAACACTAGTAGCATGCCGCGACAGCGTGGACGTGAACCGTATGTGCAGTTGACGGACTTTGAGCGAGGGCGTATAGTGGGCATGCGGGAGGCCGGGTGGACGTACCGCCGAATTGCTCAACACGTGGGGCGTGAGGTCTCCACAGTACATCGATGTTGTCGCCAGTGGTCGGCGGAAGGTGCACGTGCCCGTCGATCTGGGACCGGACCGCAGCGACGCACGGATGCACGCCAAGACCGTAGGATCCTACGCAGTGCCGTAGGGGACCGCACCGCCACTTCCCAGCAAATTAGGGACACTGTTGCTCCTGGGGTATCGGCGAGGACCATTCGCAACCGTCTCCATGAAGCTGGGCTACGGTCCCGCACACCGTTAGGCCCTCTTCCGCTCACGCCCCAACATCGTGCAGCCCGCCTCCAGTGGTGTCGCGACAGGCGTGAATGGAGGGACGAATGGAGACGTGTCGTCTTCAGCGATGAGAGTCGCTTCTGCCGTGGTGCCAATGATGGTCGTATGCGTGTTTGGCGCCGTGCAGATGAGCGCCACAATCAGGACTGCATACGACCGAGGCACACAGGGCCAACACCCGGTATCATGGTGTAGGGAGCGATCTACTACACTGGCCGTACACCTCTGGTGATCGTCGAGGGGACACTGAATAGTGCACGGTACATCCAAACCGTCATCGAACCATCGTTCTACCATTCCTAGACCGGCAAGGGAACTTGCTGTTCCAACAGGACAATGCACGTCCGCATGTATCCCGTGCCACCCAACGTGCTCTAGAAGGTGTAAGTCAACTACCCTGGCCAGCAAGATCGCCGGATCTGTCCCCCATTGAGCATGTTTGGGACTGGATGAAGCGTCGTCTGACGCGGTCTGCCCGTTCAGCACGAACGCTGGTCCAACTGAGGCGCCAGGTGGAAATGGCATGGCAAGCCGTTCCACAGGACTACATCCAGCATCTCTACGATCGTCTCCATGGGAGAATAGCAGCCTGCATTGCTGCGAAAGGTGGATATACACAGTACTAGTGCCGACATTTTGCATGCTCTGTTGCCTGTGTCTATGGGCCTGTGGTTCTGTCAGTGTGATCATGTGATGTATCTGACCCCAGGAAAGTGTCAATAAAGTTCACGGTGTTCTTATTTCAATTTCTAGGAGTGTATATTGAAGTCAAATCTCTTAAAAGAAAGTATCTTACCACGCAATCCACCCAAAGCAGGACAGCTCTCTAACTTTGAATCCACATTCTCAGGTCTTGTATCGTTGTACGAACATGTAACTGTACCTGGAGATGTGTACCTAAATCCCATAAGCAGCAGTCGTACTATTACAAAATTCTAAAGTATACTTCTCTGCTAAAATCTTACACTGCTTTCACTTGGGACAATTCACCATCCTACAGGCACTCAAGCCTCTATCGATATTTTCACAAGCAACTCTGTAAACAGAGTAATTAGTAATGATCAAATTTCAGCACCGGGCTTATCTGATCATGAGATAATAATCATGAATTATTCGTTGCCACGAGCATAGGACAAAGTGCAAGTGGCGACGTTTAGAGATCCTAAGCGCTTGAATATGTCTGAGCTTACAGCTGCCCCCTTCTCTTTGCAGGGAATGACAGAAAATAACTTTGGCATAAATTATGAAGTATCTAATTTAAAAACTGTAAGAGTCAGGAGAAAATCTGCGGCACGGCTCACCGATCAACTCAAACTTTTGAGAATCGGAGACGCAGCGAATAGGAAATACAAACGGCACCCGATCCCTAAGAATCATCTCCCGCACAAGCGACGGCGTAACCGAATTAGGCAGCGAGTGAGAACCAAAACTTAGTGCACGCCCAATCGGCAACTGAAGATTTACACAGGCTTTCCAACTTGTGGAAAAATCCACGAGGGCTAGGAATAGGTAAACCTAATCTGCAGCAAAACCTCTGGTACGTGTTGAGGATGTAAACGAGTATTTCGTCAACGCACAAGGACACAAATCATCGAATCACTTGAAGTATCTACGATCGCAACGAACGAAAAATTTTGTCTACAGCCGACATGCCTTAACACAGCCAGGAAGTCAACTGCATGAATTCGTTCTGCAGTTGCAGAATACGACAATAGTACAATACAAGTGATCAATTTATTCGTTGATCCATCACTGCCGATAATAACGTATATTTTTAACCATCCTCTGACCTCCAGTATCTTTTCAATGGCCAGGAAAAATGCAATTATTGAAATTTCTGGCTACAGTCTCATTTGCATTGTACCAGCATTATCTAAGGTTTTAGTATACATAGTTCACGATCAGTTTCCCAATTACTTCATCCCATAACAACCTTATGGATGAATACCAGTCTGGCTTCCCGAAAAGCCACATCACCTCGACTGCTCTTGTAGCTGTGACTGACGACCTGGAGAAAGGTTATGGACAAACAATAAGCGATTATTATGTACTTTTTGGTTTTCAGCAAAGCTTTCAACACTGTTAACTTTGTTATTCTACTTGCTAGAATTAAAAGTCAAGACTTTCCTTAAAGTACTGTACAATGGCTCCACTCATACGTTACATACCTCCAACAGTGTGTAATGATCGGAACAAGTCACAATAAAAGAATGTAGTATCAGGGGTCCCAGAAGGATCAGTATTGGATACATTAATTTTTTAATTATGTGTTCATGAGATATTCACTATTGTCTCCCATTGCAAATATCATTTATTCGCTGGTGACCATCAGTTATACCTAAGTGAAAGCCCAATAAATCTTACTTGCTTTTTCATAATGGGAGCAGAACGTACGTTTGAAACATTTTCTTTTGCTAACCTCTTCATCTCAGAGGAGCACTTGCAACCTACGTCCTCAATTATTTGCTGAATATATTCCAATCACTGTCTTCCTCTACAGTTTTTACCTCTACAGCTCCCTCCATTACATTGAAGTCATTCCATCATATTTTAACAGGTGTTCTATCATCCTGTTCCTCCTTCTTATCAATGTTTTCCACATATTCCTTTCTTCTCCGATTCTGCGTAGAACCTCCTCATTCCATACGTTATCAGTTCACTTAATTTTCAAAACGTTTAAATGTGTGTGAAATCTTATAGGACTTAACTGCTAAGGTCATCACTCCCTAAGCTTACACACTACTTAACCTAAATTATCCTGAGGACAAACACACACACCCATGCCCGAGGGAGGACTTGAACATCCGTCGGGATCAGCCGCACAGTATATGACTGTAGCGCCGTAGACCGTTTGGCTAATCCCGCGCGGCCTTAATTTTCAACATTCGCCAGTAGCACCATATCTCAAATTGTTCAATTCTCTTGTGTTCCGTTTCTACACAGTCCATGTTTCACTACCATACAATGCTATACTCCAGACGTACATTCTCAGAACTTTCTTCCTCAAATTAAGGCCGATATTTGGTATTAGTAGTCTTCTCTCGGCTAGGAACGCCTATTTTGCCATTGCTAGTCTGCTTTTGATATACACCTAGCTACGTCCGACATTTGTTATTTTGCTGACTAGGTAGTAGAATTCCTCAACTTCATCTACTTCGAAACCATCAATCCTGATGTTAAGTCTCTCGCTGTTCTCGTTTCTACTACTTCTCATTACCTTCTCTTTCTTCGATTTACTCTGAATCCACATTGTGTACTAATTAGACTGTTCATTCTGTTCATCAGCACATGTAATTCTTATTCACTTTCACTCAGGATAGCAGTGTCATCAGAGGATCGTATCACTGATATCCTTTAATACATTGAATTTTAATTCCGCTCTTGAACCTATCTTTTATTTCCATCGTTGCTTCCTCGGTGTACAAATTGAATAGCAGGGGCGAAAGGCTACATCCTTGTCTTACACTCTTTTTAATACGAACACTTCGTTCTTAGTCGTCCATTGTTATTAGTCCCTCTTGGCTGTTGCACGTATAGTATATGACCCGTCTCTACCTATAGCTTACCCCAACTTTTTTCAGAATTTCGAACGTCTTGCACCATTTCACACTGTCCATCGCCTTTTCCAGGACGACAAATCCTATGAACGTGTCTTGATTTTTCTTTACTCTTGCTTCCATTATTAACCGCAACATCAAAATTGCCTCTCTTGCCTTTTACTTTTCGTAAAGCTACACTGATCGTCATCTAGCGCAACCTAAATTTCCTTTTTCATTCTTCTGTATATTATTCTTCAAAGCAACTAGGATGCATGAGCTGTTAAGCTCATTGTGCGATAATTCCCGCACTTGTCACCTCTTGCCGTCTTCAGAATTGTGTGGATGATGCTTTTCCAAAAATCAAATCGTATATTTCCACACTCATAGATTCTACACGCCAACGTGAATAATCGTTTTGTGCCACATCCCCGAAGGATTTTAGAAATTCTGATGGAATATTGTCTATCACTTCTGCCTTACTTTACCTCCAGACCTCCAAAGCTCTTTTAAATTCTGATTCTAATACTGGATCCCCTATCTCTTCTAAATCGACTTATGTTTCTTCTTCTATCACATTAGACAAATCTTCCCCATCATAGAGGCTTTTGATGTACTCTTTCCACTTATTCACTCTCTCCTCTGCATTTAACAGCGGAATTCCCGTTGTACACTTAATGTTAACACCCTTACTTTTAATGTCAGCGAAAGTCGTTTTGACTTCCCTGTATGCTGAGTCTGTCCTTCCGACAGTCGTTTCTTTTTTGAACTACTTCACATTTTCTTGGAGCCATTTCGTTTTATCTTCCTGCGCTTCCTATTTATTTCATTCCTCAGCGACTTGTATTTCTGTATTCCTGAGTTTCCCGGAACGTTTTTGTACTTCCTCCTTTCATCATTCAACTGAAGTATTTCTTCTATTAACCATGGTTTCTTCGTAGTTACCTTCTTTGTACCAATGTTTTTCATCCCAACTTGTGTTAGTGTCCTTTTTAGCGATGTCGATCCCTTTTCAACTGTACTGTCTACTGAGCTATTCCTTATTGCTGTATCTACAACCTTAGCGAACTTAAAGCGTGCCCTTTCGTTCCTTAGTACTTCCGTATCCCACTTCTTTGCTTATTGATTATTCCTGACTAATGTCTTCAGCCTGCACTTTATCACTACTATATTATGATCTGAGTCTGTATCTGCTTCTGGGAATGCCTTACTATCGAGTATCTGACGTCGGAATGTCCGTCTGACCATGATGTAATCTAACTGAAATCTTCCGGAATCACCCAGACTTTTTCAAGTATACCTCCTCATCTTGTAATTCTTGAACAGGGTATTAGATATCAGTAGCTGAAACTTGTTACAGAAATCAATTAATCTTTCTCCTCTCTCATTCCTTGTCCCAAGCCCATAGTCTCCTGCAACCTTTTCTTCTACTCCTTCCCTTACAACTACTAGATTTTCGTTCCCCTTTACATACTGTAATAACCTTTCTATATCCTCCTACACTTTCTCTATCTCTTCATCTTCACATTGGTACGTCGGAATGTATACCTAAACTATCGTTGTCGGTGTTGATTTGTTGTTGATTCTGATAAAAACGACCCTGTCACTGAACTGTTCACAAAAACACACTCTATGCCCTACCTTCCTATTAATAACGAATCCTACTCCAGTTACACCATTTTCTGCTGCTGCAGATGAAATGACTGATGTATGATGAAATAACAGAAATTATTCAGATAGTGAAGGGAGACGAAAATTTAATAGTCATGAGTACTGGAATTCGGTAGTAGGAAAAAAGAGAGAAGGAAACGTAGTAGGTTAATATGGATTGGGGGTAAGAAATGAAAGAGGAAGCCGCCTGGTAGAATTTTGCATAGAGCACAACTTAATCATAGCTAACACTTGGTTCAAAAATCATAAAAGAAGGTTGTACACATGGAAGAAGCCTGGAGATACTTATAGGTTTCAGGTAGATTATATAATGGTATAGATTATATAATGGTAAAACAAAGATTTAGGAGCAAGTTGTAAATTGTAAGGGGCAGGTGTGGACTCTGACCACAACCGTTTGGTTAGGAACTGTAGATTAAAACTGAAGAAACTGCAGAAAGGTGGGAATTTAAGGAGATGGGACCTGGATAAACTGAAAGAACCAGAGGTTGTACAGAGTTTCAGGGAGAGCGTAAGGGGTCAATTGACAGGAATGGGGGAAAGAAATACATTAGAAGAAGAATGGGTAGCTTTGAGAGATGAAGTAGTGAAGGCAGCAGTGGATCAAGTAGGTAAAAAGACGAGGTCTGGTAGAAATCCTTGGGTGACAGAAGAAATATTGAATTTAATTGATGAAAGGAGAAAATAAAAAATGCAGTAAATGAAGCAGGCAAAAAGGAATACAAACGTCTCAAAAATTAGATCGACAGGAAGTGCAAAATAGTTAAGCAGGGATAACCAGAGGACAAATGTAAGGATGTAGAGGCTTATCTCACTAGGGGTAAGATACATACTGCCTACAGGAAAATTAAAGAGACCTTTGGAGAAAAGAGAACCACTTGTATGAATATCAAGAGCTCAGATGGAAACCCAGTTCTAGCAAAGAAGGGAAAGCAGAAAGGTGGAAGGAGTATATAGAGAGTCTATACAATAACGATGTATTTGAGGACAATATTATGGAAACGGAAGAGGATGTAGATGAAGATGAAATGGGAGATACGATACTGCGTGAAGAGTTTGACAGAGCACTGAAAGACCTGAGTCGAAACAAGGCCCCGGAGTAGACAACATTCCATTAGAACTACTGACTGCCTTGGGAGCGCTAGCCATGACAAAACTCTACCATCTGATGAGCAAGATGTATGAGACAGGTAAAATTCCCCCAAGAAGAATATAATAATTCCAATCACAGATGTGAAAATTACCGAACTATCAGTTTAATGAATCATGGCTGCAAAATACTAACGCGAATTCTTTACAGACGAATGGAAAAACTAATAGAAGCCGACCTCGGGGAAGATCAGTTTGGACTCTGTAGAAATATTGGAACACGTGAGGCAATACTGACCCTACGATTTCCTTAATCTCCATGGGAGAATAGCAGCGTGCATTTCTGCGAAAGGTGGATATACACTGTACTAGTGCCGACATTGTGCTCTGTTGCCTGTGTCTATGTGCCTGTGGTTCTGTCAGTGTGTACATGTGATGTATCTGACCCCAGGAATGTGTCAATAAAGTTTCCCCTTCCTGGGAAAATGAATTCACGGTGTTCATATTTCAATTTCCAGGAGTGTACAATAGTACAATCTGCGTGAATTGCAACTTCATCTACGGCTCAAAGAATTAGAGTAAGGTTTTGTATCAGATTCAAAGTACAAAATAATATAGAACAAAATGTATATTGACACCACTTCGGAAACACGGTACAGTTTTAATCATGTTAGCGGCCTGAAGAAAATGTAGGCCAATGCTCAGCTTCCATTACACTTCGTCAGGATAGTGGGAAATTCATGCGTGAATGAGGAGTCAAACAATGAGATTCCATATCACCACCACTGTTCTCAATTGAACTGCAGGCTGTTTTCAGATCTTGAATCAGGAGAAACAAAGGAATGGCTCTTAATGGAAAATAAATGAAACGGCTCCTTTTTGCTGATATCTCTGTAATGGCTGCTTCTAGATCAGATAGAACTGAACAGTAAATATAACCACATAATAGAGGGAATTTCAAGTTAGGTTTGAAAATGAGTCACTGTGAGACTGACATAATGTTGAAAGTGGTCTGTTACTATGTGGGATTATGTATGCGATTGCTTGAATCAATACAAGGGTCGCCAGGTGCCTTTGAGTTAATGATTAATATAAGATGATCCCCCTTATGGCTTTAAGGCTGATCGGAAGCTATACAGGGTGGTCCATTGATCGTGACCGGGCCAAATATCTCACGAAATAAGCGTCAAACGAAAATACTACATAGAACGAAGCTTGTCTAGCTTGAAGGGGAAAACCAGATGGTTGGCTCTCTAGATGGCGCTGCCATAGGTCAAATGGATATCAACTGCGTTTTTTGAAAATAGGAACCCCCATTTTTAGTACACATTGGTGAATGTTTTAGTTGGACCACTTTTTTCGCTTTGTGATAGATGGCGCTGTAATATTTTATTATTTACTTTAAATAGACTAATGAAATATGCTTACCTTTAAGTTATAGCACTAATCTACTATTTACTGGATAACTATCAAACGCTTAAGATACAACAAGCTTGTGTACGAAGGAGATTCGGAAAATAAGGTCGTATAGGTGGGAAAATAGAAACAACTGTAAAAATCAGCAAATCATTATTTGTAGCTACTTTTCTACATAGTCACCACGCCGACTAAGACATTTGTTGTGGCGTTATACCAACTTTTCAATACCTTCGCCATACAATGCAGCTGCCTGTGCTTTCCGCCAATTCTCTATGCTGGTATACAGCTTGTTGTGTGTGTCAAAATGTTGTCTTCGAAGGCGGAGGTTCATCTGGACAGAGATAAAAATCAGGGGGAGCCAATTGCTGACTCTATTGTGGCTGACCAAACACTTGCCATCGAAAACGCTGCAGGAGCATCTCTATTGGCCGGGAACTGTCACGAAGAAGGAAACGCATGACAGTAGTGTTATGTGGGCTGCACAGAATCAAGCCCTGATACCTGTCTGTAGAGACTATTTTCTGGTCATCTTTACGTGCTCACTGTGCGCTAAGAACTGAAAGGACCGACGTGGCGAGATCGGTGGGGGTATTAGAGACAGTGTCCAACACATCGGTGCAAAGCGTCATCAGATTTTCACTGTTAATTCTATTGGCGCCCTATCGGACCTTACTTTCTGAATACAGTCCGGAACCGTGCGAGTGCTACGGTCGCAGGTTCGAATCCTGCCTCGAGCATAGATGTGTGTGATGTCCTTAGGTTAGTTAGGTTTAAGTAGTTCTAAGTTCTAGGGGACTGATGGCCACAGCAGTTGAGTCCCATAGTGCTCAAAGCCATTTGAACCATTTTTTTTTACTTTCTGAATAGCCCTCATACTTTTTGCCAAATTTATTTATTGGGGCATAAAACGCTCGCAACCAAGAGGGTCGTTCAATAAGTAATGCCCCAGATTTTTTTTTTAAATCCATTAACATACAAAGACAAACGCCCTTGTTGGTGATTCACATTTGATGTTTGTTCTGTACCCCCGTGAAGTTTCGAACCGTTCTGGCAGATGCCAGAGCCGTCAAAATGGCGTCTACGTACGACTGACGTTACAAGCAGTGTGCTGTTATTGAATTCTTGCGTGCAGAAAAAGAAACCATGGTGAACATCCATAAAAGTTAGTGTGCAATGTATGGCGATGCTGCAGTTGATAGGAATACAGCTGGGCGACGGGGAAAGAAAGTTACTGCCTCAGGAAATGCAGAGACAGAGCTCCAAGATGAGCCACGCTCGTGACGTCCTGTCACGGCCACTGCTCCAGACATTCTGAACCGTGCGGATGCCATATTTCGTGTCGACCTGCGCGTCATAACTCGACAGTTGGCTCTACAGTTGTCGGCCAGCATTGGCAGTGCGCCTGCAAAGATCGAGACTCTCGGACATTCAAAGAGGTGATCACGATGGGTTCCACGAATACTCACAGCGTACCACAAGATTCAAAGTAAGGCTATTTCATCTGAATTGTTGGACCGTTTTGTGACCGATGGAGAGGCCTTACTGTCACGGATCGTTATGGAGGACGAAAGGTGGGTGCACCATTTACGCTAGAAACAAAAAGGCAGACCATGGTGTGGCATCATCCTCATTCACCACGAAATAAGACATTCCAGACAGCCCCCTCTGCCGGAAAAGTCATGGAGGCAGTCTTCCGGAATTCTGGTGGCGTCATTCTCGTGGATGTGATGCCAAGAGGGTCAATCATCATTTCAGAGGCATACGTGAAGACTCAGAGTAAACTCAAGAACGGTTTCCAACATGTTTTATCGGACTAGAATCCAGCATAAATCTTGCTGCAACACGATAATGCACGCCCTCACATACGTCTGAGAACCTGGAAACACATCTCCAAATTGAGTTGGTTGATCCACCCTACAGTCCAGACCTTGCACCCTCGGATTTCCGTCTCTTTGGGCCGCTTATAGATTCTCTACGGGGAACACATTTTGAAGATGACGAGAGTGTCAGTCATGCAGTGAAAAGATGGCTACGCTACAGGAAAAGACCTTTCACCAAAGGGGTAACACACCATTGGCGTACGGTGGTAGAACGTGGTGGAAGCTACATAGAAAAGTAGGGCATGGACAAGACATGTTGATGTATATTATCACCAAATTCCTGCTCTTAACAAGAAACATGTTCTGAGTAAAAAAATATGGGGAATTCGTTTGACCGACCTTTGTAATCACGTGTCCCAAAAATGGAACTGTTGGAGCGAAGCCCCACCCTTCTGAATAAATCTTTGCGAAAGACCATTGGGATGCGTGGACAAACAGGTGGATCAGAAAACAGGCTGGAGGGTGTGGCGTTGTTGTTCGCAGTCAAGTTGAACTGGAGATTGGTAGCACATGTAACCACGTGATTGGTGGCAGATGGAACAAAATTTCTTTGCTGGATACCAAGGGACGCAGAAAGAGTGAGGCGATTAAGTGAGATGGTGGGTTGGTGAGAACAGCACTCATAGTCGTGTACAGCCGAAGACTGTATTAAAATTACAAATCTAGAAGAGGGTTTTATCGATATGTGATCTGAGGCTTTCCCAGCGAATATGCTGTATCCAAGGTTCTCGGGTGTCCAGCCGAGAAAGATGGAAAACTACCCTTTCTTGATGTCCTAGTGGAACGTAGGTTTGATGGCTCACTGGGCCACAGTGTGTACCGCAATCCTACACACACTCACCTGTACCTACATGCCTCCAGCTGCCACCACCCGGCGCAGCTTAATGTAATGCTCAACGCCTTGGTACACAGAGCACACTCGACTTCTTATGAACAGAACTCAAACACCTGGAGGCCGTGTTCCGCAAGAATGGGTATGGGAACCGCCAAATCCGAAGGGGCTTCCGACAACAGAAGTGCAGCAAGAATCGAGATGAAGAACAACCCGAACAAGAGATGCAAGCTCTCGCCTTTCTGCCGTTTGCTGGCAACGTGTCGTCAAAAATAGGGAGACTGTTAAGGTGACACAAGATTGACACAGTCCTCCTACAACCAGCAAAGATTCGTGATCTACTGGGAACGGCAAAAGATGAAGTAGGCCTTACGAAAGCGGGCGTATACAAATTCCTGTGCGGCTGTGGTAAATCCTACATCTGCCAAACAGTTCTCCTGTCCAGGAACGATGCAAGGAACACGAACGTCACACCCGCTTACGCCAACCCAGCCATTCGGCCCTAGCCGAACACCGCACTGAAACCGGACACACAGCGAATTCGAAGAGACAAAAATCCTGACGGCCACAAGTGCCTACTGGGACAGTATCTACAAGGAGTCCATAGAAATTCGGGTAACAGATAACCTCATCAACAGGGGCACCGGGTTTCAACTTAGCAAGGTCTGTAAACCATTATTAAATTATTAAACACCATCAAAGAGCAACGGCGCGAGCGGTCTCGAGATCCTTCCCCCACGGCGGACGGAGATGAACTGCGCCTTCCACCGGGTGTAGCTGCAGCTACCCCTCTCCCCCCCCCCCCCCCGCGCCTCCCCCTCCCACGACGCGCCGGTGTACTACACGGGATCCCGCGGTTATAAATACCACGGACACAGCGCAGACAGATCATTTCATCAGCAACACCTGATGATGGCGGAACGGTTATTCGCCGAAATATCGTGGAAATTCGACGATCGGATCCGGCTGGACATCCGAGAACCTTGGATACAGGTTTTATCTACACTCCTGGAAATGGAAAAAAGAACACATTGACACCGGTGTGTCAGACCCACCATACTTGCTCCGGACACTGTGAGAGGGCTGTACAAGCAATGATCACACGCACGGCACAGCGGACACACCAGGAACCGCGGTGTTGGCCGTCGAATGGCGCTAGCTGCGCAGCATTTGTGCACCGCCGCCGTCAGTGTCAGCCAGTTTGCCGTGGCATACGGAGCTCCATCGCAGTCTTTAACACTGGTAGCATGCTGCGACAGCGTGGACGTGAACCGTATGTGCAGTTGACGGACTTTGAGCGAGGGCGTATAGTGGGCATGCGGGAGGCCGGGTGGACGTACCGCCGAATTGCTCAACACGTGGGGCGTGAGGTCTCCACAGTACATCGATGTTGTCGCCAGTGGTCGGCGGAAGGTGCACGTGCCCGTCGACCTGGGACCGGACCGCAGCGACGCACGGATGCACGCCAAGACCGTAGGATCCTACGCAGTGCCGTAGGGGACCGCACCGCCACTTCCCAGCAAATTAGGGACACTGTTGCTCCTGGGGTATCGGCGAGGACCATTCGCAACCGTCTCCATGAAGCTGGCGTACGGTCTCGCTCACCGTTAGGGCGTCTTCTGCTCACGCCCCAACATCATGCAGCCCGCCTCCAGTGGTGTCGCGACAGGCTTAAATGGAGGGACGAATGGAGACGTGTCGTCTTCAGCGATGAGAGTCGCTTCTGCCTTGGTACCAATGATGGTCGTATGCGTGTTTGGCGCCGTGCAGGTGAGCGCCACAATCAGGACTGCATACGACCGAGGCACACAGGGCCAACACCCGGTATCATGGTGTAGGGAGCGATCTACTACACTGGCCGTACACCTCTGGTGATCGTCGAGGGGACACTGAATAGTGCATGGTACACCCAAACCGTCATCGAACCCATCGTTCTACCATTCCTAGACCGGCAAGGGAACTTGCTGTTCCAACAGGACAATGCACGTCCGCATGTATCCCGTGCCACCCAACGTGCTCTAGAAGGTGTAAGTCAACTACCCTGGCCAGCAAGATCTCCGGATCTGTCCCCCATTGAGCATGTTTGGGACTGGATGAAGCGTCGTCTCACGCGGTCTGCACGTCCAGCACGAACACTGGTCCAACTGAGGCGCCAGGTTGAAATGGCATGGCAAGCCGTTCCACAGGACTACATCCAGCATCTCTACGATCGTCTCCATGGGAGAATAGCAGCCTGCATTGCTGCGAAAGGTGGATATACACCGTACTAGTGCCGACATTGTGCATGCTCTGTTGCCTGTGTCTATGTGCCTGTAGTTCTGTCAGTGTGATCATGTGATATATCTGACCCCAGGAATGTGTCAATAATGTTTCCCCTTCCTGGGACAATGAATTCACGGTGTTCTTATTTCAATTTCCAGGAGTGTAGTTGACGTGCAGCTCTCTGAACTAGCAACGCTTACGGCGTGAGTTAACGCATCGCCATTTGAATGTAGACGATGCTGCTCTTGCCAGCCCAGCAGCAGTTGCCGCTTTTTGCAGGCTAAAGCTCCGCCGCGAGGTAAGAGGAATGTCACAAACCGTCCTAAAGCTTGCGGGGGCGAGGCAGCGGGGGCTGTTAGGGCCGGATTCCTTTCCGCCGCGACGCGTTTACACTCGCAGCGCCGCCGCTTTCGTCGCCGAGACGTCGTGCGAAGCAGTCGGCTGTCGGCCGCCGGCGCTCAAACGTCGGACCGAAACGACGTCGTCTGCAGAGGTCGGCCAGGCGCACCGTCGGACCCCCGTGCACAGTGTTTGGCGAGCGCTCCGGCGCAGACCGATTCTCGGCGGATTGGCTAACGGCGCGTGAAATACAGTGCGCGGCGCGCTGCGCCTTCTCGTCTCCGCTTGTCTCGTTCCGTCTGGCCGCCCGGGACCGGGGGATCAGATCAAGAAGGCGGTGACTGAGTCTGCCCCCGGCGCCGCGCTGCTGTCTGCGGAAACCGGCCAGACGGAAAGCCGTCTTCTGCGGCAGGGTCGGTGGGAGGGGGCGCTCCAGAGGTCCACCGTCAGAGGCAGCCGCTGTGCAGGTCTGTAGCAGCGCTAGGGCAGCACGGCGCTGCTGCGCGATGTGGATCCAGTTACAAAAATGTTTCATTCAGAACCGTCTCCAGTTACCGAAAAATATTTATAATTTATTTTGTTATTCCTATACTGAGGCCCTCCAAATCGTCGACTTTTACAGCGGATGATCTCATTCAGTCCCGCCTGTGAAGAGGATGTTTTGTGTCGTCCTTGTACTGCGTAAATACTCCTCTATCACCATAGAATCTTTAAGTTGTGAAGCGTGCATAGCATTTCACCTTTTTATCGGCATTGGTCAAGGATTATGTCGCATACTCATTTTTCCTGCAAATACAGGGTGTCCGCAAAGTCATTCCCTGATTGTTAACTCAGGCTAGAAGTAAGATACAAATATGAAACTGGTATCTAATTGTTTACAAACTACCAAAGTTTTTTTCACACATCAGTAAATTTCCACATGAGCACTCTTGGCAGCACGTAGTACATTTACGCGATATTCAATTTCCGTCCACACATTAGCCAACATCACTGGAGGGATCGATTCAACGACTGTGGTTATCCGTTGCCGCAGGGTTTCAAGGTATGGTACACGTGCTCGGTAGACCTTGAAACGTCCCCTTAGAAAAATTATACACGACTGTGCTTAAACTGACACACAATATTTTTTTAGCGCAACGCAATCTGACTTTCAAAAATCCCTACAAAGAATGGCCCTGACTAACATTAACCTATACCTTTCACAAAGCACTTACCTCACCAAAAATCTTTGTTACTCGAACTACTGCAATACAGCGAGCACCACTACTGCCAGCTAAATAAAGGATTCAAACTACGGAAGGCACTAACTACTGACAGGTATAGTTAGCAAATGAACGATTTTAATAGAGAACAAACAATGTAGTTACCTTAATAGTCATAATATATGTATCAGTTCATGACATCCAGTCTTACAAATTTCAGAACTCCGCCATCTCTCTCCCCACGTCCCACACTGCTGGCGGCTCACCCCCAACTGCGCAACGCTACGCGCTGCTAACATCCAGCTGCCCAACACTACAATGGCAGACAACAATGCAAACCAGCCACAGACTGCACACAGCACACCCAGTGATTTTCATACAGGGCACTACGTGGCGGCGGCGTTACCCTTATAAAAACCTAAACAGCCTACTTACATAGCCCCCATGCTCCCCACAAAAAAATTTACAAATTGTTTTGGGCAGTGGCCAATACAGATTTGAAAATTTTTTTCATAATTACAACAACAAAGAAATGAAATGCACCCACTTATCGATACAGTGTTGGTCAAAAGCTAAAATTTTCTCACAGTCCATAAAGACAGTCCTGATCATTCATCTAGGTAAAATTGCAGTGTTTTTCTCTAAGTCTGAGTAGTAAAAGAAAATGCACACGGAAGTAGTGGATTTCCATGCAGTCTTGAAGAAGTAGTGTTGTCCTTCCAACGGAAAGATAGTGCTGACTCTTGACATGCAGACAGGTAATGGGCCACAACAGAGCAAACCTTCAGCAGAGTCAGTCGAAGTTTTGAAGAATATTGGTAGGTCGGTCAACACAGAGTAGACCCATTGTAGTCCTGGTAGAGATTCTGGTATTGGTGGGCCACCAGAAGTGCAGACCAACTGCAGTCCTTGTAGAAATAATGGTATTGGTGAGTCATCAAAGGTGTAGACCCACTTCAGTCCTTGTAGAGATAGCCAGCAGCCATCTGTTGCGACTGTGCAGGTGCACAATCACCATCGAAGAGTCTTGCAGAGAATGTAGCAAGTCCATCAACCACCACTTGTGCACACACAAAGTTTTTGGAATTGTCCTTAGAAGCAGCAATGCTGTTAACCAGTCCCTTGCTGAATTATCAACACATGTGGAAACACTAACAGTCCCTACTTCTCACATATTGTCCATATACTACGACCAACAGAAACGTGTGCAGTGAAATGATACTTAATTTGATGAACAGGTGTCAATTACAATTTTATAACATGAGAATACAATAACAAAGGTACAAAATACATCTTTAAAGAACATAATAGTACAGATAACATTTGCAGTAACACAGGCTTTACAAAAGAATCGAAATAGCAAATACATCAGTGTTAAAAAAAATTACGACATAAGTACATACATAAAACACCAGAATAACTTTTGAAACATCAACTTCACACATGAGCATTAGAACAAAACAGAATAAATAATGTGTAAACATCTTTACAAAGTAAATCACATGTTATTAATGCAAATTATATTTGAGGATAACAGTATTCCACATCATAGTGAATGTAGCTTAGTATTAGAAAAATTCTGCAACATGAGTCTTATCAGATAAACATATGAAGACCGGTAGAACATAAATACACAAGGGTACACAAACACATAGTGGGATAACAGAAGGAAAGGACAGGGTTTGTTTTCAGTGTAACATTTGGTACTGCAGTCCAACTCAAAACTTCATTCTGTAGATCTTTCGTCATATCTCAACATTTGTTTCCATCAAAAATATCCTATCCAAGCATGCTTTCTCTATTTTGTTCATATCCTCTTTCAAAAACAGTTTTTATCCACTGTACACTACGTTTTTTGCCAAATCATTTCTTATAGCTTCTCAAAGCATTTCTTCCAATTCATCACAACTCATTCTCTTTTATAACCTACCCCATCTTAAGCTAACTTAAACCTACTGAGCTCAGATGCTAAACTAAGGGACGAGGCAATGCAGCAGCACAAAACAATTAACAGAAACAGCAATGATAAAAAAATGGAAATTGGCAAAAAAGGGCAGCAATATTACAACTAATATAAGGCAACGCACAGCAAACAAGAAAAATAAATCAGTAATAAAATTGGCGTAACCTAGTAATACAAAGTGTCATTCAGTAGCACTATGCATGGCAAACAGCAGCAGCAAATGCTATAACTTATACCTAAACATGACAAAGCTGAAGCAGAAAAAATATTACAGTAAAAATGTTTAATACCTATGTCACATCTTAACACTAGAGTGATGCATCACGAGAACATATGCTAGCAGATAAGTTACCAAATTGTAAAAAAAAAAAAAAAAAAAAAAAAAAAAAATTATGCAGTTCCTGTGAAGGGAAATGCCTATTTATGTTCCCTCTTTTTCTTGGAAGTAGATCATAATTTTTTTTTACTGGGTCTGTAGGCATAAAATAACTTTATTAGTACATCTATTAAATTTTATTTTAACAAATGCTGCAGTGCAGCTAGAAACTAGATATTAAACAAAATAGGCAAAGCAAGGCGTGAAACGTCATTCGCTAGCCATAAGGCATTTCATAATGCAGTAAACAATCTTCCAACTAGCAAAACAATAGTCATGAAACGTTGCTCATCATTTCATTTCAGTAAATATCATAAATTAAGAACTCTACAGTGTAATCATGTTTTCAAGTTTTAGGGTGTCGTATTTACTATGCTTTCTACAAAGGAATGTCAATTGCGAGGATAATGGCTTCTTCCTTTTTTTTATCTGTGCCTCTGAAAGGCACATACTAATGGCTTTTCTCCCAGGCGACTGTCGCACAGCTGGGTGCCCACGACGCTTTATGTGCAGGTGGTCACTTACCTTTCTTACTGAAAAATTTACGACAGCAGTTTCCGCTACAGTGACAGTCTCATATAAAAATATTTTCACAGGTTGAGAATTTGCGTTACAAATCTGTAGAAACAAAATCCTATTGATATAACAGTGTGCCAAAAAGTTCCGTCGGTATTGTAATACATTCACGCATTTACATACGTTTCATAACTCGTCAAGTACGATTCTTGGTTTTCAACAACCTTTTTCACAAACCAGAGTCCCTAACCACTACTCATTATTCCATACCTTATTATACATATACATATTCGTATACAGTTCTTCAATATTTCATCATAATAAATATGTAGCATAATCAAATTCCTCATATAGCATCAGCTTATTTTTTATAAACATACCTCAACAGCATAATACATATCGTCGTCGTAATAATATCATAACATCTCAGTCAATTCTCAGAAACGTTGTAGCTTTCTGCAATAATGTCAAAACCTAAAAATTTTCTCTGCTCATTTCAAAAGTGTCATCTACCTCAAACATACTTTAAAAATCATGATCACATACCAAATATATCATTCAAAGCTCTCATAGTATCACAATGGTTCCGAAAAAATATGAACAGTTCACAAAGAACAGACAAAATACAATTTCGTAAGTGTGATGTTATCCAACTGCGTAATTGCATAAACATATGTCACTGATGTAGTAAAAATAAATATTTGTCTCTCTCAGTTAAATGATCAGATAGCTGTGTAATTAATGTGTTAGAGAAATATGCCACTGATGTGTAAATTTGTATAAGCAAATACCATATTAGCTAGGGCTCGTTGTGTTTGCCACACACATGGTACACAAAGTAAGCGTGTACCCCCCTGAGGATTAATGTAATTATATCCTCAGGTGTTACAGATTACAGCAATGGAATGAAATGTACCACGGAAAACCTTTGTGTCATTGTACTTCAAATATCTTTAAAAATAAATGTTTTCAGTACAAAATTAATCACTCAAATACGTGTACTGTAGCGCTAAGCTGTGCGTCTTGTTGTAAGATAATCTCCGTGGTAGTGTCATAGTTATCGTCCTCCGGAAGCTAAGTTCTACAGAAGTCAATGAACATACCTCATGATAAACAAAAGTGAAATGCTTTGCGTATAGATATCGTAGTTACTATGCTTATAGCTGTGATGAAGTAAGTACTGTACTGTAACGTATTGTTGTGCTACAGAAAAGGCTGTCTCATTGTAGCTATACCACAAAGTTACTACTAAAACATGTTTTCCTTTCCAGAAGAATTCAGAAAAACGGTGCAGATATAAAACAGATACACCTCAAAAGCACAATGTAAATTGTGTCACACATTAGTAGCGTCGTGATATAATCGTGTAGCTATCAAAGAAACGAAATGCTAAGTCATCTTTAATCTCACAGAAAGTACTTCAAATAAAGAATGTCTTTTCAACTAAAACAAAATGTTGCATTAAAACCTCAATAACAGTATATGTTTTAAGTATGCAAGCCTTATAGTCGTTATGTAATCGTGCAACTAACAAGAAAGAATGTACAAATATCAACACTGTGTCGTCTGTTCACTATAACAATGCATTCGTAATTTCTGTTTAAACAAGTTCTCTTGGTTCTTGATTGGATAGTTAACGTCAAACATTGTTGCATGTTAACAGATTCTAAGCCTGACAAAGCATACTAGTAACGTAAAGTGAAAAGTTTTATGGCAAAGACAAAGTTAAAAAGCAGATTATCTTTCCATAAATGGTTTTAAATGTGAAATATGGTGTAAACCTTTACTCTTTCTAGTAGACAGAGTTTCAACTTCAACGCAATTATCATGTGGTATACGTCGGTAAAGAATACTGGAGTTTTCTCAACGTTAGCGTCTATGTTATTTTTCTCTGAGCCAGCCGGCGCACGTGGCTGCCTGCGGTGCGAGTCATTGTCTGCTATCTCTTTGTTGGCGTGCGTCGTTATTGGGATTAGGAGACCTAACCTCCACATATTCACCTTGCCAAGAGGGCCAAGATCTGTTTGAATCCCGCCAGTTCTGATGAAATTCCGGTCTGTCGTTATGACTATATCGTCTGTCGTCATGTCAGTAGTTCCTGTAGTTTCTTTCTTGTCGGTTAAGTGGTGGAGAATTTCTCCCTGAATTATCAATGCGTGGTGGACCCTTACGTCTGAAATTATTCTGTCTCCCGCGCTAATAATAGTTCTGGTTGCCATATTGCCTGTTTCTATGATTGTCTGTGTAATATTCATTACTACGGAAATGCGGTCTTTCTCTGTAACTATTACTCTGCCAGTGGTTGTCATATGGGCGGTGTCTGTTTTGTTCACGATTTGCGTTATAAGAATAGCCTTGTCGTGTCCAGTTATTATTTCTTTCATCGCGGAATTGCGACAGATGTGACCTGTAATTGTTGTGTTCCTGTTTTCGCGTTCCGCGATTGTCAGTGTCAATTTCTAATTCCTGTAAGAGCCCCTGAAAAGCTTCAATGTCGTCTTTGCAACGTCCTGCCAAAATAATATGCCGTAAATGTTCAGGTAATTTGATTAAGCAAATGCGGATGAGTTCTGAGGGGCTGTATGGGTTTGACAGGTACTGATTTTTGTGCAACATGTCTTCAAAATATTTCACAAGACTGAAAAATTCAGATTGTTCGAAATGTTTCATCATTATGATGCCATGTTTTACTCGGTCTTGTGTGGCTTGAGACCAATATGCTGAGAGGAAGGCATGGTAAAATTCTCCTTCACTGTGGCAATCGTGAATGACCGATCGCATTCTTACAGCTGGCTTATCCTCCAAGTAGCCACACATAAATTCTAATCTGTGTTCTAATGACCAGTTGGGAGGAAAACAATGAGAGAATTGATGAAGCCACGCTGGTGGGTGAATGTCGTTGCCAGAATTTTTAAATGTTTTGAATTTACATGCAGTAATGAACAACTTATAGTCAAAATCATCGTGTCGGCGGGTAGCATATCGGTCATTTTTACGTCGTTTCGGCGGTTCCATCTCAAAATTCGGTGTACCTTGCCAATTTCTTTCATAATTTCCGAAGTGTCCTGTGTTATTATTTTGTGGCTGTTCCGTATTGCTATGTCCCTCTTCCCGTATTGGAGCGCGAGTGTCCTCTGAAATATGTAATTCTTGTATTACTTGAGCCAACTGATCTTGTACTTCCCGGATTTCTCGTTTGTACTGTGTGTTGATTTGATTTTGATTCTGTCTGAATTTTCTAATTTGTTCATACTCTTCAGTGTCAGTGAAGGCCACAGGTTTTGTGTCATTCAGATCATCATCTATCTTTGTAGATAAGTTAATGAACTGATCTGAAAGTTCGGCTACTTTATCTGATAGTGAAATTATTTCCTCTGTGTGTTTTTCTGAACCAAGTTTCAGAGTGTCCATTTGTGTTGAAATCGTATCTACTGTGTCCTTTAAGTTTTCCTGAGTTTTAGCAAGTTGCGTAACCGAATCGGTACATGCAACTGAGTCAATTTTAGCTTGCAAGGTCTCATGATTTTCATGAACAATAGTTTGCAGTTCTTTTATGGCTGTTTCGTGATTCTCTAATGCATTTTCATGCCACGAAAAAATAGGTTTAAAATGCTCACAAATTTGTGTTTTTACGTCATTACAGACTTTTTGACATTTGATTCAATGTTATGTAACTCATCAGTTAAATCTTCACGTGTTTGTTCAAGCGTGGTGTCTAACGTTTGAAGCTTCTGTTCCATTGTGTCCAACTTTTGAAGATTTTGTTCCATTGTGTCTAACTTTTGAAGTTTTTGTCCCATTTGTTGCATTAATTGTAATAACAATGCACTGGTGTCTGAAACATGTTCCTCAGTGCTATTCGGCAATGCATTTGAACCAGCAATATTCGCAGTTTGAAAAACAGAAAATGTGTCTTGACTTATTTGAGAAAATGGTGAGGACGAAAAACCTGAATCTACAGTATTTGCAAGATTGTGTCCTGTCATTTCGGAATCCTGAGGCAAGCTGTTGCGGACCGATCGATCGATAATGTTTCCCTGTTCACTAATTGTTTCTGTGCCTACACCATTATTTGCCACCCGCTCCATTTCCCTATGCACAATTACCAAATTACTACTTTGAACATTAGTTAATTCATTACATGGTGGCGCTAACACACTGCTTTTGTCTTCACTGTCATTTGTCAGTTTACTTTGGAGCCTAGTATTACGTTTTTCACACGCCATTATTGTCACAATATTTAATACGACAACACAGAAAATCACAATTTGAAGAGCAAAAATAACACATCAATATAGCAAATAATATCTAGTTAATTGCAAGCGCAGCTGCGAAATACTTGGTGCAACTCTACATAGATGCCACAACTGTTTTACTGTACAACAATGAAAAACTACAACTACAGAGGAAATTCTCTCTACAATTACGCGCTAGCAATAAACAAAGGCTACACTAACTACACAAACTACAAGAAAAAATCAGAAGATTCCAGTGAGGTATCCATGGCTAAGGGTCGACATATGTAACGTCCCCTTAGAAAAATTATACATAAATGTGTTTAAACTGACACACAATATTTTTTTAGCGCAACACAATCTGACTTTCAAAAATCCCTACAAAGAATGGCCCTGACTAACATTAACCTATACCTTTCACAAATCACTTACCTCACCAAAAATCTTTGTTACTCGAACTACTGCAATACAGCGAGCACTACTACTGCCAGCTAAAGAAAAGATTCAAACTACGGAAGGCACTAACTACTGATAGGTATAGTTAGCAAATGAAAGATTTTAATAGAGAACAAACAATGTAGTTACCTTAATAGTCATAATATATGTATCAGTTCATGACATCCAGTCTTACAAATTTCAAAACTCCGCCATCTCTCTTCCCACGTCCACCACTGCTGGCGGCTCACCCCCAACTGCGCAACGCTACGCGCCGCTAACATCCAGCTGCCCAACACTACAATGGCAGACATCAATGCAAACCAGCCACAGACTGCACACAGCACACCCAGTGATTTTCATACAGAGCACTACGTGGCTGCGGCGTTACCAATAAAAAAAACCTAAACAGCCTACTTACAACCTGTTCCTTGACATAACCACATAAAAATAAGTCTAATGTGGTTATGTCAGGAGAGTGTGGAGGCCAAACCGTTGGCCCATCACGACCAATCCATCGACCAGGAAAGGTCATATCGAGATAGGCACGGACGTCCGAACCTCAATGAGGCGGTGCACCGTCTTGCTGAAACAAGACATCGGGGTGACACTGAAACCGCTGAAGAACAGCATACAGTTGCAACATGTCCAGATACACTGCGGATGTGATGGTAGCCTGAGCGAAGAAGAATGGCCCGATAATTCGATCGTGCAATAGCGCCGACCAAATATTGACCTTTTGGCTGCCTCTGCGGTTTTTTTATGGGGTTATGTGAAGGACGAGGTGTACCGAACACGTGTACCAGACCTTGAAACCCTGTGGCAACGGATAACCACAGTCGTTGAATCGATCCTCCAGTGATGTTGGCTAATGTGTGGACGGAAATTGAATATCGCCTAGATGTGCTGCGTGCTACCTAGGGTGCTCATGTGGAAGTTTACTGATGTGTGAAAAAAACTTTGGTAGTTTGTAAACAATTAGGGGCCAGTTTCATATTTGTATCTTACTGCTAGCCTGAGTTATCAATTTATGTAATCAGGGAAAGACTTTTCGGACACCTTGTACTATACCGCTTAACACTGCTAACTACAAATGCACAACCTGTAAAGTAAAAGTTGATACATGTTCCATCTTATTTATTCGCAGTTCTGGAATTAGCGGATTTACCAACACAGTTTCTGTCCCTCAGCAAAACTGGAACACCATTTACGGGTGCTCTTACATACAATTCAGAAATAAACTGACTTGAAAAATTATTGTCAAAGTCATAATGCAAACACAAACCTTAGCAAAACAAAGTTTACAACAAAAATATTTCTACGGTTATGTAAATCATTAAAAGTATTCAAATTGAACTTGAACTAAACTGTGGCGCAACATCATTAAACTTTTCACTCAAATACACTAAAGAGCCAAAGCAAGTGATACACCTGGCTAAAGTCGTGTTGGGCCCCGGCGAGCACGCGTTGTGCAGCAACACGACGTGGCATGGACTGATGTCTCAAATAGTACTGGAAAGAATTGACACCATGAACCCTGCAGGCCTGTCCATAAATCCGTAAGTGTGCGAGGGGGTGGAGATCTCTTCTGAAGAGCACGTTGCAAGGCATCCCAGATATGATCAATAATGTCCCTGTCTGGAGAGTTTGCTGGCCAGCGGAAATGTTTAAACTCATAAGAGTGTCCCTGAAGCTACTATGTAGCAATTCTGGACATGAGGTCGCATTGTCCTGCTGGAATTACCCAAGTTCGTCGGAATGCACAGTGGACATGAATGAAAGCAGGTGATCAGACAGGATGCTTACGTGCGTTTTACCTGTCAGAGTTTTATCTAGGCGTATCAGGAGTTCCGTAACACTCCAACTGCACGCGTCTCACAGTATTATAGAGGCTCCACCAGCTTTAACTGTTTAGAAGGTAGGAGACGAGGTACTGGCGTAAGTAAAGCTCTGAGAACGGGGCGTGAGTCGTGCTTGGGTAGCTCAGTCAGTAGAGCACTTGCCCGCGAAAGGCAAAGGTCCCCAGTTCGAATCTCGGTCCGGAACATTTTTCATATCAGCGCACACTCCGCTGCTGAGTGAAAATTTCATTCTGGAGTCTCCTGCTGACATGCAGGATTTATGGGTTCATGAGGCTGTCTGCATAACCGTGCACTCTATCCGCTCGGTACAATTTGAAACAAGACTCGTCCGACCAGGCAACATGTTTCCAGTCATCAACAGTCCGATGTCGGTCTTGATTGTCCTAGGCGCGGCGTAAAGCTTTGTGTCAAGTGTGCACGAGTGGGCCTTCTGCTCCTAAAGCCTTTATCGATGATGCTTCGTTGAATAGTTCGCACGCTGACACTTGCTGGTGGCGCAGCATTGAAATCTGCAGCAATTTGTGGAAGGGTTGCACTTCTCTCACATTGAACGATTCACTTCAGTTGTCGTTGGTCCAGTTCTTGCGGGATCTTTTTCCGGCCGCAGCAATGTCGGAGATTCCTGATATTCACGGTACACTCGTGAAATATCGTACGGGAAAGTCCCCACTTTATCGCTACCTCGGAGATGCTGTATCCCATCGCTCGTGTGCCGCCTGTAACACCACATTCAAACTCACATAAATCTCAATAAGTTGCAATTGTAGCAACAGTAACGGGTTTAAGAATATACGCAGGTGAAAACCAGTTTCTTTGGTGCTTCAGTGTACTCCTCCGTTGGTCTTCAGAAGTTGAGTGCGCCCTGTTACATTTCTCATAAACGAAAAATCTTTACAATACCGATAACTGAAACCAAGTCTTTTTCATGGGAGTCAGAGAAGCCAGATTCTCAGCTATATGTTTTCCTTTTTTTTTGTGGAAGGGGGATTTCCATACCATCCTTTGTATTCTTTCGCTCTCCAGTTTTGCCTCCATCAGCGAGTTTCTTATCTCTATCTTCCCAAAAAGAATCCGCCATCTATTGTCAGCACTGTTCCTTTGAAACGTCTGTGCCCCTTTAGAGATGTGATTGGTAAAGGAAAGGATACTTCTGCATGAAGCAAATTAAATGTAACATATCTTGATTAAATCAAGAACCTTCTTTGCTTGAATTACAACTTTGTTCTTCACAGCGAGTAAATAACAATATTTTGGACCTACTAGACAAATAACACCTAAAGCGGAAAAATCTAAACGGAAAAGAAATGTGAATTGGCTCCCTCTTGTGTATGCGAGTTCTATATTTCAACTTTTTGATACAAACCGACAGCACCTGATTAAAACATCTGAAGAACGGAGGCTGTAAACGATAACCGACGTATCTTCTAGCGGACTTACCCATCTCAATTTAAAATGATTGCTCTTTAGAAAACACTTCTCTTATGCGTCGTGGAATCCCAGTACTTTATGAAACTACAATAAAAGATCTCAGTAAGTGCATTGCGGTCGGCTACAGCTTGAGAGAGCATTTTCTCCTTCCGTTACTGACTGGAGTAGAAGCATACGTTTCATAAAAACGATTATGCTTATTCGCTTAAATCATGGCGTATTTTCCGAATGTTCCGAATAATGTTGAGATAATCTCCGTAATATGATTTATTCAATGGAGGAGGAGACGTGAAGCATCTTCAGTATTCGTGTACCAGATAAAAGAACATGAACATGAAAAGTTTCCCCTTCGAATAATGAGCGCAGTGTTTGTACCTGCCGGCCTGAGTGGCCGAGCGTTCTAGGCGCAACAGTCTGGAACTACGCGGCGGCTACGGTCGCAGGTTAGAATCCTGCCTCGGGCATGGAAGTGTGTGATGTCCTTAGGTTAGTTAGGTTTAAGTAGTTCTACGTTCTAGGGGACTGATGACCTCATAAGTTAAGTCCCATAGTGCACAGAGCCATTTTTGTTTGTTTGTGCCTACCCAAAGACTGCACTAGTCTTGAACGTAATGCTCAACCACTTAAATATGTGTCAACCAAGTACGTAGAGATATTCCCGACGGCACTTCACAGTTACTCGTACGTTGGGTACTGGGGCTATGCACGGCTCTATTTAAAAAGCATAGCTCCATGTAGTCATAGGGTCGAACCGCACGTCAGCTGTCA
The DNA here is from genome assembly GCF_023897955.1 of Schistocerca gregaria. Taxonomy (NCBI): domain Eukaryota; kingdom Metazoa; phylum Arthropoda; class Insecta; order Orthoptera; family Acrididae; genus Schistocerca; species Schistocerca gregaria. The sequence continues at coordinate 1,198,733,707 of NC_064920.1, forward strand.
TGCCTCGCAGCTATAGTTTCTCAAATACATATAACTTTTTATAGGCAGAGAACACAAGAGTAAAGCCTTTCTTAGATCTTTCAGACTCCTGTGGGTATTCTCGTCAGATATGAGAGGCATTTAACTTTATGTGTCCGTAAAGCCTTTTTATTAAATTCGCTGTACTTCAGTCGTCAGTTCATCACTTTCTCGATATTGAAGGCTTTGATGTGGCTTCCTGCGTAAGCTTAATGCATGAATCAGTAATGTGTTTCTCGTTCTCAGCATCATGTTTTCTGCTGTTAAACACTGATCTTTTTATCTCAGTAGCACAATTTTTTGTCAAGTGTCTTTATTTCATTCTCGTTACGGCCTTTTTCTGTTTCTGTACATGGTTCCACTAGTTTTTTTTTTCTTTGGTGGCAGTGACGCTAGCGTATTACTGCACGTTTACGAGTTTCTGTATCTGTGCTTCTTTCATTTCTCTGTTGGATATAAAACGAAGCAACAGCTAAGTGTCGTAAATAACGCGAAGTGAAGGAGCTGCCTTCGGCTTTAAGATCTTCTTTGGCTGAAGTTTCATTAATTCGGCTAGGAGATCCCGTAAGTAATGCTCTCCTTTAAAAGGAATGGCACAATTAGCAGCATTTTTAATGCTGATACTATAACTTCTTCTACAGGGCTGAAACAACCGCGTATACGTTTCAGGATCTTTGGGATGGTTATAATAGCCAATACTACCACCTTTAGTCTTCTGGTTATAGCTTTCACACACAGCCGCAGCAGAGTTCTGCATTATTAACGTCAAGCAGAGTGATTAAATCTAATAGAACGCGAAATAAACAGCAACAACAGAAAATGTAATCGTTTCATCGCGTGAAAACACGCGCAAACTGAGCGGATTTTCTCGACCCTGACGGAATGCGCAGAAAGGAGAAAAATCTCGATTCTGCGCCCCCTTGACAGAATGTAATGTGCAGCACTGTTAGATGTACTGTGGTGCCAGAGCTATATCGGTAGTGAGCAGTTGAACTGTGGCACTGAATCTGCATACAGCGCCGCGGCGAGCGCGCTTGTGTTGTTATAATAGGGCTAGGCAGAAACACACGAAAATTTATGACCGTGTTCATTGATTTTCGCTCACGGTATAAATTAAATTTCGACGGTCGCATTATGAAACAAAATATCTTACTGTGAGTACTGTGAGCTTCATTGAATACTGTAAACACTAGCGGCAATGTACAAAGCGAATGGACAAAGATTGTCGTCGTGAGATGTGAACGATTTGCATATAATTAAGTTGGATGAAGTAACGCACTTTAAAGTTATTATCTTGGGAGCAGATCAATGAGCTACCCCGCTCGTTAAAAGAGCAGCTGTCTACAAAGAGAGTTCTGAATTGTTTGATACGTGTGATACTGTTTATCGACAGAACGATGAGTTCACGATCATGGCACTCATGCAAGAAGTGGACAGACTGTCATTTCGCGATGGGTGAGTCGAAGTGGATTTTATACCGTTTCTAAACTTCGTAACAGACGTTGATAACGGTGCCGTGAGTGTAAGAGAAATTATTTACAATCACATACGAACTTGTACACAACTACGTCCATCCGGCCAGTGTCAAAGGGAATTGTAGGAGGAGAATGTTAGCACCAGGAGAATCATTTGCTAAGCAAGAGGATGTTCCTATGACTGATGAACCTGCATCACTTGTGCCGTCAGCGCTGTGCAAAGCACTCTCCCTCTGTACAGACGCAAAGCTTTTCATACGATGTCAATAATAATTTATTTTAGAACCTTCAACATCGCAGCGCGTCGGCAATCGTTGGTTAATATATTAAAAAAAACTAAAAACCCGCCTCGATTATAATATCCAACAGTAGGTGCTTTTTTCATAATCGAGACGGGTTTTTAGATTTTTAATAATTTATTTTCTTTTTTAACGAATTTTACTTATTTCCTTAAAAATAAGTGTGATTTCAGTGAAGTGTTTGCAATCTCTGTTGACGTTGTTGGTTCTATCTTTAATGGTAGTCATTACCATTTACTGCCTTGACCTTTCTCCATTTTGTATTGCAGCTGTTACTCTATGTCTTTCAATGTACTTTTCGAGGGGATGTGCTTGAATGAAATTGTGCAATCAAGTACATTTACGGATTTTCTTATTTTGATGCGTTGTATGGCGCTCCGCGTAAGTTGTGACGTCAACAATTAAATTCTGAACGCCGACCAACCACTGTTAGGTAGCTCGTCCGCTATTGGTGGAAGGTGCGCTAGGTGGGCTTTTTGAATCTGCCAGCTGTGAACCATGGAAACTGTGTTCATATTCAATTAGTCGTCATATTACGATATACTCGTAACCAAGTACTAGTTTATTGGCTATTTAAATTATGGTTGAACAAAATTACAGCCATCTACTGGAGTATTTTAGAAATGCTTTACGGGAGCCTTCATGTTATGTGTTCTTTTGGTGTTTGTTGTGAAACTATTACATGGTTATTTTCGTTAAGTTCGGAAGCAAAACAAGTTCTTTTAAGTTTAAATAATCAAAATTCACAATAAAAAATACGCAAGGTATTTTTCTGAGAACCATTTTCTTCACATATGGCTCAGTTCATGAAACGATTAGATAACACAATATGTTATTGTTTCGTAAATTTGTTCCAACACTGAGTCATTTTCTTCACAGCCCCTACTCTGTCTCTTTCTCTTCTACACTTACTGCTGTATATAATTTTTCCGTTACGTTTTCTGTTACCTATTATCTGTCGCTCCTCCACGGATCAACAAATTTTATCTCCAAGTAGCATTATTTCGATGTTTCTGACGTGCTTTTCCGTTTGTATAACTGTATCACCATGTACATAAAAAAAATGTTTTGCATCATCCCGATTTCCAGAACTCCTGAAGACAAACGTAGATATTTTATCACAGACACAGTCCCTTTGACTGTTCAGAGATTTCACTAAACACGCCCAAAGATGTAAACAACCATGCATGAGCATCGCCTATTAGACGGAGGGGTCCGGCAGCAGCTCAGTTCCGGCCATTCAACCAGAAAGGAGGTACAGGGCTCGTGTTATCTGTAGTTCCACCATGCCTAGACGGTCAATACCGCGGTTCGATCGCGTCCGCATTGTTACTTTGTGCCAGGAAGGACTGTCAACAAGTGGGGTGTCCAGGCGTCTCTGAGTCAACCAAAACGATGTTGTTTGGACATGGAGCAGATACACAGAGACAGGAACTGTCGCTGACACGCCTCACTCAGGTCGCCCAAGGGCTACTACTGCAGTGGATGACTGCTACCTACGGATTATGCCTAGGAGGAACCCTGAGAGCAACGCCAACATGTTGAATAATGTTTTTCGTGTGGCCACAGGACGTCATGTTAAGACTCAAACTGTGCGCAATAGAATGCATGATGCGCAGCTTCGCTCCCGACATCCATAGCAATCAAGACACCATGTAGCGCGGTACAGATGGGCCTAACAACATGCCGAATGGACCACTCAGGATTGGCATCACGTTCTTTTCACTGATGAGTGTCGCATACAACTTCAACCTGACAATTATCGGAGACGTGGCAACAAAGTCAGGTTGAACGCCTTGGACATAATGCCCAGCGAGTGCAGCAAGGTGCAGGTTCCCTGCTGTTTTGGGGTGGCGTTATGTGGGGCCAACGTACGCCGTTGGTGGTAATAGAAGCCGCCGTAACCACTGTAAGATACATGAATGCCATCCTCTGACCGATAGTGCAACCATATCTGCAGCATATTGACGAGCTATTCGTCTTCATGGACGACAATTCACGCCCCCATCGTGCACGTCTTGTGAAAGACTTCCTTCAGGATATCGGCATTGCTCGACTACAATGGCCAGGAAGTTTTCCAGACATGAATCCTATCGAACATGCGTGGGAAAAATTGAAAAGGGCTGTTTATGGACGACGTGATCCACCAAGCACTCTGAGGGATCTACGCCGAATCGCCGTTGAGGAGTGGGACAATCTTCACCAACAGTGCCTTGATGAACATGTGGATAGTATGCCACAATGGATACAGGCATGCATCAATGCAAGAGGACGTGCTGCTGGGTATCAGTCGTACCGGTGTGTACAGCAATCTGGACCACCACTGTGCCATTTTCCGGCTCGCATTTGTACCTCGTGTAGGTTTCTGCCGGATCGTGTCGTTTAGCTGGTATGGTTGCGTTGTTTCTCTTCTTCTCGTGTTCACTGGCGCCACTCGGTTTCGTAAGCGTTGCTTGTCCGCTAGTGGTAGCAGCTTCGCTTGTTGATATGTAGTTCTGCTGCCGTACCTTTGGGGCCACCTCGTGCTTCTTCGGTGTGGTGGGAGTGTGGAGTTCGGTTGGGGACGCAGGAGCAGAGAGGTCCGCACAGAGCGACAACACGCCGGGATCGCTGGCGGCGTGTATGGACTGCCGGGTCGAAGGGCAGTGGTCACGAGGGTGCACGACCTCGTCTAAGCCGGATCCTTCATGTTTCAGTGAATTGCAATTCGATTAGAGAGACCTCCACCATTGTGAAATCTCGAGATTTTCCAGTGCCTTGGGTTCGCGTTGCTCCTCGTAGTGTCGCTGAGGCGAAAAGCAATGAGCGGAGTATCTGGGGAAGGCTGATCTGATTAGCCTTCCTGAGGTTCTAATTTACTATTTTAAGCTTCTTACACTGTTAAGTTCCACCAGCGGTATTTTTTTCTCTTGTGGCCGCTAACGCCCCAGTCACCTGCCCTGGTGGTTAGTGTAAGTAAAGGCAGTGTACATTTCGGCCTTGCCGCCGCTGTCCGATGAGGCGTGTAAGTTTGGCAGCTTCTTGATTGTAGGTTGGGTGGCGTTCTTCTACCTTAGTGGGAGTCATTCCTTCTTGTTCCGGGCGCTCTAAGCACAGTATTCTGTGGGTGCAGCCCAGACCGCTGGTTCGGGCTTTGGCGTAATTGTACATCTTGCATTTGTTTTGTTGGATGTCAGGTAGCCTAACCAAGATTATCATTAGTCACTTGCTAGACTGCCACTAGTCAGAGTTACCATCTTGTGATATGAATGAATTCTCGGCAGCCTTTCTCTTCACTCGCGAAAGTGTTTTTGGTGTCACCTACTCAAAGGTCGATTCCTGGAGCACCGTCTTTCACTGGCCCTTGTGTTTTATTTTATTATTGTATTATTAAGTTACCATCATTTGTCTCACCTGTTTGGTGATGTATTGTTTTTTTTTAAATTAACTTTTGCTATGCCATTAGCCGTTTGACAGCATATTTGTTAAATTATTTTATAATTGCCATTTTTGCGTTAAAGACCTTCAGCCGTGATTGTGGTTACTTGCTATAAAATTCTGGTTGAACCACATTGGCTTGTTTGTAAAAATTATTTATTAAAATAAATGATTGAAATTACAAAGCGAACCACCAGTAATTGATTCGGGTCCCCTCCACATTAGAAACCCATTCTGCCTTCCTTACCTACCAGGTTTCAACCACCTCTGAAGGTCTCGCTGTATGGTGATACAACGTGCAATTTGTGGTTTTCATGAGCAGTAAAAAGTGCCGAAATGTTGTTTATTTTGATCTCTATTCCAATTTTCTGTATATGTTCTGGAACTCTCGGAACCGAGGTGATGCGAAAATTTTTTGATGTGTGAATTTTCGAAAACACCGCCCATAACCTCGCGATTCTCTCGCGGCTAGTACCTCGGATCCTGTTGGCGATAGAAAGGTGGGGCCAAGTGTTTTGGATAGCCCCAGGGCTAGAGACGTTTTGTATACCCAGCAGACGAATCGCCCTGGTGTCACCATTCTACAGTACAGGGTCAAAGCATGGATAGCAGACAGTGCCTCCTGCTAAGGCAAATGCACCAAGTCATTTGGTTCCTTTTTTATTTGATGCGGTCTACTGTGGACCTTAAGGGACTTATGGAGGCACTATAAGTTCACGTGAAGTTAGTTATAAAACCCTCTCCATAAAAGGTCCTTTGTCATTTCTTCGTACCTTCATCGACCCGCGGATTCCGAGTCCACTATGCACAGCAAGGGGCTGAAATGTTTGCAATATATTCCTGAGATGCATACATGGAGCAACGTGGAAAATTTTATTGATATTGTTAACGGTTTCCGATCTACAGAGATTGATAACGCCCTATTTCTACACGTAAAATACGCACAGAAAATTCGGTATGAGAGAAAATCTAAATAATAAATAACAGCAACAAATTGCTCAAATTTTTACTCTATATTCTCTACTAACGTATATAGACATGCCATCTTCGCAGTTTGCAGAAAACTTTATCCGTTATCGAGAATCTCCCTCCCCTCCCCCCTCCCAAAAAGGAAATTATGGGTAACAAAACCAAGACGGCTATGTATAGAAAATGGCTGAAATTTTTGGGATAAGGTAAGACTTTGATTTCGAATAAACTTTAAAATTTTCTCTATAATTTTACCTGTTTCGGAGCTACGCAGGTTGAAAGTTACTCTCCGTGTTCACTTAAAGTACGGAAGTAAAATCGGTTGCGGTCGAAACTCTGGTTTGTGAAGTGACGTAGTAAGGACAAAAACACTGATCAGGCAGAATACAATGATCAGGCAGAATACAATGATCAGCTACCTAGTAGCCGGTATGTCCTTGAGTTCGCTGAAGGGAGTTGACTAGAGATGGGCAAACTCGTTCATCCTTGGGTACTAGTTCACTTTCGATCGCTCTTTTTTGAGAACCGTTCATTTTTACTCGTTCACCGTTCATTTGTACTTCATATGTCGTTCTTATGAGATATTGAAAATCAGTAGCATAGGTGACTGAAGATGGAATGCGCCTAGAGGGGGTACTTACCACCCCCACCCCCTCTCCCTGGAGTAGAGAGTTTTTATCCTTAACAGAATTCTCCCACACTTGTCATCTTCGTGATTCTGCAAAACCTCTCGGTTAGCCAACTGTAGCGTTATGTGGCTGATCGCAGTGAAATAATATAATGTGGCGCACGAAAAACCGGCCCCGAGTACAGACTACTCGCCAATTACTCAGGACTTGGTGACCGCTACGAACAGAATATATAAACATGTAGTAATTAGACAGTGAAGAAATAACAAAGAAGCTGATACAAACCACAACTTCATAACAATAGATGGCGATTGGTGGGCTGCAATGAACAGTCTAGTGCTCGGGGCCGAATTATCATGCGTCGCCTTGTACCGCTGAAACAATATTGTAGAAGATATCATGTTCTCTTTACAAAATGTGACACCAGACACTCGATTGTGGAGCGCGGGCTTCATTCGGTTGTGAGTCGGTCTGCCAACCATAACAATGAACACGCTGTTTTACCTTGGATCAAAAGAAGATGGAAAGTGGCCACTGGTGTACGCCATGCCGACTTCCTTCGCATGTGCAATAACAAAAAAACCTTGCCCTTTTTACAAGTATTTCTTCTGCTGACAATCGAAATAGTGAAGTAGGCTGATATACTGTTTTGTTACCTGAAAAAAATGTGTAGATTACATACCACATAATTTTTATGTAATTCAGGTAATTATAAAACACATTTTAACTACCGGTCGTGGACGCTGAATAGAATACGAAAAAAAAACTAGAAGTTCATAGTTCCAAAAAGGTTTGAAACAGATCTAGAATTGGCGTGCGAAGCGTACGAAACGAACAACAACTCGATACTGAACTAACTATGAACAATTGGCGACGCGTGGCCACGCGAAGAAAGGCGAGTCTCGAGCGAGACCGAGACAGACGGGAACGGGACTGAGGCTGGAACGAGACCGGCCGACGTGCCGTTGCGGGAACGAGACAGACCGTTTCCCGATCCCGGGAACTCTAAGTAGAAAGCCGCGACCGAAGTGAGCTGTGAAAGACAGTTCCTTAGAATTCGTTCCTCGCTCCTTCCGTTCATCTTTGTACTCCGTTCCTTTGGACCCGTAAATTTGCGAACGACCCATCTCTACAGTTTAAAACATATCACCACACTCAAGTCGTCTAATTCCCGTAAATTCCAGGGAAGGGTGTGATGAGCTCTGACGCCACGTACAATCACACTCCAGATGTGTTGGTTCGGGTTCAGGCCTGGTGAGTTGGGAGTATAGCACATCAGTTGGAAGTAGCGATTGTGTTCCTTGAACTACTTTATCACATTCGTGATCTTGTGATAGGGAGCATTATCTTGTTGAAAAATGCCGCAGACATCTTGTAACATGATCGTCATCAACGAGTGCCGGCCGCGGTGGTCTCGCGGTTCTAGGCGCGCAGTCCGGAACCGCGTGACTGCTACGGTCGCAGGTTCGAATCCTGCCTCGGGCATGGATGTGTGTGATGTCCTTAGGTTAGTTAGGTTTAAGTAGTTCTAAGTTCTAGGGGACTAATGACCACAGCAGTTGAGTCCCATGGTGCTCAGAGCCATTTGAACCATCAACGAGTGAGTGTACATGGTCTGCAACCAGTGTACAATATTCCTGGGCCGTCACGGTGCCTTGCACGATGTCCGGCGTGAATGTTTCCCACAGCATAATGGAGCCGCCGCCAGCTTGTTTCCGTCCCTTAGTGCAGATGTCAAGGAGCTGTTCTTCTGGAAATGACGGATTCGCTCCCTCGCAACCGCATGATGTAGATATCGTTATTCATCGGACCATGCAACGTTCTGACAACGTCCTCTGCCGATAGTCGCGTTCCCATTTCAGTCGTAGTTGCCGATGTCGTGGTGTTAACATAGATACGTTCGGGGGTCGTCGGCTACGGAAGGGAATAGTTGGAAGAGTTCGGTGCACTGTGTGTTTAAACACACTGGCACTCTACCCAGCATTAAAGTTACTTCCGCCACAGATCTCTGCCTGTCGGTCTCCTCAGCCTACAACATCCGACATCGGTTGCGAGGTGTAGCTACCCAACCCAACGACGTCTGTACATGGTTTACGCTTTGTTTTGCCACGGCGCAGCACTCCTCGAACACCCGACAAGTCGTACAGTTTCAGAAAGGATCGCACCGAGCCTCCGGGCCACCACAATCTGCCTTCGGTCAAACCCAGATGGATCACGTGCCTTCCCTTCTACACACGGACAACACTCTCATTCATACTACGTGCACCGTGCGTGTGCCCGGCTAGCAGTCTTTCCTCGCCAGGTGACGCTGTTGTAGCACGGACTAGCTTATATCGATAGTAGTTCGCTGGTCATAATGTTCTACCTGATCAGTGTATGGCGAAAGAATCTTTGGTATCACCAGAAGGGTAATGAAGCCATGCAAAGTTCTTGTGCACGTGAAGTGTGCTCTGAGATGTAAAATTAGTTTTGGGTTGTTGCAATTTCACATAAGTAAATTGTCAAAATCTTACTGACCTATGAAGTTCTTTTCCTATGAATGATTTTCCGTCCTGTGGAAGGGAAAATAAGGGAACCAGCGGGAAAATGCTCCTGTCGGAGCACAGAAAATGTCAATATACTTTATGAAACGTCCCCTTAGAACAATTTATAAACGACTGTGCTTAAGCTGACACACAATTTTTTTAGCGCAACGCAATCTGACTTCCAAAAATCCCTACGAAAGAATGGCCCTGACTAACATTAACCTATACGTTTCACAAATCACTTACCTCACAAAAATCGTCGTTACTCAAACTACTGCAATACAGCGAGCGCCACTACTGCCAGCTAAATAAAAGATTCAAACTACGGAAGGCACTAACTACTGATAGGTATAGTTAGCAAATGAAAGATTTTAATAGAGAACAAACAATGTATTTACCTTAGTAGTCATAATATATATATCACTTCATGACACCAATTCTTACAAATTTCAAAACTCCGCCATCTCTCTCCCCACGTCCACCACTGCTGGCGGCTCACCTCCAACTGCCCAACGCTACACGCTGTTAGCATCCAGCTGCCGCTGCCCGACACTACAATGGCCGACAACAATGCAAACTAGCCACAGACTGCGCACAGCACAGCCAGTGATTTTTCATACAGAGCGCTACGTGGCGTTACCAATAAGAAAATGTAAACAGCCTACTTACTTTTTCGTCACAAACTTGGCAAGTTGTGAGATACCGCCCGCCTCATTCTGCTTTTCTCAGTAGTTTTAAGGATTTACCAAATATTTTGGCATGCAAATTATTCGCGCCCTTTTTAACATGCGGCTCGTCTCTCATTCCAACAAGCTGCTCTGAGTGTGGCCCACTCATACCCACTAGTCCATAGCTTGAAATCTTCATAGCCATCCACTGCTACGTGCCCATTCTCACTCATCATTCAGCTCAACTCATTGTTACCATCTCTTTGTGTCTATCTGTCACAGTCTCCTTCGTTCTGTCCTACAACTACTGCCTCGTCTCACTTTCACTATCTCCATCTTGCCCTGTCTCATTCATTCACTCCCACTGCTGCTGTCTCTTCTCACTGTCATTATCTGTCTCTTTTACTTGCTGTCAATGCCAAATTCTGAGTCTATCATTATCACAGGCTCTTTCTCCTTATCTTTATTCCCGTTCAATTGGCACTTCACTGTTTCCTTACGCTGTTATGTCACTGTGAACTGTGTTGCACTGCCACTGTGTCCCTCTCTTCCTCTCTCACTAGAGTTGTCTCATTCGCTATGTCGTTGTCTGTACCTCAACCAGTAACAACTATATTCCAGTATTTATTACTTCTCCGCCTCTTTCCCACGGGTACTTTCTCCCTGTCTCTGTTCTCCAGTGCGCTACTTTCTCCCTGTCTATGTTCTCCAGTGCGCTACTTTCTCCCAGTCTCTGTTCTCCAGTGCGCTACTTTCTCCCAGTCTCTGTTCTCCAGTGCGCTACTTTCTCCCAGTCTCTGTTCTCCAGTGCGCTACTTTCTCCCAGTCTCTGTTCTCCAGTGCGCTACTTTCTCCCTGTCTCTGTTCTCCAGTGCGCTACTTTCTCCCTGCCTCTGTTCTCCAGTGCGCTACTTTCTCCCAGTCTCTGTTCTCCAGTGCACTACTTTCTCCCTGCCTCTGTTCTCCAGTGTGCTACTTTCTCCCTGCCTCTGTTCTCCAGTGCGCTACTTTCTCCCTGTCTCTGTTCTCCAGTGCGCTACTTTCTCCCTGTCTCTGTTCTCCAGTGCGCTACTTTCTCCCTGTCTCTGTTCTCCAGTGCGCTACTTTCTCCCTGTCTCTGTTCTCCAGTGTGAACTTTCTTTCTGTCTCTGTTCTCCAGTGCACTACTTTCTCCCTGCCTCTGTTCTGCAGTGCGCTACTTTCTCCCTGCCTCTGTTCTCCAGTGCGCTACTTTCTCCCTGTCTCTGTTCTCCAGTGCGAGCATAGTCCCGCTAGTTCCTGTTTGATGGAGAGTGGAGCTACGAGAAATTTACTGAGCCAGAACAGAAATGTAAGGACTATGGTATGAAGATTAGCATCTCCAAAACGAAAGTACTGTCAGTGGGAAAGAAATATAAACGGATTGAGTGCCAAATAGGAGGAACAAAGTTAGAACAGGTGGACGGTTTCAAGTACTTAGGATGCATATTCTCACAGGATGGCAACATAGTGAAAGAACTGGAAGCGAGATGTAGCAAAGCTAATGCAGTGAGCGCTCAGCTACGATCTACTCTCTTCTGCAAAGAAGGGAGTCGGTACCAAGACTAAGTTATCTGTGCACCGTTCAATCTTTCGACCAACTTTGTTGTATGGGAACTAAAGCTGGGTCGATTCAGGTTACCTTATCAACACGGTTGATGTTACGGATATGAAAGTAGCTAGGATGATTGCAGGTACTAGTAGATGGGAACAATGGCAGGAGGGTGCCCACAATGAGGAAATCAAAGAAAAACTGGGAATGAACTCTATAGATGTAGCAGTTAGGGCGAACAGGCTTAGGTGATGGGGTCATGTTACACGCATGGGAGAAGCAAGGTTACCCAAGAGACTCATGGGTTCAGCAGTAGAGGGTAGGAGGAGTCAGCGCAGACCAAGGAGAAGGTACCTGGATTCGGTTAAGAATGACTTTGAAGTAATAGGTTTAACATCAGAAGAGGCACCAATGTTAGCAGTGAATAGGGGATCGTGGAGGAATTTTATAAGGGGGCTATGCTCCAGACTGAACGCTGAAAGTTATAATCAGTCTTAAATGATGATGATGTTGATGATGATGAACGTTAATAACATTGAAACTGATGTAGTATTTACGTTAATTTATATAGATATTTTAATTACTATTAGCATCATTACCATTATGTGATACTCGTTTTCTATTCGCATGCTATGCCAACTAATACGAGGGTAATCCGAAAAGTAAGGTCTCCCATACTTAAGTACATAGACCTGTTTATTTCTACAGTGGTTTACATTAGTTTACAGCTTGAACATTTACCTATTTTTCGACGTAGTCACTATTTCTGTCGATGCGTTTTTGTAGACGTTGTGGATGTTTTTGTATGCCCATGTCACACGAGCTCGCCGCCATGCTGTTCAGAAGTTTATGAACCTCTTCTTTCACCTCGTCGTCGGAGCTGGATCGCTTTCCGGCCAAATGTTCTTTTAACCTAGGGAACAGGTGATAGTCACTGGGCGCCAAGTCAGGACTATAGTGTGGGTGGGTGATTATGTTCCACTGAAACTGTTGCAGGACAGCAAAGGTTTGCCGAGCAATGTGTGGGCGAGCGTTGTCATGGAGAATGTGTATGCCCTTGCTCAATATTCCTCTTCTCCGGTTCTGAATTGCCCGTTTGAGTTTTTCCAGAGTATCACAGTAACTGTCAGCGTTAATTGTGATTCCAGCGATTCGACTCCGACGACGAGGTGAAAGAAGAGGTCCATAACTTTCTGAACAGCATGGCAGCGAGCTGGTATGACATGTGAATACAAAAACTGCCACAGCGACTACAAAAATACATCGGTGGAAATGGCGATTATGTCCAATAATAGCTAAATGTTCAAGCTGTAAACTGATGTAAGCCATTGTAGAAATAGAGAGGTCTATGTACATATAAAAAAATAAGAGACTTTACTTTTTGGATTACACTCGTACTTGATTTACAAGAGAGGGTATGAAGGTTCTGTCAGCGGTCTTGCAACAGTGGTAACACTGGTTCCCGTCAGGTCACCAAAGTTAAGCGATGTTAATCTTGACTAGAAATTGGATGCTGCCGAGAGCTGTTCATAAACGGGATGCACTCAGCCCTCGTGAGGGCAATTGAGAAGCTACTTGACTGAGAAGCAGCGGCGTCGGTCATGGAAAACTGACGACAGCCGGGAGAGGGGTGTGCTTAAGGATGACGTGGCGGCTGGTCGTTACTGTTAGGCCTTCAAGGCCTGTTCGTACTGTGATTTTGTTTGTTTTTGTATGAAGGTTACTTAAAATAAAAGCATAAAAAGCAATAACTTTAATAATCAAAGTATGATTTAGTTGTAATTCTCTTACGAATAGAATAAGTAAACAGGTGTGAGTGGTGGATGCAGGACGCAGCAACTTTTCTGTCTGCCTTTGGATCTGAATCAACTATACATCTAAAACCATTTGGAAACATACTGTTTTGCGAAAAGTTCAGACCAGAAAATACGTATTTTTATATATGATATCATATTCAGAACAAATAATAAAAAATTTGGAAATACAAGAAGCTCTACTTCTCGTTCGAGTTACTAGTGCAAACCGGTCCAGACAGAAGTTTAATGTGTACAACTGTTCTGTGCAAGCCATCCCTTCCGGTGTCTGGCAGTGGATACGTAGTATACCACTATAATAATTCCAGTACCTTTGTCAGTCCGTTCCTGCACGGGGAGAACGTATGTCCGCAAGCCTCGGCGTGAGCTCTGTATTAATAATTTTCTCGTCGTGGGCGCGGCTTGACACGAATGTGAAAGGAGGTACTATCTTGTCCCATTCTCCTGCGGGGGCGTACGCTGTAGAAATATTGTCGTCGAACCTCGCCGCAACGCACAACGCGTCTCTTGTAGGGCTACCACTGGAGTTTGATGGGCATCTTCATAACGCTGTCGTACTTACTAAGCGGAAAGCACGATCTTCTTTGGATATTTTCTATTTTTTTGTCAACCAGACGTGATAATGGTCCCAGATCGACTTGGAACACTAAAGAAGAATCGGTGGAACGAGTGTTTTGCAAGCTACATGCTTTGAAGGGTAAATCACATTACCTTAATTACAAATACCATACACCAAAAATTCAATTTTCAGAATTTTGAAGTTGATATTTTTCAAACGACATATAACGTGAAATTATAAAAAGAAAAAGTAACAGTAACAAATTTTACGATTCGCGAAATTTATGCTTAGATATATTTCTACATTTTAACCGAGCGAGGTGGCTAAGTGGTTAGATACTGGACTCGGATTCGGGAGGACGACGGTTCAATCCCGCGTCCGGCCATCCTGATTTAGGTTTCCCGTGATTTCCGTAAATCGCTCCAGGCAAATGCTGGGATCGTTCCTTTGAAAGGGCACGGCCGGCTTTCTTCCCTAATCCGATGAGACCGATGACCTCGATGTCTGGTCTTATTCCCCAAACAACAACAACAACAACAACAACAACAACAACATCTACATTTTAATGTAAACAATGTTTTCTTTCTGACTGTTTTGATATTTACTAGAAAATGGTAAACAGTCATGAAAGTTTCATTCATCTTCTACACTGGAGGGATATTGAGGCGTAGCGCCGTATACCGATCCTGCCTTGGAGGCGGTTAAGTGGGAGATGTGTCTCAGAGCTGGACAGTGACATATGGTGACGCGAGACTGGACGCACACGTAGTAGTTTATGCATCAGCCGATAGAGGACAGTATTGGATAGGGGGACTGTGATTGTAATTTCGATTGTGCCCACTAGAGTGCACTAAAGTAATAGAATGTTTTTCATAAACTGTTATAGTATTTTCATAAAGTTTTATTATGTCTTTTTGTGTATGTAAAATGTTATAAATGTGTTTTAGCAGTACGAATGATGCGTGAGTGTGGTTTAAGGTTAATATGAAGATAACTGTTTAACGAGTTATGTAGTAGGATTTAGTGTGGGAACATTTCGAAGAAGTATGGATGTGGACAAAGGGGATTTTTGTAGAATAGATTTGTAAAGTAAGTTTATGGTAAGGGGAAAGTTCATTCAGGTATAAATAACAATAGTAAATAACTTTATGCATAAGCAAAACTTCAGCATATTAGATAATTACGTAGGTAAAAAGTGCAGTCGTTAGGTTTACTATTTTGCGATTGGTTATGGATATAAGCGCGCACTGACGCGGGAGAATCTTGTTCTGCTATTGGCTGTTAAGTAAACTGATCAATGGTAAAGCAATACTCCTCGAGCGCTTTTCTCTGCTGGCAGAGAAGACTTAGAGTATTCTAGAGTAGAGTCGAAGCCTAGCCATGAAAGAGATCGGACGTGTGTATGGTAGTTCCGATGGAAATGATAAGTCGCCGGACCTAGCAGTGTTTCATACATCAAAAGTGTTGGAAAGTGACGGCATAATTATTCCGATATGTGTGTACAAATTTCCGAATTTTAAGGGAATTTTGTGACGAGAAAAGACCTTTATTCCGCGTGGCGTATTGAGCAGGTCCGTCGCATTTGGTACGACAGACTTAATATTTGACGAGCATTCACAGTCAGAAACAATTAGTATTTTTTTAGCTATTACGTTTCCGGAAATGCAACACCATAAACTTGCTAACGTGAGTGAAAGGGATAATGAGTGACTATGTTAAGACTAGCACGGGCTTGGCAGTGATACTTGTTCACCTAAGTTTCAGAATATATTAATTGAGGACAAAATTTCCAACCTTTCATTTAGTGACAAAACTTTCTCCCGAAACGTAGATTAATGACTTTAATTGCAGCCTGGTTCGCGTCTAAGTACAGTAGGTTTCACTCGGCTTCCCTGCTGATGAAATGCTGAGACAATGTTCACTGTACGAAAGAAACTTTTCAGTAGCAAACAGTTGGGATTTTAAAAATGGGCTGTCAAGTGAACAGGTTAAATTTACTTGATAGATTATGTATTATGATCAAAATATCAGAATCCTTAACACTGAGAACGTTTAGTGATTTGGCTAAGCCTTGTGAATTTGTGAACCATATTATCGTTATGAAATAATTTGGAATTGTAGACACAGAGTATTCCTGGCTTTTATTTTATTTGCAAGACAGTAAGAATTGTGTTTAAGGCTTCGTGTCGATCACATAGAAATAACCACTCGTAGCTTGAACGAGATGTTGTGAGTCGCACAGTTATGTTCTAAATCCACTGTTCTTTCTAAAACCTTCCACTAGCTTTGTCAGGAGAGAAACGGATTATCAATTGTACAAATGGATTATGAATTTTACCTCTCACAGAACCGTACAAGCTGTAAGAAAAATCCAGCAAAAATAATTAAGTTCAGGCAGCAGGTGGAATAGAATTATTGAAACTACAGGTTGAAGTAACGAAGCACGTGACTTCAGATATCTTTATATTACGTTCAAAAACGGTTCAAATGGTTCTGAGCACTGTGGGATTTAACTACTGAGGTCATCAGTCCCCTAGAACTTATAACGACTTAAACCTTACTAACCTAAAGACGTCACACACATCCATGCCCGAAGCAGGATTCGAACCTGCGACCGTAGCGGTCGCGCAGTTCCAGACTGAAGCGCCTAGAACCGCTCGGCCACTCCGGCCGGCTTATATTACGTCAAATCATTTCTGTATCTGACTTAAAATGAAAAAATTAGTATTTCCAGAACAAGGAACCATATTACAGTAACTGTCGCCGGTTTTTCTCCTAGAAAATCCTCCAAAGATATCTTCAAGAAAATTGGTATTTTTGCAACTGTCTCACGACGCATAATTTCATTAACATCCTCTGTTATCAAAACTTACGTTTTCTGAAAAAAACTGTGCAAAGCAGGACTAAAAACGTCTACACTGACAACAAGGCTTAAATTTTTGACAGAAAGGGGTCGCATAAATGGGTGCATAATATATTCCACAAACTTCTTGAACGCATTACATGTTTTATGGGTAATGTGGTGGTGCTTAAGATCGAAGTAAACAATTTTACCGGGGGCCACTTCTTCTACAACATTTCACAACATCTTCACAGAAGCTCTTAAGATGAGTTATTTCGGAAATATAACGACATGCATTGCATATAATAATATTTCACATTATTAAGTCATTTCACTGTATTGTACTTAAATATATACCCTTAACCTCTTTAATATCTTAGAGACGTCTCTCCCTGAGTTTAATAAAATACGGCTAATAAAATGTAGAGCAAGTAATGATTTAGATTACAGGAAAATTACTTGATAAATATTAAATGCATAAGTACTAATAAGTTTCAGGGAAGATACAAAACAAGACCCTAAAGAAAAGATCACACATTAAGGAAAACATTTATGACGAGTAGTGAAACTGTTGATGAACTGTAATGACAAATACCTTTATAAATCAAGCAACGACACACAGATAACACTTCGTTGGCCAATAACACGAGAACATTGGCTGGTAAGAAGTGCTCCTATTATGTTACATATTTAAGATACAAACCATGTCGAGCTTATTTCGTCGCTGCAAGCTGATAAGAAACAAAACTGATGTCCTAAACGAATACATTTGTTATCTGCAACCCTCGCGGTGCCAAGCCTGAAAAAACACGTCCTAACTGAGAAATTAGCACCCCTCGTAACGGAAGGTATCGCGAAAAGAAAAGCATACGATACGAAGTCTATGTACCTGAACACCGTACCGCCATTAGTGGTAAAGTAATGAGTTTGTACTGGCTAATTCTCTTCGGGATAAACTGAACATATCGAGGTCAAAAATTTATCGTGTTGGGATAAGGAAGTTAGAATTTCGTGTAGACAGTGCCGATGAAATCAAGCAGCGCGGAGCTTTCGGCACAGAATGGACGCGTCCAGTAGTACTCGTTTATTACGGTGACGCTTTCGCGCTTCCGGGTTTGCCTTTCTATTTATCCCAGTCTTGTGTCACAGAGGAAAATGAATTAACTATGTTTACAGCACAAAAACAAACTTCGTCTATTTACTAGTTGTTAATAAGTGTGAATTTTGTCTCACAAAACTTTTTTTTCAGATTTGAAGTCATACATGTACAATGTTTTGTTAAAATCGTTCCAGGGGTTCCAGGGTTATGTTTTACATATCATATCTTTTCATTCCACTCCACAAATCGGGACGCTGTGTGTGTCTTGCCCACAAGACACTTGTCACCTGATATTGTGTCACATTTGCATCAAATTTGGTTAATATTGCCCCAGGTGCTCGAGGACTACGTGGGGTTGCAGACACACACATACATAGACTTACGTAAATACAGACCACATTTTTAATCTAAAAGTGGAACGATTATAGTAAAAAGAACAACATCGTGCAGTTTCCACTGGAATTATCAGATCTTTTCACTGGTAATCGAACTAGAACTTGAAAATCATATTTTGACGTTAGGTAACTGAAATTTCGAAGCGTAATATTTAAAACACGCCACCAGAGTGGCCTGGGTAGCTTCGGCCACTACAATTGGATGCCGCATTGTTCAAATTGTGGAACAAATCAGGCACCCCGAGAAGTAATTTCGACAGTTTGAATTGGTTAGAACTACACTGAAAACATTAAATTATTTTAAACCACTGAACAGTAAATTTTACTTTCAAAATATTTTCTTAAAGAATATACTTTATTTACTAGCGATTCATGAAGAACATTAAAACATTTAATCACACTAAGGGAGCGTGGAAGTAGTTGCCAGGAAGTAAGTGATGGAAAATGAAATTACTTTTAACAAATGTGAATTTTATACCTAAAAGCTTTTCCAAAAACAGGTTTAAAATTATAAGCAGAAAAGCTACCTCACAAATATCAAGTTACAATTTTATTTAGAGGAAGAAAGAACAACATTAACAGTAGGAGCCTTTGGGCTGAGAAGCTTGCCTGCTCCCTCTCAACACGGCCGTAGTCGTGGCCGCTTACAACAACCTCTGAAAGCGTACACTGGTGCAAATCTGCAACACACCAGATTACTTTAAACTAAAAAATAATTTTATAATTCACACAAACACGTAAACTAAGCATCCCGTAAGGGGGATGGGAATGGTACAACACTCAAATTATTTGCCACCAAAAGTGCAATTTGTTTGAAGCACTCTTACGCCGGAAGGGTGGCAACCTTATAACCTAAAATGGCTATGTAAATAAAACCCATAAAATGCAGACTTACATAAAACGGACGACATGCTCTACATTACACATTTAAAACCTCGCAAGATGATAGGCAAGATAGAAACATATTTCAAGAATTCGGCCTTTAAGCAAGAAATTCGTTAACACCGGAAACCGACAAACATAACAGAGGCAGCTATTAACGTATGGCAGATTGACAGGGGGGGGGGGGGGTGTTACTAAGAACCCGAACCGCAGACTGCTCTAAATCTACCCTATTGCACAAGAGAAAAACGGACCACCCAATTCACAAATAACCACCTTCCCTCGGGTGGACAAACTGAGAAGAATGGTGGGCCGACCCCAAAACAAAGCGGCTGGTGACCTCACCAAGAAAACAAGTAGATTTTAACAAGTAAATGAAACAACATATCTCCAATCATTTAACTTCTAATAAACTGCGATGTCTGGCGAAGACCTGGCGCAGCACCCCAACCGTCCGCTGCCAGCCGCTTCAACGGACGCAGGAAGGCGCGTCAACCTCCCGTCTGATGGCGTCGCAGCTCGCCCCGGCCAGCCCCATGTCGTTGTTTCCCTCCTGTTGCTCTCGTGTGAACGGCGAATCCACTACCCCTTTCGATACGGTGCTGCCCTCTGGACTCAAGTGGGACCTCACATGCGTCGACGCTCAAGGGGGACCAGTCATCTCGTATCTCAGTGCGCGACCGACCAACCGACCGACCGATCCAACGGCCAATGACCGTTGCCCGAGCAACTCGAGCAGACTGGCGGCCTAACGCGCAGGCTCAGATGCAGGAACTGCAGCATACAGTACCGCCGTCGTTATCGACCCTTATATCGACTCTGGTACTGTACAGGGTTTTGTTTGTTTTGCTTTGAACAGCTCAGTGTCGGTTAGGACATCAGTGAGAGAGCACCTCGAGTTCCTGCAGCTAATAAGGCGAGTACCCCATTCGTTTGCTACATATTTTTACGAGCTTCAAACAGGAGCGACTTCAGTAATTGATAGGAGCTGTGACTGACGTCTGTAGATGCGAGCTGAGTTGGTGACCCTTCACACACGGCTCCAGGTGGTGTTGGCTTCAGCCAAACAGCTAGAGGTTGCTGCCAAGCGGCATCACTGTGGGAGGTCGGACGCAGGGATACGAGGGATGTGTAGCATGTCCCGAACGTTCCACGATCAGTCCACTGCTGTGGCTGCCCTGGGTACTGCCTGCACTGAGGTTGAACCCTTACGTGTGGTCGAGTGGGAGATCATTCTAAAGTCTGGCACAGGCAGCGAAAGACTTAATAAGGGGCCATTCATCGGGCCTCCCCAGAACAAGTTTTTGTGTTATCTGTGGCTGATGAAGTCTCTGAGCCAGATGTAGTTGTCCATGCTTTTCCAGAGGAAGCTTCTCGGTCTGCAAGGTCTGGACATTCACAGAGTGTGGGTTTTGCTGGTAGTTGGTGCATAATAGGGCCCTTAGCCACATGGCTGCCAAGGAGGGGAAGGAAGGAAGTATACTTCATATGAATACCGAAAGGGGGTGCAGTCTTTCCGGATGTGGTAAGGGTGCTTCTGGATGCTGTGCTGTGAAGACTACAGGGTGCACCAACTGCAGGTGGTCGCTCATGTCAGTACCAATGACATGTGTCACTTTGGATTGGAGGAGACTCTCTCTGGTTTCAGGTGGCTAATGGAAATGGTACAGACTGCCAGTCTCCGTTGCACGATTCAAGTGTAGCTCACCATCTGCAGCATCGTTGACAGAACCTAATGTGGTCCTTTGGTGCAGAGCCAAGTGGAGGGTCTGAATCAGAGGCTCAGACCGTTCTGTGACCGTGCAGGCTGCAGATTCCTTAACTGTCGCCATTGGGTAGAGAGTTTCCAGGTTCCGCTTAATCCGCTTAATAGGCTAGGAGTCCACTACCACACAAGAAAGCATACTTGACTTCTTAGCGCAAATAATCCTGGACAAATAGGGAGTATCATGATGGTTATGGGGATTAGCGACCACAAGGCAGTTGCTGCTAGGCTGAATACCGGAGCAACCTCAACCACTGAAAAGAAACGGAAAGTACATCTGTTTAAAGAAAAAGGTGGTAAAAATTCCCTTAACGCCTTTACAGTGTCCACTTCCATTCTGATCATGTAAGCGAAATGTAGAAGGTATGTTGGACGAGGATGGAACTTGTCAGGATACACCGTATTAAAACTCGCCCGAGTTTCCCAAGTGAATTATTATTTCCAGCTATAGTGTCCCTGTCCCTCTCAGTCTGTGTCGCTGGGTCCCGCAATGCAGAAGTCACCACTTCGCTGTCTGCAAAACGGCTTAGCACAGAATGGCTGCCTCAGCGACCTGTGCAATGCCCTGCTGTGTGTCGGCGTTGTACAGCCACGGAGTTGTGAAGGTGTCAGGATGTGCCGGCGGTTCACTCAGCCGTCTTCGCCCCTGCTGCCTCAGCGCCGCCTGTTGGGAGCTGCAAGGATACCTGCAGCACACTTCCTCGCCGGCGTGGCTAGCATCGCAGCAACAACAAGTGCCCGCGATCTGTTGGCTGAAGCTGTGGTCCTCGCCTCAGGATGCCTCCGGCGTGTGTCGGGAGCCAACAAGACTGCCCCCCGATAGTGAGCCGGGCGTGGCCCGCCGCTGACTGTCTGTGGAACCTACGGTGGCCTCAGAGGGTCAAACCAGTGACCTGCCTCGGATTAGAATGCAGGCGCCGCATCTGCTGCTGCATGTAGCCAATGGTGTGACACGCCTCGCTGTCCAGGAGAGGTGTCACACTTGAATGCCTTGACAGTGAACCGGGGCCTATTTATACGTGACTGTCCGCCTCTGTTTTGCTAACACGCTACTCTGAGACATGTACTCATGACACCTAGGTAGGCCATTGGGCCCCTTCTGCCTGTAACTTGCGCCATGCAAACTGATGCATCTACTCTTTTCGGCTGGTCTACGGCCCTGTGGCCTCCATTCTACTTTGCAACTGCTGTGGTAGCATCACTTACTGTCAACAGGCCTGCACCTGGTTGTAACTTGCGCGCTCCAAAACATTGCACCAAAGCTAACCTTTTCCCATCTTAAATGGCGGTGCTCCTATGGAGGAAAAGATGTGAAATGATTTCAAAGAGATAGTATCAATGGAAATTTAGAGACACTTTCCACATAAATTAATAGGTGATGGTACTGATCCCCCATGGAACACAAAACAGGTCAGATCGCTGTTGCAGAAGAAACGAAACAAGCATGCCAAATTAAAAAGAACGCAAAATCCCCAAGATTGGCAAAGTTCTGCAGAAGTTTCAAAGATAGCATGTACTTGAATGTGAGATGCTTATAATAATTTCCACAACGAAACTCTGTCTCGAAATCTAGCAGAAGACGCTAAGAGATTCTCATCATACGTAAAGTACACCAGTGGCAAGACACAATCAATACCTTCACTGAGCGATAACAACGGTGAAGTCATCGATTACAGGGCCACTAAAGCAGAGTTATTAAACACAGTTTTCCAAAACTCCTTCACCAAAGAAGACGAAGGATATATTCCCGAATTCCATTCAAGAACAACTACCAAGATGAGAAACACAGAACGACATATCCTCGGTGGAGCAAAGCAGCTTAAATCAATTAATAAAGGCATGGCTTCCAGTCCAGATTGTATACCAGTCAGGTTCCTGATGAAATACTGATAAAATAGGTCCATATTTAGAATTATATACGACTTCTCGCTCACAGAATGATCCACACCTAAAGACAGGAAAATTGGTCAAGCCACACGAATATCTGAAAAGGGAAATAGGTGTAATCCGGTGTATTACAGGCCACATTACTGTAGTGGTACTACCGTTTGGGATAGGAAAAGTCAGTTTTGGTGCAATATTTCTGAGTGCGCAAGCTACAACGAGGCGCAGGTCTGTTTACAGCGAGCTAGGCTCACCAGCAGTTATGAAGTACAATGAAGCCCACTGGTGCATTGAACCGCAGGAAAAAGTACACGCAGCGGTTTGCATGGCGAAAGTCACAGGCACACCTTTGTGTTACGAGTATGGGACATGGAGGAGCGCGTTTAGCAAAACAGAGGCGCACAGCCACATATATATATGTGGCGGTTCACTAACAAAGCTTTCAAGTGTGTCGCATCACCGGCTATACACAACAGCAGATGGCGCGCCAGCGTTCCAGTCCACGGTGGGTCGCCGGTTTGACCCCCTGAGGCCAATACTGGGTCTGTAGCCAGCCAGCGGCAGGTCATTCCATGGTTCGCTACCGCACGCAGACTTGTTGGCTCCCAACACACGCTGGAGGCATCCTGAGGAGAGGGCCGCAGGTTCAGACGTCGGATCTCAGGCGCTTTTTGTCACCGCAATCTGAACCATGATGGCAAAGAAGGGTGCAGCGGGCTGCCTGCAGCTCACGGCTAGCGGCGCTGAGCAGGGATGAAGACTGTGACGCTACAACGCAGTCCTTGCTATGAATTTTTTCGCTTACTTAACACATGAAACTGTTTGTATACGATGTATTGTCTAGTGTAAATATGTATTGTAAATACTATGTTTAAATTATGTAATAATTAACACTGGCAATTCAGGGCATATTTAGTTAACGTTGAAGTCAGAGAGATTGTCTTGTCGCGCCAGCGGGCAGTAGCAGCAGTGACGCCGTGCTCGGAGTAAGACGTACAGTCGAGTGCTGCTGGTCCTGGCTGTGTTACATCTAACGCCTGGTGTGTGGAAAGTAATGGTCGGCATATCTGGAAGCATGGCCGGGCAAGCTATTATGGAATGATGGACACAGTGCTGAAGAAAGGAGGGCTTACATGTGAAGCTCACTGTGGGCTCAAGCCGCAACAGTAAAAGCCCGCTGCCACATTATGTCGCCGCCGTGGACTTCCGTTGATCCACCGACAACGAGGGAAGTAAGATCTACGTAATTTTCGTAGGATAAAATTGTAGAAGGCTTGCCAGTGACTGTGCTTTTCTCTGAAGTTGAACAATTAATAACAAGCACTTTATAATCGAAGTGCTGCAGTTACATTCCACCCGACAATAACACCAAGTAAGTTCCTTCCAATCCTTATCTTATTGAACCGAGTGTATCACGCCATTACCAAGAGAAAATATGTTAATTATCAAATTATTTGCATAGACGGTAAAGAGTAAATTTCAGACTGGTTATCATACTTGTTGCACTTAATAAGCTTACGCCAACCGTAGTAACTTAAGAATAGACTGAAGTAATAAATTTGATTATTAAGATTTATTTGAATGCATATTCAGCTGAAGTTAATTCAGGGATATTTCATGAAACTATAAAGCTTATTCCAACTGACAATCCTCCAATTAATGAATTATTATCAGTCAAAACATATTTAATCAGTTATTGGCAATATATTTCATTATCAGTAGATTAAACTGTGCAAAGTTCCTAATTTTAAAGACAGAATGACAGTCCATTATTCAAAATCTCGATAGATAATTATCTGTGTTGTCAGCATTGCACTTAGCTGACAAATTATGAACAAATTAAGTGTAGTTAGATTGTTACGACATTGTTTTATATGACTACTGAGCCTGACACAGCACTTACGTAAAACTTCCCGTTCCACCTGCTGCGCTACAAACAGGTAAACTTTATTTTTGACACAATTATTCACGTACGTAACAGTACTGTCGCTCGCCAGAAGAGCTGGCGACCGATTTTTTAATTGCTTTTACAACTTAATCATTTCTTTCGGCAAAATTTCCACTGGCAGAATTTATTTCCAAATTATTTCCGTTATTTCATTTACCGATTGTTATTGAATGAAATTACTCATTCAATACCCTCCGCCACACGCCGTCAGGTGGCTTGCGGAGTATGGATGTAGATGTAGAATAACGATCAAGTTATAACGTCTCCTGTTTCCCGCGGAATAATCATTATTTACTTCGGATTGGGATGCCTTATCCCGACGCGGGTCAAAATTCATAATTCACGCTCATTGTCAACCTGTAATTTCGCAAATCCCGAGAAACAGGAGGATGTTGTACGACCGCTGAGTCGACCGTTGGCACATCATGACGTCGCAGCCGTACATGGCCGAGACACAACAGTGCGTGCATGGGTCGCTGAGGCAGCCACTCCGTGCCAAGCTGTTTTGCCGTCAATGAAGTGGTGTCCTCAGTTCTGAGCGCTATGGGACTTAACTTCTGGGGTCATCAGTCCCCTAGAACATAGGACTACTTAAACCTAACTAACCTAAGGACATCACACCCATCCATACCCGAGGCAGGATTCGAACCTACGACCGTAGCGGTCGCTCGGTTCCAGACTAGAACCGCTCGGCCACTGCGGCCGGCTGCTACTACATCATAAACGTCAACCTTCAGTAGGGTTCTGGAACATATAGTGTGTTTAAACATTATGAATTACCTCGAAGAAAACGATTTATTGACACATAGTCAGCACGGTTTCAGAAAATATCGTTCTTGTGTTACACAACTAGTTCTTTATACTCATGTAGTAACGAGTGCTGGGGATGTCATATTGATTCCATATCTTTAGATTTCCAGAATGCTTTCGACACCGTTCATCAAAAGCGTCTTCTAACCACATTGCATGCCTATGGGATATCGCTTCAGTTGTACTACTGGATTCGTGATTTCCTGTCAGAAAGGTCACAGATCGTACTAATAGACGGAAAGTCATCGAGTAAAACAGAAGTAATATCCGACGTTCCCCAAGGAAGTGTTATGCGTGCTCTATTCTTCCTGTTCTATATTAATGACATAAGAGACAATCTGAGTAGCCATCTTAGAGTGTTTGCAGATGATGCTGTCATTTAACGTCTTGTAAAGTCATCAGATGTCCAAAACGAATTGCTAAATGATATAGATACGATATCTGTATGGTGCAAAAAGTGGCAATCGACCCTGAGTAAAGAAAAGTATGAAGTTATTCACATGAGTACTAAAAGGAATAAGTTAAATTTCGATTACGCGATAAGTCACACTAATCTGAGGGCTGTAAATTCAACTAAATACTGGTTGTCTTCAGTCCTGAGACTGGTTTGATGCAGCTCTCCATGCTACTCTATCCTGTGCAAGCTTCTTCATCTTCCAGTACTTACTGCAATTTACAACCTTCTGAATCTGCTTAGGGTCTTCATCTCTAGGTCTTCCTCTACGATTTTTACCCTCCACGATGCCCTCCAATGCCAAATTTGTGATCCCTTGATGCCTCAGAACATGTCCGACCAATCGGTACCTTCTTCTTGTCAAGTTGTGCCACAAACTCCTCTTCTCCCCAATTCTATTCCATACCTCCACATTAGTTATGTGATCTATCCATCTAATCTTCAGCATTCTTCTGTAGCACCACATTTCGAAAGCATCTATTATTTTCTTGTCCAAACTATTTATCGTCCATGTTTCCCTTCCATTCATGGCTACACTCCATACAAATACTATCAGAAACACCTTCCTGACACTTAAATCAATACTCGATGTTAACAAATTTCTCTTCTTCAGAAACGTTTTCTTGCCATTGCCAGTCTACATTTTATATCCTCTCTACTTCGACCATCATCAGTTATTTTCTCCCCAAATAGCAAAACTCCTTTACTACTTTAAATGTCTCATTTCCAAATCTAATTCCTTCAGCATCACCCGACTTAATTCGACTACATTCCATGATCCTCGTATTGCTTTTGTTGGTGTTCATCTTATATCCTCCTTTCAAGACACTGGCCATTCCGTTCAACTGCTCTTCCATGTCCTTTGCTGTCTCTGACAGAATTACAATGTCATCGGCGAACCTCAACGTTTTTATTTCTTCTCCATGGAGTTTAATAACTATTCCGAATTTTTCTTTTGTTTCCTTTACTGCTTGCTCAACATACAGATTGAATAACATCGGGGAGAGGCTACAACCCTGTCTCACTCCCTTCCCAACCACTGCTTCCCTTTCATGTCCCTCGACTCTTATAACTGCCATTTGCTTTCTGTACAAATTGTAAATAGCCTTTCGCTCCCTGTATTTTACCCCTGCCAACTTTAGAATTTGAAAGAGAGTATTCCAGTCAACACTGTCAAAAGCTTTCTCTAAGTCTACAAATGTACGTTTGCTTCCCTTAATCTAGCTTCTAAGATAAGTCGTAGGGTCAGTATTGCCTCACGTGTTCCAGTATTTCTACGGAACCAAAACTGATATTCCCCGAAGTCGGTTTCTACCAATTTTTCCATTCCTCTGTAAAGAATTCGTGTTAGTATTTTGCAGCTGTGACTTATTTAACTGATAGTTTTCCACATCTGTCAACACATGCTTTCTTTGGGATTGGGATTATTATATTTTTCTTGAAGTCTGAGGGTATTTCGCCAGTCTCATACATCTTGCTCACCAGATATTAGAGTTTTGTCAGGATTGGCGCTCCCAAGGTCGTCAGTAGTTCCAATGGAATGTTGTCTACTCCGGGGCCTTGTTTCGACTCAGGTCTTTCAGTGCTCTTCACACAGTATCGTATCTCCAATTTCATCTTCATCTACATCCTCTTCCATTTCCATAATATTGTCCTCAAGTACATCGCCCTTGTATAGACCCTCTATATACTCCGTCCACTTTTCTGCTTTCCCTTCTTTACTTAGAACTGGGTTTCCATCTGAGCTCTTGATATTCATACAAGTGGTTCTCTCTTCTCCAAAGGGCTCTTTAATTTTCCTGTAGGCAGTATCTATCTTACACATCTACATCTACATGACTACTCTGCAATTCACATTTAAGTGCTTGGCAGAGGGTTCATCGAACCACAATCATACTATCCCTCTACTATTCCACTCCCGAACAGCGAGCGGGAAAAACGAACACCTAAACCTTTCTGTTCGAGCTCTGATTTCTCTTATTATATTTTGATGATCATTCCTACCTATGTATGTTGGGCTCAACAAAATATTTTCGCATTCGGAAGAGAAAGTTGGTGACTGAAATTTCGTAAAAAGGTCTCGCCGCGACGAAAAACGTCTATGCTGTAATGACTTCCATCCCAATTCCCGTATCATATCTGCCACACTCTCTCCCCTATAACGTGATAATACAAAACGAGCTGCCCTATTTTGCACCCTTTCGATGTGCTCCGTCAATCCCACCTGGTAAGGATCCCACACCGCGCAGCAATATTCCAACAGAGGACGAACGAGTGTAGTGTAAGCTGTCTCTTTAGTCGACTTGTTGCATCTTCTAAGTGTCCTGCCAATGAAACGCAACCTTTGGCTCGCCTGTCCGACAGTATTATCTATGTGGTCTTTCCAACTGAAGTTGTTCGTAATTTTAACACCCAGGTACTTAGCTGAATTGACAGCCTTGAGAATTGTACTATTTATTGAGTAATCGAATTCCAACGGATTTCTTTTGGAACTCATGTGGATCATCTCACACTTTTCGTTATTTAGCGTCAACTGCCACCTGACACACCATACAGCAATCTTTTCTAAATCGCTTTGCAACTGATACTGGTCTTCGGATGACCTTACTAGACGGTAAATTACAGCATCATCTGCGAACAATCTAAGAGAACTGCTCAGATTGTCACCCAGGTCATTTATATAGATCAGGAACAGCAGAGGTCCCAGGACGCTTCCCTAGGGAACACCTGATATCACTTCAGTTTTACTCGATGATTTGCCGTCTATTACTACGAACTGCGACCTTCCTGACAGGAAATCACGAATCCAGTCGCACAACTGAGACGATACCCCATAGCTCCGCAGCTTGATTAGAAGTCGCTTGTGAGGAACGGTGTCAAAAGCTTTCCGGAAATGTAGAAATACGGAATGAACTTGAGATCCCCTGTCGATAGCGGCCATTACTTCGTGCGAATAAAGAGGTAGCTGCGTTGCACAAGAGCGATGTTTTCTGAAGCCATGCTGATTACGTGTCAATAGATCGTTCCCTTCGAGGTGATTCATAATGTTTGAATACAGTATATGCTCCAAAACCCTACTGCAGACCGACGTCAATGATATAGGTCTGTAGTTAAATGGATTACTCGTACTACCCTTCTTGAACACTGGTGCGACCTGCGCAGTTTTCCAATCTGTAGGTACAGATCTATCGGTGAGCGAGCGGTTGTATATGAGTGCTAAGTAAGGAGCTATAGTATCAGCGTAATGTGAAAGGAACCTAATCGGTATACAATCTGGACCTGAAGACTTGCCCGTATCAAGCGATTTGAGTTGCTTCGCAAACCCTAAGGTATCTACTTCTAAGAAACTCATGCTAGCAGATGTTCGTGTTTCAAATTCTGGAATATTCCATTCGTCTTCCCAGGTGAAGGAATTTCGGGAAACTGCGTTCAATAACTCCGCTTTAGCGGTACAGTCGTGGATAACAGTACCATCGGCACTGCGCAGCGAAGGTATTGACTGCGTCTTGCCGCTTGTGTACTTTACATACAACCAGAATTTCTTCGGATATTCTACCAAATTTCGAGACAATGTTTCGTTGTGGAACCTATTAAAGGCATCTCGCATCGAAGTACGTGCCGAATTTCGCGCGTCTGTAAATTTTAGCCCATCTTCGGGATTTCGCGTTCTTCTGAACTTTGCATGCTTTTTCCGTTGCCTCTGCAACAGCGTTCGGACCTTTTTCGTGTACCACGGGGGATCCGTTCCATCTCTTACCAATTTATGAGGTATGAATATCTCAATTGCTGTTGCTACTATATCTTTGAATTTGAACCACATCTCGTCTACATTCGCATAGTCAGTTCGGAAGGAATGGAAATTGTCTTTTAGGAAGGCTTCTAGTGACACTTTATCCGCTTTTTTAAATAAAATTATTTTGCGTTTGTTTCTGATGGATTTGGAAGATATGGTATTGAGCCTAGCTCAATAATCCCTGTATCAGTCATGATGCTCTCTATCAGCTCTGGATTGTTTGTGGCTAAGAGGTCAAGTGTGTTTTCGCAACCATTCACAATTCGCGTGGGTTCGTGAACTAACTGCTCGAAATCATTTTCGGAGAAAGGATTTAGGACAATCTCGGAAGACGTTTTCTGCCTACCACCGGTTTTGAACAAGTATTTTTGCCAACATACCGAGGGTAGGTTGAAGTCCCCACCAACTATAACCGTATGAGTGGGGTATTTATTTGTTACGAGACTCAAACTTTCTCTGAACTGTTCCGCAACTGTATCATCGGAGTCTGGGGGTCGGTAGAAGGAGCCAATTATTAACTTAATTCGGCTGTTAAGTATAACCTCCACCCATAACAATTCACACGGAGCATCTACTTCTACTTCACTACAAGATAAACCACTACTAACAGACACAAACACTCCACCACCAATTCTGCCTAATCTATCTTTCCTGAACACCGTCTGAGACTTCGTAAAAATTTCTGCAGAACTTATTTCAGGCTTTAGCCAGCTTTCTGTACCTATAACGATATCAGCTTCTGTGCTTTCTATTAGCGCTTGAAGCTCAGGGACTTTTCCAGCGCAACTACAACAATTTACAACTATAATTCCGACTGTTCCTTGATCCAAGCACGTCCTGTAATTGTCATGCACCCTTTGACATTGCAGCCCACCTAGTGAGATAAGCTTCTATGTCCTTACATTTGTCCTGTAGCCATCCCTGCTTAGTCATTTTGCAATTCCTGTCGATCTCATTTTTGAGACGTTTATATTCCCTTTTGCCTGCTTCATTTACTGCATTTGTGTAGTTTCTCCCTTCGTCAATTAAATTCAATATTTCTTCTGTTACCCAAGGATTTCTACTAGCCCTCGTCTTTTTACCTACTTGATCCTCTGCTGCCTTCA
Organism: Schistocerca gregaria; assembly: GCF_023897955.1. Taxonomy (NCBI): domain Eukaryota; kingdom Metazoa; phylum Arthropoda; class Insecta; order Orthoptera; family Acrididae; genus Schistocerca; species Schistocerca gregaria. Next base: position 1,198,764,628 of record NC_064920.1, read on the forward strand.
CTGCTTCATCTTTAGATCTACCCATTCTCCTTCTACTGTATTTCTCTTCCCCATTCCTGTCAATTGCTCCCTTATGCTCTCCCTGAAACTCTGTACAACCTCTGGTTTATTTAGTTTATCCATGTCCCATGTCCTTAAATTCCCTCCTTTTTGCAGTTTCTTCAGTTTTAATCTACAGGTCATAACCAATAGATTGTGGTCAGAGTCCACATCTCCCCCTGGAAATGTGTTACAATTTAAAACCTGGTTCCTAAATCTCTCTCTTACCATTATATAATCTATCTGATACCTTTTAGTATCTCCAAGGTTCTTCCATGTATACAACCTTCTTTCATGATTCTTAAACCAAGTATTAGCTATGATTAAGTTGTGCTCTGTACAAAATTCTACCAGGCGACTTCCTCTTTCATTTCTTTGCCCCAGTCCATATTCACCTACTACGTTTCCTTCTCTCCCTTTTCCTACTACCGAATTCCAGTCACCAATGACTATTAAATTTTCATCTCCCTTCACTATCTGAATAATTTCTTTTATTTGATCATACATTTCTTAAATTTCTTCGTCATCTGCACAGCTAGTTGTCATATAAACTTGTACTACTGTAGTAGGTGTGTGCTTCGTATCTATCTTGGCCACAATAATGCATTCACTATGCTGTTTGTAGTAGCTTACCCGCATTCCTATTTTCCTATTCATTATTAAACCTACTCCTGCATTACCCCTATTTGATTTTGTGTTTATAACCCTGTAGTCACCTGACCAGAAGTCTTGTTCCTCCTGCCACCGAACTTCACTAATTCCCACTATATCTAGCTTTAGCCTATCCATTTCCCTTTTTAAATTTTCTAACCTGCCTGCCCGATTAAGGGATCTGACATTCCACGCTCAGATCCGTAGAACGCCAGTTTTCTTTCTCCTGATAACGACGTCCTCTTGAGTAGTCCCCGCCCGGAGATCCGAATGGGGGACTATTTTACCTCCGTAATATTTTACCCAAGAGGACGCCATCATCATTTAACCATACAGTAAAGCTGCATGCCTTCGGGAAAAATTACGGCTGTAGTTTCCCCTTGCATTCAGCCGTTCGCAGTACCAGCACAGCAAGGCCGTTTTGGTTAGTGTTGCAAGGCCAGATCAGTCAATCATCCAGACTGTAGCCCCTGCAACTACGGAAAAGGCTGCTGCCCCTCATCAGGAAACAAACGTTTGTCTGGCCTCTCAACAGATACCCCTCCGTTGTGATTGCACCTACGGTACGGCCATCTGTATCGCAGAGGCACGCAAGCCTCCCCACCAACGGCAAGGTCCATGTTTCATGGGGGTAGGACTAAATACTTACGGATTACAATTAGAAATAACCTGAATCAGAACGATCACATAGATAGTGTTATGGGTAGAGCAAACCAAAGACTGCGATTCATGGGAAGAACACTTAGAATGTGCAACAGGTCTATTAAAGAGACTGCTTATACTACTCTTGTCCGCCCTATTCTGAAGTGCTGCTGAGCGGTGTGGGATCCGCATCAGGTGGGACTGATGGATGACATCGAAAAAGAACAAGGAAGGGCAGCTCGTTTTGTACTATTGCGAAAACAGGCGAGGTAGTGCCACAGACATGATACATGAATTGGAGTGGCAATCATTAAAACAAACGCATTTTTCGTTGCGACAGGATCTCCTCATGAAATTTCAATCACCAGTTTTGTCCTCCGATTGGGAAACATTCTGTTGGTACCCAACTACATAGGGAGAAATGATGATCACGATACAATAAGAGAAATCAGGGCTCTCACAAAAAAATTTAAGTGCTCGTTTTTCCCGTTCGAGAGTGCAACGGTAGAGAGACAGCTTGAAGGTGGTTCATTGAACTGTGAATAGCAGAGTAATCACGTAGATGTAGATGTCCTTAAATCGCCTTTACCGTGCTTTCTTCACAAAAAGAAAGAGTGTCCTGATGTGTGTGAATTCCTAAAGGATCAAACTGCTGAGGTCATCAGTCCCTATACTTACATACTACTTAAACTACGTTTTGCTAAGAGCAACACACACACACACACACACACACACACACACACACACACACACACACACACACACACATGCCAGATGAAGGATTCGAATGTTCGGCGGGAGGAGCAGCGCAATCCGTGAGATGGCGCCTCAAATCGCTCGGCCATTCCGCACGGCATGTGTTCACACACACTGATAATACACTCCTGGAAATTGAAACAAGAACACCGTGAATTCATTGTCCCAGGAAGGGGAAACTTTATTGACACATTCCTGGGGTCAGATACATCACATGATCACACTGACAGAACCACAGGCACATAGACACAGGCAACAGAGCAAGCACAATGTCGGCACTAGTACAGTGTATATCCACCTTTCGCAGCAATGCAGGCTGGTATTCTCCCATGGAGACGATCGTACAGATGCTGGATGGAGTCCTGTGGAACGGCTTGCCATGCCATTTCCACCTGGCGCCTCAGTTGGACCAGAGTTCGTTCTGGACGTGCAGACCGCGTGAGACGACGCTTCATCCAGTCCCAAACATGCTCAATGGGGGACAGATCGGAGATCTTGATGGCCAGGGTAGTTGACTTACACCTTCTAGAGTACGTTGGGTGGCACGGGATACATGTGGACGTGCATTGTCCTGTTGGAACAGCAAGTTCCCTTGCCGGTCTAGGAATGGTAGAACGATGGGTTCGATGACGGTTTGGATGTACCGTGCACTATTCAGTGTCCCCTCGACGATCACCAGAGGTGTACGGCCAGTGTAGGAGATCGCTCCCCACACCATGATGCCGGGTGTTGGCCCTGTGTGCCTCGGTCGTATGCAGTCCTGATTGTGGCGCTCAGCTGCACGGCGCCAAACACGCATACGACCATCATTGGCACCAAGGCAGGAGCGACTCTCATCGCTGAAGACGACACGTCTCCATTCGTCCCTCCATTCACGCCTGTCGCGACACCACTGGAGGCGGGCTGCACGATGTTGGGGCGTGAGCGAAAGACGGCCTAACGGTGTGCGGGACCTTAGCCCAGCTTCATGGAGACGGTTGCGAATGGTCCTCGCCGATACCCCAGGAGCAACAGTGTCCCTAATTTGCTGGGAAGTGGCGGTGCGGTCCCCTACGGCACTGCGTAGGATCCTACGGTGATGGCGTGCATCCGTGCGTCGCTGCGGTCCGGTCCCAGGTCGACGGGCACGTGCACCTTCCGCCGACCACTGGCGACAACATCGATGTACTGTGGAGACCACACGCCCCACGTGTTGAGCAATTCGGCGGTACGTCCACCCGGCCTCCCGCATGCCCACTATACGCTCTCGCTCAAAGTCCGTCAACTGCACATACGGTTCACGTCCACGCTGACTGCGATGGAGCTCCGTATGCCACGGCAAACTGGCTGACACTGACGGCGGCGGTGCACAAATGCTGCGCTGCTAGCGCCATTCGACGGCCAACACCGCGGTTCCTGGTGTGTCCGCTGTGCCGTGGGTGTGATCATTGCTTGTACAGCCCTCTCGCAGTGTCCGGAGCAAGTATGGTGGGTCTGACATACCGGTGTCAATGTGTTCTTTTTTCCATTTCCAGGAGTGTAGTTTAACAATTTTGTTCTTTCTCTCAACTTGGACATATACGGGGTGGTCAGAAACAGTCTAAAAAGCTTGTAAGTTTGTTTCGGGGCTCGCAGTTTCAGCCGCTTCGCCAGATAATTAGTGTCAGTTGTTGACAGCGTAGATGACAGCGTATGAGACTGCTCAGCCTTTTGATTGGATTCAGTCCTGTCTTTGGTGACATCGTATCTGGCGGGGCCGCTATGAATTCACGCGCTCAGCGCCCTGGTTGTCTAAATTAAGTGCTAATTAAATCGGAAACGTCGCAAAGTTCCGATTTTTTTTCTAACGCATATTTCTCAGCTCATTCTACCCTGCAATACACTTATAAGCTTTTCAGAATGTTTGTGACCACCCTGCATACAAAAACACTAGCTTAGTGAATTCTTTGAAGCGACACAGCACCACCGCGCAAGGTTGCCTTTGATTGGCACAAGCTTGCGGCCTGGGCTCAGTGGAATACGCGGCCGGTAAAAGGGAAGGGGCACTCCATGCCGTCTGTCTGCTGGTCCCGACAGCATCGCGCGGCGGGCAGAAATGCCGTACCTGTTGCGGTGGCAAGCACTCTGTGCGGAATACCCTAGTCTGTTCGTGCTCGATTGTTTCTTCCGCTCGTTCCTGGCTCTTTTTCAGTGAACCGAAATATTAGGTTGCCGAACTTGGTAACTATCAAGCCTCTCGCGTATAATATAAGATAGGAGAGAGAGGGGAGAGAGGAGAGAGAGAGGGGAGAGAGGAGAATTTCTTTTGTACCCTTTCCGCTATATGAAAATGTAGCTTAAATTTGCTCCTTTGTTTTTCTTGTAAAATTGTTATTTATACTAGCTGTACTACTTTGCTGCTCTGATTACAATAATTCACATGTAATTATATTGACATTTTTCTTATTTTTATTACAACTACGAATCTTACGAAGCACTGAGCTGAATTACCCACAGTACGTATGAAATAAATGCAACTTAAATAGCAACTAGCGTACTTTCCATCCATTTAGTATGCTCTCAAGCATACAGCGACACAGAAGACAGCCGGCCAGGGTGGCCGAGAGGTTCTAGGCCCTTCAGTCTGGAACCCCGCGACCGCTACGGTCACAGGTTCGAATCCTGCCTCGGGCATGTAAGTGTGTGAAGTCCTTAGGTTAGTTAGGTTTAAGTAGTTCTACGCACCGGATTTCACCTTAGAGTAAATTTAGTTGTAGGACTTAGTTTTTAGGCACTATTTCTAGGAACCTGCAGCGACTAACATCTTGGCCTGCCCAGTGTCTGGGGGCACGCTCATTGGGTTTAGCTCTATAAGTAGGTTTATACTTTCAACTGACACATATGTAACGCTGTAGGCTTTAGTAACTAGTCAATAGGTTACCTGCTTTCTAGTTAATTAACAAAACTAATTTGCCCATTGCATTTATCCCATACTAACTAAGATGACTTAGATTAGCTGCAACTGAAACTATTGTACCACTTTTTCGGCCCACTAATCATATTAGGTAGTGGGTTAAATTGTTTAATTAATAAGTTTTGGAAATTTTGGATGTTGAGGCCCATAGTGCTCAGAGCCATTTTAATCATACATAAGACAAGATTTCATGTCTGATTTGATCTTCATTTTGTGGGTGCCTTTTAAAACAAGTACAAGATAAGAAACTAAGTGCCTCCTGTGAGATGAACACAAGTTGCAGTGAGGAAACATATACACGTTGTTCAACATGTCAAATAAATCTTTTATAACAACTACATGCTTTTAGAACTGGGTTACATGACCATCATAAGGAGGAATGCATCTTTAATGTAGTTGCTCTTAATGGCAAACATCGTCAATTTCTTACGGTAGCATGTTAGGTGGTCGAGAGTTAAGATTGCGGCGAGGCAGTGTGTATGCTGCATTCTGATGTGCAAAATTTGAAGTGCTCCTCAGTCTACATCAGTCACACAACACTGTGGTTTACAACCTAACCTTGCGGTCATAACACATGCCAGCAGAAACGGGTATGTAAATCGTACCTTCCTCCTGGCGACGATTGCCTAACTGTCGAAACGCGGCCTGTTTTAATTAAAGCTTTTGTGGGTAACACTGAATCAGATGTGTTAAAAGACGATAGAAAATTGTTTCGATTTAGCTATGCGGTGAATTTTCCCCTTCTTAAAACCTTACATTTTTACTTAACTTTGTGTGCAGAAGGAACATAGATTCTACGGAAAGGCAACAGGAGGTCTAACACGAGTACTCAAGGAAACTGGCCAACCTATGTCTTTTTTTGTGGAACATCTTCCACAATGTGGGGACTCGCATTCGTGGACATCTGTGAGTGAACCCATACCAAGTTATCACTGACGCCAAGCAGTCCTAACAATATACAAATTTTAATTCGCTTTTCGCAATAACACGATATCCATTCAGAACATTGTGATACAGCGAAGAGGGCAGGCTAGCCGCAGTGGCAGATGACGTTCCAAGGCTTTCTTACCGGCTGATGGTTCCCAGTCTGCAATCAGCTTTCCTTGATGCGACCTGCCTCTTCTCCGGAAGTTTGCTCTTTATGCCAGTTACGTGCCACCATTACGATCTAGAAGCTGCCATAAAATCTCATTTTGTCGCTAATCTTCCATAGCCTTTCTGAATTAGTCCCACGAAGCAAAAGTACTCTATCTGTCCTCTGAGAGTTCTTTAACGTTTGCACAATTCTTGGAAGCGACAAAAAGAATGTTAAGTAGGAATATTTAACGCTAGTATTTGTGTAAATACAGCCTCCAGCCACCCCACCATTTAAATAGTTTTGTTCTACGCAAGGACGAGTTTCGAAATTTCACACATCTTCAACTCTTATGTCGACGTCATTTTGAATTCTGTAGCCACCTTGCCCACAATAACAAATGTTTTAGCTAACGCGTCTCTGAGATTTTCTATTTACATTTAATTAGTAGTCAGACGCACTTATCTTGGATCTGCAATTTGTGGTACCCATAAAAGGCAGGTAAAGGAGCCACTAACACTTTCGGATTCCCTACTGCAACGCAACATTCGCCATGTGAGTGACTGCTTCGTTTGTTCACATCTGAAGCTGCATCTAAGATGAAAGTTTTCTTATAGACTTCCAAACTAGTTCTTAAGTCAGGTATGTTCTGAAACTAAATACGGCTATTCTTCAAACTACATACATGGTTATCTGTATTTAAGAAACTAAATTGTAGTGAGCGTTCCTGAGCTGTATATGACATTTTCCACACACATCACAGATTAACACAGTCAACTCTCGCTTTAGAATGATTACAACAAGAAGTATATGACTTACATTATTAACTTTTTTTTAAAGTGTACTATTACAAAAGAAGAGAACGTTATGGACTTTTATTTATTATGGACTTTTATTTATTATTACTGTTACCTTCTCGTTTGTTGGTTGATATAGGGGAGGAGACAAAACAGTCAGGTCATCAGTCCCGTAGGATTAGGAAAGGAAGTCAACTGCTGCCATTGAAGGGAACCATCCCTGCATTTGCCTGAAGCGATTTAGGGAGCTCACGGGGAACCTAAATCAGAATGCTGGGACGTGGGATTGAACCGTCGTCCTTCGGATTCAGGTCCAGTGTGCTAACCACTGCACCAAAACGCTCAGTTGGTCTCTTTTCGAGAGGACTCTATCTGATGTAAACATTGCATAAGTAATTTATGAAATTTTATTTTTCTAGATAATTCTGATTCAGAATGTCATTTAGGGATGTGGACTTACGGAAATAAATTTCTACTTGTGTTTACCTTTCTAGGCGAGTTGTAGCATTTGCAGGTTGTGTGCTACGCATGTCATTTCACGTTCATTTTCATCAGCATGTAAGGAAAGGATCGTTTGCTAAGGATTCTTAACCAAAGAGTGCAGATACATTAGAGGTATCGAGTGCTTTACTTTCTTCCTGTTTGATCCAGGTATATGTTGGGAAATGCATTGAATTGAGCTTCTCTATACCTTTCCTCCTGTATTTGATACTGCACACTGCTTTGACCTTTATTTGGTTATTTCATGCTGATACTTGTTCCTCGGTAAAAGTTCGTCTCTTTACATGAAAATTTCTGTAGTTATGACATGCTTACATATTTCTCTGATGTCTACGATATTGTGTTATTTGATGCTGCATTTTCCATTTTTTTTTCTGATGTGTGGCATTTATTTTCATCAGTGAGTTATCTTTACTCGAAATGCATCCGCAGTTGCGAATATGGACAGCCATCAGCTGTATAATGGAATGACGACAATGAAGATGTGTGCTGCACCGGAACTTGCAGCAGAATGTCCCGCTTGTCACGCGCGGTTTTCTTCCCATTAGGCTATGCGAGGACGACTCTCAGCGAGACCCAAACTTCTGTATTCTGTCAACCATTTGTCTACAGCCTGCGCTCCTACATTTATTACGTATACCGAATTTCCTCACAGGGAAGACATTTTAGCTTAAAGCCGCTTGGACGTGTAGGCGTATAAGTACGGCGTTGCAGTACCTGTGTTGTTCAGTAGTACTATGCAATATTCGTTCGCACGTGCATGCATACATGTCCGAAGAAAGGTTGCATCATACTTCTGAACAACACAGGCACTGAAATATCGTAGTAACTTGTCTATTAATTCAGAACTGTAACCATTATCAGAATAATTTTCTTTTGTGGGGTCTAGTTTATCGATTTGGTCAGCGTGTTGCAATGGGATTTTATGCATTATATTGTGCATTCGTATCAAGTAGATTATTCTGGGCTTATTTGTGAAACATGATAATTTACTGATTGTGTGATGTCTGTTGTAACAGGCCAGACCCGGAAGATTTAAAACTCTGATTAAATGGTGTTCAAGAGTGAAGGTAATATACTGATGCATTTTATTTATTTCTTGTGTAAAGGCATTTGTGTCTTCTGTTGACCATCAAATAATATTTTTATGCCATCATAATATCAGTTGTAATATTTTACTTAAGTAGTTGAAAGTTCTGTCTCTCAATACGAAAGAAAATATCAGCAAGTAGAATGGCAAGGCCATGGAGCCCTATTTCTTCTGATAAATTTTGTTATTGAAAGAATATTAATGTGATAATTATTAGCAAAGTTTCCAGGTGAGCTTGAAATAAGCAGTTACAAGGTAGTGCAACCTTTACATTTGTAACACTCTGCTTAAACTTTCACACACTGTGGTAAGTCAGTGCCAACTGCCATGATTCGTATTACTTGGTCTACGGCCCCGATTCTCTTAGCAGGAGGGACCTTTTCCACTGTGAGTTATGTATTCTTACCCACAATCCGAACTATTGTGACGACGGTCTTTGTGGTAAACGCAAAGCATCGCCAGCGGTTTATTTAAGCCCAGTCACCATTTTCTTCTCATTTATATTTTGCTCGACACACTTCAGCAAGTGGTTCCGATTTTCAATTGCGTTTTGTGTGTGCTATGCAATTTATTTGCGATGTTTCCGATGTAGGAGGTATTGTATTGTTCTGTTATTTCTACTGCAATGTATAAAAACACGCTTAATTTTAAAGGTTTATCTAAGATCAATCATCAGCTGAAACTTAAAAAAATGCTCGTGTTTTTATTTGCTAGAGTAAAGACAACAAAACGATACGGGTCCTCTCAGGATGAAAACACCACGAATAAACTGCACAGGACATGGAAAATACTCTTGAGAATGGGGATCATTTCACGAAAAGCATAGAAAAAAATACAAATAAAAGTAAAATCATGACTAAGCAGAAAAAGCTATTTTACAAACAATCCCGTTGTTTGTACAGCCTCAGGCTGCCACAAACAATGGCGCGGTGGCGGATATCATAATCGGTGGCCGCTTGGCGAAGGCCCGGCGTGTTCCCAGGATTGTGCGAGTATTCCGGTGGCTTCACATCCCAGACCCCTAGGAGCATTGTTGCCTGGCGGAGCCTGCCTGACCCCACGAACAGGCCCACTGAACTCTGTCACTAACCTCTCCTCTGCCGGGTGGCTCAGCGAGCTTTACTATTTATAGCGGCCCTGTGCCAAGTCGCATGGGTGAATGGCTTCGGAGGTGTGCGCAGTCAACTGATGCGGTGCAGCAACGGTGCCTCGTTACAACAATCTTCCGACTAGTTGCGTGATTAGTAGCACAGGTGTATCAACAGAAGCGTTCATTCAGGGACGAAGTGGACAACAGCGCCTCTACATTCCTGCTCCGCGGCAGATGAAAGAAGTGGAAATTGTAGAAAAAGGAAAACAGCTTAAAATTTTTGAAAACATTATCAGCGATCGAATACAATTAAAATTTGAAGATTAAAACAGTCTTGATCGCAACTTTTTATTTTTATTGGAGTGACCAGTTTCGATTCTGTTGAACAACCATCTTCAGACTCCAGAAGGGTGGGTGGACTTGTGGAGCAAGTTGTGCCGACCCTCGACGGTGGAATAACCGGACACTCCAATAAAAATAAAAAATTGCGATCAAGATTGTTTTAATATTCAAATTTTTACAACAGCTTAAGATCGGCAAAGAACCGAACATACATATTTCTTATTTTTATAAGTAGCCACTCCACCTTTTTCATTCCGTTCTGCAAAACATTGACACATAACGCGGTTAATGGCGTTGGAAGATCCTGAAACATGGTGTATCAAGTAAATTCAGATTCAAGAAAACACCTACAGATACGGGAGGAAATTGAAGTGTAAACTCTGTTTGAAATACATATTAGACATAACTAACTCCTCCCTATCAGGAAATGAAGGCTCAACGGAACCGACCGCCCTCCGTGTCATCCCCTGCCCATAGGTGTCACTGGATGCGATATGGAGGGGTATGTGGTCAGCACACCGCTTTCCCCCTGCCGTATGTCAGTTTCCGAGGCTTGCTAACATGGCTCGGCAGACCGGATGGTCACCCATCCAAGTTCTAGCCCAGCCCGACAGCGCTTAACTTGGGTGATCTGACGGGAACCGGTGCTACCACTGCGGCAATTCCGTTGGCCCACACTACACATACTGAAGAAATTTTAGACCAGAAAGCCGTTTCCTATTCTCCTAGCAATGCATATGCCAACGTGAATGATGTTTTCTGGGTCCATAGTACATCACAAACTGCGATGAAATAGAAATAATGTGTTGGAAGGTACCGAATCCTAACTGGCTATCACAAACAATTTCTGTGGGATTCGGTCAGGAGAAGAGGACCCTCACGCGTGAAGTCTGCTTGTTCAGGAGAGCTGGCGCAGTGGACTAGAGGTTTCACTCCGATCTTTCACAACAACAAGAAAAATATAATCATTCCAAATATAAATAAGACAGGTGCTGACAGATGCGAAAACTACCGAAATAAAAGCTTAATAAGTCACGGTTACAAAATACTAACACGAATTCTTTACAGCAGAATGGAATAAAATGGTAGACGCCGACCTAGGGGAAGATCAATTTGGATTCCGGAGAAATGCAGGAAAACAAGAGGCAATACTGACCCTACGACTTCTCGTAGAGGTCATTTAAAGAAAGGCAAACCCACGTTTACAGCATTTGTAGACTTTGAGCAAGCTTTTGACAACGTTAACTGGAAAACTGTGTTTCAAATTCTAAAGGTGACAGGGTGCGAGAGGCTATTTACAACTTTCACAGAAAGCAGACGGCAGTTATAAGAGTCGATGGGCATGAAAGGGAAGCAGTGGTTGAGAAAGTAGTGAGACAGAGTTGTAATATATCCCCTTGTTATTCAATCTGTATGTTGAGCAACCAGTAAAGGAAACAAAAAAAAATTGAGTGGAAATTCAAGTCCAGGGAGAAAAAATAAAAAGTTTGAAGTTTGACGATGACATCGTAATTCTGTCAGAGATAGCAAAGGACTTGGAAGAGCAGTTGGACGGAATGGACACTCTTGAAAGGAGGATATAAGATAAACATCAGCAAAAGCAAAACGAGGATCATAAAATGTATTAGAATTAAATGAGGTAATGCTGAAGGAATCAATTAGGAAATGAGACACTTAAAGTAGTTAAGGAGTTTTGCTATTTGGAGAGCAAAATAACTGATGACGGCTGAAGTAGAGATGACATAAGATGTAGACTGACAATGGCCTGAATAGCGTTTCTAAAGAAGAGAAATTTGTTACGGTCACTTATGGATTTAAGTATTAGGAGGTCTTTTTTTTTTTTGAAAGTATTTATATGGCGTCTAGCCGTGTATTGAAGTGAAAAATGCGCGATAAACAATTCAGACAAGTGTGGTATGCACCACTTCTAACAAACACCGAACAACGCGCTCCAGTACGCGGCCGCGAAACACATCGCTGGCCGCACTTCTGTGGGCGGCCCGCTGCTTCCATCGCTGGCCGCCTTCACACTCACGCTCCCTCACGTGGCCGAGAAACACATCGCTGGCAGCACTTCTCCGGGTGGCTCGCGGCTACCATCGCTGGCCGCCTAGCACACAGCAATTGGCTATGCCAGGAAACATTGCGATTGGTTTTCCCTGGAAAACAGCGACCCCAGCCGACGCCTCCATTAACTAGCGAGCCTTATATAAACCCGGCCGCCGCCGCAAACAATAGTTACGCACGCACGCACGCACACGACGAGTGCTGTTCGAGATGTCGTTGAGAGAGGTTGCTTTACCTGCGAAGGGTGTGGCGGATCGCCGCCCGTCGGGGCCAGCTCAGGCGACTGAGCTGATCCCGGTGGCGGCCCCATCCGGCCCCCCACTTATGACGAACCGGCTTACAACAACTGACCACGACAGGAATGACTCTTCGGATTCTGATGTGCTCTCTCGTGATCGAGTGTTCATTCTTATGAACAAACTCGCTCACGGGGGTTCCTACCCGGGTCGAAAGGACGACGAGGCGACTATACTCGCCTTCTGTCACATTCGGAAGGGTGCCACTCTGCCGTACACGAGGCAGCAAGTGTCGGGTGTGCCACCGAGAGCCCCGCCGGTTGAATCGCGCGAGTCTGCGGTCCCGGCGGTGGCGGCCTCGGCGGGAGTTGCGCCGCTGGCCTCGACCACTGAAGAGGTCGATGTGCCCCCGGCTGCACCCCTGGTCCCCAAGACACGAGAAGAGCCCGTGGCTACGCTAGCTGCGGCCGCCGAGATGCAGGATATCGACCTGCCTGACGCAAATTTGGCTGAGGCCATTGCCGAGTCAGAGCGCCGTGACACTGACTCTGACGCTGCCCGTGCGCCCAAAAAGCGCCGGGCTATGACGCATGACGACTCCGACACTCCCTCTCAGACGTCCGACACAGCGAGGCCGCGGAAGAAGGCCTCGAGGGCTTTCCGCCCTTCCACCACGGAGTCTGGGACGACTATCGCGGGCTCCTCCGCGAGCGCCGCCTCGCCGAGACCGACGAAGACGCGGCGGCCCACTCGTCCACCTGCCACCTCCCGGCAGCCGGATGAGGATGGTTTTGTCGCCCCTCCCAGGCGGCGCACTGCCAGGGCTGCTGCGCTGCAGCAACCGACGCCGCTGCCGACCGCCAACGCGTTCGCGGGGGCCAGTGTGGACGCGACTGAAGATGGTGCCGCGCCTCCTGTGTCGGCCCAAAAGAAGCCCCCGCCCATCGTCATCCAATGGGCGGGCGGGTACAAGGAGTTCCAGCAAAAACTAGACAGGGCGGCCACGTCCGCCACTGTCAAGACTGCTGGCCGTGACCTCTACAAGGTCACGGTGTCCTCCAACGAGGAGTACCGCGCGGTGATGGACACCATCTCCAGAGATGGCCTCCGGTGCTACACGCACCCCTCTGAGCCGCTCAAACTTCTGAAGGTGGTGTTCCGCCACCTTCCACTCAAGTTTGGGGCGGACTATCTTAGAGAAGAACTCGAAGACATGGGCTTCGGCGTCCGGTCCACCGGACTGATGAAGTCCCCGCGCACGCACCGCGACATGCCACTGTACCAGGTTGTCCTCGTCGACAACCTGGAAAATCGGAAGGTTTTCCAGGTGCAGCGAGTCGGCCGGGTCAGGGTCGCGGTGGAACCTCTCCGAGCCAAAGGCAAGAGGGCCCAGTGCTTTTCCTGCCAGAGGCTCGACCATGTCTCCCGCTACTGCTCTATGTTGCCCCGCTGCGTCAAATGCGCGGGACAGCACGAGAGCAAGTCTTGCGGGCTTGCCAAGGAAGAGAAGCCGACGTGCTGCAACTGCGGCGGCGCGCACGTTGCCAGCTACAGAGGCTGTTGGGCCTTTAAAAGGGGCCGAAACCACCGGAGCGGAGGGGCTGCTCCCTCTCGTAAGGTGCACCCGTCCACCGGCTTTGCTGCCGCCACCAAGGGCGGACCATCAGCCGCCACCGCCCGACGTTCGGACCTGGCGGCGGGCGAGACGAGGCAACCGGCCGCGCCATCTCCGGCTTCGCCCGGGGGGGAGGCCACCCCAACACCCACGCAGAGCGCGCGGGTTGCCGCCCCGCGCAGGCGTCGCCGGCGCGCGGGCCGGGCCACCCATGCCGCTGCACGCCGGAATGCCGATGACACACTGCCGCAACAGACGACAGCACCTCGTGCTACGCCGCAACCGGCTGCCGACGCTCCGCGGCAGTCGTCTACTACGGAGTTGCCGCAACCGGCCTCCCCAGTGGCGGAGGCCGCCCCAGCGGCCAACGCCGCCCCCTCGGCCACCGATGCAGCCGAGCTCCGTTCGCTCTTGCGGTCGTTGAGCCAGCTGCTAGAGCAGCTACCGGTGCTCGTCACCGCGGTCACGTCGGCCCTTCAGGCCGGCGTTGCAACCCTGCCGCGTCATGGATAATCGCCACATCCATGGCCTCACCGTTTGCGCTTTCAACGCAAACAGTTTGGTCCCCCAACAAGGGGAATTCAGGGAGTTCTTGCGCGACGAGGCAATTGACATCTGCTTCGTGTGCGAGACCTTTCTGAAGCCGGGGACACATGTCAAGGTGGCCAACTATCGGTGCTACCGCACCGACAGGTTGACGCATGGCGGGGGGACGGCTATTTATATCAAGGCGTCCCTCAAGCACCATGACGTCCCGCTTCCGCCCCTCACTACAGTGGAGGCCACTGGGGTGGCTGTCACCACGACGGCAGGGGTGATCACCTTCGTTGCGGCCTACAGGCCGCCGAGGGGACTGCTTCAGGAGGCCGACATCGACGCCCTGCTGGCTCTGCGCGGGAAAGTCTTCATTGCGGGTGACTTGAATGCCAAGCACACGCAGTGGAACTCCCGCGTTACCAATGCCAGCGGCCGCCGACTCCTCCGCGCCACACAGCGGCATGGCGCGATAGTACTGGGGCCTTATGATCACACTGTCTTCCCCCATCGAGGCCAGTCAGATGTGCTCGACATCGCCGTGCTCAAAGGTGTTGGGCACTTCACTTCGGCCACCGTTCGATGTGCCATGTCGTCCGATCACCTCCCGGTGGTCTTCGACATGGACGTCATCGGTGCATCTCTGCCGTCCGTCCGCCGCAACTTCCGTGGCATCGACGAGACGCGCTTCCGTGACGAGGTCCTTGCCCGACTCGAGGGCGCGCCAGATCCCGCTGTGCATGGGGCTGAAGAAGCGTTAGCCTTCTTCACGCGGCACACACTAGCTGCGGCGGAGGCGGCCACCCCCAGGCGGCCGGACCGGCCGCGAGACATGTCGCGCCAACTCCCGCCGCCTATCCTGGAGGCGATAACAAACAAGAATCGCCTCTTCCGGGAGTGGCAGCTCACGCGGCAGCCAGAAACGAAGCGCCGGCTCAACAGGGCGCGACGCGAGATTCGGGCAGCCATCGATGAACATCGGAATCGGGACTGGGCGGGCTTGGTGGCCACCCTAACTACGACGGATGGTAGTGCTTGGCGGACCGCCAAGCGCTTCCTTCGTCGTCGCCAGCGAGTCCCGCCTCTCCATGCGGGCGCGGACGTTGTCTGCGAGCCGGATGCTAAAGCCAGCATCCTCGCGGACACGTTCGCGGAAAATTTTCGTCCTGTTGATGGTGTGCTCGAT
This sequence comes from Schistocerca gregaria, assembly GCF_023897955.1. Taxonomy (NCBI): domain Eukaryota; kingdom Metazoa; phylum Arthropoda; class Insecta; order Orthoptera; family Acrididae; genus Schistocerca; species Schistocerca gregaria. Next base: position 1,198,780,181 of record NC_064920.1, read on the forward strand.
CCCGATCATGTTCGTCTGGTGGAGGATCGCCTGCCGGTCTTCCTCGCTGCAAGGGAGGCTGACGATGTGATCGAGGAGATAACACCCGAGGAAGTGGACCTGCAGCTCCGTCGCCTCAATCCGAGGAAGGCGGGTGGCACCGATGGTGTCACCAACCACCTGTTGAGGATGATACCGCCGGAGGTACACCAATCTCTGGCGGACATCTTTAACAGTATCCTCCGCACTGGGACCTTCCCTTCCGCATGGAAACATGCGGAAGTGGTTGCCATCCCCAAGAGCGGCAAGGATCCGCGACAGGCAGCGCACTATAGGCCGATCAGTCTGCTCCCGTCCCTCTCAAAAGTGTTTGAGAGGTTGTACGTGGAGCGGCTGCTGCGCATCGTGACAGAGCAGCAACTCCTTCCCGAGGAGCAGTTTGGTTTCCGGCGGGGCCACTCTACCACACAGCAGCTGTTGCGCCTCGTGGAGCAGGCGATGCGTGCGCTGGAGACGCGAGAGTACCTAGGGGCGGTACTTCTCGACGTCTCCAAAGCCTTCGACTGCGTGTGGCACGACGGCCTCGTGTACAAACTTTTTGTGCACGGGGTACCGACGTCGCACGTGGTCCTGCTGCGCTCGTATCTCTCGGGGCGCACTTTCCACGTCCGAGCTGATGAGGGCACATCCACCGACCGGCAGATTCGGGCGGGAGTGCCGCAGGGGTCGGTCCTCGGTCCCCTGCTGTACTCCCTGTACACCGCCGACGCCCCGCGGGTGGCACGCGTGGAGTTGGCGCTTTATGCTGACGACACGGCGCTGTTCACCCGCAGCATGAACACGGCCGAGATGCGCCGCCGCCTCCAGCTCGGATGTGACGTCCTAGGTGCCTGGTCCACGAAATGGCGCCTTAAGTTTAACGCTGCGAAGAGCCAGGCTGTCATCTTTAGCAGAAGGATGATGCCACCGGACCTACCGCCGGTCACGATCATGGGGGGCCCCATTCCATGGTTGCGGACCGGCAAATATCTCGGGGTGACATTGGACAGACACCTGACGTGGCTGCCACACATCCGCGACGTCAGAGGGCGGGCAGTGGGGCGCCTTCGTGCGCTTTACCCATTCCTCAATCCCTCATCGACGCTTCCTCCACGCCACGGCCTCACCATGTATCTGTCCCTCGTCCGACCGGTACTGGAATATGCGGCCGTGGTGTGGGGTAACGCGGCAGCGACGCACATTGCGACGCTCCAACGCGTGCAAAATAGGGCGCTGCGACTTGCGCTCCACAAGCCGCCTCGCTACCCAGCAAGGCTGCTCCATGAGGAAGCGGGCATCCCTTTCCTACGGGATCGCTTCCGGCAAATCGCCAGGGTGTTCTACAGCGATGCAGAACACTCTGCCAGTCGCCTGATTCGTGGTCTGGGCCGCCAGGTCCACCACAGGCCAACGACTCGATGGCCAGATCTACTGCGAGAGTAATTTCTCTCGCAGCACGATGTTGGTAACAAATATGGCGTCGCAATGACTGACGCCTAGTGAGGACAGCTCACTCTGTTAGGAATAAAAGCACCCTGAAGATGTCACTGCAGGAACAGCAGCACCGCTGCTTAACCTGCCCCTACACCTGGCATATGAAGCCAGCGTTTTACAGCGAGCGAGCGAGCAAACAATAGTTCTGATCGGGAAGTGCAGCACGCCGTGTTCCAGCTGCTTGTGGGTGACTCGCCCACCACTGGAGGTTACCTGACTGCTCGGCGGGAATCTTGCGACTTCACTTGGAGAGACTGAACTTCACTAGACTTGGGAATAATTACGGGACGTGTACCCCACCATGAACATTTCGACATTGGTATAACCAAACTTTAATTATGCATTACTTCTGAGTGTGAGCCTGGGTAGACGCTTGCCTAACATAGTTGTTAAAAAGTGATTTCTGATTTAATAAACCAGACTGAAGAGGTTATTGTGTTATCCCTGGTTATAACAACAAGAATAGTAACTTTTGGAATGTGATGCTATAGACAAATGCTGAAGATTAAATGGGTAGATCACGTAACTAATGAGGAGGCACTGAACAGGATTGTGGTGAGATACTGTGTGCAGTTTACCTGGATACTGCTGCGTTGCTCTTTACACGTTGGGCCAATTTATGGCCTAGCCTGTTTAGTTAGTATAATGGCTGAACAGGATAGGGGCCGTACTTCAGCGAAGTTAGTTGAGGAAATGTATTTTAGACTGGCGGATAGACGAGTATCTTTAATAAAAATAAAAGCAATGTTCAAATTACTAAGGAATCTTTACACCCCGTGCCGACCTTGATGTTCCCTAGGCCGTGCTGCTGATAATTCCACACACTTCTTTCGGTGTGGGAGCGACAGGGTGCAGGTGTAAATGTGAGGGTGGTTCTTGATTGTGTTTGTGCAGTACAGAGCAGGTCGCAGTCCACTGGTTTCCGCATGTCGCAAAATCCACACACAGACGGATGCCACATTCCTTGACTTCCGGAAAGCGTTTGCCTCGGTGCCCCACTGAAGACTCCTAACTGAGGTACGAGCATATGGGATTGATTCCCAAGTATGTGAGTGGCTTGAAGACTTCTTAAGTAATAGAACCCAGTACGTTGTCCTCGATGGTGAGTGTTCATCGGAGGTGAGGGTATCATTTGCAGTGCCCTAGGGAAGTGTGGTAGTTCCGCTGTTTTCTGTCTACATAAATGATGTTTTGGATAGGGTGGATAGCAATGTGCAGCCGTTTGCTGATGATGCTGTGGTGTACAGGAAAGTGTCGTCGTTGATTGACTGTAGGCGGATACAAGATGACTTGGACAGGATTTGTGATTGGTGTAAAGAATGGCAGCTAACTCTATATATAGATAAATGTAAATTTATGCAGATGAATAGGAAAAAGAATCCTTTAATGTCTGAATACTCCATTAGTAGTGTAGCGCTTGACACAGTCACGTCGATTAAATATTTGGTTGTAACATTGCAGAGCGATATGAAGTGGGACAAGCATGTAATGACAGTTATGGGGAAGGCGGATAGTCGTCTTCGGTTCATTGATAGAATTTTGGGAAGATGCCGTTCATCTGTAAAGGAGACCGCTTATAAAACACTAATACGACCTATTCTTGAGTACTACTCGAACGTTTGGGATCGCTATCAGGTCCTATTGAGGGAGGACATAGAAGCAATTCAGAGGCGGGCTGCTAGATTTGTTACTGGTAGGTTTGATAATCACGCAAGTGTTACGGAAATGCTTCAGGAACTCGGGTGGGAGTCTCTAGAGGAATGGAGGCGTTCTTTTCGTGAGTCTCTACTTAGGAAATTTAGAGAACTAGCATTTGAAGCTGACTGTAGTACAATTTTACTGCCACCAGCTTACATTTCGCAGAAAGACCACGAAGATAAGAGAAATTAGGGCTCGTACAGAGGGAGTTTGGGAGTGGAACAGGGAGAGAAGATGCTAGTTGTGGTACAAGGTACCCTCCGCCACGCACCGTATGGTGGATTGCGGAGTATGTATGTAGACGTAGGTGTATTCAGGATACGATCCACACGTACTGTACCATATCAACGTAAAAAGTGCATTCCCGTAAATGTAGCAGATGGTGTATTCAATTTTCTTATCCTTAAGAGTACGAGCAGAAGGGTAAGGAGTTTATAAACACCTGAGAGCGAGAGAGGAAGATCAGTAATGTGTATATCGTCTGCAGGCCAGTAACGGGATCAGGAGGGAAGGAGGAGGAGATAAGGGCGGCAAGTGGTCGTTGGAAAGCGGTCCGGCAGCCTGCGGGCCAATCGGGTCGCAGATCGCAGCCCACCGGACCCTGCGTGTGCCGAGAACAGCGCGGTGGTGGCGGGGAAAAGGGGGGGGGGGGGGAGTCGCTGCTGCTGCCTCCGGCCGCCCCCGCTCTGCTGCGTCTTTCCCTGCGCCTGGAGCAGCCGGAGAACAGAGCAGAGCAGCGCAGGGGGCAGCTGTCGTTGGCAGAGCTGGCGGAGCACTGGGGCCGGCAATTCTGCGGCTGTCTCTTCCAATAGTGGCCCCTCTCCTCGCCGTGCTCTCCCTTTCCTCGATGCGGAAATTGCTTCGGGTCAAACAGAATTCCTGCGTATTTTAAACTGCCCGAATATTATTATGTTCCTTTAAAAAAAAACTATAAAATGTAACGGAAACCAAATAAAAAACATAAAAAGTATAAAAATGTAAAAGGTTTGATAGATTACAGTAACGGAGAGTGTTGTACGATCAGGACAGTGTGTCTACGGCAGTGGTCTTGAAACTGCGGCCCAGTTTGCGTGTTGCCAGCGGTACTCAGCCATAGTTTATAATAATATACACTACTGGCCATTAAAATTGCAACACAAAGAGCAAATGCAGATGATAAACGGGTATTCATTTTACAAATATATTATACTAGAACTGACATGTGACTACATTTTCATGCAATTTGGGTTCATAGATCCTGAGAAATCAGTACCGAGAACAACCACCTCTAGCCGTAATAACGGCCTTGATACGCCTGGGCATTGGATCAAACAGAGCATCGATGGCGTGTACAGGTACAGCTATCCATGCAGCTTCAACACGATACCACTGTTGTTCAAGAGTAGTGACTGGCGTAATGTGTCCAGCCGGTTGCTCGGCCACCATTGACCAGACGTTTCCAATTGGTGAGAGATCTGGAGAATGTGCTGGCCAGGGCAGCAGTCGAACATTTTCTGTATCCAGAAAGGCCAGTACAGGACCTGCAACATGCGGTCGTGCATTATCCTGCTGAAATGTAGGGTTTCGCAGGGATCGAATGAAGGGTAGACCCATGGGTCGTAACCCATCTGAAATGTAACGTCCACTGTTGAAGGTGCCGTCAATGCGAACAAGAGGTGACGGAGACGTGTAACCAATGGTACCTTATACCATCACGCCGGATGATATGCCAGTATGGCGATAACGAATACACGCTTCCTATGTGCGTTCACCGCGATGTCGCCAAACACCGTACGTCTTTCATGATGCTGTAAACAGAACCTGGATTCATCCGAAAAAATGACGTTTTGTCATTCGTGCATCCAGGTTCGTCGTTGAGTACACCATCGCAGGCGCTCCTGTCTGTGATGCAGCGTCAAGGGTAACCGCAGCCACGGTCTCCGAGCTGATAGTCCGTGCTGCTGCAAACGTCGTCGAACTGTTCGTGCAGATAGTTGTTGTCTTGCAGACGGCCCCACCTGTTGACTCAGGGATCGAAACGTGGTTCCACTATCTGTTAGAGCCATTCGTATAAGATGCCTGTCATCTCGACTGCTAGTGATACGAGGTCGTTGGGATCCAACATGGAGTCCCGTATTGCCCTCTTGAACTCACTGATTCCGTATTCTGCTAACAGTCATTGGATCTCGAGCAACACGAGCAGCAATGTCGCGATACGATAAACCACAATCGAGATAGGCTAGTATCCGACCTCTATCAAAGTCCTAAATGTGATGGTACGCATTTTTCCTCCTTACACGAGGCATCACAACAACGTTTCACCAGGCAACGCCAGTAAATTCTGTTCGGTTGGAAACTTGCCTCACGTCAGCACGTTGTATGTGTCGCCACTGGCGTCAACGTTGTGTGAATGCTCTGAAAAGCTAATCATTTGCATATCACAGCATCTTCTTCCTGTCGGTTAAATTTCGCGTCTGTAGCACCTCATCTTCGTAGTGTAGCAATTTTAATGGCCAGTAGTGTACTTCTTGCAGCTTACAGCAGAATACAAAAATGTCACCTTTTGTCAAGTGCTTCTTAAGAGTATATTATCTTTCAGCAACGAACGAAATCAACCAGCGAGAATGCGCAACTACAATCAGCTGCTGTCGTATAAATGGCAAACTGAAGTAGCATGGTTTCGTGAACGTGCATTATTGGCACGATCATCTTCAAATATGGTGTGTTTGTGGCAAGTAACATGTAATCAAATTAAGGCTGTTGTAATATAATGCAACGAGTAAAAGAAGATACTTGGTAAACCTATGTGTTCGTGTCTCAGATTCCAATTACTGTTATTAATACCACGTAATTAGAAATATCGGTAGAGCAAGACTTGGTAAAGTGGCCAATGTACGACAATCATAGATTGCATACTTTTGCCTGAACAATGCTGTTGTCTGTCGAAAAGTGGTCAAACGACTTCTATTACACTGGATCTTAATAATTAAACCTTCGCTACTTGAGGTAGTGTAGACAGAAAATTATTTACTGTATGGGTAGATAACTTCATAGGAAACATGTTCAGGCTATGCGCTGCACGATTTGCGTTACTAGTAGTGTCAGACTGGAGCCTTGCTGTTTGGCGCCGGTACTAGTACGGCGTCGCTGGGTTAAAACGCAAGCATCAGTGTCAACTACACACTCATCCTCAAATTGAGGATAACAGCAGTGTGTGGTGCCACACAACGTGGCACTACAGATAACTGGCGCTAATAGCATAGGCACTTAGGGAACACACACAACACAGGTCTGTAAGTACACGGTATTGGTGGTGAGTTGAGAAAACTGTCCCGAAACACATGTGCTATTAAACGCCACAGTTTCCTGCGCATGTACCCCGACATCAATATGGGATATGATCACCATGCACACGTACATAGGCCGCACAGCGGGTTGGCATACTCTGGATCAAGTGGTCGAGCAGCTGCTGGGGTATAGCCTCCAATTCTTGCACCAGTGCCTATCGGAGCTCCTGAAGTGTCGTGGGGGTTTGAAGACGTGCAGCGATACGTCCACCGAGAGCATCCCAGGCGTTTTTGATGGGGGTTTAGGTCCGGAGAACAGGCAGGCCACTCCATTCGCCTGATAACTTCTGTTTCAAGGTACTCCACGATGGCAGCTCGGTGGGGCCGTGCGTTATCATCCATCAGGGGGATGGTGGGACCCACTGCACCCCTGAAAAGGTGGACATACTGGTGCAAAACGACGTCCTGATATACCTGTCCTGTTACAGTTCCTCTGTCAAAGACATGCACGGGTGTACGTGCACCAATCACAATTCCACCCCCCACAATCAAACCACGACGTCCATACGGGTCCCTTTCAAGGACAATAAGGGATTGGTATCTGGTTCCTGGTTCACGCCAGATGAAAACCCGGCGAGAATCGCTGTTCAGATTCTACCTGGACTCTTCCGTGAACATAACCTGGGACCATAACCTGGGACCACTGTTCCAATGACCATGTGCTGTGTTTTGACACCAGGCTTTACGGGCTCTCCTGTGACCAGGGTCAGTGGAGTGTACCTTGCAGGTTTCCGGGCGAACAAACCATGTGAACCATGTCTGTTCAGTCGTCTGTAGATTGTGTCTGGAGATAACTGTTCCAGTGGCTGCGGTAAGGTCCCGATCAACGCTGCTTGCAGTACTCCGTGATCGTCTGTGGACACTGATGGTGATATATCAGTCTTCTTGTGGTGTTTTACACTGTAGACGTCCAGTACTGTAGCACCTGGACACGCTTCCTGTGTGCTGGAATCGTTGCCATAATTCTGAGATCACAATTTGTGGCCACGGAGGGCCCGTGCTACGACCTGCTGTGTTTGACCAGCCTCCAGTCGCCCTAGTATTCTACCCCTCATAACGTCATCAATGTGTGTTGTTTGAGCCATTGTCAACACACAGTCACCATTAGCACGTCTGAAATCTTCTGCACACTTACTCGTTGCATCATACTCTGACATGCACCAACATGTGGACTGCTACCAGCGCCACCGTGCCACGACCGCAGGTCAAATGCACCGCATGGGCATACCCCGTGGTGATTTAAACCCGCAAACCGCCCACCAGGGCATTGTTTCACCGTGTATAAGCTTTATCCTTAATTTATGAGCATGAGTGTAGTTGCAGACATTCAGCATATGTCTGGACAGGATGAGCAGGGCTTTACTCGTGAGGCTGTTTTATCAAAACAACACCAATAGTGCTGCTGCTGGTTTCAAGTATCGACGCATTAAAGGAACAACGTGAGGTCCTCTTTCGGCACATCGGCTACGGCACATGATTCGGAAGTTCGTATTAAGTAGCGATTTGGAAATTACTCCTGCGAGAGGCTGACGCTCAACAACGCCACAAACTGTTGAAGTTATTGTTGCCATGGCTGAGAATGATGGGGAAAATGAAGAAAATGGAAGCACTGGCCGATTGTTCCAAACTGCGTGGCCACCAGTATCACCAGATCTGAAAATGTGTAATTTCTAGTTATGTGGTTACCTGAAGGACAAGGTTTATGAATGGTTATTAACACACGGTGGAGGCTGAAGAACATAGAGAGAGAGGTAGCCATCGTGAGTTGTTTCGGGCAGCAGTAGAATAGCGTCCAGCGTCCAGTGTGGTCCCACGCTGGCGTAGCTCCAGATGGTCGTCACATTGAGCAATGATTGTAACCTGCAATGTAAGTAGGGTGCACAGTTAACAAACATTACCTTCTCATGTGGAAATTAAAAAGTGTTTTTTTTTTATAGTTTATTCGTTATTTCTCGTCTGCACACCTTTACAACCGTTTCTACAAAGTTAAATTGTCATACGTTCACTCGTTTTTCCATGAGGGCTCACTGAAGTAGCGAATGTTTAATTACAGCCGCCCTGTTCATTACCATTGATAAGACTGAGTTTGACGGAGGAAGCTTGCCTGTTATTTTTTAGTAAAACCTCGTTTATTCTTGTGTCATCTCTCGTAAGGTAAGTCATTTATATAACTCTTGGTAGCTCACTTGTATGGACAGTAATAACGTTTTACAATATCAACGTTTTAACATCTTTTTGCCTCCGTATGTAGTGCGTTGTTACTTACTTCAGTTTGATAATTTCTTCTGTGGATCACTAATGCCGACATGGCGTCAGATCGGAAAAATTGGCCACACTACCCGTCGGGGACACTGGCAAAGATGGCCACATCAATCACAAATAGTTATTTCGAAAAACACGTGTAATACAGCAAATAAAACTGACTTATGAACCGTTTTATATTAGAATACAGAGCTAAAATCCCCATTCTACCCCACTGTGACAATTTCGAATTAGTGAATGTTGTTCTGGTCCTCAATCCAAAGACTGGTTTGATGCAGCTCTCCATCCTACCCTATCCTGTGCAAGACTCTTCATATCTGAGTAACTACTGCAACCTACATCCTTCTGAATCCGGTTAGTATATTCATCTCTGTTTCCCTCTACGATTTTTACCCTCCACGCTGCCCTCCAGCACTAAATTGGTGACCTCTCAAAGCCTCAGAACGTGTCCTATCAACCGATCCTTCCTTCTTGTCAAGCTGTGCCACAAAGTCGTCTTCTCCCCAAATACATTCAGTACCTCCTCATTAGACACGTGATAACCACCCATTTAATTTTCAGCATTCTTCTGTAGCACCACATTTCGAAAACTTCTATTCTCTTCCTCTCTAAGCTATTTATCGTCCATCTTTCACATTCATACGTGGCTACACTCCATACACATACTTTTAGGAACGACTTCCTGACGCTTAAATCTATATTCGACGTTAACAAATTTCTCTTCATCAGAAAAGCTTTTCTTGCCATTGCCAGTCTACATTTTACTCCTCTCTACTCCGACCATCATCAGTTATTTTGCTCCCCAAATAGCAAAATTAATCTCCTACTTTAAGTCTCATTTCTTAATCTAATTTCCTCAGACTCACCAGACTCGTTTTGCTTTTGTTGATGTTCATATTATATCCTCGTTTCAGGTACTTTGCTGTCTCTGACAGAGTTACAGTGTAATCGGCAAACCTCATAGTTTTTATTTTTTCTCCATGGTTCAATTGGCTCTGAGCACTATGGGACTTAACTTATGAGGTCATTAGTCCCCTAGAACGTAGGACTACTTAAACCTAACTAACCTAAGGACATCACACACATCCATGCTCGAGGCAGGATTCGAACCTGCGATCGTAGTGGTCGCTCGGTTCCAGACTGTAGCACCTAGAACCGCTCGACCTCTCCTGCCGGCTATCTCTATGGATATTAATTCATACTCCAAATTTTTCTTTTGTTTCCTTTACTGCTTCCTCAATATACAAATTGAATAACATCAGGGATAGACCATAACCCTGTGTTACTCCCTTCTCAACCACTGCTTCCCTTTCATGCCCCTCCACTCTTGTAAGTGCAGTCTGGTTTGTGTACAAATTGTAAATAGCGATTCGTTCCCTGTATTTTATCCCTGCCACCATCATAATTTGAAAGAGAGTAGTCCAGTCAGCATTGTCAAAAGCTTTCCCTAAGTCTACAAATGCTAAAAACGTAAGTTTACTATTTAAGACTACCTGTGTTCTGTTATATTTGTGCTAATAAAAAGTCCAATTGAAGATAGTCTGCTGCAGCTGCTTGTCATCTTTTCAGAAACTAGGAGGTGAAGATGTCCATAAAATGTGTACGGAAATCAGAAAAACACACACGGTATTCTGTTGCGATGGGAATGGCCACAGGAACCGATTTGGTCCCGAAAATTGGTCGCTGGGTAAGCACTCAGAAAGATGCATTTATTTCTAATACATTATTTTGTTTTCACTTAAAATATCTGGAACGATACCATACATAGGTTCAAAATGTGTAAGTGGTCAGCCTCTATCGGTAACCATAGTTTGATAATATTTGAGTTTCTCTTTGAGTGGCTACTTTGCTGTCACCTCCCCCGCCCCTCTTTCCTTTCTGCCCCGACATGTCGCGACACAGTGTCTATTTTGGCTCTTAAACAATAAGAGTTTCACGACTACTAACCCAGGCCAAAGGATGTTTGAATCCAGCGACCGAGTTTAGAATCACACGAAGGAATGTGTACTGTAGACTCCCCAAAGAAGTGTCCGCCATTTCCTACAGTTTTCTTTAATGTGATGCGTGACGCTGTTTTTCATGCTGCATACGTAAATATTTAGAGTTTTACTTGTCTAAGTGGTGTAGGTATTGCACATAGGTTCTGCCTTTTATGCAAAGCACTTTTTCTTCTGGTTGTCCAAACATGTTTCGGCACCATTGTGTCATCATCAGTGAACATATTTTAGTTTTAGCTGATTTAAAGGCCTAAAAACAATTTTTACTCGTTTTTGTTCTTATCTGGATTTTCATTATATGGTTTTGAAGGACCATCTGCACTGATAGCTTATCACCTGCAAACCAAACGACGTTAATGTGACTTTTATCCGAGAGTTAACACATGCATTGATTTTTTAAATCGTGGTTTTGGTGTGTTAAAATCTTTTGCTTATATATTTGTTACTCGTGTTTTGTTGTGACTGATTATTCTTCTTTCGCCTTCCGCATTACATGTACTTTGCGTAATTTAGGTTATACAAACGCCGTTTTGCTTCGCAAAATGCGATGCACTCGATGTTGTTGTTCCTCCTAACTCCTCGGCGTTCATTTGTTTCTGAAAGTTCCTTTAATGTGTTAATTAATGTACCTTTACAGAGAATAGTGTATTCATTTAAAACTTGTTTGCCTTCTATCTCCTTCTGCATGTGAAAGTTTTCTTCTATTTTCAGTTTGTGGTATAGGCTGCGGCTGGATTTCTGTTTTTTAAATATGTAGCTACTGTAGTTGGATAGTGATTATGGAACTCAATTTGTTAGCTCGTCTACAACCTGAAATACGTTTGTTTTTTACAGTTTTTCAATAAACGAAACCCACTGATGGTGTCGCAGAGGTGCCGATACATGTTTGGGTAACAAGAACAGTGTTTTGCATAAAAGGCAAAAATATGTCCTACAATTTTAACTGTAAACACGAAAAAAATAGTAAAAGAGCTGCAAATCCAATAGATGAATAAGTGATCTAGAAGTAGCGTATTTGATTGGTAATCTAAACTACCTCTGTCCGTGGTTCGAGTTTCGCCACTGCTCCAGTTTTGAACAAAGATTATCAGCAATAGCGCAGAAGACTTCTGCCATATGAAGTCACCCTCATTCAGCCAACGGCGTTGTAAGAGAGGGCGGAGGAATGGACAAAGGCTCACGACACTCTCTTGCCCTTGAGGTGGGAAAATGACACCAAAACGTGGAAAAATCACCAATGGTTAATGGCATGAGGATGTAGAAGGCCATGGGAACGATGGCACTAAAAACACATAATGTGTATTCAGAAGACATGTGTTCTGTAATAGAAAAAGTATGATGATCTCTCCGTTGCTAACATATCACGGACTTGTCTCCCATTTGGATTCCAGGAGGGGACTGCTACAGTGTTGAGGTGACGATAAGGGAAAGGGTGAAAAAACTACCGAATCGGAGTGTGGAATGTCTGCAGTTTGAACGTGTTAGGGAAGCTAGAAAAGCTAAAAGGGAAATGCTAAGGCTCAATCTAGATCCAGGGTGTTAACTGAAGTGAAATGGAAAGAAAATAAATATTTATGATCAGACGAGTACAGAGTGACATCAACAGCCTCAGAAAATGGTATAACGGAAATTGGATTGGATATGAACAGGAATGTAGGACAGAATCGTAGCGGTAGCCCAAACACTTTTAAGTCTAAACTGAAGAGTTTCCTCATGGCTCACTCCTGTTCTGTCGAGGAGCTCCTGGAAGAGCTGAAAAATTAAGCAAATTCCAGTGTTACATTGATGATTTTCTTTATTTAAACTTACGACTTGTCACCTGTTTATGTTTCTATATTTCATTTTATATGTTTCTACAAGTTTGGACAAGAAGAGACTAGAAGCTTTCGAAATGTGGCGCTAGAGATGAATGCTGAAGATTAGATGGGTAGATCACATTACTATTGAGGAAGTATTGTATCGGATTGGGGAGAAGAGAAGTTTGTGGCACAACTTGACCAGAAGAAGGGATCGGTTGGTAGGACAATTTCTGTGGCATCAAGGGATCACCAATTTAGTATTGGAGGGCAGCGTGGAGGGTAAAAATCGTAGAGGGAGACCAAGAAATGAATACAGTAAGCAGATTCAGAAGGATGTAGGTTGCAATAGGTACTGGGAGATCAAGAAGCTTGCACAGGATAGAGTAGCATGGAGAGCTGCATCAAACCAGTCTCAGGACTGAAGACCACAACAACAACAACATGTTTCTACTATCGTGTTATAATTTTATGTAATGACTCGTTCCATGACCATGGAGACTTCTCCTTAATTTGGTCTCACGGAACAATAAATAAATAAAAGAGTGAGTTCCTGTGGACAGTTCAGTTAAAGGCTTGTTCTCACCAGAATTGACAGCAAACCAACACCGATAACTATAGTTCAGGTATATATGCC